>NC_035167.2:2019131-2692174 GCF_001659605.2 Manihot esculenta | reverse complement strand
AGGCAATGGGCACCAGTGTTTAGCGAACTTCCCCTTGGTCCACAAAGGAAGCAGCAAAGTACGGCATCTTTACAATTTAGTCTCATGGGCCCGAAGCTTTTTGTAAACACAACCCCAGTAAGGCATCTTCTCTTTGCAAAGTTTTTCTTATATTTCTTACCTGGCTGTGCCATGTCATTTTACTAAAAAGGTTTCATGCTTTTGTATGTTGTGTATGACCTTATGAATGACAAATTAATAATAGAATGTTTTTGGATAGCACTGTGTCTGCTAGGTTATTTGCATGATAGTTAAATTGATTAACATGCTAAGAGATGGCCATCATTGGCTGAAACACTGTAATTTGTTGCTGGCTCTAGAATTCTAAATATGCTGTGCCATAATTTTGAGGTAGAATTTTCAAGTAAACAAATCTGATAGGCTTAGTAGTTTTCAAGTTATTTAATTTTTGTGGTAATAAATACTTTGTGATCTAGAAAATAGGACTTGTACATCAAGTACTTCCATAGCAAGTAATGTTGAAGGGGTGGATTTATTAATTGAGTTCAAATCTGACTATTAGAAGTTTTGAAGTGAAGAGTCATATGGACTGAATGTTTTGTGAGTTACACAAAAATATAGACGATTTCAGGGATTTGCATTTCTCCATGTTCTGGAACATATTCTCTAGGTAATTTTCTATGGAACAGGTTGGCTGGCTGGCTCTAATTTGTATGTATTTGTACATCCATCAATGGTATAGAAAGCGCCAAAACTGGTTGTAGCTGTTAATTGATTGTGTTTTATTTGACAGGAACCTGAATTTGTAAGTTCCTTGACAGGTTGATGTTGGTAAGAGGCCAGTGACTGGTCTTCGGCTTTATCTAGAAGGCAAAAGAAGCAATCGCTTGGCCATTCACTTGCAGCACCTTTCATCTCTTCCGAAAATTTTCCAACTCGCTGATGATCCACATGGTAATTTCTGTCAGGAGTTCTACGATCATAGGTACTATGAGAAAGTTCAATGGAAGAATTTCTCTCATGTTTGTACTGCTCCAGTTGAGTCTGAAGAGGAACTTTCTATAGTAACGGGAGCCCAATTACAAGTTGAGAAATACGGATTTAAAAATATTCTTTTCTTACGATTGCGATTCTCGACTGTGTCGGGAGCTACAGCTGTAAAGCATCCAGAGTGGGACGGATCACCAGGGTTAGCACCTAAATCTGGCATCATATCAACATTAATCAGTCATCACTTCACATCAGTTCAGAAACCACCTCCACGACCAGCTGATGTGAATATAAATTCAGCTGTATACCCTGGGGGGCCCCCAGTGCCTGTTCAAGTCCCCAAGCTTCTGAAGTTTGTTGACACAACAGAGATGACGCGTGGGCCCCAGGAAACACCTGGCTATTGGGTTGTATCTGGGGCCAGACTAGTTGTCGAGAAGGGTAGGATTTCTCTCCGGGTTAAATACTCCTTGTTAACTGTAGTATTACCTGATGAAGATTTGGAACCAGAACATTAGCAGATTTCTCCCCTTGCCCTGTTTGAACAAGGGTGAAAAATACATGCGTCTCAAAAGAAGCAAGGGGGAAGAAAGCGCAAGTTATTGGCGGCTATGTAAGTTGAAATGCAGGTAGATGCTAGATTGAGATAATGATTGAATGGGAAGAAGTTCGGAAATTCTTGTTGAAATATTGTTCTCATCACTTGTATTTCCCCCCTGTAATGTAATTCTGTTTCTATTGTAGATTCCCAGATTGGTGCCTTCAATCTTGTAACAAAGGTAATTTTATGTCCTCATCTGGTAGCTGCCTGTTTCATCGAGCATGGTGTGTTACCAGTCAAGCGTTTCTTGGAGTACAAATGTGGGATGTAAGAGGTCGGTGTCCATTCGTCCAACAAGTCAAATCCAACGCTGCCCTGTTGAACTTTGTGCTTGGCCTCGCAGAGCCTACCTACTGCCCCTTTGAAGGGCAAAATATGCAGCGAAAAGGGACAATTTAATCGAGTGCGAGAGAAATGCGAGTTCTAATTGCTTCCTGACAATTTTCAAGCCCATGTATCAAGAGTCTCTAGGATTTGTTTAAGATAATACAATGAATCATGAAACATGAAACATGAAATTGACAGAGTGCAACTTTGGTTGGCTGGCAACTTACGAAACATTTAAGACTCCAAACTTAGGGTTCATTAAGCACAGTCTTGGTCGGCCTTTCCAAGTAAAATTTCCTTTTGAGGGTTGTGACGTTGACTTTCCACTCTAGAAGCAGTAAATGAAACCAATTCTGGATGCTACGATCCACCAGTACAGACAATCCTGTAAACACCATATGGTTCTTGCAAAGAAGATGAGTGAGGTTACGATCCCACCTTCATAAGGCTTTGCTGTGATCACAAAAATAATCATCCTTTATCGAAAAGCATCTACAGGAATTCGTTTCTAAAAGAAACCGAAAGCAAAGCCATCTATACTATTCACTGAACTAAAAAGAGCTTCTTTTTGCTCCATTTCATTCATTTTCCTGGTTTAAATAAGTCAAGACCATCAAAAAACATAAGATCAGCTTTAGATATGGATATGGGTCGTTTTCATCAAAAGCCTCAAAAAGAAAAAAGAAACACTGAGCCCGCAGAAAGTACACCACATACACTTGAAGGGGGTCGCAATCAATCGTTGGTCAATGATACTGATATCATATTTACACAGTTATTATTCTCATAGATACATTATTTGGAAGAAAAAAAAAACAGAAAATGTTTTGTTTAAAATTAATCCTTTCACTATTCATCATTATCCCCTTTTTTAAAATATATGTATCAAGTAGGAAGCAGAAATAAGTTGAAGTTGTGCAAGTATTGAAGGTCTTACTGATCAGTTCATCCAAGAGATTAACTTGGAAATCAGAGTATTAAGCAGAAAGTGGGAAGAGGGATGTGTTGGGAAAAAAGTATGTGGATTTGGAAAAGCAAAGCTATCACAACCCACACAGAATAATTGAGATGCTACACTAGAAGCTTATCTTCTCTACAGACTTCCTGTTCCTTTCTTCTTTTTTGTACCATGAAACTTCCTCTCCATGAATGCAAGTGAAGAGATAGAAGACTTGTTGTTTTGTGGATTGGCAATTCCTTTGAAAAGCTTGAGTATGCATTAATGGTAATTTCTTATGGTGAAAAAGAAAAATTTTCATGAGAGGCACAGCAACTTCTTTATTGCCTACAAATCTGGACAGCATTGCATTCCGCATAAAGATGGCAATTTCAAACAGAGCCAAAACAATTTTAGTCCTTTTAATGGCTGAAATTGCATGACATTTCAAATTCAGGCTACTGTATATGGTGGCAAAGAAATCTGGAAAGTGCCAACCTGAATATCCATATCTATATAAATATTGACAAGTATATATCTTATTTTGTTGGGAAATGTCCTGTGACAAGGAAAACTACATGTTTTTCTTGCTCTTTCAACGTTTTTTACACAATAAATTCATTTGCACTTCTCCTTTTAGTCTTCCATCATGTTACACTCATATTCCTTTCTATTGATATAAAAGAATCTTTTAGAAAATCTTAATATTATGTTTGATTTAATTTTGAAAAAATTGTTACATTTTCTTTTTTATAGAGTAGATGCCGTGAAAATTGGAGGGAGAATTGATCAGCCATTGTGTGTGGAATCATCATTACTGCATATACTAGTTGGACTGAAGCCGCTTTCCTGATGAGTCTAATGCAAGACAAAATCAGTTATTAGCGTGTGGCAAAACTTTTTAATAGGCTAAATTTAACAGGCTATAATATCGTTCAGGTCTGTATAAAAGCACCTGTGATATGTGGAACTGCGGCTATTAATCCATTAGTAAAATTGGTTAGTAGTGTATAGGGCTGTGCAATCGGTCGGTTCGGTTCCGAATCGAACCGAACCGAAAAAATCGAAAATCGAATTGTAAAAATATTAAAAACCGAAAAAACCGATTATAAAAATATAACCGAACCGAATCGAACCGATAAAAATCGGTTCGGTTCGGTTCAATTCGATTCGATTTAAACCGAAATCTGTATTTTTTTAAATTTTTTCTTCTAATTTCAGTAAAATAATTCAATAAATGTTTCACATAAATTTATCAATAAAAATTGTCTGAATATATAAAGATAATATTTAAAAAATTCATATAAATCTATATAAAATTTAAAAATATAAATCAAACCAGTGTTTTAAATAATAAAAATATATTAAAAATCGGTTTTTCCGTTATTTAACATGTTTAAACCGAAACGAACCGAAAACCGAATGAATTGAAAAATATTAATCGAACCGAACCGAACTTTTCGATTAATCGAACCATTAAACCGAAATCAATCGGTTCGGTTCGATTTTTCAGTTTAAACCGATGTACGCTCAGCCCTAGTAGTGTATAAGTTTATATATGCAACCATAAAATGGTGGTTGAAGGTAATAAAACTCAAAAATCACGTTTTAAAATTAATTTAATAGCTTTTACATTGGCATATCCATGGAGCACAAATGATTTGCAATTTTGTTTGTTGTGTTTTTTTCTAATTAAGAATTTTCTTTGTTCTGTCAATCAAACTAAGCGAGAAGCTTCATACATCTATAGTTATTATAAATAATAAATATAAATAATTAAAAATAAATTAATATTTTATAATTTTATGTAATAGCAATTTAAAAACTAAAATATTCACACAATGCGTGGGTATTTGTCTGGTTATAATTATAAAGAAAAGGAACTCTTTCCCAAAAAAATATTCCAAATAATTATATAATTTAAATTTTAAATTAATATTATTTTAAAATCTAAATAATTATTTAAATTTAAATATTACATAAAATATTATAGTCAAATCTTCAACCATACTAACCTATATGAAGAAAATCACGAAGATTCTCCATTTGCATGGTTTTAATTTCTTAATTTTGAAGAGTTACCCACAGCAATTGATTATATTAAAATAAATAAATAATTGATTTTAACGTGTTAGCTTATCTCCTCTTCCGGTTTTTTTATGGTTAGTGGTCGCGAACCGAATAAAATTTTGAACCGAATTAATTCAAAAATTCGTCTAGTACGTTTATTTAGATTAGAACCGAACATTGCATCACAAATTTTCAAATAGTTGCATAATAATGACTGCAATAACCATAAGCACAAACCCGCAGGACAGCTACCATGGTTGCCAATTATGGATTCATTCCAGACTATTGCATCTTATGGAACATGCCTACAGCCTTTTCTGATTTATCATTCAGTATATGAAATGAAACTGTATCTTTCAAATTCATTTCATAAAAGAATTAGACTATTTCTCCACATCAAATCTGAAACAAAGCCCAATTTGACAGTGTAACAATGCATGCATCTCCCTGTGCTCGAGACTTTTAACTATGCACTAGCTCTAAGTACAGTGGCAAAGTATTTGTGCCTCATCATTTCCTGCAAAAGTGCCAATGCCTCCCGCACAAAATCACAAATGATTTAAGCACCAATCATAGCTCTCCAAGTCAGTTTATTTTTACTCATCCTGTCAAAAATTCTTCTGTCATAAGCTATGAAACTGATCCCATTTGCAACCACTTCCTCACACAAAGACCATGCATTGCCTTGCCATGCCTCAAAGCATTAGCCTGAGCAACTGCTTGAAGAACTGCCACAATTGATGAAGAGTTGGTGTTCATGGAATCCTTTTGCATTCGGACAAGGAATTGCATAATTTCATCATGCAACACAGACTCTGCAGCATCCAAAATCCACATTTCGAGTACATGTCAAACAAAGCAGTGGAGTTATAAACATCAGAATCAAGTTGGAGCTTTTTGGCATGAACACGGATGTCTATGCTTTCTTCAATTGCTTGAAGAGTCGAACGTGCTTTAAGAACGAAAGGAAATGTGAATTTGGAGGACTGGACACCCAATTGCAGCATATTTTTTAGTACAAATTAATGGGCTTACTACGGGGTTCATTTCAAGCACTTATCAACAGACTCCATATTTGGCTTATGGGAACTGCTACCGAACATGCGGCGTGCATATTGAACCACTTCACAAGCTACGAAAAAGTGCGCGAGTTCTTCAATAGTTTGGTTAAAATCGCTATCATCACCAGGGGTTGCGGCTTTTTCATGAAATGTTGATGGATTGGCTTGCCGTGAGCAGAGATTTTGACTCCGCAAGACAATATGAACTCCAAAGAAGGCGTCGCCATAACATCTCTATCTCTCTTTTAGTTTCCATTATTGTGAACTCCGGTAAGCGGTAAGCCCATATTTCGATTAATTGCATAATTATCCTTAAATTAGTTATTTATTTCATTTCAGTCATCAACTTCAATTTACTAAAATAAAATCCATCAAGATGAGAAATTTTAGGATATAAGTATATTTAATAATTTTATTACAATTATTAATTTTGTTGAGTTTTATCTAAATTATATAATAATAAAAAATTATTATTTAATCCCTATAATATTAAAAATTTACTAATTAATCTTTTAATTTTAAAAATATATTAAAATATTCTTAACATTTTTCTCCTTTAACTTTACAACATTATTCTCTAAAATTTTGTTTCAATTAAATAATTTAATTCAAGTGCCAATTAGTTTACTTTCTCTCCATAAGTTTAAAAATAATTTAAAATATAAGTTGAATTGAACAATTAAATTCAATTCTTAGTTCTTTGAGTTCATCAATAAATTTAATATTTACCATCAATTTTTTTAAATAATATTTATCATCAATTAAATAATTTAATGGATCAAACTGTAATTTTCCATTATTAAAAGCGTAAAATTACAAATAAGTATTTTAACTCTTTTTTCTTTTAATTTCACTCACCCTCTCTTTAACATTACCCTCTTTGGTTTTGACTGCAGAAGCTTCTCCCTTTACGCTGCTTGAACCTTGTCCGTCAAACTTTTACATTGTGTTTGGTTAGAAGGAAAATAATAGGAGAAAAATAAAAGAAAATAATGATTAAAAGGGAAAACAACCTTTTGTAAATGTGTTTGGATAAAAGAAAGAAAATAGTGGATAGAAAATAGCTTTTTAAATATAAAATTATAATTTTATCCCTAAATTTTTAAAAATAACACATAAAACATGGAGATATTTTAGTCATTTAAAAATATTCTCTCACTTCCCTTCCAACTTAGAGAGAAAATAGCAGATTCCTTTCAATTTCCTCCTAACCAAACATGAAAAGATTCTCTAATTTTCCTTTTTCCTCAATCTAATCATAATATTAAGCTAATATTTTTTCGTTTACAAATCACTGTTAGAATAACTACCAACAACTAAATCAGTTTAGCTGAACAGGCTTTGGTAACACCAAAACCACCCCAAATCTGCCAACCATCTCCTTCCCCACCTCCCAGCAAACAAAGCCACTCAGCAACCTCTGTTTTCTTGGCTAAACAAAGGAGATATGTTATCAATTATATCAGAAGTTTACTGCTGCTTCAATTTCAACATACAAAAATTCCTTAGAAAAGATAACTTAGATGAAGAAATGAGTGAAGAAGTGGTGAGCCATCCTGTTCTGTATATTATACTATAAACAGCAACCTTCTACACCAAAATGCAAGTGTATATATATATTTATATAGCATTTAACTAAGGAACTACAAGCTTTTTATGTTCATGGGAAGGCCAGTATATCCCTTCCCTTGTACATGGAAGAGGAGCTGGTTGAGCAATGAATGTCGGATAGTTCTGTCCAGGCATAACTACTGAAAAATCAGATGCGTATGATGTTGCTGCCACCTGTTTCCAAGTCACAACCAATTATGATCAATCCAACTTTAGGGTGAAAATATTCGGATTTGACCAATGAGCTTTAACTCACTGATGTTGAAGTTGTTTATGGGACGTGTTGTTTTGAGTTTGAATTCCAGTTAGAATCTAATGAATCAGAAAAACATTGTTCAGAAATGGAAAACTTACTGTTTCTGGATTTCCAAGTTTGTCTACTGGTCCTGATTCGAGGGAACTGTTGATCATGTCTTGAGGTGAAGAAAACGAAGGGTTTGGCTTAAACAGATGTTCGAAGATTGCCATTATAAGGAACATCGATATCAATATAGCTGTTGCAACAAATCCAAAGGCAATAGCATTCATTGATGTTCCAAAACTTTTCCATGGAGCTTCTCGGTCGAAGACTCCAGTCTGCGAAGGGGTAGGGTCTGAACTCGTGTAAACATTCCAGGGCTTTGACCTTTCAGAACTAAAACCGCTCATAGTCCTGTTCTGATCTTTGTTGAAACTTGTTTAGATCGTGCAAAATGCGCTAGCAGACCGAGCTTTCAGCAGTTGTTTTCTCTAAGAGATGTCCTTGCTCATTTGTGGATTTCCATGAGTCCTGGTCCTGAAATGGTTTAATATGAAAAGAACTATCAGGATTTGTGCTGAGAAATCTCGTGAGCTAAAATATCTTGAAATGCCCTTTTCAATCTTTTCCATGAATCATGAAACACAATGTCCTGATGCTTCTCTTACTTTTGTCAATTATTGAACACACCTAGGACCATGTCTCAATGCAACCTAATAATAGCTATGATACTGTTTTAAGATTAATTGAGAGGAAGCTCAAGCACACTATGCACACAACAGCAGATATAAACAATATTAGTAATCATCATTAGAAAAGGTAAGAAACTGTTTGCAAATAATTTCTGCAGGCAAGGAGTAGACTCATGTCAAATGCTCAGAAGGAGCGAAGAGAGAGAGAGAGAGAGAGAGGGAGAAAGTGATCAATGATGCAATAATTTCAGAGTGATTCAGTAACTGCTTGTAACGAAATGATCAGGGATGACATCTTCAGTTTCTACAGCCATTAGTCCCTCCACAGGTATAATTTACAACATATGCAGTAAAAAAGACACAAATGCCTGCAAGAATCAATTGGCAGATAAAATTGCAAAAGGCAAAATTAATTATCAGATTCACCAAATTGTTATTCTAAGAAAAGAAATTGAACCCCACTTTACAAACATGATTTTACAGACGAAGATCTAACTTTAACAAGTTTCAGAGAAAATGTGAGTTCTATTTCTAACAATCTAGCAAGAACTAGCAGATTTCATAAAACCAACACTAAATTTTCAGAAGCTCATATTACAATGATCAAAGAATGAAGAGAAAATTATGGGAAAAAGTTGCAAATACTCACAGAAACAAAACAGAAAAAGAGAGAAGAGATGCAAATTCTGCAGAACTTGCTGTGATGATAAGTGAATTGCTATATTAAGATCAAAGCTATATATAAAGTAGAGTATAAACAAACCTTATTATGAGTAGAAATTGAAAAGCATTTGATTTTGGTCCAGAGAAGTAGGAGCAAACATTATCTAAGACTAGAGATCCTATAGCTTAGCTGCCATGGGAAAACAAGACACCCACATTTCTCAATGAATAATTTAAACCCATGTAGCTAGGCTAAGCTTTATACCCACCAATAGAAAATGTAAAGACAAAGTTATATGATAATACAATATTTCTCTCCTTTTTTTATGTTTTAAGGTTCATGTTCTTGATGCCTAACTTGATGGATACTATACCTTGTCTCAAGAAGCATACTTGAAAAAAATCAAAAGCATGGGCCTTCATGTCTGGATAGATAAAAACAAAGAGTGGCCTATTGGGGTGCTTTGAAAAGTTGTCACCTTTATGTGCTGAATTACATTAAGAGATTGAAAAACAGTTTTCTTATCCCTAACCCTACCTTCATTAACCTCATTTGGTTATTGATTAGACCCTTCAAGGTTAGGTTCCTAACTCATCGACCGCGCCCTCTAATTATGATCTAAAAGATAAGAGAGAATTGCTATCAAGTCCCTAGATTTTCAGGAAATTCACTATTTTGTCCCTATTTCAAAACCATTCAATTAAAACGTCCTTCTATTTCATAAAACCAAACTTGAAATTTAAATTTTTTAGCTTAAGGGAGAAGGGAGCTATGTCATGTCATCCCATCTTGCCTTTTTTTGTTAAAGAAACTATTAGCTGCCTTGAATATTTATGTTTGACAAAAGGACTAAATAATTCGATTTACAAAAATATAAAGACGTTTAATCGATTGTTTTTGAATTAGGGACGAGCTATTGAATTCCCTTAAAGCTCTAATCGATTTGCTGAAGCTGTAGGATGTAAAAGTGAAACAGTAGGAGAGTGTTCCGCCTTAGATGGAAGCACCCGCGCGAGCAAGGATGGATGAAGTGGGAGTGAGAATGTCGGCCGAGTAAAGCAAACATTAGTGAGAATCCAATACCCCGAAAACCTAAGGGTTCCTTCACAAGTTTCTTGCATGGAGGGTGAGTCGGAGCCTAAGATCAGACCGAAAAGCATAGTCATTAGATAGACAAAGTTGAATATTCTTGTACTACCCTTATTGGTCCCAAGTAATTCCCTGAACAAATAATTGTATGCACTATTTGTCACTAACCTCACTTGATCAAATTTCACATGTAAAATGATTATAACTATCATGAAATGTAATATATGAGGGGAAAACACATGGGTTAGGCAAGAGAGAAGAATTACTTATTGCAGGAATCCAGATAATTACCTTCTGGATTAAAGGTTAAAGGTCAACTGTGGATGGCATGGGATATTATTAAAAACCAAACCCTAATTCAAAAATCCAACATAACTATTGAGAGGTAATCATGGGAAAGCTAGCCAATATCTTCATATAATCACACATAATCTTCTATTGAAATAAAAAGAAAAGAAAAAGCAGCTACAGAAAACTATAACTTAAAAAAAAAAAAAAAACACTAGGGTTTTCATATTGAATAGGCATGTGAACAAAAGCCAAGCATAAGAACAAAGAATATAAAGCAACCACACAAATATTTCAAAAAATAAATAAAAGAAGAGAAGGAGAGAGAGAGAGAGAGGATGATTGTTTTGGTACCTTACAGCTACGCAGTACCAAACTGCCATGATTGAAGAGAAGAAAGAAAATGGGTGAGTTTTTGCAAAAAGAATAGAGATAGGAGAAAGGAGATGGGAGATGATGGAGACCACATTGATTCCCCACATTTTCTTACAAAAATTAAAATAACCTGATGAGAGCTACCCATTACTTTTGTCAGAATCACTGCTAAAGCCAAAAGCTTTATCATTTGAAAAATCCTAAACTTTACCACTAAACATCACCACATTCCATCACAAACCCCCTCTCTCTCTCACCGCTCCTACCCCCTTAACCCACACAGATTTTATTACTAAACTAAGAATCCTCTGCTACAAATATTTGAAATTATTACAGAACAGAAATGAAGCAAAGAGTAGTGATTAATATTTTGGAAAATTTTTATTTAATAATTAGTTTATCGATTTTAAAAAATAAATTAAAAAATTTTAAAAAGTTTGCTATTAAATTTTCTGTTAATATTTTTTATGGAAAAGTTAAAAATATATTTAATATGAACAGATAAATTAGTTAATATTTTTATAAAATTAAAAATTTAATTAATAAATTTTAAAATATCACAAAAATTAAATAATAAAATATTTAACGATAAAATTTAATAAAATAATTAATTAATAAATTTTTTAAAATTTTAAGTATATTTTAATATATTTTTTAAATTATAAATAAATTAATAAGTTTATCCATATTTCAGGACTATATAATAAATTTTTTAATTTTTTATAAAATAAAAAATTATAATTTAGTTCTTACAGTTTAATAAAATATATAAACTAGCTCTATATTTTAAAAATAAACTATTTAATTCTTGTAATTTAAAAAGAAAAAAAAAAAGAAGAAAAGAAAACTATAAAACCCTCACATGAAAAAATAGTTAAATCACTGTTATTGTATCATGTAGGGATTAACTTATTGTATGTATTTAAACTATAAGGAATAAATTGGTTGAATGTGTAAAATTATAAGGATTAAATTGTGAATAAAATACTTTATAGGGACTAATTTATTAATTTTTAAAATTATAAAGATTAAACGGTTATTTTGTAAAAATATAAGGATTAATATATAAATTTGATTCAATTATAGGGATTAAATTGTAGTCTATTAAAAAAAAAACCAAGAAAGAGAGAGGAGACTAGAGGCTCTTTTACCTAAAAAAAAACATTGAATGGGACTCTTTTGTCAACATGAGAATCAACTTGTCTAAGAATGATAGGAAAGCCTATCTAACCCTAAATCCCACCAGAATCCTCATGTTTGAAAGGGGGCATCATTCTTTTGATCTTGCTTTGGATTTCATTTATTTATTTAAGAGATAATAAATATTTTCTCATATCTAAATTCAGATTTCTTTCCATAAAGATATCTAAATATTCCATTAGCTAAATGCATAATTTAGCTTCTAATTTATAAAAAAAAAAAAAAAATCACTTAGCATTTTGATATTTCTTCGTTAGCATTCAAAAAAAATATTTTTTTAAAATGAAAATTGAAAATTACGAGAGTAAAAGCTGAAATGTCTCAAATTTAATCAGATACACTTATCAACAGACTAAATATGTGAGTGCAGCATTCGAAAAATTTATCATTTAATTTTTATAATATAAAAATTTTATTATTTGATTTTTTAAATTTTAAAAATAATTAAAATATTTAAATTTTAAAAAATTTATTAATTATTTTTTCTGTAATATATGAATTAAATAATAAATTTTTCTAATTTTAAAGAGAGGTAATTGGTTTTTGAATTTACGTGCAAGACATTTTGCAAAAGAGAAAAGGGTCCCATGATAAGAAGAAAGCATATATTTCCGTCCTTTTCTGTTGTCGGTCTTTTCTCGCCCTTTTTCTATCCAAGTCTCCATCTCAAGCAAACCCCCTTTGCTTTTCTAACAATTCTCCAACCTTTTTTTTAAAAATAATAATAATTAAAATAAAAAAATTTAATTATTTATCATAAAAATATATTTAAAAAATAAGATTATATATAATTTTATAAAAATTTAATTAAATTCTCATTTTATAAAATAAATCATTCTAAATTATGCGAATGAAATATTTTTATAATAATAATAAAAAAGGTCGAAATATTCTTAATTTTCATTGACGAAGTTTTTAATTTTAGGGTTAGAGTTGGAATTGAATGTCTCTGTAAAGAATCATATACTCTTACCAATTAGTTTTCAACTTGCACTGCCTTTGGAGCCTTGGAGGAGACAGAATAAAGCAAATTTTTCTTAAGGTAAGTTTTCTTTTTTTAAATTAATGTTTTTTTTATTTTTTATTTTTTTATTATTTAGAAAGGAAATGAAATGTTTTTTTCTCAAATAATCAAATTGGTGAATTTGAAAACCTAAAAACAAAACCTCACTTTAAAAAATAAAATTTACATGTTTTTTTTATATAATCTCTCAAAATTTCAAATTATATTAATCATATGGTAAAATGAAAAATTATTATTTAATTTTTATATTTAATAAAATTAATTATTTAGTGTTTTTGTTCTTACTTAGTTTCTATGTTGCTGTTCTATTTATTTAAAATTTAATTTTGTCGAAGATTAATTATTAAATCATTCTATTTAAAAAATATATTAATTCTTTTAGAACAAAAAATATATTAGTTAGTTTTTATATTTTTTCTACTTATTTTTTAGTCCCTTGCTATATTTTAAATAAAAAATTTCTCTCAATATAAGTATTTAAATAATAGAAATTATATTAAATTAAAATAATTGAAGATTTAATAGATAGATTTGGGGTCAGTTTGTTTTATAAAAAAACATTTAAAAAATTTAATCAATAAAAATTATATTAAAGTATTTTTTGAAGAAAATTATTGAAACATGGTAGGTGTAGTTTGCTTTTCCACTTCTGGGTCATTCAGTACTAGTGACCCTCCACTAGCTTCACGTGCCTCTTCTCAAACACACGTGTATGCATAATGCACTAAAATGCAAAGATTGCAGATTAGATTGTACTTATTTATTATTTATTCTTTATTTTTTAAAGCTTATAATTTATTTTTGAGTAGAATTTCAACATAAATTATAAATTCAAAATTTTATACATTTTTTTTTTTTAAATTCAAATGAGGGTGAATCTGTGGAACATTCCTAGCACTAACCTTCCTTGGCCATGCAATACTATAGAAATAAAATTAGCCAAGACATTCCCAGTTTGGTTAGCTTTGTGATAACAATACGTGGAAAATCTGAACCTCACAAGGTAGGTCTAACGAGCCACTTTTCTGAACCAAAGAGATTCTTGAATCCATGGTGGAATATTGCAATTAAATAAATATAAAATAAATTATTTTTCAACAAAATATTTTTTCCACATAAAAAATTATTTTTACAAGACATTCAGAGCCTAAAACAATCAAAAGGGTGCTTTCTTTCTAGCAGATTTTTGTTTTTAATTTTTTTCCAAAAGCAACTAATTTCTGGACCAAATGAACATTATCATAATCCAGGGAATGAATCTAATATCATAATCAGTGCTGAAAACACAAGTAACAAAGTCATCAAAATCATCATTTGCCCTTTTGAAAGGACAAAAACTGGGGCCTTGATATCATTCACACGCGGATATATTTAAAATTGCAGAATTAACTTGATTATAAATTCTACAAACAGGTTCAGTAATAATTGAAGCAACCAACTTCTGGCCACCAAACCAACAGAATTATGAAACTCAAAATTTCAAACTCTAGGAGAAGAAAAAATTATGAAGTTTATTTTAAAATCCCTCCTTTGCTACTAAATCAAGCCTTTACCCGCCCATAGAACTTTGCCTTCTCCTGGGTTGTCTGGAATCTTCCATGGCCAAACTTGGAGGAAGTATCAATAAACTTGAGCTTAATCTCCTCCAAAGCAACCCGAGATGTCTGATTCAATAGGGATCGTCTCAGGGTCACGACCCGCTTCTTCGGTCCCACACAGCATCCTTTTATCATCAAGTAATCTTCCTTCACCACTCCATAGTGGGGGAATCCTCCCATTGGTGTGATATCCTTTGCGGTCCTGTTATTTATGATAAATATCAGCAAATTTTGGAAGGGGAAAAATTACCAGCATTACCAAAATCTTTATGAATTTGCTTGAATAATATCAAGAGGCATAATATTAAATACAGGACTATAGGAGGAAACATGGACCAGTGCTAACCTGTCATATTCTGTAATTGCAGTGTGAGACTCTTGGCCAGTCTTCCCAAGCTTATAGATTTTCTTATTCATCTCGGTACGGTGATGGTAACCATTCTGCCCAGCCCTAGCAACAGTAAATGACACCCTAGCTGGATGCCAAGCACCAATACATGCAACCTTACGTAGACCACGGTGGGTCTTGCGAGGAAGACGGGTGACACCCCAACGGGTAACCACACCTTCGAAGCCCTTCCCCTTGGTCACACCAATTATGTCAATCATCTCATCCTTTTGAAAGACCGCATCAACAGGTATATGCTTCTCGAAGAAACTGTAGGCGAAGTCGACCTTCTTAGCAACATCACCGCCATTTACCTGAATCTCCATCAAATGGGCTTTCTTTTGCTTCAAACCTTTCATCTTCCTGATCTGTAGAAGTTAAACCATCAGATTTAGAGTCAGCTTTGAATTCAGTTTCTCAAGACTAGTGCCTACCAACTCAATCATGAAAAGCATTGCAACTTAAAAAGAAAGAATTGACAAGGAGAATACTTGTGTGTGTGCCAAGACACGAATGACAGAACAATGCTTCTTCATTTTCTCCAATTGAGATTGAATATCTTTCTTCCCATCTTCAGATTCAAACTTCTTAGAATACTTGGAGAATGCCTTCTTCTTGGACTTGCACCAGTTCTTGTAGAATCTCCTCCTCACATCCTCACTCAAATGCTGGGCCCAGACAGTGTTCAGTGAACGGAGACCACGGGGTGTTTTCATATAACCCACAACCCCAACCACCACCATGGGAGGTGTTTCAATGATAGTAACAGCTTCACACGTTTCTTTCTTGTGGAGTTCTGAAAGTCAGAGGGTACAAAAATTTCAGAAACAAGCACAAAGAACAAAGAATAAAAGTTAGCACTGTATTTAGAATACAAATCAAACAGAGAATGACACCAAAATTTGCCCCAGAGAGACATCATAACATTTAGACAAGTATAGTTGCAATTACGTGCTGAAAGACATCCCACTAAGTTAACATACTGAGAAAAGTATAGTAGCATTTATCAATAAACAAAAAAAGAAAAAAAAAAAAAAACCAGTGTGGGAACAAAGGAGACTCACTTGACCCTGGCTTTTCAACTTCTCTGACAATATGAGTCATCCCCGCTTTGTAACCCAAAAAAGCAGTTAATGTGCAAGGCTTTGTTGGATCATCTTTGGGAAATGCCTTCACTGTAAACATCATAAAAGAGAGTAAAATACCTCCACAGTAAACATCACAGAAGAGAGTGAAGAAACCAACACCTCAGAAAACAACAAATATTAAAATATGTGAATTTCAAGGCCCGTGAATAGAACAATGCAAAAACTGTACATGTACAAGACTCATGGAAATATATACAACAGATTTGTAGTAAATGCAAACACCAAATTAAAAAGTCTTGCATTAAAAGCTATGTCAACTGGTTGGCTGTATGCAAAATTCAATTTGGATGACAAACAAAGGCTAGGCCATTAACATAAAGCTCTGCAACACTGAGTTATATTGAAACATAAAAATCCTGAGCGTGCATTGAGATTGAATAAAATGTAAATTGAATTTCTCCTCCAAAAGATCATACTTTTAGATCTGTCAAAGACGAGAAACACATCAAGCACCTAACTAATACTAAAGAAAAACTACAATATGATCGGAACTAAAGAAAAACGACTTTAGAAAACAGCAATTTTTCATAAGAAAAAACAATGCAAAAATAAATAAATAATAAAGGAATCCATATCACAAAGACATACCAAGAGTATAGAAGCTTCTAGTCATAACTAAGCATCTAAAAAGCAAGATTATCAACCAGACTCAAAACAATAGATATACAATGAATTATGAACAACTTCAGCAATAATGAGATCAAAACAAACATCAAAAACCTTTTCCTCTGTGTCTGGACGCTCTCTTTCTTGGGAGAAATCCCAAAGAGCCATGTCGGGGGTGTTCAAACTTGCGATGAGACATAATTTGGCCTCAAGGTAGCACTGCAGCAACCATAAAGTTCAAATTTGAAAGGAAAATCATAACCAAGAGCAATATATTTTTCTAATGAAAGTCGGTTAAAGTCAAACACAATTGTTTATCAATTAATGTGTGTATATAAAACCAAATAAAGCAATCTCAACCAAATGAATTAAAACAGGTATTATTACAGACAAAGTTCACAACTGAAATAAAATTTTCTAGAGATTGAATTCAATAAAAATGATTAAAATTCTCAAAAAGAATGGCCAATTTCAAAATTTTGAAATTAATTAGTTTATAATATGATGAGCTTCCATTCAAATTAAGCAAACCTGAATGAGATACTCAAACGACACACAGGTGTTTCAACTTTTAAACTACCTAAAAAATATATATGAAGTATCAGCAAAATGTTAAGAAACCATATCTTAATATCTTTTCAATGCCAAAGACGGAGGATTAATTTAAAAAAGAATAATATCGGCCCTTGACCTTTAAACATTTTATATCAACACTAAACCTCAGTAAATAAAAATGAAATGCTCCCCAACCAAAGGCCTATGGCAAAACAATTATGCCAAATCTCGAAGCTCAATGTATTGCTTTCCAAATACCCATTTCAGGATACTGGCAAAAAGAGCAGTTTCCGAGACTCCAGCCTTGATTATTCATCAATTATCTTACAAAGGGAAGACATTTCAATATCACCACCAGGCAAAGCGAAATATCAAATGTTTACCATGGCAAAGGCATCATAAAAACATCTCCAAAGTAACAGGATTGCAAAACAAACAAAATCAAATTCCTTAATGAGACCTGTACAGATCTAGTCTAATCAATCACTGAATCAAAAACCGCAAATCAAATCAGCCCATGTAGATTCAATCAGCTAAAAATTGAATAGTCAAATGCATTTTGATTACAGAATGGGACAATAGTACCTCTACAGTATAAAAGACGAGAGTATCACTACAAAAGCAGCAGTTACACAGTGAAGAAACTAGAAAACTTTAACCAGTCTTTTTATATTGTTCACAGACGAGATTCAGCGGCTGCGATGAGCGTCTGGTGCATATTATCGTCCGTTGAATGGGTGATTTGGGATTAGGGTTAGGGTTTTCTGCGCGGCGCCGATTGGGCATGGAGAAGACTAACCCATTGCACTCTTTAGTCCAGTCCAATAATCAAAATTAAGCTGGGCTTTGGAAATTAATGGGTTTTGATTTTATTTTTATAATTTTTTATTTTGTAAATAAACATCTTTTTATGAGCCCAAAACTTATTTTCAGAGAAGCCCAAACTATTTCATTTAACCCATTTTTATTATTTTCTCACTCATTTTCTCCATTATTTTTTTCCCTCTCCTCCATATCCAACAATTTTCGATTTAAATAAAAAAAATTCATCAAACTGAATTAATTTAAAAATTTAATTCACTTTTTTATTTATTTTAATTTATTTTAGTTTTTAATTTTAAAAATTTCATTTATTTCGGATCAGTTTGATTTAATAAAAAAAATTAAAAATATCAATCTAAACCAATTAATGATAATAATATAGAGACTAAGTTAAAATATTTCAATTAATTTTTAAAATATTGAAAATAAAGTGTAAAAAATAAAAAATTTATTAAAAATTTAAATCAATCAAATCAAATTAAATTAATTTAAAAATTCAATTCACTTTTTTATTCATTTCGATTCGTTTCAATTTTTAATTTTAAAAATTTTAATTATTTCGATTGGATTTTAATAAAAAAAATTTTAAAAATTGAACTGAACCAATTAGCGATAATAATATATTATTTTCAATAATATAAAGAGATTAGATTAAAATATTTTAATTAAATTTTAAAATATTGAAAATAAAGTATAAAAAATAAAAAAATTTACTAAAAATTTAAATCAATCAAATCGAATCGAATCGAACTAAATCAAATTGGTTCAATTTAATTTGATTTCTAATCAAAATTGATTCAGTTTAATTTTTATAAATATTAAAATTTTAATTTTTGATTTATTCGATTCGATTTTAAACTGAATCGACTGAATACTCACCATATTTCTAGTATATAAATACACATTAAATATAATTATTTATTCAAATAAAAACACTTAAAATCAAATCAAAAGCTTAAAACAGAAATTAAACTTTCCAATTTAAATTTAAATTTCTCAAATTTTAAAATACAGAAAATATAATTTTTAAAAATCTACTGGTATGGTTCATTATACGAGAGAGGTTATATTTTATTCTCGGTTAGAGTTTTACAGATTTTATAATTAAAAATTATTTGATCTGAAATTTATTTATGTAGGCAATAAATTGAAGTCCAAAGATTTTAGAGTGGTTGAATAAAAAATAAAATTAAATTTAAAAGTTTGTTTTGGGAATATTAATAATCTAATTTTTAATTAATTAAAATTTTATTTCAAAAGTAAATAAATAAATTAAATAATTTCATATATATAATATTAAATAATAAATTATTATTATTATTATTATTATTAAATTTGGATCAAACCTGAGTCACTCATATAAAAGAGCATATTCTCCCTTTTTACAATAAAACACCCCTTCCAACAATTGACGTGGTATTTAATACATCCATTTACGTTTATAATTTTTACTGGGTTGTGACATATTTATGGGAGGTCCAATATAGAATGAGAGACTCTGATATTATATTAAATTTAGATTAGACCTAATTTATCTAAAAATTAATTTAAAAAAAAGAATTATTATGACTCATATCAGTTACCATTACTTTTTAAATGTGACCGTGAAATTCAACCATTATTAATATTATTATAAATGAGAATATGTGGATATTCTTATTCTGATTTATTATTAGGTTTAGCATTGACTTTATATGGAGAGGACTTTCAATTTTCCAACCCAATAACTACAAATTGGAATGATGCCTCTACTAACCAACAATATTTTCAAGGCTGATACCAATAAAAAGAATTTCAACTACCCTTGCCTTTCAATTTTTTTTTTATCATACAAATATATTTCATTAAAAAAGTTCAGTGGGCAACAGTATAAGCATCCATCAAAAGGAAAAAAAAAAACAGATGGTTCAAAAAATTAAATACTAAAATATATTTTAAGAAAGATAATTATTTTTATTAACTTTTTAATTATGTGATTTTAAAAATATTATATTTTATTAATATTAAAATATATTTTAAAAGATTTCTTAAAAATAAAATAAAATTAAATAAAATTACGATTGATCAGACCAGTGGTGAATTTAATAGAAATAATATTTTATTAGCAAAATGAAAATTCAACTATTAAATTATTTATTATTAAAAAATAAAAATTAAAGTATAAATTTTGTTAAATCTAAAAATTATAATGTAATTAATAATAAAAATAATTAATGTATATATTGTGAGAAGAGGGGGAAACTATAATGAAGTGACAATGATATCTAAAAGACAAAGAGTGGACAAACCCACTTGAATATGAGATGGAATTCCACCAAATGCCACCCCACAATACAAATGCTAAGCTCAATCTCATCAATGGGATAAATAAATTAATGAAATTTATCAATCTATTTTTCATGTTACCTTCATTTGTAGGGTTCCTTCTTAGCTACCCTACATATTCTTTTCCTAAAATTCCCCACCATCCCTTATCTAATTGCTTCTTTTGGTGCATGTCATATATATATATATATATATATATATATATTATTTTTTTTGAGATTAATCACTTTTATAATAAGAAAGGTAAAGAATAATTATTACTTAATTAAATCTTATATTTAATACTTTTAACTTTGTTTTTTTTATGCTCATGAATTATTGATTTTACTTCAATTCTATTTAATAAATTTAATCTTTTAAACTCCATAAGTAGAATTCTTTTTCTATCACTTGAGATAATTGCAGTGTTATTAACAAATAGTAATTGACAAATGAACGAATTACACTATTAGCACTTATAATGTTGCAAATGAAATTATTTGAGTTTCGGCTTCAATAAAAAATTTTGTTAACTTGATTTCTTTTTATTTTTCATGTTATACATCAATCACTCAGAGTGATAGGTCAGGTGATAAGAATTTGATAAATTAATATGCAATTTCACCCATTAAATGTAACAACAGGTCGAATTCAAGTCGGACAAAACTCGAGACTTCATAAGAAAATTATCATTAACAGCAATATTCCAGCAAATTTCCTCTACGCCTTCGATCACGGGATTCCCAATGAAAATTCTTTATTAACGAGTGTCAGAGTAATTATCGTGGACATCCATCACCACCTTATCTTCTTTTCATTGCAAATCCGTCTCGACCATATCATCATTTTATTTTTAGTAATGTCAATTATAAACAAATAAATTTAAGATTAGCGGTAGATATTTAACTTGTTAAGACTTCAAACTCATTTATAAGTTCACGAGTTAACTTATTAATATGCTAGTTTAATTACAATTATATAGTTTAAATATATATATATTTTTTTAAACAAAATTTATTAGGATTTTCATTTAATTGAATAAGTGTGAGGTATTCAATACTTATCTTAATGAACCGTTTGCTAATTGAATCAAATTTAAATTTATTTATATTTGATGATCTGAGATCCAGAAAATAGGGTTTTATAAGGGTTCTGTAAGCTTAGTCTGAGAGGAGAATGCTTCTCTCCTTTTATTCTTTTCCTTTGTCTGTCGTTGACGTATAACGGCCTCACTGCCATTGGGCCACCTGTCTCTATCATACGGATATGGGCGTACGAGAATATCAGATCTCTGCTCCATGCGTAATGGCCATTTAATTCTCCCCTGGCACGCAAGCGGATGGACCCACCAGGCGAATGGGCTGGCCACCTTCTTTCCTCCGGGCTAGGCAGGAAGATGAGATTAGGACTGAGCCCAGGGGAGATCTAATCTTAGGGCCGAAAGGACTGGACCGGCCTGATTGAGAGATCTAGATGGAGCCCGGTCTTAAGGATGAGCGGGCTGGACCTGATTCATTCGGGAGGCTTAAAGGCCTTCAGGTAAAGGGCTGTCATTATGGGCCAGGCCCTAGACCGAGGAGGAGAAATTCAGTGGTCATCAATTGCCCCTTTACCTTCTCGTCAGTTATTGTACGGCTGATGAGAGGGTAAATATCGAGAATCATAATGACCGCGCCGCCCAAGGACAGTTTTCCTCAGAACACCTCTTCGTCTCATTGCTGTTTCAAAATTTCAAATTCTCTCTGTCTTCTCAGAACTTTTGCTCTCCTCTGTTCTCTGTGCGCATTGCTAGCTTCGTCTCTCTGCCCTCTTCGCTTTCCTCTGTACATCTGCCCTAACCGCTTTCCAGGTACGCCTCTCCTTTCACCATGGATAGCTCTAGTCTCCCTGATGTTGTTAATCTAGAGTCTAGCATCACCCCGTCCAACATCAGAAGCTTCTTTTCCAAGGAATACCTGGATACCCCCCTTTTTCACATCCGGGCCCCTTACCGGAATGAGAGGATCGTTCTTCCCGATCCTCCTCCCTCTAGTCTAATCGACCCTCAAAAGGACCTCAGCTTGGTCTTCTTCGCTAAACAAAAGGAATACGACTTATCCTTTCCCTTCTCTCCCATCTTCATTGAGGTCTTCCGGTACTTCGAGATAACCCCTCGAATGCTGGCTCCTAATTCCATTCTCTTCATGTCTTCTTTCGAATCCGTCTGTCTGAGCTGGGGGTTCACACCCACGGTGCATCTATTCATCACTTTCTTCAGGCTAGTCAAGGCAAGCCAAGGTTTTTACTACTTTGCCCCTCGCGGGGGGTTGTCAATCTTCTCGGGTCATAAAGACTCGATAAAGGGCTGGGTGGAGGGGTTCGCAGTGGTCGAACTGAAGAAGACCTCCGGGCTGGCCTAGGAGGTGTCGCTCTCCTGGGAGGATGTCTCTCTATGTTGTAACGACCTGCCCCAGCTGAGCCTTACCGAGCAGGTCGGGTTCATTCGACTGACTTCTGTTGAAAAGAAGTATGATGTCGAAAAGTGCATGTTTGCTTCCAATCTTCGGGATATTAAGAACGCGGGTACTTTATTTCATTTAACTATTTTGTCTTGTCTTTGTGATTTTTGCTGAGGGCTGTTCTAATTTGTTCTGATTTTGAATTTTTGCAGCTTCCAGAGTGAAAATGGACCAGATCAAGCCCCCAAAGAACTTCATGCTATCTAGGGAGAGCATGAATGCTGCGTTGGACGCCCTCCTAGCTGGGCGATCGGTGGGAGAGACTACTCAAAGGGTGGCGCAAGTCTTCCAGGCCATCCAGCCGCAGCAGATCGAGCTCGGCTCCTCAGTCCTCCCAAGCCCCCAGGTCTCAATGGGCTTCTACTGAGGGGGCGAAAAATTCTCCAAGGGTCACCTCCAAGCCAGTTGAAGGCACCGAGCTGGTGAGGACAGATTCTGCCTTGCCTTCTGGGGATGTTCCCGATGAGAGGCTTGAGACCTCCGTAACTAAAGAGAGGGCTCCGGAAGGGGGGATGGAGGTTATCCCGGCTGGGGAAGGTGTCCAGGAGGCCCCTCTTGAGGTTGCCCCTGTTATCGAGGGAGTGGGGCCCAGACCCGTTGATGATTAGGGCATTGTAGAGAAGGTCGGGAGCAAGCGTCTTGCTCCTCCCGAAGTGTCTGCCCCGGCTCCTGTCCCCAAGAGGTCTCGGGCCTCTAGAAGATCAGCTCCAGCTCTGCCTCCTCTCAAGAAGGAGAAAACTTCTGTGGTGCCCCTGTTGTATGCCCCCAACAACGATATTTTGAAAGAGGAGGACATCACTCACCAGTCTCCGGCGAGCATTGTCCCAAAGATACTGCAGGAGAGGATGTTCGGCGGGGTCACAGAGGCCTCAGAACCCCGCTTGCTTACTCTCACTGATCTTTTGGCCACTTCTACCAGAAAGCAGGCAGCGTTCCGATCTCGTCCTCGAGGGAAGCTCGGAGACACTATCAGGGAGATGCTTCTAATGGTGAGCTGTGCTTCTTACTTTTGAATTCTTTCTTTTGGTTCTTGTTGTCTGCGATTCTAATACTTTTCTTTCTGTGCTAGCTGATGGGCCTCTTCATGGAGGTAGACGTCCGCGATCACTCTCTCCGGGAGTCCGTGGATCGCCGGATCCAGGAAGCGCGCCTGGAGGAGAACCTGTCTGCCACCAGCGATGCTAGAGGCAACCTTGCGGCAGCTCGGGAGCACTCGAAGTCCCTCCAGACAGAGCTGACTTATGCGAAGGAGGCCCTCAAAAGGGCTGATGGGAGGGCAGCTGCAGCTGAGATTAGTCGAGATGAAGCATTGAAGCAACTGTCCTCCTTTGAGGAGATTCGGCGGGAGAGGGACGAGGCGGTGAGCCAGAAGGAGGAGGTCCAGCATCAGCACAAGTTGCTAAAGGCAGATTTTGAGGGGGCTCAGGCTCATTGTGAGGCTGTGATGGCCCAAATGGAGGAAGCCTGGGCTCGGATGGTTGTTCTGGAGCAGGAGCTGAGCAAGCATGCTGACAGTGTTAAAGACTTGACCTTGGCGGCAGAGGAGTCTAAACTTCAGAATCAGCAACTCTGCCAACAAGTTAAAGTTTTGGAGAAGAGGTGCTCAGCCCTGCTCGAAGATGCAAAGCTCGCTGAAGACAGGGTCCAGCTGGAGTGTGAGGAGCGCCTGAGGGAGTACAAGGAGTCAGCCGAGCTGAAGAAAGAGATTGAAAAGGCCTGTGAAGCTCATCTTCAAAGCTATAAGGACTCTTCTGAGCTGAAAGCCAAGATAGCTGAGGCCTGCGAGGAGCGACTTGCGGAATTTAGAGCCTCTGGCGAGATGAAGACGGCGTTATGGAATAAGAGCTTCTACATGTTCGTCTCTGGTTACAATCGAGGCTTGAGGGATGCCAGATATTTCCCTTCCACCCCGTTGGCTGAACTCCGAGCTGCTGAGGAAGACTCCGATGGTGAGGATGTGCTTTACGGGGAGGATGACAGAACCTTGCCCAAAGGAGCTCCTCGCACTGCAGCTGGGCCTTCTGAAGCAGATGCCGAGCTGAGGGAGGAGGACGACGAGGCTGCCGAAGATGCTGGGCCTCAGGGGGGAGAGGATGCAGGGCCTCAAGGAGGGGAAATTGTACCATTTGTAGATAGTAGTGTAGATAATAGCAATGTAGATAATGAAGTACCTAGGCATGTAAGTCCCTTAAGGACAATTTTTCCTTCAGTAGAATAGGTTGTAATTTTTATCTTTGTTTAATGAAATCTAATTTTATTTGTGTCCATACTTAATTCTCATTTTCTGCTTTTGTTTATTTTTCCTTCCCTATCAAATTACTTAACCTGTTAAAAGCCTAATTGGCTCAATTTGTCAAAGACTTAAGAATAAAATATTTAAGCCATGTGCCCAATAATTTTTTCTAAGGAATCAACCATACTGTTTTTTATTTCTTGCCTTTGAGCTAATCAGGGCTGAAATTTTATCAAGTGACTTAACTTCTAATTTATGAATTGTTCCAATCTTGCAAAGGCATTTCTATCTGTGAACCTTTTCTGAACTGGATTTGCCTTAAGGATAAAAATCTTTAAGTTGCATGTTCACTTAATCTCCCACAGGTTTCAATCATATCAGGTCTTCACCATGAGTTCAATTTTTAATAATTGACTAAACTTCCAACTCACGAGTTTTCATGATTCTCGCAAGGACATTCTCATTTTCTTTCATTACTTTATTAATGTGAGCTTGGGCGTATAGCCTTCACATAATAACAATAAGTTAGATCATGATCATGTACCTTTTAATATGATGAGTGTAATACCCGGCTAGACTCCGGTATCGGAATTCCTACCGTCCGGTGGAATCTCGGATGTCGGAGACCTCTAGAAGGGTAGAATCATGTTTTATAAAAATGTTTTCATGTTTTAATGGATTTAAGTATGAAATTAAATGAGTTTTTGCATGAAAAGTCTTTGGAGAAAAACCCAGGTTCGGCCGCCGAAAGTCAAGTTCGGCCGCCGAACGTGCATGCGTTTTGGAGGCACGTTAGGCCCCCGAAAGCATGAGTGAGGGAAGCCCAGGTTCGGCCGCCGAAAGTGAAGTTCGGCCGCCGAACATTGCATGGATGCGGAGGCACATTCGGCCCCCTAACGTGGCCTGGCCAGCCACCTATAAAAGGGGCACTTAGCCGAAATGGGCGAGCTTTCTCCCATTTTCGGCCACAGCAAGCTTCCGACCTTCCCTTTGCAACTCTTGTGTTCTTCTTTCAAATCTCTTCCATTTTTCTTAAGTCTTAAACTCACATTGTAAGTTTTGAGCTTTTAAACCAAGTTTTGGAGCTTTGGGAACTCAGGAGCTCATTTTCGTGGATCTCCAAGTTTAGATCGTCTCCCTCTCGATCTTCAAGAGGTAAGAGCCGATCTTAAACTCCTTATGTGTTTTCATTAAGTTTTATGCAAGATCTATGGGTAGAAATGCATGTTAGGTTATATGTGGAGTTATGGGTTAATCTTGATGTTTTGAACAATGTGTGTTGTTTGGGTGTATTTGAAGTGTTGTAGTTGGGGTATATGCTTTTTGAGGCCCCTAGGAATATGTATGCATGTTTTAGAACAAGTTTATGCATGATTTGAGAGTTGGGAGGCAAAAATGCACAAAGGAGCCAAGTTTCTGCCCTTTGGCAGAAACCAGGTTCGGCAGCCGAAGGCACTTTCGGCCGCCGAACATGGCTGGTGAGGCAGGCCTTTCGGCTGCCGAAGTTGCCCCCGAAAGGAGACTTTCGTCTCTGTCTGGGACTTTCGGCCGCCGAAGGTGCCGCCGAACATGCATGAGTTTCGCCTCTGTCTGGGAGTTTCGGCCGCCGAAGGTGCCGCCGAACCTGCCTGACTTTCGGCTCTGGAGGGACTTTCGGCCGCCGAACCTGCCGCCGAAAGTGCCCTGTTCAGCCATTTCTTGCATGTTTTTATGTGATTGTTTATGATGTTTTAGGGGGTTTTTGGGGAGTATTTTAGAGTCATGGTTATGTATGTTTGGTCCCTCATTGGAGTCCACCTGTGTAGGTTCGGACCCGAGGAACCGAGGACCCCAGCAGTGAGCCAGCTGCTACAGAGTTTGTCAGAGCTAGCCAGAGGTGAGTGGAATAAACCTTAAGTTTTTAAATTAGATGAAATATGAATTTTGAGCATGATCCATGCATCATGAATGCCATGAGATATAATAGGTTGATGCATTAGTATTCACGAATATGTTGCATTGCATTTATGATTTTGATGTTGATGTGGATTGGTTATTGGATGACCCTTTAGTCCTCATATGATATGATGATGTTATGGCATGATATGGTATGGAAGTCCAGGTTGTACCCATTCTACGTCCCTGGCACGATGTAAGAGAAAGTCCAGGTTGTACCCATTCTACGTCCCTGGCACAGTTGGTCCATATGATATGTTATGATAAGGGAAAGACCGGTTGACCCATTCTACGTCCCGGCACAGTTGGACCTATGTAGAGGACTATAGGTGACAATACCATCCGAGATGTGATTTGTTGTGTTGTGTTGCATTCCATGAAAGCATGAAATTTTATATATAATGTTTTCTACTATTCTGCTCACTGGGCTTCGTAGCTCACCCCTCTCCCCTAACCCCAGATGTGCAGGTACCGGGTAGACCAGAAGGTTAGCCAGAGTTTATTGAAGTATGTTGATGTAATAGTTAGATTGTGGACATGACAAATGTATTATGATGTAATGTAAGAGATTACAGTATGTTGTGTATTGAGATATATATATATATTGAGGTTATAGATGTGCTTGACCCTATGAGTATTGTAATCCCTTTTGATACATGATCTATAGAAATGTTCTATAATGTTTATGGTTAAGCCAACTCATCTCATGTAGTATCGCCCGTTGGGGCATTGATGGGATCCCACAGAGGGATCATGATTATGATCAGGACTATGTACATGTATGTTCAGGTTGAGTTGGATGTTAAAAGAAAAGTTTAAATTTTTATGCATATTGTTGATCATGTATGGGATTATACAGGTTTACAGAATGTATGCTTGGCTTGCTACGGGTCCCGGCGGCCTTAAGTCGACCCGGATCCTAGCGCCGGTAGCGGTCCGATTTTCGGGTCGTTACAATGAGCTTAACTCCCATGCCTTGTTCTCCGTCCTGCGTTGAATGGGACTGAGGCTATGGTTTTACTCACCGCTTTGTGCCTTCAATTTATTTTGCCTGGATCAGAGAGGGTTTGTAACCCCTATTCTGTCATTTGCCTTCCTGGGCCTTGATTATTCTCTCGTTTGTTTTGTCCGAGCCCAAATCTGTGTGTCTCAGCACGGGATTATGGTGCTGGGGGCGCTTGGGGAGCCCGGTCACCTATCTCACTAAGGTCTTGCGTAAGATTCAGGTTATGTGGCCTTACTGTCGCTTTGTCATCTCAGCCGGTTTAATGGTGCTGAGGCCGCTTGGGGAGCCCGGTCACCTACCTCACTGAGATCTTGAACAAGATTTAGGCTCTGTGGCCTTACTGTCGCTTCGTCATCTCAGCCGGTTTAATGGTGCCGAGGGCGCTTGGGGAGCCCAGTCACCTACCTCACTGAGGTCTTAAACGAGATTCAGGCACTTTGGCCTTACTGTCGCTTCATCATCTCAACCGGTTTAATGGTGCTGGGGGCGCTTGGGGAGCCCGGTCACCTACCTCACTGAGGTCTTGAATGAGATTCAGGCTCTGTGACCTTACTGTCGCTTCGTCATCTCAGCCGGTTTAATGGTGCCGGGGGCGCTTGGGGAGTCCGGTCACCTACCTCATTGAGGTCTTGAACGAGATTCAGACTCTGTGGCCTTACTGTTGCTTCGTCATCTCAGCCGGTTTAATAGTGCCGGGGGCGCTTGGGGAGCCCGTCACCTACCTCACTGAGGTCTTGAACGAGATTCAGACTCTATGACCTTAATGTCGTTTTAATAGGTTTCTAAAAATAAAGAGATTGACTTATTAATAATGGCAATACTCATAAACTAAATTATAAATTTCCCTTATTTTTTTTTTATATATGAGCAATGTCAAAATTAACATATATGACTGTTTATTTTTAAAATTTAATAATTTTTTCAATATATTTTAATTTTATTCGAATGAAAAGAATATATTATTTTTTAGAAATAATTATTATTTAATGTTTATAGTATAGAGAAATTCATTAGTCAATTTTTTAATTTTAAAAAATATATTAAAAAATATTTATAATACATTAAAAAATTTACTAGTTAATTTATTCGTTAATTTTAATCATTAAGTATTTTACTTTTAAAAAATTTATTAGTTTTTAATTTATATATTTAAAAATTTTATTAATTAATTTCTTAATATCAAAAATATTTAAATTTTCTCACAATATTTAACCATTAAAATTAATAGGAAGACAGACTAATAAATTTTTTTAAATTTTAAAAATATTTTAATTATTTTTTAAAATAAAAAATTAATTAGTAAATTTCTTTCATATTATAAAAACCATATATATGAGATTCAAATTTAAATCTTTCAGATGAGTAATATGTTTTTAGATATTAAATTATATCAGGCTAGCAGTTGTGAAGCGATTTCTAAAATGAATATTTTATATAAAAAATAAAATTTACGTGTATATTTTTATATAATCTCTCAAAATTTCAAATCATATTAATCATGTGGTAAAAGAAAAAATTATTATTTAATTTTTATATTTAATAAAATTAATTATTTAGTGGTTTTATTCTTACTTAGTTTCTATGTTGCTGTTCTATTTATTTAAAATTTAATTTTGTCGAAGATTAATTATTAAATCATTCTATTTAAAAAATATATTAATTCTTTTAGAAAAAAAAATACATTAGTTAGTTTTTATATTTTTCTTCTACTTATTTTTTAATCCTTTCCTATAGTTTAAATAAAAAAAATTCTCTCAATCTAAGTATTTAAATAATAGAAATTATATTAAATTAAAATAATTTAAAATTTAATAGATAGATTTAGTGTCAGTTTATTTTATAAAAAATATTTTTCACATTTTTTAACGTATAAAATATTTAAAAAATTTAATCATTAGAAACTATATTAAAGTATTTTTTGAAGCAACCAACTTCTGGCCACCAAACCAACAGAATTATGAAACTCAAAATTTCAAACTCTAGGAGAAGAAAAAATTATGAAGTTTATTTTAAAATCCCTCCTCTGCTACTAAATCAAGCCTTTACCCGCCCATAGAACTTTGCCTTCTCCTGGGTTGTCTGGAATCTTCCATGGCCAAACTTGGAGGAAGTATCAATAAACTTGAGCTTAATCTCCTCCAAAGCAACCCGAGATGTCTGATTCAATAGGGATCGTCTCAGGGTCACGACCCGCTTCTTCAGTCCCACACAGCATCCTTTTATCATCAAGTAATCTTCCTTCACCACTCCATAGTGGGGGAATCCTCCCATTGGTGTGATATCCTTTGCGGTCGTGTTATTTATGATAAATATCAGCAAATTTTGGAAGGGGAAAAATTACCAGCATTACCAAAATCTTTATGAATTTGCTTGAATAATATCAAGAAGCATAATATTAAATACAGGACTATAGGAGGGAACATGGACCAGTGCTAACCTGTCATATTCTGTAATTGCAGTGTGAGACTCTTGGCCAGTATTCCCAAGCTTATAGATTTTCTTATTCATCTCGGTACGGTGATGGTAACCATTCTGCCCAGCCCTAGCAACAGTAAATGACACCCTAGCTGGATGCCAAGCACCAATACATGCAACCTTACGTAGACCACGGTGGGTCTTGCGGGGAAGACGGGTGACACCCCAACGGGTAACCACACCTTCGGAGCCCTTCCCCTTGGTCACACCAATTATGTCAATCATCTCATCCTTTTGAAAGACCGCATCAACAGGTATATGCTTCTCGAAGAAACTGTAGGCGAAGTCGACCTTCTTAGCAACATCACCGCCATTTACCTGAATCTCCATCAAATGGGCTTTCTTTTGCTTCAAACCTTTCATCTTCCTGATCTGTAGAAGTTAAACCATCAGATTTAGAGTCAGCTTTGAATTCAGTTTCTCAAGACTAGTGCCTACCAACTCAATCATGAAAAGCATTGCAACTTAAAAAGAAAGGATTGACAAGGAGAATACTTGTGTGTGTGCCAAGACACGAATGACAGAACAATGCTTCTTCATTTTCTCCAATTGAGATTGAATATCTTTCTTCCCATCTTCAGATTCAAACTTCTTAGAATACTTGGAGAATGCCTTCTTCTTGGACTTGCACCAGTTCTTGTAGAATCTCCTCCTCACATCCTCACTCAAATGCTGGGCCCAGACAGTGTTCAGTGAACGGAGACCACGGGGTGTTTTCATATAACCCACAACCCCAACCACCACCATAGGAGGTGTTTCAATGATAGTAACAGCTTCACACGTTTCTTTCTTGTTGAGTTCTGAAAGTCAGAGGGTACAAAAATTTCAGAAACAAGCACAAAGAACAAAGAATAAAAGTTAGCACTGTATTTAGAATACAAATCAAACAGAGAATGACACCAAAATTTGCCCCAGAGAGACATCATAACATTTAGACAAGTATAGTTGCAATTACGTGCTGAAAGACATCCCACTAAGTTAACATACTGAGAAAAGTATAGTAGCATTTATCAATAAAAAAAAAAAAAGAAAAAAAAAAACCAGTGTGGGAACAAAGGAGACTCACTTGACCCTGGCTTTTCAACTTCTCTGACAATATGAGTCATCCCCGCTTTGTAACCCAAAAAAGCAGTTAATGTGCAAGGCTTTGTTGGATCATCTTTGGAAAATGCCTTCACTGTAAACATCATAAAAGAGAGTAAAATACCTCCACAGTAAACATCACAGAAGAAAGTGAAGAAACCAACACCTCAGAAAACAACAAATATTAAAATATGTGAATTTCAAGGCCCGTGAATAGAAAAATGCAAAAACTGTACATGTACAAGACTCATGGAAACATATACAACAGATTTGTAGTAAATGCAAACACCAAATTAAAAAGTCTTGCATTAAAAGCTATGTCAACTGGTTGGCTGTATGCAAAATTCAATTTGGATGACAAACAAAGGCTAGGCCATTAACATAAAGCTCTGCAACACTGAGTTATATTGAAACATAAAAATCCTGAGCGTGCATTGAGATTGAATAAAATGTAAATTGAATTTCTCCTCCAAAAGATCATACTTTTAGATCTGTCAAAGACGAGAAACACATCAAGCACCTAACTAATACTAAAGAAAAACTACAATATGATCGGAACTAAAGAAAAACGACTTTAGACAACAGCAATTTTTCATAAGAAAAAACAATGCAAAAATAAATAAATAATAAAGGAATCCATATCACAAAGACGTACCAAGAGTATAGAAGCTTCTAGTCATAACTAAGCATCTAAAAAGCAAGATTATCAACCAGACTCAAAACAATAGATATACAATGAATTATGAACAACTTCAGCAATAATGAGATCAAAACAAACATCAAAAACCTTTTCCTCTGTGTCTGGACGCTCTCTTTCTTGGGAGAAATCCCAAAGAGCCATGTCGGGGGTGTTCAAACTTGCGATGAGACATAATTTGGCCTCAAGGTAGCACTGCAACAACCATAAAGTTCAAATTTGAAAGGAAAATCATAACCAAGAGCAATATATTTTTCTAATGAAAGTCGGTTAAAGTCAAACACAATTGTTTATCAATTAATGTGTGTATATAAAACCAAATAAAGCAATCTAAACCAAATGAATTAAAACAGGTATTATTACAGACAAAGTTCACAACTGAAATAAAATTTTCTAGAGATTGAATTCAATAAAAATGATTAAAATTCTCAAAAAGAATGGCCAATTTCAAAATTTTGAAATTAATTAGTTTATAATATGATGAGCTTCCATTCAAATTAAGCAAACCTGAATGAGATACTCAAACGACACACAGGTGTTTCAACTTTTAAACTACCTAAAAAATATATATGAAGTATCATCAAAATGTTAAGAAACCATATCTTAATATCTTTTCATTGCCAAAGACGGAGGATTAATTTAAAAAAGAATAATATCGGCCCTTGACCTTTAAACATTTTATATCAACACTAAACCTCAGTAAATAAAAATGAAATGCTCCCCAACCAAAGGCCTATGGCAAAACAATTATGCCAAATCTCGAAGCTCAATGTATTGCTTAACAAATACCCATTTCAGGATACTGGCAAAAAGAGCAGTTTCCGAGACTCCAGCCTTGATTATTCATCAATTATCTTACAAAGGGAAGACATTTCAATATCACCACCAGGCAAAGCGAAATATCAAATGTTTACCATGGCAAAGGCATCATAAAAACATCTCCAAAGTAACAGGATTGCAAAACAAACAAAATCAAATTCCTTAATGAGACCTGTACAGATCTAGTCTAATCAATCACTGAATCAAAAACCGCAAATCAAATCAGCCCATGTAGATTCAATCAGCTAGAAATTGAATAGTCAAATGCATTTTGATTACAGAATGGGACAATAGTACCTCTACAGTATAAAAGACGAGAGTATCACTACAAAAGCAGCAGTTATACAGTGAAGAAACTAGAAAACTTTAACCAGTCCTTTTATATTGTTCACAGACGAGATTCAGCGGCTGCGATGAGCGTCTGGTGCATATTATAGTCCGTTGAATGGGTGATTTGGGATTAGGGTTAGGGTTTTCTGCGCGGCGCCGATTGGGCATGGAGAAGACTAACCCATTGCACTCTTTAGTCCAGTCCAATAATCAAAATTAAGCTGGGCTTTGGAAATTAATGGGTTTTGATTTTATTTTTATAATTTTTTATTTTGTAAATAAACATCTTTTTATGAGCCCAAAACCTATTTTCAGAGAAGCCCAAACTATTTCATTTAACCCATTTTTATTATTTTCTCACTCATTTTCTCCATTATTTTTTTTCCGTCTCCTCCTGACCAACAGTTTTCGATTTAAATAAAAAAATTTATCGAACTAAATTAATTTAAAAATTTAATTCACTTTTATATTTATTTTAATTTTTAATTTCAAAAATTTCTATTATTTCGATTAAGTTTGATTTAATAAAAATAATTTAAAAAATCAATCTGAACCAATTAATGGTAATAATATATGTTAGGTTAAAATATTTCAATTAATTTTTAAAATACTAAAAATAAAGTGTAAAAAATAAAAAATTTATTAAAAATTCAAACCAATCAAATCAAATTAAATTAATTTAAAAATTCGATTCACTTTTTTATTTATTTCGATTCGGTTCAGTTCAGTTTTTAATTTTAAAAATTTTAATTATTTTGATTGGATTTTAATAAAAAAAATCAAAAAAACTGAACTGAACCAATTAGCGATAATAATATATTATTTTCAATTAATATAAAGAGATTAGATTAAAATATTCTAATTAAATTTTAAAATACTGAAAATAAAATATAAAAAATAAAAAAAATTATTAAAAATTTAAATCAATCAAACCGAATAGAATCGAACTGAATCATATTGGTTCTGTTCGATTTGATTTTTAATCAAAATTGATTCAGTTTAATTTTTATAAATATTAAAATTTTGATTTTCGATTTATTCGGTTCGATTTTAAACCGAACCGACTGAATACTCACCCTACTTTTAGTATATAAATACACATTAAATATAATTATTTATTCAAATAAAAACGCTTAAAATCAAATCAAAGGCTTAAAACAGAAATTAAACTTTTCAATTTAAATTTAAATTTCTCAAATTTTAAAATATAGAAAATATAATTTTTAAAAATCTACGGGTATGGTTCATTATACGAGTGAGATTATATTTTATTCTCGGTTAGAGTTTTACAGATTTTATAATTAAGAACTATTTGATCTCAAATTTATTTATGTAGGCAATAAATTGAAGTCCAAAGATTTTAGAGTGGTTGAATAAAATTAAATTTAAAAGTTTGTTTTGGGAATATTAATAATATAATTTTTAATTAATTAGAATTTTATTTCAAATGCAAATGAATAAATTAAATAATTTCATATATGTAATATTAAGTAATGAATTATTATTATTATTATTATTATTAAATTTGGGTCAACCCTAACTCTAACTCACACATATAAGGGGGCATATTTTCCCTCACAAGGAAACGCACTCTTTCCACAATCGACACGTGGTACATCTCTTTACGTCCATAATTTTTACTGGTGCGTGACATATTTATGAGAGACCCAATGTAGGATGAGAGACTAATACTATATTAAATTTAGATCAGATTTAATTCACCTGAAAATTAATTTAAAATGGAGAATTATCTACAACTCATATAATGCACGTTACCCCTTTTCAAAAGCGACGGTAGGGGTGAGCATTCGATAGGTTCGATTCAAAACCGAACTGAAAAAATCGAAAATCGAAATTTTAGTATTTATGAAAACTGAACCGAACCGATTTTGGTCAGAAACCGAATCGAACCGAACTAGTCTAATTCAGTTCGATTCGGTTCGGTTTGATCGATTTTGATTTTTAATAATTTTTTATTTTTACACTTTATTTTTAATATTTTAAATTTTAATTAAAATATTTTAATTTTCATATGATTTAATTTCTCTATATTATTAAAAAAATATATTATTATCACTAATCGGTTCGGTTTGGTTTTTTTCTAATCAAAACAGAACCGAATCGAAATAACTAAAATTTTTAAAATTAAAAACCAAACCGAATCGAAATATATAAAAAACCAAACCAAAATTTTAAATCAATTCGATTCAATCAATTTTTTTGATTTGAACCGAATACGGCTCACCCGACGGTAAAATTCAACCATTATTAATATTATTATAAATGAGAATATGTGGATATTCTTATTCTGATTAATTATTAGGTTTAGCATTGACTTTATATGGAGAGGACTTCCAATTTTCCAACCCAATAACTACAAATTGGAATGATGCCTCTACTAACCAACAATATTTTCAAAGCTGATATCAATAAAAAGAATTTCAACTACCCTTGCCTTTCAATTTTTTTTTTTTTTACCATACAAATATATTTCATTAAAAAAGCTCAGTGGGCAACAGTATAAGCATTTTAAAAATAATAATTATTTTTATTAGCTTCCCAATTATACTCATCTTGAAAATATTAAATTTTATTAAATATTAAAATATACTTTACGAGATTTCTTAAAAATAAAATAAAATTATAATAGTTATATTATTATAAAATAAAAAAATGGATAATGATTTTGAGATAAATTAAAAAAGAAAAATAGATTAAAAAAATGAGATAAATGGAGCATTATTTTTTAATAATGAAATTTCATAATTTTAAAAATTATTTACTATTTCTATATATATTTTTAAAATTTTTATGTTAATTTAAATATTAAATTTTTGATATTTTAAATTTAAAAAATAATATTTTATTATTAAAAAATATTATATTAAGTTTGAACTTATTTTGATGCCTTTAGTAAAAATATAAAGGATTTAAATGGCTAACAAAATGAATTAAATTTATTTATCTTTTGAGTGAAAGTATAAGAGTTTAATTAGACTTTTTTTATATTTTATTATGATAATAAGATAGTCATCCTGATAAAATTTATCATTAAATTATAATAATTTAATCATTTAAATTTTTTTATAATATTTTAATTTTTATAGTTTTAATATTTATAACAATTTAGTCATTAAATTTTAATTTTTATAATAAAATTCTTTTAAATTTAATAGAAATAATATTTTTATTAGCAAAATGAAAATTCAAGTACTAAATTATTTATTATTAAAAAATAAAAACTAAATTATAAATTTTGTTAAATCTCAAAAATTATAATGTAAATAATAATAATAATAATAATAATAATAATTAATGTATTGTGAGAAGAGGGGGAAACTATAATGAAGTGACAATGATATCTAAAAGACAGAGAGTGGACAAACCCACTTGAATATGAGATGGAATTCCACCAAATGCCACCCCACAATACAAATGCTAAGCTCAATCTCATCAATGGGACAAATAAATTAATAAAATTTATCAATCTATTTTTCATGTTACCTTCATTTGTAGGGTTCCTTCTTAGCTACCCTACATATTCTTTTCCTAAAATTCCCCAGCATCCCTTATCTAATTGCTTCTTTTGGTGCATGTCCCTTGAAAAGGAAAATATATATATACATAAAAAAACTGAAATTTTAGTGTTTATGAAAATCGATCGAAATGATTTTAGTTAAAAATTGAATCAAATTAAAACGATCTAATTCAATTTGATTCGATTTGATTTAATTGATTTGAATTTTTATTTTTTTTATTTTTTATACATTTTTAATATTTTAAAATTTAATGGAAATATTTTAATCTTAATATGATTTGATTTTTATATTATTGAAAATAATATATTATTATTACTAATCGGTTCAGTTTATTTTTTTAATTTTTTTTATCAAAACCAAATAGAATCAAAATAACAGAAAATTTTTAAATTAAAAACTGAATCAAACCGAAATGAATAAAAAATTAAATTAATTCAATTCGATTAATTTTTTCTAACTATATATATATATATATATATATATAAAGGATTTTAACTAAAAATGATTAAGAGATCTAATACTTTCAATAGTACGTGACTTTGTTTCCCAAGTTTCTTCTACGGCACATCAATTTGCCGGATTGAAGAGGTCTAGTTTTCCAGTCGATATACCAAGAAACTGTAAAATTAATAATTTTATCACAATACAAATTTCTGATGTGGAAGATCAACCTAGGCTGCAACCATAGAGCATACTTATCTCAAATAATAAAATTTATTTGATGGTTAGGGTTCCTGTAATCTTAACTTGGAATCCCCAGAGTTAAGTCAGAGTGTGGAGGGAGAAGAGAAAGGTGCCGTCAACACGGGTTTATAAAGTAACAATTTATAAAATATAAGAAAATAAAAAACTTACTATATTTAAAAAATTTCAAGAACTGATATAGAATTCTGAAATTTTAGAGAGAATTTACAGAGGAAATGTAAAGATAGAGAGAATAGAGAGAGAGGTTTACAAGTGTGTGCCTTCACAAGGGGAGAGGCTCCCTTTATATAGAAATTTTCAAGCCTTTACTGTTGAGTCATAAGATCTTTATTGTGCCTTCACGCTGACTTTTCACTGTTCACGAATAGTAGCTTGTCTGCTTCTTTTTACTATTAAGAAATAATATGTTTGCCACTACTGTTTCTTTTTACCGTTGGGGAATAGTCTGTCTGCCACTTCCGCCTTTTACTATTATTGTATTTATTCTGACTCTGACTCAGATGAGGATGAGGACGAAGATGAGGTGTCCTTCCTTTTCTTGCCTTTTTTTCTTTAATTTTTCTTTCTTTTCTTTTTGCACCTTTATTTTCTTTTTATCCTTTCTTTTCGCTGTTTTACTCTTGATTTTTACTGGTGGTAGAACTCCATAACAGTCGTCTTCATTCCTGTCGCAGTGTGAAGATGCCTGGTTCTTACTGGAGGATGACGCTGTCGACTTCGATTCTGAACTTGACTGTTTTTTAGTCTTTCTTCTACTGGATGTCTTCTTCTGTTTACTGGATGACTTTTTTGATGAAGTTTTACTAGAGGACTCTTTACGAGATCTTGCTTTATCTTTTCCTTTTCTCCTGAAGTAAGCTGATTGTACATCTGCTGACAGATTAGTTTGAATTCTTCAGGGTTTTTAGCTGCTGCCAATAGGGCCTGACATTGGGCTTTTTGGGGGGCTTTTTGCAAATTTAGGGGCGGGGGAATTAAATTTTACGGATTTGGGGTTGGCAAATTTTAATTTGCCGATTTGGGGTTCGCCTGCCACGTGGCGGGCGAAAAGAGAGTCTGGCGCTTCTCAAAGAAGCGCCAGACCCTGGCGCCTCTTTGAGAGGCGCCAGTTGAAGTGTTGGCGCTTCTTTAAGAAGCGCCAGGTCAGGCTGGCGCTTCTTTAAGAAGCGCCAGGTCAGGCTGGCACCTCTTAAAGAGGCGCCAGCATGACCCTGGCGCCTCGGGAAGCGTCAGCAAGCGTCGCCTGACGCTTCCCGAGGCCCCAGTCTCTGTGTCCCGAGGCTGGCTGGCGCTTGTATAAGAAGCGCCAGCGTCAAGCCTCGGGACAGGGAGTTGGCGCCTCTTTAAGAGGCGCCAACACCCGTGCCCCGCTCCCATAAATACCCCCACCCCCCCCTCCCGTTAACTTCATTCTGATTTCCTTGCTCTTCTTTGCATTTTCACTCTCCTTTTACTTAATACTCCTCCATCACAAATCTGAGTACTCTTCTTTTTAATATTTTTCATCTCTTTTAATTTATTTCTTTTTTAATAATTTATTTTCACACTTTTTTATTATCTTCATTATTGTGTTTTAATTAATTTATGGCTTATATTTATATTGTTCCAAAAGTTTTACGAGGTAAATTAGCTAAAAATAGAGTGAAAAAAATGTGGAGAGAAATATATAAATTAAGAATAGATTCTGAAAATAATTTTTATCAACATATTTTATATCTTAATTATTATTTGCAAAAATTAATTTGTTCTGGTTATAATATGCGGAATATAGAAATGGTGAATGTTTTGATCGAAACTGTTCCATTATGTTATTTTAAAATTTTAAATTTTATTTGGTCAAAATCCGAAGTTAAAAATTATTCTGATATAGTTAATTATTATTTTCGTATTTATGAAAAATTAGATTATGCACCTTGGATGCGTTTACAACACAGTCTTCCTATTTCGCAAAAAGAATTTTGTAAAAGAGAAAATAGAAGATTAAGAGGTATGTATTTAGTTAAATTTAATATTTAATATTTAATGTAATTTTTGTTTTTAACATTATATTAACTGACTTATTAATTTCAGAAGGAGGTGAACGTACCAGTTATAAAGCGAATATGTATGATTATTTGGAACAGAGAAGGGGAAGAATATTTAAATCTACTAAACGTTCAAGTGAAGGTCGCAAATTTGGCAAATGTAAAAATAAATAGAAAATTGAAAATATATGTAATGAGTTAGTATTTTAAATTTGTAATATCTTTTTTATTTTAAATGCATATTTCGTTGTGTTAATATATTTAATATTAATATTTTTATTTTAAATTTTTTTGTAAATATGTAATTGAATAATAACTTAAACTATCTTTATAATGAAAAGCACAAAATATAATATGTAAGTAATTGATTTTAAATAATAAAGTTTAAAGTAAAGAAAATATTTAATTTAATTGTAAATAATTATAAATGCATTGAAAATTTAAAGTATATTAAAAATTATAATTTTTAAAAAATAATTAATTTTGATAATTGATGGGAAAAAAATCTGAATGTTCTATTATTTTATAATGCATATTACTATATAATTAATTTTTAGACTCATTTTAAAATTTATATTTGAAGTATTGTAATCATAAAAAATGAAATACTTATACATAAAAAATAAACATAATTTAAAGTTTGAAATAAAAAAAAATATTTCATTGCATTGTAAATATAATGAAAATTTAAATTATATTAAAATTGTACCTTTTACATATATCAAATATTTAATTTTTAATAAAAGAATGACATAATAGTAAATTATAAGACACAACATTATATAATTAATGAGAAAAAATAATTAACTTTGATAATTAATGAGAAAAAAATTATGAATATTTTAAAAAATATAACACCTATAAATAAGAAATAAATATAATTTTAAAATATATAAATTTTTGAAATAAATATAATTTAAAAATATATAAACTTTTAAAAAAAAAAAAAAAAGAAAAACTGTCGGCAGCAGCCCACGCCTGGCGCCACTTTAAGTGGCGCCATTTACTGTTCGGAAACTGTTCATGGCAGAGAGTTCTCTGCCATGAAGAGAGGTCTCTTCATAGCAGGGAATCCCTGCCATGAAGAAGCCCACGCCTGGCGCCAGTCATAGAGGCGCCAGGTACTGTTCATGGCAGAGCATCTCTGCCATGAAGAGAAGTCTCTTCATGGCAGGGAATCCCTGCCATGAAGAAGCCCCCTCCTGGCGCCAGTCAAAGTGGCGCCAGGTACTGTTCATGGCAGAGATTCTCTGCCATGAAGAGAAGTCCCTTCATGGCAGGGAATCCCTGCCATGAAGAAGCCCCCTCCTGGCGCCAGTCATAGAGGCGCCAGGTACTGTTCATGGCAGAGCATCTCTGCCATGAAGAGAAGTCTCTTCATGGCAGGGAATCCCTGCCATGAAGAAGCCCCCTCCTGGCGCCAGTCAAAGTGGCGCCAGGTACTGTTCATGGCAGAGATTCTCTGCCATGAAGAGAAGTCCCTTCATGGCAGAGGCAGAGAATCTCTGCCATGAAGGGAATAGGGTCGTGGCGCTTCGGGAAGGCAAGAAGACCACTCCTGGCGCCACTTTAAGTGGCGCCAGAATGCTGTCCCGAGGCGTGCACGCCTCGGGACAGCAAGAACACCAACCTGGCGCCACTTAAAGTGGCGCCAGGATGCTACCCGACAAAGCTGGCGCCACTTAAAGTGGCGCCAGCTTTCCATATTAACCCACCCGACGCCCTATTTTGCTCTCCCCCACCCGACGCCCTATTTTACTCTCTCCTCTCATCACGTTTACTCTCCTCATATTAACTCTCTTTTACTGAAATTCAGTCGACTCAAATTCAATAGCAATTTCTGAAAGGTTAGATACATTACTCTTATTTATTTATTTAATTTGTATTTTATATAGTGTATTATAATTATTAATATGCACCTTTTTTTAATTAATTTATATTAATTTTTTTAATTAATACATATGAATCATTGAATAGAAAAAATTATAATTATCTTGAAATTTTAATTTTTTCGTATGATGGGTTGCTGCAATAATTTTAGGTAATTTTTTTATACTATAAAGTAATATTATATATCTTTAAGAGGGAAAGAAAACTATGAAAGAAAAAATCTGTCTTAACTTTTAAATAGATAAATATTAAAATATAAAATGAACTTTACATTGTACTTATATAATCTTTTACTTACATATGCAAAATGAAATTTATTTTTCATAGAATAACTGTTTCACATAAATATATTATATTAACAATTACTAATAAATAAATATAATGATATATATATTATTTATAATGCCAGTAAAATTATAAGAATTATAAATAAAATTTGAAATATGATTTGAAATTTTAGAAATTAATATAATATTTAAACAAAACGAATTTTTTATAAATAGATAGTAAATTTATATAAACTTTATACATTTAGACAATAGTTTAAATTTTTATAAGAATTTATAAGTAATAAATTTATAAAAAAATATAATTATTTTCCCGTTGAAAATGGAGGAGAAAGTGGGATTTATCCTAACGATTTCAGCTCTTGATATTGCAGTTTGGGGTACAATTTTCATTGTAAGGCTATAATATCGAATTATTAAAAACAAACAGGTATGAGTAATTATATTGCACTTTAATATATTGCACTTTTTTTTAATGTTAATTAAATACTTACTTAATCTATGTTTTGTTTGAAATGCCTATGATAGATTTGACGAAAATGAGTTTTCCGACATATGGAATTGTACACTGGGATAGTAATGTTATTAGAACCGAATTAGGTTACGACTATGTTGGTGGCCAGCACAAATTTTTTCGTATGAAACGAAGGTTGAATTATGAGGATCTTTTTATGAAAATAGTTCGTTCTACAAATTTATTAGAACACAACGAATTCATATGCAAGATTGAATATAGGAAACCAATTATTAGTGGTAACGATTACAAATTTGAACTAGTTAAACTGCTGAATGATGCCGATGTAGAGATGATGTTCGATTACGTCAGTACACTAGGGTCTGAGAGCATAGTTTTTTACGTCGATGTCGTTAGAGATATTCATAGAAATCAGAACGATGATTGTGAACAAAAATTTGTAGAACGAATTTATGATTTTGACATGCCTATTTTATGATTTTGACATGCCTATTCTATATGTGGTCAGTCGGGACATAATCAAAGGACATGTACTGTGAACAAAAATTTATGATTTTGACATGCCTATTTTATGATAAAATTTGTAATTTGTTGTGATTCATTGATTGTTTCTGATATTTATCCATTTGACATTTTACGCATGTTACATCAAGAAAAATGTCATCCTCCAAAGATTTTCGTGTGGCATCAGCATGCCAATCAAGCAGAGGAAAGAGAAAATATAGTAGTCATAACACTCTAATAGACAAATATATTGACCCAAACAATTGTTCATGGTATGGTCACAAGCGATGTTTTTCAAATCAACCAATCAATGCTTGTTTGGAACAAGGTTTTGCTAACCATATATTTGTCGGGTATCATTCCAAAAAAATTTTTGATTTTGGAAATGCGACAATTGCTCCTCGACAAGATTGGCAACGTTTGTGGGAGATTCGATGCGAATTGGAAGCTTATTGTGGCTACCATGAGTTGCCTATTCCAAAAGCTACATCGGCAGACATGAACCGCAATACATGTGAAGAAGTTAATAAGCTGAAGGATCAACTACTTAAAGAAATTAGGCTTATGGAGATGAGGCTAGATAGATATCATGCAGAACAAAGTGAATTCCCAAGTGTATACGACGATAGTCAGTTATCATGTTCCAGCAATTTCAACGTACACAGTAATTACCTGTCTGATTATAGTGACAATGATTGCAGCGATTTCATAAAATATTTGCCACATTGTTTACCTAAATGCTGTTGAAATGTCTACATGCATTTATCGTGTTATGTAATATGTTAACATATTGACAATGGTATGTCATTTTTTTTCTGAGCAACAAGAAGAAGATGGTTATTAGATGATCAAATTGTGTATATGTTAATAGCTCACTTCCATGCATTGTCTTTGTAATCTTAACCAATGTCTTTACCATCGAGTTTAGGGTTTACGGTATATATTCTTGGGTTTAGGGTTAAGGGTTAAGGGTTGAGGTAATCAGGTTGGGTTTTAGGGTTTAGGAGGTCAAGTTTAGGAGTTCATCACTTGTACTTAAACAAAGAATAACCTTGTAAATTCATATCATTCTTTTATTTTTGTTTTGTTATCATCATGTCTAGCAATACAAATTATTGACATAAGGAATTGACAGTTGTAATAACCCTTTGCAGGAATGGACAACTCAAATGATAGTAGATTATTTATTAACCCAGGACCACGTGATCCTTCATTGTTATATCTCCAAGCATCTCATAGGTCCCAAGTCGTGTGGGATCATCCACAAGAGGCCGGTGTAATCACATGCCGACGATCATCTACTGTATTACACGGTCATGATATTGATGACAGGCTTATCCCTTATCTCCGTGCTAGTGGATTTTATGGAGCTGTTCGATTAGGGTTCTTCCATTTAGATCACCACCTCATAACAGCTTTGGTTGAGAGATGGAGACCAGAAACACATACTTTCATGTTACCCCATGGGGAGTGTACAGTTACACTTCAAGATATGGGTCTGATATCTGGATTACCTATTGATGGCAATGCTGTTACTGGGACTACAGGACAGCCTTGGCAATTACAATGTCAAGATTTGCTTGGGTTGGTCCCGGATCGTGAAGTTATGAAGGGAAATACTGTTGCACTCACCTGGTTGAGAGATAACTTTGACCAAATTCCAGAGTACGCTGATGATGTCACTATCCAGAGGCATGCTCGAGCTTTCCTATTACGCCTAATTGGTGGATCGCTATTCGTTGATCGGTCTGCTCATAGGGTCAATGTAATGTTTTTGCCACTACTCGCTGATTTCAACACTTGTGGTCAATATAGTTGGGGTGCAGCCTGCCTTGCTTGGCTTTATAAAGAGCTTTGCAGAGCAACATCATCACAAGTGCAGCAAGTTGGCGGGCCACTTCATATTTTACAGATTTGGGCATGGGACAGAATCAAGACAATAGCCCCTACCATCTCCCAGATACATCCCCTTCCAGATACACCGATTGGCAGTCGGTATGTGCTGTAAATTTTGTACAACTACACCGAAGTATCTTGTAACTAATTCCAAACTATAAATTGTGTAGGTGGAGTAATGCAAGAAGTATTACCGAAGTTACAACGCATGTGTTGGTGCAACTTCGGTACCAACTTGACCGCATGGAAGCCGAAGAGGTCATCATTGTATACCTTTAAATTACATGTCAATTCAAATTATATCATTTTTACCTTTGACATTATCTTATCTACACAGTTTATATGGGAGCCATACTCTGATGATGTGGTGGACGCTATGCCAGATTACTGTCTACAGGGTAGACAAATATGGAGATCGGTTGTTCCACTGATTTGTTTTCATATTGTTGAGTGGCATCAACCTGACAGGGTGCTGAGACAATTTGGATTTTCTCAACCCATTCCACAACCACCACGTCAAACAGATGATATGCATTCAATAAAATTAACTTCTTCAGCTACCAACTGGATGACCGAGAACCAACATTGGATTACGCTCTGGGAATCAAGGCACCGACGGATTGTGGCCAGCAATACTATGACACAGCCATTACATTACCATTCACAGTATATGGAATGGTACAGAATGATTGCACGTCGGTGGGTGTCTCAAAAGGGTGCATCAATCGGCGCTGTGGTAAGAGGCGCAAAGATTTTTTTATTAATTATAAAAATTTTTACATAACTTTTGGGATAGATATCTTAATAAATAAATTTTGCAGGAGGATGGTCTGGAGAACTGCCGCTTATGGGCGAGTCAAGTTCGTCACCCAACAGTAGATAAAATTGGAAATGCAGTTAATTCAATATTTCATGCACTTCGTTTGTTCGATCGCATTTCCCAAGTACCACCTCCACAGCCGGCGCCACCTTCCCAACCACTTCCGGATGACGTACATGACGCACCCTCCTCCTCCAGGAATGCTCCACGACAACGTCGCCACACTACCAGGCCATCAAGGGAGATGGAAATTCCACAGCCTACGCCAAATCAAGGTGTAATGCAGATACCATCACCAGTTGCATTCCATCCATACGGCTCATATACAGAATTGGGTCAATCTTCACAAATGCCAACTTATGGAGACGATTTTCATAGTCAGTATACAGGATGGCCACCAGGGCCTTCTTCTATGCCTTTTCAGTCGTTTACTCCAACTCCTTCCAATTACGATCAGACTGGAGGGGAAGGCATGGCTAGCACGTCGTTCGACTTCTTCTCTCCTGGCAACCACATACTCCATCAGAGTCTGTTTTTCCAGCATTCCCTCGACAATCATTGGATGATCCCTCAAGCAGACTTAGCTTGTTTTCCTCGGAATTTCCTGAATTATTTTCGGCAACCCCTTATTCAGGAGATTTTGTTTTTGCAACTCAGGATCCAGTTGTTGGGGAGAGTTCAAGACATCGATCTCAACCTCCTGATTTAAATATATCTATGGCTGACGATGATGTTGGAAATTCTCAAGAAACTCAACAGGAGCCATCATTTGACGGGCGTCGGTATAACACAAGACGTCCTCATGAGAGGAGACCAAGACATTGTGGCACGGGCGGTCATTTGCATAGTCATCATTAGCATTACATATCATTCAAAATGTTAATGTACATTTTTGTATAATTAAATTTAATTATTATTATTGTTTTTTTTCTAAAATTATAATTATATATAAATATATTATTATATATTAATTTTTTTGCTCAGGCCACGTCTGGCGTTAGGCCATGCATGGGACATGCATGGTGCCTCTTTGAGAGGCGCCAGGCATGCATGGGACATGCATGGCGCCTCTTTGAGAGGCGCCAGGCATGCATGGGACATGCATGGCGCCTCTTTGAGAGGCGCCAGGCATGCATGGGACATGCATGCCGCCTCTCAAAGAGGCGCCAGAGTGGCGGCCCTGGCGCCTCTCAAAGAAGCGCCACGGCCGTCAGGACATTCTGGCGCCTCTCAAAGAGGCGCCAGGGTCTGGCGCTTCTTTGAGAAGCGCCAGACTCTCTTTTCGCCCGCCACGTGGCGGGCGAACCCCAAATCGGCAAATTAAAATTTGCCAACCCCAAATCCGTAAAATTTAATTCCCCCGCCCCTAAATTTGCAAAAAGCCCCTTTTTGGGTCCCAAATGACGGTTCTCCTTGTTGCAGTGTTAATTTATCAGTATAAGACACAGTAGGGAACTGTGCTTTTTTAAATATCCAATTTTTTACTACAATCTCAGTGGTGGAATTTCTGAATGATCCCCACCATTTTACCTTGTCTTTTTCACTATAATTGGAATGTTTAACTCTGTTGTATACTGAAAATCAAAATACCATTGATATACCCGTTGAATAAAAAATTGGGTACAGAAATACATTAAAGGAGGTATATATTTTTCACTCGGGTGTGGTTTGTAATGGGTTTTAAAATACTGATATACTTGGAGTACTTCTGGGGATAGGACCTTATCAGTAATACCCCTACATTGCCACCATTTTAAAAACCAATTAGGAAATTTAGTAGTGGTTTTAATACTTTGTTGGTCAAAATATATCAACCACGAATGAGTAGTGGTTGGGTTTTGAATACAAAAAACATTTGTCCATGGATCTTTATAATCAAAATAGTTATACACGGTAGAATACTTTTTTAAGGTTTTAAACTGTGTTGCTGTATATATATTCGAAATCGGCCAATCTTTGGGACGGACGACCCGTTTTATTTGAAGTGAAGAATATGCTATGACTCCTTTATGATGTTTATCAAAATTGTGTTTTATCCGGGCTGAGCCAGTTTCTTCAAAAATACTCTGATAATACTCCTGAGGTTTTAAAATATCTTTTGGTCGGAAAAACTAATTCTCAGGATAATTTTTTCTAACTACTTCCCAAGGATTTATGTCATTAAAACCATGTTCTATCTCTATTTCAAATTCTGAAATATTCTTTAAAAACCATTTATAAACACCAGAGTTATAACCTTGAGAAGATTGAATTTTTGGCAAACCCACAGCCTTCAACGGATTTGATAAGTCTTTACTGTCTACCGTTTGAGACAGACTAGCCGTACCATGAGCAGGTACAATCGCTTTAGATTTAGGAGCCATAGTTGATTCTCCTTAAGAAGAGGCTATATTTTGCAGGGCTTTAATCACTTCCGATGATTGATTTAGTTCTTCGATCCATCTTTTTAAATCTTCTGAAGTTTTGTCTTAGGATTTTGTAGTTTTACTAGGTTCAGAAGGTTTTACAATGGTTTTACTGAGTTCTTCCGAATGTTCGGAAAGGGCTTTAGGGGTAGAACTGGAGCTGGACTTTATTTCTTTCTGTTTATTCTTCTTTCTTCCCATTTTGCTGTAAAAATTCTCGAGTTAGAAAATCGGGTATATTATTATTATTACCTTTAATATATTCAATATCGAAATCAAAGATACTTAAAATAGCTTGTCACCTAGCAAAAATTTGTTTAGAAGCAAGATTTTTAACATCTTTCTTTAAAACATCTTTTGCAAACTTACAATCAATTCTGACTAAAAAAATTTTATTTAATAAATCAGACTGAATTTTATTTATGCAAATTATTATACTTAAATTTTCTTTTTTAATAGTAGAATAATTGAGCTGAGCTGAATTCCAGTGTCCCGAAGTAAACTGGATTATTTTTTCTTTATTGTCTAATTTTTGTTTTAAGATTCCTCCATAGCCTATGTATGAAGCATCAGTTTTCACAATTTTAAAGGCTTCTGGATTTGGAAGGTATAAACATGAAATTTCTTTTACTAGTGATTTTATATGTTTTATGATGCTGGTATGTTCTTCAGTCCAGGGGTCTAGCATTCTTCTTAAGTCTATCATATAATGGTTTTATCATCCTATTTAAATTTGGATAAAAGTTGATAGAGCATAATTTAGTCCATTTTATATTAATATTATTAATAAATATTTACATGATTTCTGCCTAATTTAGTGTTTTTAATATTATTTTATAAAAAATAATATAAAATGACAATTTGGAGAAAATCCCCCTAAAACTGCCTTATTGGAGCAAAGAATGAGGAAAGGATTTTGAAGCTTAAATATTCAAGCTTGGATAGCCCACCAACGCACAGGCCCGCGCTCCGCACGCCCACGCACACAGCCCATACCCGCGCTCCATCCATTCTCTTCACGTGGGTCGCTTCACCAAGCTTCATCAATTCCTCACATGGACGTGAACCCCAGCGCATGGACCAAAGCATTCAAGCACGTGGGCCCCGCCACAGCAACTCTTCCCCAGCGCATGGACCATGGACCAAAGCATTCACAGTAGACCCGCCAATGCAATGCTCTCACGTGGACCGCACTTCATCTCTTGCCCATGGCCCGCTTCCCTTCACGCGGAACAAGCCCCGCCACTTCAACATGCACAGCACATTCACGCGCCCTCACTCCAGCTTCGCGTGGACATTCGCACACTCAATCCACTCCCAGGCCAGCAATTTTCCTAAATAGTGCGCTCCTCTGCACTTATAAATAGAACTTCCAGTGAACAATTCAGAGGACAGCAATTCCAATCTCTCCAATCTCTCCAATTCCTCTCAGCGATTTCCGCAGCGTGCTCATCTTCGGTTTTTTTCTTTTCCCTTTTATTTATTTTCTATTTTTAATTCAGCCAATGAGTGGCTGATTTTAATTCTAGTTGAGGATTGGTTGAAACTAAGGTTGTTTAATGGGTTGTGAGATCTGAACATAAATTATTGTCTTTGGTTTTGTTCAATATTTATGCAATTGATGCTTTAATTATATGATTACTTTGTTGTTTTGATCAAATTGGCCACTTGATTTTAATTGCAAAGTTAATTGATTGTTAGTTAGGATTATTTTTAGTCCGTAATTGCTGGAAATATTCTGACCTTAGAACACTTGGATAAAACCCAAGGAAATTGCATGGTCTAGCGTTATCTCCATAAGTTTGGGTAGTTAGGATTGGATCTCTCTATTTCTTTATGCAATTGACAATTGTTTTGATGCCTATGGCCCAAGCACGTTCCTTGGCAATTTGTTAATTAGTAATTAATTAGAGGACGTTCCCTAATTAATTTAATCATAAGGAGAGACATGGTGGTGAGAAGCGTCTTCCACCCCTATAACTAATCTATTGAATCAATCAAGATAATTTAAGTTTCAATGATCAACCCAAACAACCAAAGTGGATTCATATCTTCAACTAGACTTTTCTCATATTGATTTACTCTTTTATTTTAATTATTTGCTTTCTATTATTACTCTCATTATTAGTTACTACAATCAATCTCAAACCCCCCATTTTACTTTTATTGCAATTCTCATTTGATCCCACTTTCAGTCTTTTATATCATCTTTAATTTATTATTGTTTCAGTTCATTTTATTGGTCTTGTTGAGAAAAATAAATAGGTAATCAATTCTCTGTAGATTTGATCCTTTCACCACTATCTGCAGTTGTAAAATTGTTGATAACCAGAAAGGTTATTTTTGACCGGCTTCGACAACCGCGAGTCAAAAGTCTATAACATAATTTAGACAACCTAAAAATCTTTGTAATTGAGTTTTATTGGTTATTTCGTCTGTAAACTTATACCTTACTTTATATAATGCCCTAAAAATCTAATTTTAGTTTGAAAAAGATTTATTTTAGTTTTACTTAAAGCTAATCCATTCTTTTTTATTACCATACAGAATGTTTTTAAATGCTTAAAATGTTCTTCTGTACTTTAGCTAAAAACTAAGACATCATCTATATAAACAATACAGAATTTTGAATAAGGATTAAAAATATCATTCATACTTCTTTGAAATTCTGATGGCGCGTTTTTTAGACCAAAAGGCATATACTGTCCAAAAGGAACAGTAGAAACTGTTTTATACCTATCATTAGGGTGAATTTGAATTTGCCAATATCCTGACTTCATATCAAATTTACTAAAAATATTTGCATTGTATAACCTATTTAAAAAATCTTTCTTATTAGGAATGAGATATCTAATCCATTTTAATGCTGTATTTAATGGTTTATAATTTATAACTAACCTTAGTGTATCTCTTTCTATCTCTGCACTTTTATTAACATAAAAAGCCGCACATGACCAATGGCTTCTTGATTTACTTATTAATTTTTTATCTTCTAGTTCTTTAATCTCCTTTTTACAATGTTCTATGAGTTCTGGACTCATTTTAATTGGTTTTGCTTTAGTAGAAATTGTTCGTTCATCAAAATTCTCTTCATAAGGCAGATCTACCATATGTTGTTTTTTATTCCAAAAAGCATTGGGGTGCTCTGCACATAATTCTTTCTCCATATCATGTTTTAGTTTTTCTATCTTAGTTTTTATAAGTTTGCTTCCTAAATGATTTGTAATTCTAGTTAAATGCACACTATTTTTTAAATCTTTTAAGTCCTCTGTCCTTGATTTTATTATTGAATTTATTTCTATTGTTCTAATAGAATGTGCTCTTATTAAGTTTAAATTTTTTCTTTGAAGTTTTTCTGTGAAATCCATTCTAATCTTTTTATTCTTTGTTTTAATTTTTATACAATCTTCTTTTACTGAATAAGGTGTTATTAGATTTATAAAAGGGTTCCTAATATTACCATGTGATTTATTTGATGGGATAATAAAAATACAGTTTTTATTTCTAAATCTTGATTTACTATTAATACTTCTGTTTTTCCTAAAATATTTAAGCTAGTCTTATTTGTTGTTTTAAATTTTTCCTTAGTCTCTTGCCAAAACCTTTTAGGTACTAAACTTGATTTTATACAATTTAAATACGCTCTTGTATCAAATAATGCTATAGTATTTATCCTAAAGTCTTATGATAATTTAATTGTTATCTTTACTAAATACTTCCTAGAAGTTATTTCTTGTAATAGTAGTATAAAGTTATTATCTACTTCTTCACTGTCCAACTGATTTATTTTATCATTTTCTTCCTCATCTTCATCCTTTCCACTAGACGATGAAGATTCAGAAACTAATTCTTCCAAAAATTTTATTCTTTTTGAATCCTTTTGAAATTGGTACTTTAAATCTTTTACTTCATTTTTTATTATTCTGATTTCCTTTTGCAATTCTCCTATTGATACTGTTTCTTTAGATTTTTTATTTTTACTTAATATTTTAGTTAGATCATAAGTTTGTTTTTCTATTTTAGGAACAATACTTTTAATTTCTTCCACTTCATCAAAACTTTTTATTAATTTGTTAAGAAAATTTTCTTTAGTACTATTATCTTCAATATTATTTAGTAACTCTAATAAGGAGCCTTGTTCTTTAGTCAAAACATTTATTGATTTGTCTGATGAACTAGTTCCTAACTCATCAATTTGGTCATCACTTTCTGTTATCTCTGATTCTGAAAATTCTGATTCTATATATAATTGTTGGATTTTATTTATTATTTCTTCTTCTAAATTTAATTCATTTAGTTTTTTATTAAACCTACAAAACTTAGATGTATGTCCTTTTTTACCACAATTATAACATATTAATTCTTAAACGATTTTTTATTCTGAGTTTTATTCATTTGAACCTTCTTTCTATATTTGTTATAAGGTTTATAACTTTTCTTCCTATAATATTCCTCTTTACTAGGTTTTGCTATATATCTCTTCTTATAATATTTATTTTTCTTATATTTTCTTGGTTTAAATTTAGAACATTGACCATTACAACTTTTATCCTGAGTTATTCCATAATCAAACTGCTTACAGAAATATCCTAGTTCTTGCTTTGTTTTATTCATTTCATATTTTAGAGTTTTTTGCAGTTTTAAGTCTTGACAAATCTGTAGGCCCTCCTTCTGTATTATACTAACTAACTGGCTATATGTTAACCTTTTATATGGTATTGGGCTACCAAATTGTTGTTTTATATTATTCCTAACCTTTTCTCCTAGGAAATACGGAAGTCTTGCTAGGAATTTTTCTTTCCAAAAATCTTGATTTGAGTATTCCCTTAACATTAATCTGGTCAAAAATGGAGTTTTATAATACTGAAAATCACTTAATTTTTTACATTTTAAATTACTTAATAGTTCAGCATTTTTATCTTTTAAAAGGAATGGATCTCCTATAAAATGTAAAGAGATTGTTAAAATTAAGGTTGATACTGCATCCTGAATAGTTTCTCCTTGTTCATTATATATAGGTTCTCCTTCACTATTTACCTAAACTGAATTTAATATGTTTAATTGCTCCTGATCAGTTAGGTGGTAATTCCACCAACCTTTTAATTGTCCTGTAAAACTTGCTATAATTATCTCAGCTATTGCTCTATCTGAAGCAAATGACTGAGTTTTATATGCATTGGCTGCCATAGTCATTTGCTGTAATAAACTTAAAATATTATATTCAGACAATCCATCTATATTTCATTCATATACTGTTGAAGCATTATATTTAAATTGAGAAGTAATATTTGGTTTTTCTATTAGTTTTAAATCTGGTGCTTTACTTATTATTTCTCTATGGGCTATAGGATTTATTTCGAATTGTTTAATATCGTCTGATTCTGGCTGACTTTGCTCAGTTTCAAATTCTGATTCTTCTTCTAATGCATTTATATTTTTGGATTGGGGGCTTTCTGAAACTATATTTTTACTTGATTCTGAAATTTCTATTTTACTTAACTGGTCTTTCAAACTCTGTAAAAATTTATTTTTATTTCCTTTTAATTCCTTCTGGCTTGAACTAGATATCTGATAAGGTTTAAAAATATGTGGTTTTATTTCTTTTTTCTCCTCTATTTCCACTTCTTTTTCTTTTAAAATTTTTTCTATCTTTTTTAGCTTTGTACCTATACATATCATACTTGCATTACTAAAATTATTTTGCTCTATAACTTTCTTATCTGTATCATTTTCTTTAGTTATTTTATATGGTGCACAAATTATCTCATTTTCTCCATGTTTTATTTTACTAATTATTTTAGGTGGAAACTCACTCTAAATTACTTTATCATTTACAATCCATTCTGGTCTTTTATCTCTTATTGTTACCGGATTAATACTTTTCTTTTTACATAGTTTAAACCATTCGAAAAATCCTATTTCTTCTTTATCCTGACTAATATAATTAAGGTATTCTTCTTTTAAATTTTTAAACTTATGTTCTTTAACAATTTTATTTAACTTACTTAAATTCTTTGTCTTTGTTATTTCTTTTAGAAATTTCTTTTCAATTTTTTTCTTACTAAGAACATTTAATTCTCTATTTATATTATTTATGTTTTCTGTTATAGCAGATGCTGATGGTGATTCTGGTGAAGAAGGTGTTATCTCAACCTGCTGATTTAAATAATTTTCTATCGGATTATAAACTGCTTGAGAAACTGAAGAACTATAATCTACTCCTTTCAATTTAAGGTGTCTGTCTGGAATATCTGATGTAGAAAACCTGAGTTTTACTATGGTCTGGATTACTGGTTTAGGTTCATTTCCTTTGTATGTAGCATATATTACTGAAGGTAGGTTTGAAACTCTGCCTACATCTTCTGTTACTACTGAAGATGAAGATCCTGTATATCTACTACTTGCACTTCTATTAAATTTTAATGATACTTTATCATCTTCAAACTGCTCAATTTTACTCAAACTTGTATTTGGTTTTACAATCAGCTTACTTATGGAGAAAAGGAAAAGATAAAGCAAGATCTCAGTAAAGAGTCCTCTAGTAAAACTTCATCAAAAAAGTCATCCAGTAAACAGAAGAAGACATCCAGTAGAAGAAAGACTAAAAAACAGTCAAGTTCAGAATCGGAGTCGACAGCGTCATCCAAGACGTCATCCTCCAGTAAGAACCAGGCATCTTCACACTGCGACAGCAATGAAAACGACTGTTATGGAGTTCTACCACCAGTAAAAATCAAGAGTAAAACAGGGAAAAGAAAGGATAAAAAGAAAATAAAGGTGCAAAAAGAAAAGAAAGAAAAATTAAAGAAAAGAGGCAAGAAAAGAAAGGACACCTCATCTTCGTCCTCATCCTCATCTGAGTCAGAGTCAGAATAAATATAAGAATAGTAAAAGGCAGAAGTGGCAAACAGACTATTCCCCAACAGTAAAAAGAAACAACAGTGGCAGACATATTATTCCTCAACAGTAAAAAGAAGCAGACAAGCTACTATTTATGAACAGTAAAAAGTCTGCGTGAAGGCACAGTAAAGATCTTATGACTCAACAGTAAAGGCTAGAAAATTTCTATATAAAGGGAGCCTCTCCCCTTGTGAAGGCACACACTTGTAAACCTCTCTCTCTATTTTCTCTATCTTTACATTTCCTCTGTAAATTCTCTCTAAAATTCCAAAATTCTGTATCAGTTCTTGAAATTTTTTAAATATAGTAAGTTTCTTATTTTCTTATATTTTATAAATTGTTACTTTACAAGCCCGTGTTGACGGCACCTTTCTCTTCTCCCTCCACACTCTGACTTAACTCTCGGATTCCAGGTTAAGGTTGCATGAACCCTAACCATATAATAAATTTTATTATTTGATATAAGTATGCTCTGTGGTTGCGGTCTAGGCTGATCTTCCACATCAGAAATTTGTATTGTGATAAAATTGTTAATTTTACACTTTCTTGGTATATCGACTGGAAAACCAGACCTCTTCAATTCGGCAAATTGATGTGCCGTAGAAGAAACTTGAGAAATAAAGTCACGTACTATTGAAAGTATTAAATCTCTGAATCATTTTTAGTTAAGATCCTTTAATATATACCTTTGGTAGAAAAAAGTAATTTTCTTTCAATAATATGTTTCTCCTTTTCAAAGTTATCATTAAGAAAAGAATAAATATATTGTAATATGAATATAGCATTTAAATTTTCAAAAAAAAAATTCTGTAAAATTTAGTGTTTTTGTTCTTACTTAGTTTCTATGTTGCTGTTCTATTTACTTAAAATTTAATTTTGTCAAAAGATTAATTATTAAATCATTCTATTTAAAAAATATATTAATTCTTTTAGAAAAAAAAATACATTAGTTAGTTTTTATATGTTTCTTCTACTTATTTTTTAGTCCCTTCCTATAGTTTAAATAAAAAATTTCTCTCAATCTAAGTATTTAAATAATAGAAATTATATTAAATTAAAATAATTTAAAATTTAATAGATAGATTTAGTGTCAGTTTATTTTATAAAAATATATTTTTCACATTTTTTAACGTATGAAACATTTAAAAAATTTGATCAATAAAAATTATATTAAAGTATTTTTTGAAGAAAATTATTGAAACATGGTAGGTGTAGTTTGCTTTTCCACTTCTGGGTCATTCAGTACTAGTGACCCTCCACTAGCTTCACGTGCCTCTTCTCAAACACACGTGTAAGCATAATGCACTAAAATGCAAAGATTGCATATTAGATTGTACTTATTTATTAATTATTCTTTATTTTTTAAAGCTTATAATTTATTTTTGAGTATAATTTCAACATAAATTATAAATTCAAAATTTTCTACGTTAGTTTTTTTTTTTTTCTTTTTTAAAAAAAAAAATTTCAAATGAGGGTGAATCTGCGGAAAATTCCTAGCACTAACCTTCCTTGGCCATGCAATACTATAGAAACAAAATTAGCCAAGACATTCGCAATTTGGTTAGCTTTGTGATAACAATACGTGGAGAATCTGAACCTCACAAGGTAGGTCTAACAAAGCCACTATTCTGAATCAAAGAGATTCTTGAATCCATGGTGGAATATTGCAATTAAATAAATATAAAAAAAATTATTTTTCAACAAAATATTTTTTCCCCACAAAAAATTATTTTTACAAGACATTCAGAGCCTAAAACAATCAAAAGGGTGCTTTCTTTCTAGTAGATTTTTGTTTTTAATTTTTTTCAAAAAGCAACTAATTTCTGGACCAAATGAACATTATCATAATCCAGGGAATGAATCTAATATCATAATCAGTGCTGAAAACACAAGTAACAAAGTCATCAAAATCATCATTTGCCCTTTTGAAAGGACAAAAACTGGGGCCTTGATATCATTCACAAGCGGATATATATAAAATTGCAGAATTAATTTGATTATAAATTCAGTAATAATTGAAGCAACCAACTTCTGGCCACCAAACCAACAGAATTATGAACTCAAAATTTCAAACTCTAGGAGAAGAAAAAATTATGAAGTTTATTTAAAATCCCTCCTTTGCTACTAAATCAAGCCTTTACCCGCCCATAGAACTTTGCCTTCTCCTGGGTTGTCTGGAATCTTCCATGGCCAAACTTGGAGGAAGTATCAATAAACTTGAGCTTAATCTCCTCCAAAGCAACCCGAGATGTCTGATTCAATAGGGATCGTCTCAGGGTCACGACCCGCTTCTTCGGTCCCACACAGCATCCTTTTATCATCAAGTAATCTTCCTTCACCACTCCATAGTGGGGGAATCCTCCCATTGGTGTGATATCCTTTGCGGTCCTGTTATTTATGATAAATATCAGCAAATTTTGGAAGGGGAAAAATTACCAGCATTACCAAAATCTTTATGAATTTGCTTGAATAATATCAAGAGGCATAATATTAAATACAGGACTATAGGAGGGAACATGGACCAGTGCTAACCTGTCATATTCTGTAATTGCAGTGTGAGACTCTTGGCCAGTCTTCCCAAGCTTATAGATTTTCTTATTCATCTCGGTACGGTGATGGTAACCATTCTGCCCAGCCCTAGCAACAGTAAATGACACCCTAGCTGGATGCCAAGCACCAATACATGCAACCTTTCGTAGACCACGGTGGGTCTTGCGGGGAAGACGGGTGACACCCCAACGGGTAACCACACCTTCGAAGCCCTTCCCCTTGGTCACACCAATTATGTCAATCATCTCATCCTTTTGAAAGACCGCATCAACAGGTATATGCTTCTCGAAGAAACTGTAGGCGAAGTCGACCTTCTTAGCAACATCACCGCCATTTACCTGAATCTCCATCAAATGGGCTTTCTTTTGCTTCAAACCTTTCATCTTCCTGATCTGTAGAAGTTAAACCATCAGATTTAGAGTCAGCTTTGAATTCAGTTTCTCAAGACTAGTGCCTACCAACTCAATCATGAAAAGCATTGCAACTTAAAAAGAAAGAATTGACAAGGAGAATACTTGTGTGTGTGCCAAGACACGAATGACAGAACAATGCTTCTTCATTTTCTCCAATTGAGATTGAATATCTTTCTTCCCATCTTCAGATTCAAACTTCTTAGAATACTTGGAGAATGCCTTCTTCTTGGACTTGCACCAGTTCTTGTAGAATCTCCTCCTCACATCCTCACTCAAATGCTGGGCCCAGACAGTGTTCAGTGAACGGAGACCACGGGGTGTTTTCATATAACCCACAACCCCAACCACCACCATGGGAGGTGTTTCAATGATAGTAACAGCTTCACACGTTTCTTTCTTGTGGAGTTCTGAAAGTCAGAGGGTACAAAAATTTCAGAAACAAGCACAAAGAACAAAGAATAAAAGTTAGCACTGTATTTAGAAAAGTATAGTTGCAATTACGTGCTGAAAGACATCCCACTAAGTTAACATACTGAGAAAAGTATAGTAGCATTTATCAATAAAAAATAAAAAATAAAAAAAAAAAAAAAAAAAAAAAACCAGTGTGGGAACAAAGGAGACTCACTTGACCCTGGCTTTTCAACTTCTCTGACAATATGAGTCATCCCCGCTTTGTAACCCAAAAAAGCAGTTAATGTGCAAGGCTTTGTTGGATCATCTTTGGGAAATGCCTTCACTGTAACCATCATAAAAGAGAGTAAAATACCTCCACAGTAAACATCACAGAAGAGATTGAAGAAACCAACACCTCAGAAAACAACAAATATTGAAATATGTTAATTTCAAGGCCCTTGAATAGAACAATGCAAAAACTGTACATGTACAAGACTCATGGAAACATATACAACAGATTTGTAGTAAATGCAAACACCAAATTAAAAAGTCTTGCATTAAAAGCTATGTCAACTGGTTGGCTGTATGCAAAATTCAATTTGGATGACAAACAAAGGCTAGGCCATTAACATAAAGCTCTGCAACACTGAGTTATATTGAAACATAAAAATCCTGAGCGTGCATTGAGATTGAATAAAATGTAAATTGAATTTCTCCTCCAAAAGATCATACTTTTAGATCTGTCAAAGACGAGAAACACATCAAGCACCTAACTAATACTAAAGAAAAACTACAATATGATCGGAACTAAAGAAAAACGACTTTAGACAACAGCAATTTTTCATAAGAAAAAACTATGCAAAAATAAATAAATAATAAAGGAATCCATATCACAAAGACGTACCAAGAGTATAGAAGCTTCTAGTCATAACTAAGCATCTAAAAAGCAAGATTATCAACCAGACTCAAAACAATAGATATACAATGAATTATGAACAACTTCAGCAATAATGAGATCAAAACAAACATCAAAAACCTTTTCCTCTGTGTCTGGACGCTCTCTTTCTTGGGAGAAATCCCAAAGAGCCATGTCGGGGGTGTTCAAACTTGCGATGAGACATGATTTGGCCTCAAGGTAGCACTGCAACAACCATGAAGTTCAAATTTGAAAGGAAAATCATAACCAAGAGCAATATATTTTTCTAATGAAAGTCAGTTAAAGTCAAACACAATTGTTTATCAATTAATGTGTGTATATAAAACCAAATAAAGCAATCTCAACCAAATGAATTAAAACAGGTATTATTACAGACAAAGTTCACAACTGAAATAAAATTTTCTAGAGATTGAATTCAATAAAAATGATTAAAATTCTCAAAAAGAATGGCCAATTTCAAAATTTTGAAATTAATTGGTTTATAATATGATGAGCTTCCATTCAAATTAAGCAAACCTGAATGAGATACTCAAACGACACACAGGTGTTTCAACTTTTAAACTACCTTAAAAATTTATATGAAGTATCATCAAAATGTTAAGAAACCATATCTTAATATCTTTTCATTGCCAAAGACGGAGGATTAATTTAAAAAAGAATAATATCGGCCCTTGACCTTTAAACATTTTATATCAACACTAAACCTCAGTAAATAAAAATGAAATGCTCCCCAACCAAAGGCCTATGGCAAAACAATTATGCCAAATCTCGAAGCTCAATGTATTGCTTTCCAAATACCCATTTCAGGATACTGGCAAAAAGAGCAGTTTCCGAGACTCCAGCCTTGATTATTCATCAATTATCTTACAAAGGGAAGACATTTCAATATCACCACCAGGCAAAGCGAAATATCAAATGTTTACCATGGCAAAGGCATCATAAAAACATCTCCAAAGTAACAGGATTGCAAAACAAACAAAATCAAATTCCTTAATGAGACCTGTACAGATCTAGTCTAATCAATCACTGAATCAAAAACCGCAAATCAAATCAGCCCATGTAGATTCAATCAGCTAGAAATTGAATAGTCAAATGCATTTTGATTACAGAATGGGACAATAGTACCTCTACAGTATAAAAGACGAGAGTATCACTACAAAAGCAGCAGTTATACAGTGAAGAAACTAGAAAACTTTAACCAGTCCTTTTATATTGTTCACAGACGAGATTCAGCGGCTGCGATGAGCGTCTGGTGCATATTATAGTCCGTTGAATGGGTGATTTGGGATTAGGGTTAGGGTTTTCTGCGCGGCGCCGATTGGGCATGGAGAAGACTAACCCATTGCACTCTTTAGTCCAGTCCAATAATCAAAATTAAGCTGGGCTTTGGAAATTAATGGGTTTTGATTTTATTTTTATAATTTTTTATTTTGTAAATAAACATCTTTTTATGAGCCCAAAACCTATTTTCAGAGAAGCCCAAACTATTTCATTTAACCCATTTTTATTATTTTCTCACTCATTTTCTCCATTATTTTTTTTCCGTCTCCTCCTGACCAACAGTTTTCGATTTAAATAAAAAAAATTTATCGAACTAAATTAATTTAAAAATTTAATTCACTTTTATATTTATTTTAATTTTTAATTTCAAAAATTTCTATTATTTCGGTTAAGTTTGATTTAATAAAAATAATTTAAAAAATCAATCTGAACCAATTAATGGTAATAATATATTATTTTCAATAATACGGAGATGTTAGGTTAAAATATTTCAATTAATTTTTAAAATACTAAAAATAAAGTGTAAAAAATAAAAAATTTATTAAAAATTCAAACCAATCAAATCAAATTAAATTAATTTAAAAATTCGATTCACGTTTTTATTTATTTCGATTCGGTTCAGTTCAGTTTTTAATTTTAAAAATTTTAATTATTTTGATTGGATTTTAATAAAAAAAATCAAAAAAACTGAACTGAACCAATTAGCGATAATAATATATTATTTTCAATTAATATAAAGAGATTAATATAAAGAGATTAGATTAAAATATTCTAATTAAATTTTAAAATACTGAAAATAAAATATAAAAAATAAAAAAAATTATTAAAAATTTAAATCAATCAAACCGAATAGAATCGAACTGAATCATATTGGTTCAGTTCGATTTGATTTTTAATCAAAATTGATTCAGTTTAATTTTTATAAATATTAAAATTTTGATTTTCGATTTATTCGGTTCGATTTTAAACCGAACCGACTGAATACTCACCCTACTTTTAGTATATAAATACACATTAAATATAATTATTTATTCAAATAAAAACGCTTAAAATCAAATCAAAGGCTTAAAACAGAAATTAAACTTTTCAATTTAAATTTAAATTTCTCAAATTTTAAAATACAGAAAATATAATTTTTAAAAATCTACGGGTATGGTTCATTATACGAGTGAGATTATATTTTATTCTCGGTTAGAGTTTTACAGATTTTATAATTAAGAACTATTTGATCTCAAATTTATTTATGTAGGCAATAAATTGAAGTCCAAAGATTTTAGAGTGGTTGAATAAAATTAAATTTAAAAGTTTGTTTTGGGAATATTAATAATATAATTTTTAATTAATTAGAATTTTATTTCAAATGCAAATGAATAAATTAAATAATTTCATATATGTAATATTAAGTAATGAATTATTATTATTATTATTATTATTAAATTTAGGTCAACCCTAACCCTAACTCACACATATAAGGGGGCATATTTTCCCTCACAAGGAAGCACTCTTTCCACAATCGACACGTGGTACATCTCTTTACGTTCATAATTTTTACTGGTGCGTGACATATTTATGAGAGACCCAATGTAGGATGAGAGACTAATACTATATTAAATTTAGATCAGATTTAATTCACCTGAAAATTAATTTAAAATGGAGAATTATCTACAACTCATATAATGCACATTACCCCTTTTCAAAAGCGACGGTAGGGGTGAGCATTCGATAGGTTCGATTCAAAACCGAACTGAAAAAACCAAAAATTGAAATTTTAGTATTTATGAAAACTGAACCGAACCGATTTTGGTCAGAAACCGAATCGAATCGAACCAGTCTGATTTAGTTCGATTCGGTTCGGTTTGATCGATTTTGATTTTTAATAATTTTTTATTTTTACACTTTATTTTTAATATTTTAAATTTTAATTAAAATATTTTAATTTTCATATGATTTAATTTCTCTATATTATTAAAAAAATATATTATTATCACTAATCGATTCGATTTGGTTTTTTTCTAATCAAAACAGAACCGAATAGAAATAACTAAAATTTTTAAAATTAAAAACCAAACCGAATTGAAATATATAAAAAACCAAACCAAATTTTTAAATCAATTTGATTCAATTAATTTTTTTGATTTGAGCCGAATACGGCTCACCCCGACCGTAAAATTCAACCATTATTAATATTATTATAAATGAGAATATGTGGATATTCTTATTCTGATTAATTATTAGGTTTAGCATTGACTTTATATGGAGAGGACTTCCAATTTTCCAACCCAATAACTACAAATTGGAATGATGCCTCTACTAACCAACAATATTTTCAAAGCTGATATCAATAAAAAGAATTTCAACTACCCTTGCCTTTCAATTTTTTTTTTTTTTACCATACAAATATATTTCATTAAAAAAGCTCAGTGGGCAACAGTATAAGCATTTTAAAAATAATAATTATTTTTATTAGCTTCCAATTATACTCATAAAATATTAAATTTTATTAAATATTAAAATATATTTTAAGAGATTTTTTAAAAATAAAATAAAATTATAATAGTCATATTATTATAAAATAAAAAAAATGATAATGATTTTGAGATAAATTAAAAAAGAAAAATAGATTTAAAAAATGAGATAAATGGAGCATTATTTTTTAATAATGAAATTTCATAATTTTAAAAATTATTTACTATTTCTATATATATTTTTAAAATTTTTATGTTAATTTAAATATTAAATTTTTGATATTTTAAATTTAAAAAATAATATTTTATTATTAAAAAATATTATATTAAGTTTAAACTTATTTTGATGCCTTTAGTAAAAATATAAAGGATTTAAATGGTTAACAAAATGAATTAAATTTATTTATCTTTTGAGTGAAAGTATAAGAGTTTAATTAGACTTTTTTTATATTTTATTATGATAATAAGATAGCCATCCTGATAAAATTTATCATTAAATTATAATAATTTAATCATTTAAATTTTTTTTATAATTTTAATATTTATAACAATTTAGTCATTAAATTTTAATTTTTATAATAAAATTCTTTTAAATTTAATAGAAATAATATTTTTATTAGCAAAATGAAAATTCAAGTACTAAATTATTTATTATTAAAAAATAAAAACTAAATTATAAATTTTGTTAAATCTCAAAAATTATAATGTAAATAATAATAATAATAATTGATCATCGCTGAATTGCTTCATTCCGGTTTGGAGCCAGACCATGACAATAGCCCATTATCTAAAAGTCCTCAAGTCTCCCGCGTGAACCAGATCCGGCCCGTTCTGCCTTGAGACCGGACTCCATCTGAATTTCTCAATCAGGCCAGCCCAATCCGTACGGCCCATCGAACAGTCCCTCTCTAGGCTCAGTTTTAACATTATCTTCTGGTCCGGCTCGGAACCAGGAAGGAGTTCAGCCCATTCACCTTATGGGACCATCCGCATGTGCACCCAGGAAAAATCAGAGGCTGTTACGTATGAGGCAAAAATCTGATATCCTCGTATGATATCAGATGGCAGAGACAGATGGCCCAATGGAAGGCAGGCCGTTACACGTCACTGACAGACAATGGAAATAGATAAAAGAAAGAAACATTCTCTTCTCGGGGGACTTTTTAGCTAAGTTTATAGAATATTTTGTAAACCTTATTTTTTAAATCTCAGATCATCAATAATAATAATAATTAATGTATTGTGAGAAGAGGGGGAAACTATAATGAAGTGACAATGATATCTAAAAGACAAAGAGTGGACAAACCCACTTGAATATGAGATGGAATTCCACCAAATGCCACCCCACAATACAAATGCTAAGCTCAATCTCATTAATAGGACAAATAAATTAATAAAATTATCAATCTATTTTTCATGTTACCTTCATTTGTAGGGTTTCTTCTTGGCTACCCTACATATTCTTTTCCTAAAATTCCCTACCATCCCTTGTCTAATTGCTTCTTTTGGTGCATGTGCCCTTAAAAAGGAATATATATATATATATATATTTTATTTTTTTATTTTTTTGAGATTAATCACTTTTATAATAAGAAAGGTAAACAATAATTATTACTTAATTAAATCTTATATTTTATACTTTTAACTTTGTTTTTTTTTATGTTCATGAAGTATTGATTTTACTTCAATTCTATTTAATAAATTTAATCTTTTAAACTCCATAAGTAGAATTCTTTTTCAATCACTTGAGATAATTGCAGTATTATTAACAAATAGTAATTGACAAATGAACAAATTACACTATTAGCACTTATAATGTTGTAAATGAAACAAGTTGCTTATGAGTTATTTGAGTTTTGGCTAGATAAATTTTTTTGTTAATTTGATTTCTTTTTATTGATTATAGTACGTAGCAATTACACAAAATAGATAGTAAATTGTTACTTTAAAATAAGACCATTTGATAAGAATTTAATAAATTAATATACAGTCTCATCTGAGTGTTTCAAGACAAGTAGAATTGAGATTCGACAAAACTCGTCCTCTTAACTTTAAGGTCAGACTTCATAGGAAAGTTATCATTAACAACAATATTTCAATAGATCTCCTCTATGTCTTCGATCACAGGATTTTCAACCAATTAGCCGAAGAATATCCTTTGTCGGAGTGGGTGCCGTGAACACCTACCATCACCTCACATTCTTTTCCTTACAGCTCCGTCTAAGCCATGCCATCATTTTATTTTCAACAAAATCAATTCTAAACAAATAAATTTGAGATTATCTATAAATATTCAACTCGACTTTATAAATTCACGAGTTAACTTATTAATATGATAATTTAATTAAAATTATATAGTTTAGATATATATATTTGTTTAAACAAAACTCACTAGGGTTGTCTTAATTTGATAAAAATTCAAATTGTTTCATTTGTTTGCTAATCAAATCAAATTTAAATTTATTTATATTCGGTTCAAATTTAAAATTAATAAAATTTAAACTTAAAAATTTTTTTAAAGAAGTAACGACTCATTTTTTAGGCCTATAAATATCTTAGCAAACTCTAAATAATATTAAATTAAACCTTCGTCTGTTTATAAAACATAATTTGTATTTAAAAAATATTTTTTATAAAATTTTTTAAAAAATGATTTATTTTTATAATAATTTTTTTTATTAATTAAATTTTTATTCAAATACCAAAAATATTTTTCAATTAAACAAATGAATTTAAGTGTTAGTTAACAATGGAAAAAAAAAAGTGGTCTTCAATAAATTATAATAAACAAGAAAACAACAAAATTTGGCAGTGGTTTCATGCATGTGTTACTGCTAAGATTGTTAACTTGTACATGCAGCATTGTAATTAAAAAACAGAATCCAAGATATGATCCTCTCAAAAGTGATACTAATCTGTAAGAGAATGTTTTATAATGGAACAAAAGTTCGGTAATAAAAATTATTTATCAAATAAAAGACAAAAGTTTTGCAGATTATGAGGTGTGATTTTTGCTTAATTTGAGAAGATAGTGTGACAATTTTCCATTAAGATTTTGTCCACTTAAATTGGTTTTGTCTTGTTTCTCCAACATTTCTACGTGGAGTTGTCCTTTTGAGGCATTGTATTTCTTTTTATTTTTAGGGTAAATTGTAATTTAGTCTTTCTGATTTAGTGAAATATAATTTTTCGTCTCACTATTTTAAAAAATTTTCAATTTAATCCTTCACATTTAAAAAAACTGCAAAATAGTCCCTACCGTCAAATTTTCAATTAACCTTTCATTTATTTTAATGAAAATGACTAAACTACCATTTAAGTAAAAAACCTCAACCAAACAATATTCACTCCATCCCAATACAGAAGGAGGAGGACGAGGACGATGATGAGGAGAAAAGGAAGAAGAGGATCGGGAGGAGGAGGAGAAGGAGAAGGAGAAGAAAGGATCAAGAAAAGAAGGAGAAGGAGAAGAAAAAAAAGAAGAAGGAGGAGGAGGAGGAGGAGGAAGATGAGGAAAAAAGGAAGAAGAGGATCGGGAAAAGAAGGAGAATAATGTGGAAAAAAGGGTAGTTTAATCATTTTTATTAAAATAAATAGAAGGTTAACTAAAAATTTGATGGTAGTGACTGTTTTGCAGTTTTTTTAAATTGAAGGATTAAATTGAAGGTTTTTTAAAATAGATGAACGGAAGGTTATATTTTATTAAATCAAAGGGACTAAATTGCAATTTACCCTTTTTTTATATATATTAAATATTTTGAAAAATCCAGGTCACAATTTTTTATTAATAAAAGCAAAATAATATTTAATATTTAACATTATGTTAATAAATATTTATGAATTTTTAATTATAATTTTATAATAAAAATAAGACATCTTTCTCGATGAATCTCTTTGCCTCTCTCTGCCTCTCTTTCGTTCATCAAGAACGTTACGGCTTTTTCAAATTTAAATTTATCCGTTCGAAATCTAGATCCTTCTGCTTGATTTTTATTATTGGACCAAACCCTTATTACCTCCCATCCATGATTGAGCAATCTTTAAAAACTTGGCATTCAAGGATAGGCATGCAAATATAGCGAGGGCCAGGCTGCTGCAGCCAAAGCAAAAGGTAAAATTTCAGAGACAGGACTAGTGTTACTTTTGTCCTGAAAACAGGACCGCCCTTTGGACTGATAAAAATACTTATACAGTTTCCAAAGGTGTCCTAGCCAAGGGCTGCCTGCCCTTAAATTTTTGAAAAAAGGAGAAAAATAATTCAAAGGGTAGATGATGAAGTGATGATCAATTTTGATGAGCTAAGGGGATGTCTAGTTGCTTTAGTTATAGGTAAATTATTATTAAGTCCCTAAATTTCATATAGTCCCTAAATTTTATCTCTATAATTTTAAAATTTTTTTTAAAATAAGGATAAATTAATAAATTTTTAAAAAATATAAGGAGCTAATAGTATTTGTTCCTTCAGTTATTGTGATATGATTCAGTGAGAATTACTGGTCACTGCTATCTTACTAGGGAGGTGTGCTCTGCTCCGCTCTGCTTTGCTGTGTCTCTTTTCTTTCTGCACTAGTTGTAGTCTTAGTAGTCTAAGAGAGCTGAGGTGTTTTGCTTTATTGATTATTTTGTGCACACTTTAATCAAGAATCTTTTAAAAAAAATTAAAGAAAAAAGATAAAGAAAGAAGAAGCTACACTAATTTCATTGAAGAAAAGTGCACCCTACTTCCATATTTTAGCCCACTTTCATTTTTTTTCCCATCAAAATAATATTTTATTTTATTATCTTTATTTTCCATTTTCTTAATTAAATTTTCCAATCAAAATAATTATATTCTATCAAAATAATAATAATAATAATTAAATTTATTATTCTAGTGATATCGAATTTGAAATTTTACTCTATTCAAATATACTCTATGCGAATTTAAATTAATAATAATAATTAAAATCATTATCCGATAGTCTAATATAAAGAAAAGAATGAAGAAGTATGAGTATGGATGAACATTCGATCGGTTCGGTTCAAAATCGAACTGAACCAAATAAATCGAAAACTGAAATTTTAGTTTTTATAAAAATCGAATCGAACTGATTTTAGTCAGAAACCGAATCGGTCTGATTCGGTTCGATTCGGTTTGATTAGTTTCGATTTTTAATAAGTTTTTTATTTTTTACACTTTATTTTTAATATTTTAAAATTTAATTAAAATATTTTAATCTTAATATGATTTAATTTCTCTATATTATTGAAAAAATATATTATTATCACTAATCGGTTCGGTTTGATTTTTTCGATTTTTTTCTGATCAAAACCGAATCGAACTGAAATAACCGAAATTTTTGAAATTAAAAACCGAACCGAACCGAAATGTATAAAAAATCAAACTAAATTTTTAAATCAGTCCGATTCGATTGGTTTTTTCAATTTAAACCGAATACTGCAGCACCCCTAAGTATGAGTTAGGGCAGATTTCAAGTAGAAGAGAAAGAGTTGGCATAAGCATGACTTTTTATGTACAAGACTTAGCTAGAACCATTCTTTCTTCTTTTCCTTTATTTCTTTGCTTCACTTTAAATCAAGCCCCATATTCTTTTTTTTTTTTTTTTATCCTTTTCTTTTCTCTTTTTTCCCCAAGAGTTGCAAAAGAGGACCAAGGTCTATTTGCCAACTCCCAATAGTACTTCCCTTTACCCACCAAGCAAACACAAGCCTTACCAAACTATCTTTTGAGGAAATTAAGCTTTTTAGGGCATTTGCATGCCAATTGCCAAAGGTGTTCAAAGGCTTATGAGCCTGAAGCTCAAAGCAATTAAAGCTAGCTCTCACTATAGCTAAAGCTTGTCTTTATATGCTCATGCCCTTGAATTTTTTTTCTTAAATTTAAGAGACTCCTAGTCAAAGGACAATAATGTTTCTTCAATTTCTTTTGTAACTTTTCCTTATTAATTTGAATACTCAAATAATGATGTTGTCTATTACCATTAACTTGGTGGCTTGGTTGGTGACCTTCCTTTTGTTCTTCTCATATTTAAATTTGGACCCTTTTATTTTTATTTTTTACACTTTTTGCCTTTTCTTTTTTATCTTTTTACCCAATACAAGAGATTTTGTGTCTATATTGTATACTAGATGAAAAAACAGAAAAACCCAGATTTAGCAAAGGCAAAAGAGTATGTATCCAAGGATGAATCGATAATCCAACCTCTCTAAACTCCATTTTTATTCGATTAAATGGGTAAATTTGTTTATGAAAAATAAAGCGAGATTAAAAATATTAAATTTTATTTTTTAATTTAAATTTATTGTTGAATTGTCATTAAAATATTAAATAAAATTATTGTTCGTTTTAAAACGTGAGTTATTCATTGAACCGACTAGTATAGAATTTTGAGTCGGATCGTAATTGAATTTTCATCGATCTTTAGTCTTATTTTGAACAATTGGAGCATCAATCCTAGGGTAAAATTAACTAGGGTTTAATTAAATATTTAAATAATCACTTTAAGATTGATTTTCTACCATAACAATTCAAAAAATTTTATTAAACCCAAATAAAAGAAAAGGATACATATTAAATATGGAAAGGTATGAGATTAATAAATTAATCATAGCCCTTGAATTTGCTAATTAATAAATATTTTACATAAGACTATCATTGCTTGGCTAATGATGAAAGCAATAAACTTTTGAGAATATTGAATCTCTATACTTGAGTGTTGGATTGATTCTCCTCTTTCTTTTTCCTTTACAATGGATGTTCTCTCCAGATTAACCTTTTAAATTCTTCAAGAGTTAGCATATGTTCTTACGTCTGCTATCTCAATTTCATAATTTTTGTTCATATATATATATTTTTAATTATTTCAAAATTATTATCCATATTTTTTAACTATAATAATATATAAATTAATTATAGTTATGACCGTCGGATCTCATCTACTTTGTACGAGACCTGACCCAAGAAAATAACGCTGGTTTAAAATTCAGTAAGCCCTTTTTTCATTGATCATCGTATCAAATCTTGGCTAGATACGCGGAGCAGACCGATCGAAAGTCCAGCCCGGTGATGCGACGTGAAGAAGAACAGTTAGCTCTATCCGTATGCATGCCGGGAGAATTAAATGACAACCTGGCTTGGAGAGTGGTCTGACATACGAATTTGAGTGACAGAAACGGGTAACACTATAGTAAAGATACTGTCTGCTATTTAAAAGGGAGAAAGAATTTACACTCGTAATGCAAATTCTGTTTTCTGAATCTAGAACATTTAGATAAATTATTCTACCATAGACAAATAATTTTAAGTTTTAGTAACAGAAGAAAATGTAGATTTTAAAAACCAAACTCAATTTTAAGAAGATCATGGTAATTTCTGAAACAAATAAATTCAAGAAAATGGGCCCTTCAAAATTAAAAAAAACAAAAAAAAGAAAAAGAAAAAGACTGTTATTGTATGGTACAAAACATGGGCAAATCAAAGTGTACAAAATAAAACTGTGTAAGATATATAGATTCTTTGCTTCTCGACAGAGAACATATGCATGAAGATAGTGGCACGAAGCTTTTCGACGCATTGGCCGGACTGACGTGGAGGCACTTTCCTGTTAGATAATTGGGTCGTGTTGTTCACGCGCCTGACATATTTAGCATGTGGTGTTTTTGAAGCATGCATGATATTCCTCTAGTGGTTTGTGGATACATGAATAAATAAATAAATAAAAAAAACAAAGGAGGCTACTGGGTATTGTACGTCTTCTCTTTACCTGTTGGATGAAAGTGTGAATCTTTGATCTACAGACAGACCTTTTGGTTGAAGTCATTGAGAGGACACCAGCGGCAACAGCAACAGCAGCAGCAGCAGCAGCACTTCTATGTGTAGTCACATTCTCCATTATGATCTTTCCTTGTGATTGTTTCTGAGGATGATATGGTGGTTAACTGTATCATAATACCATTAAGGCTCTGTTTGGTAATACTGAATGTATTAATAATAATGCAACTGCCAGAGAAGGAACTGTTACAACCTGTGGTATTTAAAGCTGCTTTTAATTATAATTCCTTAAGAAAGATAAGGAAGAACCTGGTTCTCCTTCCTTATTAGTTACTGTACAAATGGTTCCATTAGATTGCAGAAAGTCAGCTATATTCTTCTTTGTTTTTTCTTCCAATCCTTTTCTCCTTCCTTTCTTGGGTTTTTTTTTTTTAAATAATAGTCATAATTACTTTTTATTTATATGATAATGCTTCTGCAGTGCAATGACCATGTGGTGCAAAATTGCAAGAATCCTGAGTATGTTATTGTTAGCCTTCCTCTCTTGGACTTGCCAAGGAAAAAAAAAATATAAACCATGTTTGGCAACAGCTTTTAAAATAGTGTTTAATATATTGATGACCGTCGGAGTGAGACCGAACCCAAAAAGAGGAGTATAGGTTCAAAGTCCATCAAACCATTCTCAGGCAGATCAGCCCAACATTGCGGTCCTAGTGTCTGATGACGTGAAGCAGACCGGACTGACTATGCGCACAGTTCCACTCGAGAATAGGCTAGTTCGGTGACGTAACAAGAGATAAGAGACGGGTAGCACTGCAGAAACATTGTCATTTTTGGATATGCCCTAGCTAAGCTAAAAGAAGAAGAGATAAAAGGGAGAGACGTGAGATCTGTCTCAACTAAGCTCTCCGAATATCATATGCGATTATAGTCAAAATAGCTTTTAGAATTCGAGGGATAAATTATAATTATCTCCTCTTTAACTTTTAGCTAATGGCTACTAAAGTAGTTACCAATTACTACAAACAATTGATATAGAAATTCCTGATAGATATATAATAGTAATTCCTGACAGATACTAAAACGACACCATTTTTTAAACTTTAAAATATAATAGTAATTCCTGACAGATATTTCAACAGAGTACTTAACTGTAATGCAATGAATGTGAGAATGGACCCAATGCTTTGTGGCTACCTACAAACAACTTGTCATTTGGAAACACAATATATAGACAACAAAAAATGGCAGACATAAATCAGAAAAATCAATTCATTTCTTAATTTCCTGTGTTTTTTTTGCAATTATTAAGATTATAAATCACAAAATCAAATCATTTCCTAATTTTTTTTATACCTTTTGCAATTATTAAGGTTATTTGCTCTTTCTTTAACAAAACCTTTTTAAATCAAAGATAAGACTAATAAAATCCAAGATGGGTTGGTGTGGCTTAAGTATTTGGACATGAAAATCTAGCTAAAAGTCGATTAGACGCTTCCACTTGGGATTTAGTTAAATTCACATAAAATTTATATTTAGGGTAACAATTGAATCGAGTGACCACATTAGGGTTTCCAAGCCATAGGAGAGGCAGATCAGAGGACAGTGACCCTTCAAAGATGGGGCAGATCTGCCCATCAATAAGACAGATAGGGACACCTCAAAAGGGCACCCTCCCAAGTCTCTCACTCATGATATAGTATCAAGCACAAGTGGAACCAACCACTATTTTTATGACAAAACCCACATGAAAGAGAGAAGTTCATGTTAATACAAGAGCACTCTTTCCCAAGTATGAGGGGCCATGGATTTTTCTTTTTGAGAAAGAGAGAGATAGTGAAAGAAATAGAGAATAAGCTTTTATTTTGGATTATAGTTCGAAATTAATTTCGATAAAAATATTTTTTAAATATATTGATTAAAAAATATAAAATTAAAGTCGATTTGTTTTAATCATAATAATATTTATTTTGAAGTGGAAGATGAAAAGCAAATATATATTGCTCTAACTTTTACTTTAATTTGAGCTCTCTCTTTAAGACTATTCCATCTTCTAATAAAGTTGAAATGCACATTAAGCATATACACAAGTGTTGGTCCCAAGCCTGTAGGGCAAGGAAGAAGAAGAAAGAATAAAGTTAATCAAATGAAAAAGCTTCCAATGGTTCCCTCTTCCATGCAACCTATCCATACTACACAATTATATATTGATCATTTTACAAACATAGTAATGATATATTAATAATCATCATCTTTTACTTCTTACAACTTCCACTGTCTCTTGCAGCCACATGTTCCCAACTCATAATCAAAAAATTTTTTAAAAAATTTACTATTTAATCTCCGTAATATGTAAAAATTTATTATTTAATCTATTAATTTTAAAAATGTATCAAAATTATTCATTTTTGAACAGAGCAGTATACAGTTTAAACTAAAAAAATTGACCGAACTGAATTAATTTGAAAATTTGATTCGGTTCGACTTTTAATTTTAAAATTTTCTATTCGATTCATTTTAATCAGAAAAAATTTAAACCGAATTGATTAGTGATAATAATATGTTATTTTCAATAATATAGAGAAATTAGATCTTATTAAGATTAAAATATTTTAATTAAATTTTAAAATGCTAAAAATAAAGTGTAAAAAATAAAAAATTTATTAAAAATTGAAACCAATTAAATCGAACCGAATCAAACTGAATCATATCGATTCGATTCGATTTGATTCGATTCAATTTCTGACCAAAATCAATTCTGTTCAGTTTTCATAAATATTAAATTTTGGTTTTTAATTTATTTGATTTGGTTCGGTTCAAAACCGAACCGGCTGAATGCTCACCCCTAATTATTTTATCATTTTAACCGTTTAGTTCTTACTATGTAATTCATATGGTATGAAAAATTCATTAATTAATCTCTCAATTTTGTAAAAATATTGACTAATTATTACTCTATATTGAGAGTATTTTAGATGTTTTTGTAATATTTAATGGTTAAAACTGACGAATGAAGTAACTAGTAGAAATTTTAAAATCTTAAAAACGTTTTAATGTATTTTTTAAAATTGAGTGACTAATTAATGAGTTTCTGTATAAAATAGGGACCAAATAGTAATTTTACCAAAAAATTAACAGCTTAAATGGGTAATTGAAAATTACCCATGTGCATCAAAATACACAATTGGGTGTGATTTGAAAATCAATTTTTGATACAATCTAGATTGTTGTACTATTATGATTCTGATAACATGTGTATGCAACTTTTTGATGGGTCCTCTATGCATCATCTATGAACTAATGTGCTTCTTTATGTCACCCTTGCATATTTTTTATGTCATAAGAATGGATTAAAGATTGGCTAGCTGTACTATTGCTCTTGATAATGGAATTTCTCTGTACAATATCATTTATGACTGATGTATCCCAAAGTTATTCATGGAGTTGGCAATTGATTTTTTGCTTTGTTTTCTATTTTACTTTTGATACTTCATAAAAGAAAAAAAAAATTGCTTGATACCCATTAAGGGGTTTAGACAATTGTATTTCTTTTTCTCTATCTAGTATTATAGGAAATTTCGAAAAAGACATTAAGATTAGGGCATTTTAGAGCACCGAAAGATTGTTAGGAGTGAGTAGTATCGGTTTAAATCGAAAAAACCGACCGAACCGAATTAATTTAAAAATTCGATTCGATTTTTTATTCATTTCAGTTTGATTCGATTTTTAATTTTAAAAATTTCGATTATTTCGATTCGGTTCGATTTTAATAAAAAAAATCAAAAAAATTGAACCGAACCGATTATTGATAATAATATGTTATTTTCAACAATATAGAGAAATTAAATCATATTAAAATTAAAATATTTTAATTAAATTTTAAAATATTAAAAATAAAGCGTAAAAAATAAAAAAAAATTCTTAAAAATTAAAATCGATCAAACCGAATCGAATCAATTTCTGATTAAAATCAGTTCGGTTCAGTTTTTATAAATACTAAAATTTTGATTTTCAATTTATTCGATTCAGTTCCGTTTTAAACCAAACTGACCGAATGCACATCTAGAATATTGTATTAAATTTTTTATCTGTTTTGTCCATGAACATAAATAAATTCTTATGTTTACTTTATTTTTTGAAACTGAGATTCGAACTCGAAATCATTAATTCACGACTTCAATTAACAATTAATTTTATGAAATATTAGAGATTATATAAAGTAAAAAATAAGAATGAAATAATTTGATGTAACAATTATTTTCTCCACTAGTTTGCAATCATAGTATAGAGTAGTCACTGCAAAAATCATACATATATGGTTGTCATTTACAAAAAGTAACAGGGCAATGCAGCCATTTTTAAAATCATTCAAACTCTGCAATTCCAACATCTCTCATTCAAAGCAATAAAGAGCATCCTTTGATTAAAGCTAAAGGGCATTTTTGTCATATAAATAAATAAAAGAAGTAAAGAAAGAAAAGAAGCAGTAGCATCCAACTTTACTTTTTCTCCTCTTAATCTCAACTTTAAATTTCTGTTATCCAACTGCTTTTTCAATTTTCTTTCTTTATAAAAATTAGAAAAAATTAAGATTTAATCTATATTATGAAAAAATTCATTAAAAAAATATATTAAAACATTTTCGACAGTTTTAATTATTAAATATTTTATTATTTAGTCTCTATAATTTAAAAAAAATTATTAATTTTTAATTTTATATGAAATTTACTGGTTAATAACTCCGTATTATAAATTTTTTTGTAATTTAACAGCTAAAAATTAATAGAGTGACTAATCAGTAAACTTTTTAAAATATCGTGAATATTTTAATATATTTTTTAAAATCGAGAGATCAATTAGCAAATTTTTTTTTGATATAAGGATTAAATAATCATTTTCTCTAAAAATAATTACTATTCCTTCAAAATAGTTAAGCAATCCTTCTTCTCCTCTTCCTCTATCCTTAGACCTTAGTTTCTGATTTTATTTTTCCTCTTAGGCTCTCTCAGCTTAAAGTATAGAAAACAAGCAAGAACCATTTTCCTCAAGAATTTCAATATCCTCTTCTTCTCTTCCCTCTCTCTTAGTGTTAAAGGGGAAGAAAATAAAGGAAAGGAAAGGAAAAGAAAAGAAAAGAACAGAAAAGAGAAGCAAAGAAAAGGGGAGGCTTAGCTTCTTCCTTGTATTTCAAGACTCTTTCTGTGAAGATGTTTGATTCCTTAAGCCCATACACACTTGAAGTTTCGCAGATTCCCTTCACTTTTCCTTCCTTTTGTAGAAAATCTATCAACACCCAAGTTCTTAAATCCATTTGTCTTTGCTTCGAGTCCTTCCAAACTCAATTCTCCTGAGAAAAATTTTCAACCAAACATGGTCCCCTTCATTGCCTTGACCCTACTTTCTCTTCTAACCACCTGTTCTGCTTCTTTAGTCAATGATTTTAACGTATTAGTCTCACTTAAACAAGGATTTTCATTCCCTGAACCAAGCTTGAGCACGTGGAATTCTTCAAATCCAAGATCAGTTTGTTCCTGGGTTGGAGTTCGTTGCTCTCGTGGGCGTGTTGTTTCATTGGAGTTGACAGATTTGAATCTGTGTGGCTCTGTTTCACCTCAGATTTCCAGGCTTGATAAGCTCACCAAGTTGTCTCTTGCAGGAAACAACTTCACAGGCAGTATTGAAATTGTCAGGTTGAGTAATCTTCAGTTTATTAACATCTCAAACAATCAATTCAGTGGTGGGTTGGATTGGAACTACTCAGAAATTGAAAGCTTGGAAGTGTTTGATGCTTACAACAATAACTTCACTGATTTTCTTCCTCTTGGGATTCTAAGCTTGAAGAAACTCAAGTACTTGGATCTTGGTGGCAATTATTTCCATGGAAAAATCCCAGAAAGCTATGGGAAAATGATGAGCTTGGAGTATCTCTCGCTTGCAGGAAACAACCTTCATGGAAAAATCCCTGGTGAGTTGGGGAATCTCACTAACTTGAGGGAGATTTACTTGGGTTATTACAATGTTTTTGAAGGTGAGATTCCTGCAGAGTTTGGAAATTTGGTGAATCTAGTTCATATGAATTTGCCAGAATGTGAACTACACGGTCCAATTCCTCGTGAGCTTGGAAACCTGAAGCTGCTTGATACTCTGTATTTGCATGCCAATCATCTTTCAGGTTCTATTCCAAAGGAGTTAGGAAACTTGACCAACATGGTGAATCTTGATCTCTCCAACAATGCACTCACTGGTGAAATCCCATTTGAATTCATCAATCTCAAGAAACTGAAGCTCTTCAATCTCTTCTTGAATAAACTACACGGCTCCATTCCAGATTATGTTGCAGAATTGCCTGATTTGGAAACACTAGGCCTATGGATGAACAATTTCACTGGTGAGATTCCTGGAAAACTTGGCCAAAATGGGAAGCTTCAGATTCTTGATTTGTCATCAAATAAGCTCACTGGTACAATCCCACAAGACTTGTGTTCATCTAATCAGCTGAGGATTCTAATTCTCCTGAAAAATTTTCTGTTTGGGCCAATCCCAGAAAGTTTGGGAAAATGTTATAGTCTCACTAGAGTGAGGCTGGGGCAGAATTACTTGAATGGCAGCATTCCAAATGGCTTCATTTACTTGCCTCAGTTGAATTTAGCAGAGTTGCAGAACAATGTCCTGTCAGGAACATTATCAGAAAATGGTAATAGCTCATCTAAGCCTGTTAAATTAGGCCAACTCAATTTGTCAAACAATCTCCTCTCAGGCCCTTTGCCATTATCACTTTCCAATTTCTCTTCTCTCCAAATCCTTCTGCTCAGTGGAAACCAATTCTTAGGTCCAATTCCACCTTCCATTGGTAATCTCCATCAAGTTCTAATGCTTGATCTTAGCAGAAATTCATTTTCAGGTTCAATTCCACCTGAAATTGGAAACTGTTTCCATCTCACTTTCCTTGATATGAGCCAGAACAATCTCTCTGGTTCAATCCCAACAGAGATTTCCAACATCCATATATTGAACTACCTGAACTTGTCAAGAAATCACTTGGATCAAGCAATACCAAAATCCATTGGTTCCATGAAAAGCCTCACTGTTGCTGATTTCTCTTTCAATGATTTCTCTGGAAAGCTCCCGGAATCCGGCCAATTCTCCCTCTTTAATGCCTCTTCCTTTGCAGGCAATCCTCAACTTTGTGGTCCTTCCCTTAACAATCCTTGCAATTTCACAACCATCATCAATTCACCAGGAAAATCCCCTGGTGACTTCAAGCTCATCTTTGCTCTAGGCCTGCTGATATGTTCGCTGATATTTGCAACTGCTGCTATAATCAAAGCCAAGTCTTTCAAGAAAAACAGCTCGGATTCCTGGAAGCTGACAGCTTTTCAAAAGCTGGAATTCACTGTCACAGACATCCTGGAATGTGTGAAAGATGGAAATGTAATTGGGAGAGGAGGAGCTGGGATTGTTTACCATGGAAAAATGCCAAGTGGGATTGAAGTTGCAGTAAAAAAACTACTTGGTTTTGGCACCAACAGCCATGATCATGGCTTTAGAGCAGAAATTCAAACACTAGGCAACATCAGGCATCGAAACATCGTCAGATTGCTCGCTTTCTGCACAAACAAAGAAACCAACTTGCTTGTTTATGAGTACATGAGAAATGGAAGCTTAGGAGAATCATTACATGGGAAAAAAGGTGGCTTTTTGAGCTGGAATTTAAGGTACAAAATTGCTATTGAAGCTGCTAAAGGCCTATGTTACCTTCACCATGATTGTTCACCATTGATTGTTCATAGAGATGTAAAATCAAACAATATTCTATTAGATTCGAGCTTCGAAGCACACGTTGCAGATTTCGGATTAGCTAAATTCCTCATTGATGGGGGAGCTTCGCAATGTATGTCAGCAATTGCAGGATCTTATGGATACATTGCTCCTGGTAAGTACATTTTACTTGAGATTTTTCTTTTGCCAATTAAGTGATATCAGGATTCAGGAGTCAGCTTTTGAGTACTGTATTACATTTTCACATACATTACTAATGCTTGCTTTCTATTTTTGTGCATAATTATTCTGCATAAAAACTTGAGATAGAACAGAAGAATTTTCAGTTTTTTCTGTTTTAGAAAAAATGGGTATACACTGTTTATAGGAAAAATGGGTTTGGAATTTAAACTTCAGTTAAATTTTCTCATTTATAATTAGAAAAATAAAGGATTATATGAAGCTATTAAATTTTTTATCCCAACTATGCTGTATAAATATGATACTGCCTCTCCTATCTGTCTCTTTCTCTCTGTGCTAAAGTGACAGCCTGCAGAAAAACCACCCGTGATTTGTGCTATAGAGAGAGAGGGAGAGAGAGAATTTTTTGGGTATTCGCAACACAACAATCAAACAGACAAAAGAACCTAAACACTTTGTTGGGTCCACAAACTCAATCTTAGAGGTCTGTATCTGACATTTCAGTCTGACAATTGATTCTAACGTAACAGTACGTTGAGATTAGTGAAAGCTAACCGACATGCATGCACACCTATTTAAAACGTTAATCTTTTATGTGCAGTCGCCCAATTTTGGTCTCTTACGTGTAAAGTTATTTTTTTTCCCCTTCAATTTTAATTATTATTACAATTATTTCATATCCATTCATTTATTTTTCTATTATAAATAAATAAATTATAATAATTCACTTCAAATATTTTTGTTTTTTTCTTCTTCTTTTAAATCCCATCACCCACTAGGTCTTGTTTGGCTTGTTTTGAGCTTTTCTGAGCAAGTAGACATGTTTTTCTTGTCTTTTTCCTCTTACCTAATTCCATGTTTTGTGGGTTAATTTCCTTAATCCCAACATGAATATTCTGTAAATTGGGTTTTGTTGTGCTTGCATTTTAGTAGTCCTATGATGCATCCAAAAAAAAATGATCTTGCTATGTCATGACTAAATTTTGTTAATTTAATTCTACTTCTTGCAGAATATGCATACACATTGAAAGTCGACGAGAAGAGTGACGTGTATAGTTTTGGTGTTGTTCTTTTAGAGCTTCTCACCGGCCGACGACCAGTAGGTGATTTTGGTGAAGGAGTGGATATCGTACAATGGAGCAAAAGAACAACAAATAATCGAAGAGAAGACGTGATGCATATTATCGATCGAAGACTAACAATAATACCTAAAGATGAAGCAATGCATTTCTTTTTCATTGCATCATTGTGTTGTCAAGAAAATAGCATCGAACGACCTACAATGAGAGAAGTAGTTCAAATGCTCTCGGAATTTCCTCGCAATTCTCTAGATTATTCTCAAAAATTAAGAGACAACGAAAATGAAAAAACTTGTGCAAAATCAAAACAAGACCTTAAAATATAAGGAGTTTGAATATCTCTTATATGTTTCTTATTTAAATGGTATTTTTTTTTAAATGGGTTTGATTTTTGTTATAGCTTTTTAATTTCTCTTTTATTTAATTACTAATGTGAAAAATATATTAATTTATTTATTGTTCTAATTATTGAGCTTAGAATTAATTAGGCATAGAAGTTTTGGAGAGCATAGAGGGGTAGGAATAATTTTGTGGGTTGCACTCCTTTTTAAGAAGTGTCCTTCTTTAGGTGGAGAGCTTGCAATCTTTTTTATTAATGGGGTCATGCTTGCTCTTTGTATTAATGTACTCTTCTTTATACAATGCTATATTGAATTGCTTTACATGTTACTTCATTTCTCTCTTTTTTTTAACTTTTTCTTTCCCTTGTGCCATAATCAATGTTCATAGCTGTGCAGAGACAGCATTATACCTTCTGAGGATGTGGAGCCAATACAGATCAAAAGAATCATAATTAGTACCATCGTATATATTAGTTGGTCTTAGGGGTAAGCATTCGGTCGGTTCGGTTTAGAATCGAACCGAACTGAATAAACAGAAAATTAAAATTTTAATATTTATAAAAATCGAACCAAACCAATTTTGATCAGAAATCGAATCAAACCGAACCGGTTTGATTCTATTCGATTCGGTTTGATCAGTTTCGATTTTTAATAAATTTTTTATTTTTTACACTTTATTTTTAATATTTTAAAATTTAATTAAAATATTTTAATCTTAATATAATTTAATTTCTCTATATTATTGAAAATAACATATTATTATCACTAATCGGTTCGGTTTGGTTTTTTCGATTTTTTCTGATCAAAATCGAACCGAACCGAAATAACCAAAATTTTTAAAATTAAAAACTGAACCGAACCAAATTGAATTAAAAATCGAATCGAATTTTAAAATTAATTCGGTTCGATCAATTTTTTCGGTTTGAACCGAATACTGCTCGGCCCTAGTTAGTCTCTTATATTTTTAAAAAGTCTACTAATCAATCTCTTCTACTTAAATTTTTTAACAAAATTTAATAGTTAAAATTAAAGAAATGACTAATTAGTAAATTTTTTAAAATGTTAGAAATATTTTAATATATTTTTCAAAATTAATATACTAATTAGTGAATTTTTCTATACTATAGGAACTAAATAATAATTTTTCTTTTTAACAATTAATTTCTAAATTTATTGCTGAAATAATCTTTTATCTCCTCCATGAAATATTCATGAAAGAAATATTCTATGTAAAGCTTTTTTCTCTATTTTCTACTGTGTCTCTGTCTCATTAACTCTCCTCTTTTTTATTTTCCATTTACTCTTATTATCTGGATTTACCATGGATGCAAATCTTGGTCAGCTGAATGAACCAAAGAGAGGGGATATAAAATTAGAGAGACGATAAGAGAGAGAAAATAAGTTTGAGAGATAAGTATTATTGCTGTATGGAAGAGTCATGTCAGCAATATATAGAAACTAAACGTGAAAGGACTTTTATATTAATTAAAATAAAGATCGGGGTTGTATTGCAAATTAAATTTAAGTTACCATACCATTATGTACTCATGAATTCTGGTACAGTCTATGAAATTTATTCTAAAAATAAATTGAAAACTGACAGTTAAAAAAGAACATAAGAAGCCTTGTATTGTTTTTTTTTTTGTTTTTTGGCCATACTTTAATTTAGGTACGTGCAATCAATCAGTTTGGTTCCGAATTGAATCGAATTGAAAAATTAAAAATTAAATTTTAAAAATATTAGTGATACAGGACTATTTAGACTCCGTCAGGAGTTGTAACCAATATCGTTTGGTTAAGACGAAATAAGAGAAAAGATAAACTAAAAGACGAAAAGTCTTATTGAAATTTCTTAAAAATTGGAAAGTGTGTTCCTAATAGCCAAGGGAGGCTATTTATAATAGAAATAAAATTCTAATATGCAAAAATAATCTTAATCCTAATAAGAGTCTAAAATCCTAATAGCCAAGGGAGGCTATTTACAATAGAAATAAAATCCTAATATGCAAGAATAATTCTAATCCTAATAGGAGTCTAAAATCCTAATAGCCAAGGGAGACTATTTACAATAGAAATAAAATCCTAATATGCAAAATTATAAAAATACCTAAAATATCCAAAAATAATAATTAAAATATAAAAGTTAGCCCCGGTCCAAGTCTGCCATAAAATCCAAGGCTAGTTGCTCCGTGTCATTCCCTTGCACTTGTAAAGAACTCGTCCTCGAGTTGTCATCAGCAGGGTAGTACTGAAATAAATCTGCCACATTAAACGTCTTGGAAATTTTCATTTCATGTGGGAGGTCAAGAATATAGGCATTGTCATTGATCTTCTGAATGATCCGGAATGGACCAATCTTCTTGGCGTCAAGCTTTTTCTGTTCTCCACCACGCTCCTTGCGTAAATACACCATAACTTGGTCACCGACATTGAAGGACTTGAAACGCCTATATTTATCAGCTGTAACTTTATATTTGTCATCGGCTTCTGTAAGGTATTGTTGTACCTGTTTGAAAACATCCACGTGCTGTTTTGCCAAGTTGCTTGCTGCAATACTGTTGTAAGCAAATTCCACCTGGTCTTGGAGGTTTTCACTCTCCTTTGGACTCATCTTGTAATGAGGCAGATTCGGTAATTTTGATCCAGGAATGAGATTAATCTGATGTTGGATATCCCGCAGGGATGGAAGCTTTGATGATTCCTCCACTATCTTAGGAAACTCCTTCAACAGCTCTTTGACGGGCGGTGGTAAAGATGGTGCATCCTCCATTGTACTTTTTTCTCTCACCAATAAAGTCAGTGTGCCCCCAGATTTCTCAACTGCTCCTGATAGCTTCTGCACTCCTGTAGAAATAGCAACAACATTCTTCTCTTCCACTTTAGAATGTTTCGCAGAACCGGAAGACAAGATAGTAATCTTCTTTTGATTCCACGTAAACATGTATGAATTCTCCTTCCCTTTATGCAAAGCATCAACATCGAACTGCCAAGGGCGACCTAGCAAAATTCCACAGCAATCCATATCCACAACATCACAATTAACAAGTTCAGTATAAGATTTACCGATTGAGATAGGTACGCTGCAGATTATGTTGACCTCAATTGTCGGTCCTTCCTTAATCCATCCGACTTTGTATGGTGAGGGGTGAGGCTGTGTAGGCAACTGTAATTTTTATACCAATTGCTTAGCTATCAAATTCTCACAACTGCAGCTATCGATAATTAGCCTGACTTGGCCTGGAAAATCTTCCTACTTTGCGTCTCATCCTCCTGTTTAGTTGAGCATAAGATTTTCTTCACTGCATAGGTGACTGCCTTTCCCTTATTGTCGACCACAAGATTGGCGGCCACAGGATTGGCGACTGGTTGGGGGTGTGCGGTGGCGGCGGGTTGGTGGATTCCCTGCTGCAAGGTCAATTGTCCGATCATCTCCCTCAATTCTGCCAAAGATGCCTCAATCGCAGCAAGTCGTGCCTCTTGGTTATCTGCCATAGTCAAACTTCGCTCTGATACCAATCTGATACAGGACTATTTAGACTCCGTCAGGAGTTGTAACCAATATCGTTTGGTTAAGACGAAATAAGAGAAAAGATAGGCTAAAAGACGAAAAGTCTTATTGAAATTTCTTAAAAATTAGAAAGCGTGTTCCTAATAGCTAAGAGAGGCTATTTATAATAGAAATAAAATCCTAATATGCAAAAATAATCCTAATCCTAATAGGAGTCTAAAATCCTAATAGCCAAGGGAGGCTATTTACAATAGAAATAAAATCCTAATATGCAAGAATAATCCTAATCCTAATAGGAGTCTAAAATCCTAATAGCTAAGGGAGGCTATTTACAATAGAAATAAAATCATAATATGCAAAATTATAAAAATACCTAAAATATCCAAAAATAATAATTAAAATATAAAAGTTAGCCCCGGTCCAAGTCTGCCATAAAATTCAAGACTAGTTGTTCCATGTCAATTAAAAATCGAATCAATCGAATCAAACTAATAAAAATCAATTCGGTTCGATTCATTATATCAAAATTAAATTTTATAAATTTAACAGGTTTAGCCTTGAACTGCTGATTGAATTGAATAATGGTGGGGAGAAAAGAGGTTGGACTTGAGTTGGTGGTTGAGTTTGATAAAAATAATAAAATCGATTAAAAACTGTTTGATATTAATATTTATATTCATAAATATAAATATTTATATTTTATTTGATATATTAGCAGTTTTAATAAAAATTAATTATTTTAATAGCGATTAATCATTATACTAGCGATTACTTATTAATTATTATCTAATAATAGTTAAGGTTTATAAGAAGAATTCAAAAGTAGAATGTTTGTACTCTCTTTTTAAAAAGCTATTAAGTTAGTCATCATACCCTTTATATTAAGGGTGATTATTTGGTCGATTCGATTTAAAATTAAATCAAACTGAATAAATTAAAAATTAAAATTTTAATATTTATAAAAATCAATCTGAATCGATTTTAATTAAAAATTGAATCAAACTGAATCGATCTGATTCAATTCAATTCGGTTCGGTTTAATCAGTTTAAAATTTTAATAAATTTTTTATTTTTTATACTTTATTTTTAATATTTTAAAATTTAATTAAAATATTTTAATTTGAATATGATCTATTCTCTTAATATCATTGAAAATAATATATTATTATTACTGATCAGTTCGATTTGATTTTTTCAATTTTTTTTTTAATCAAAATCGAATGAATTGAAATAACCAAAATTTTTAAAAATAAAAACCGAATCAAATCCAAAAGAATAAAAAATTGAATTAAAATTTTAAATTAATTTAATTAGATGAATTTTTTCAATTTGAACCGAAAGCTAATCCCTATTACTATCTATAAAAGTGAGAAGAGGGGAGAATGATGGAATTTTTCAAATATTTCTATTAATATTTGTTAATTACAATACTTTTATTATTTAAAATTTTTTAATTTAATTATATTAATATTCTATTTAATTTTAAATTAATTAAAAATATATTTTTTTAATTTAAACTTCACTCGATTTAATCGATAAGATTTTTATTATTTTTATTTGAAATTTAAATTAAGAATTAAAAAATTATTTAAATTTAATAAATCTTTTATTTTAACTTTAGATTTTAAATTTCGCAATGAATATAATTTTTATTATTAATTCAATTATAATTATAGCTTTACGTTTAAAAACATTAAAATTAGAGTTATATGTAAATTATTTAGTTAATTTTTTATTATAATTAAAATTATTTAAAAGAATTTATAATTGTCTAAAAAATGAAAATTTTTAATTTTTACAAATAATTTGATGTAAGTTTAACCCTTTCTTTGAAAAAAAAAAGATTTTAATATTGAATTGAGTAATATTTATAACATTTAAAAATTAAAATTTTTTAATATACTAAATTTATAACCATTATTAAATGATAAATTTAATTGTGGATAATTATTATTTATTTGAATGTTGATTGAGTTTTTATAAAATAATAATTAATAAAATTCAATTAAAATATAAATTTATAATATTGTGGATTATATATTATGAATATGTAAATGCTTAATAACACTAAAATGACATTATATTATATTATTTATATCATAAAATAAAAGAAAATTAGCAGGTTAATTGAATCTTTATTAATTTTTATTAATTCAGAGAAAATAAATAAAGAGATGCTATGAGATAAATTTAGTTTAAATTTAACGAGATTTAATTGGGAGATATTATACATGTAGATAGGGGAGAGCATTCGTTCGGTTCAGTTCAAAATCGAATCGAACCGAATAAACTAAAATTTGAAATATTAGTATTTATAAAAATTAAATCGAATTGATATTGATCAAAAACCGAATCAAACTGACTCGGTCTGATTCGATTCGGTTTGATCAATTTTAATTTTTAATAAATTTTTATTTTTTACACTTTATTTTTAATATTTTAAAATTTAATTAAAATATTTTAATCTTAATATATTTTAATTTCTCTATATTATTTAAAATAACATATTATTATCACTAATCGATTCGATTCGATTTTTTTGATTTTTTTTTCTGATCAAAATTGAACCGAACCGAAATAATTAAAATTTTTAAACTTAAAAATCGAACCGAATTGAATAAAAAACCGAACTGAATTTTAAAATGAATTCGGTTCGGTCAATTTTTTCAGTTTCAACCGAATACTGCTTACCCCTACATATAGATGCAATTGCTTATCAAGTCTTTTTTTTTTCTCATCTTACTAAAGAGCACACTTCCAATCTCTTTAGTGTCGATTGCATTATTAGTTAAGAGTGATCATTTGGTCGGTTCGGTTTAAAATCGAACCGAATTGAGTAAATCAAAAATCAAAAGTTTAGTATTTATAAAAATCGAATTGAACTGATTTTGGTCAGAAATTAAACCGAATCGAATCGGTCTGATTTGATTTGATTCAGTTCGATTTAATCAATTTTAATTTTTAATAAATTTTTTATTTTTTACACTTTATTTTTAATATTTTAAAATTTAATTAAAATATTTAAATATTAAAATAATTTAATTTCTGCATATTATTAAAAATAACATATTATTATTGCTAATCGATTCGGTTCGATTTTTTCAATTAAAACCGAACCGACTTGAAATAACCGAAATTTCTGAAATTAAAAATCAAACCAAACTGAAATAAATAAAAAATCAAACTGATTTTTCAAATTAATTCTTTTAAATCAGTTTTTTCGATTTTACCCCAATACCGCTAACCCCACTATTAGCCCTCAAATTTCAAAGATACTATTTGTGTCACTATCTCTTTTCCTCCAATTTATGTGTATTCTCAATTAATTTAAATTTATATTAGATTTGAAATTCTATACGTATTTTGGATTTCTCTTATTTTAATTTAGTATTTTATGTATTCTTTAAAATTTATGTTGTTAAGTATTTAATGCATTTATTTAAATAAAAATTAAAGATTAAATAATTTTCTCTTTAATTTTATTAATTTTTTTATTATGAAATTCATTTTATTTATATTTATATTTAATTTAATTTTCTATATATTTTATGCAATATTCATACAAACTATAATTTAAAAATGAAAAATTTTGTAAATACTAAAAATACTAAAATTTTATTTTTTGAATTATTTTATCTAATAAAATATAATTAATTAAAAATAATAAAAAATCAATTGGGATGATAAATAATAAATCTTATATTTTATGAAAACATTTGAATTAATTGAGTCGATAGATCAAAGTTAAGCTATATTTTTTTACAATTTTTATGAATTTTATTAGATATATTAATAAAAATTTTAAATTTAATTTTTATTAATATACTATTTATTAATTCATTTATAGTGTGATATTATAATCGATATATATTTATATTATAAATTTTGTAATAACATATTGTATTTTATTTTAATTTGATAAAAAAAATAAAAATAAAACATTTTTACTGTGAAAAGAAAGTATTTATTATATCATAATATATAATATAATTGTAATATTTTCTTTTCTTATTAACAATAAATTTATTTGCAGGTAGAGACGGAAGAAGATTGAAGTTCAAACGAATTATTAACTCACATAGATTTACTTGCAAATAGATGTGTAGGAGTTTTTAGAGTTGTTAATTTGGTGAGGATTTGGCCTACTCTTATTAATAAAAAGCCAAAAAGTCAAGATGATAAAAATTTACAGGAAAGCAAATGCGAATCATTTGATAGTTTGGCTAGTTTAACCATCGGTGATAATTTTAATTTAAAAATTTATCAATTAATCGTGTTAATAATAAATTTTTACTAAGTACGGGATTTTCATAACCTAAATTAATAAAATAAAGGTTCTATCCCTCATTTTGAAATATATATATATTAAGCGTATATCTTTATTTTTTAATTATTAATGAATTTATTATTTAAATTAATTTAAAATATATAAAAAATTGACTTTTGAGAAAAAAATCATTTTTAGATAAATATTATTGAAATAATATATTTAAATATTATTAAAATAATATATTTAAATATTAAATAATTATGAAAAGATAATATAAAATAGTAATTTTATTAATGTTAAATTATTCAATATTAAAAGGTTCTTCTAATTATTAATAATTTTATAAAAAATGGTAATTAAATATTAATTAATTATGAAAAATAATATAAAAATAATAGTTTTGATGATATAAAATTATTAGATAATATGTTGGTTTTTAGTTATAACAATTATATTTAAATTTTAAAGTAAAAATAATTATTATTATCAAAATTAATTTAAAGTTGGTAAATAAGTATGTAAATTTTAGGATATACATTAATAATAAAAAAATTCAAATTTTGATAATTCGAATAAAGACAAATCAATTTTTAATTATTAATATTAAAGTAATTATAATAATATTAAATTATTAGATAATAAATCTAAAATTTTAAAATAATAATTAAATTGATTATAATAATTTTAAAAATCAATTATCAACTATATATATAAATTAATCTAACAATTTTAATACACTCTAAAAACTTCTTTATGTAATTATAAAAAATTAATAATTTTAATCATATAAAATTATCAGGTTGCTTTAATTATTTACAATTATATTTAAATTTTAAAGTGGATAATAATTTTTATTATTTCAATTTATTTAAATAATTAAATAAATATTTAAATTATGAGAGATATATATAAATTTTAAAAATAAATAAAAAATTAACTTAAATTATAAAAATTGTTGATGAGCGAATTAAAATATAATTATTAATTAAAATATAAAAAAATAAAAAAATATATTGTGGTTTTATATATTTTTATTTCAAAATTTATATTTTAATTTATATTAAATTAATATATGGTGATATAATTTTTATATTAATATTTAGTTAATATTATAATATTATAAATATTATTTTCATATAAATTAAATTATAAATTTTAAAATAAAAAATTAATAAAATCACATAGAAATTTTTTTTATACTTTTTCATTTTGTTTATACGGAATGAAAGCGATATTCTAAAGTAACGTGCACGGTAATGAAATATAAAGTTTAAAAAATCTCCAATTTTTCAGATTGACGGTCGAAAATTTAAGTTTTTGAAAATTTTAAAATATTTTAAAAAATTTAATTCCTAAAAAAAAGTTCAATTTCAAAAACATATTATATTTGTCAATTTCAATTTTGATTTACTAATATAATGGCAAGGAGGATAATTTTTTTTAATGTGTAAGTTAGTAAATTTTGGGGGAATATATTAGATTTTATTTGTTTATGGAAAATAATTTGTTTATTTAACAAATATTTTTTTAATAAAATATTTTTTTATTATTTATTTTTAATTTTAAAAATAAAATATATTAATTAATGTTATGTACATTTTAATATAAATATTTAGTTTAAATTAAAAAAATTAATTAAATTAAATTAATTTAAAATTTTAATTGAATTTTTTTAATTTATAATTTTTAAAAAATCAATTAATTTGATTTCATTTTATTTTTATAAAAAAATTGATAAAATTATTTTTTTTTTCATATTGAAAAAGTAATAAGAATGAGGGGTGTTAAGCTTTTTATCATCCTGGCGTCGAGCTTACCGCAGTAGAGTTTAACCACCAAGTTCGGGATGGATTGGTGTGGTTCCTCTACGCCTAGGACACCAGAATATCGAACCATGAACGAAGAAAGGCATGAGAGAAAAGTATATTGGCTAGTGATTATGAGGCCCCAATTCTTGATTGGAGGGGACACCAAAGGCCTCTGCCCTTCCATCCCTTGGATCATAGAGAGGGAGGGCAGAGCTTTTGATTTTTTCATATTGTCAAAGAGTTGAACAATAAAAATAGAAGGCGAATACCTAATCGAATTGATCGGGTCATGTAGGAACAAGGTTCAAGTCTACCGGTCTGTTAGGATGCCTCAGCTGCATACATCACTGCACTTCCACTTCAATAATATATTAATTTTTATAATATTAAAATATTAGATTATAAAAAAATTAAAATACTTTAATTAAATTTTAAAACATTAAAAATAAAAAATAAAAAATTTATTAAAAAGCTCATTTGATCAAATCAAATTAAATTAAATTAGATCGATTTGATTTAAATCGATTTTTATTCAAAATCTATTTAATTTAATTTTTATAAATATTAAAATTTTAATTTTTAATTTATTTATTAAAATCGAACCGATAGATTACTCATTTCCGATTAAAGTAAATATTAATAGCGATGAATGATTAACGTTTCCATAGAAAATAAATCATTTTCTTGATAAATTATTAAACTGAATATAATTTAATTCGGAACTTTATCTTTTATTATTAAATTTTGACATTTAATTTTATAAAATTAAAATAATTTAACTTCAATATAATTTATACTTATTTTAAAATTTTATAAATTAAATAATTATATTTTTATAAGAACCAAATAGTTTAATAGTCATATTTTATAAAAAATATAAAAAATTATGATTTAATCGATTTTTTTATTTATAATTTATTTTAGTGTATGTAATTCAATTTTGCCTCACAATAATATTTTGTAATATAAATTATAAGTTGATATAATATTTAAAAATTACTGCTATAGTAATATAGTAAACTACTTTATACAAAAATAAACTATATACATTAATCTAAATTATAGATTTTAAAATAAAAAATTAATAAAATTACATAATTATTTTATATATATATATTTATTTTATAAATTTTAACAATTAAATACTTATATTTTTAATAAAACCAAGTGTGAAAGTGAATAATGAAAATGTCATGAGGCAATTGATATTTTAGTCAATTTATTATTACCTCACAATTAAAAATTGACCCATTACTGTAATTGATAAAAAGAAAAAAATTAAACTAAAAATTGACCCATTATTATATTGATAAAAAGAAAAAAAAAAGATTTACAATTTAGTTTCTGAATATTATCATTATTAACAAGTCAGTCCCTATATTTTTAAAAACCTATTAAAACATCCTTATATTTTTTTTCCGTCAACGAAATAGTTATTCCGTCTTCTTTTTCGTTAAAATTAGATAAAGAAGGAGAGATAAAATTTTTAAAATCCAATTTTATCCTCAAATAAAATCCTTTATTTAGCTTTTGGATATTATTATTATTAACAAGTTAGTCCTTATATTTTTAAAAATCTATTAAAATATTTTTATATTTTTTCATATCTATTAAAACGTCGTTATTGTTTCTTTTCGTCAATAAAATAGTCAATATCTTTTCTCATATATATTAAAACGTTCTTATCATTTATTTCCGTCAACGAAATAGTCCTTCCTCATCGTTTTTTTTCGTCAACGAAATAGTTCTTTCTCATCGTTTCTTTTCGTCAACGAAATAGTCCTTCCTCATCGTTTTTTTCCGTCAACGAAATCATCCCTTCCTATATTTTTAGAAATATATTAAAACGTTCTTATCGTTTCTTTTTGTCAACGAAATAGTCCCTATCTTTTCTTTTCAACTCCTTCTCTTTCTCCTTCTCCTCCTCCTCCTCCGAAAAAGAAGAAAAAGAAAAAAAAGAAGAAGAAGGAGAAGAAGAAGAAGAAGAAGAGAAAGCAGGAGAAGAAAGAAAAAGAAGAAGAAGAAGAAAGAAAGACTTGATGAAGAAAAAAAGAAAGGAGAAGGAGGAAGAGGAGAAAAATAATAGAGGGTAATTTAGTATTTTATTATATTTTTAATGGTAAAAATAGATGAAAAGACTATTTTGTTGATAGAGAAAAAAGATAAAAATATTTTAATAGGTTTCTAAAAATATATAAACTGACGTGTTAATAATAGCAATTAAATTATAAATCTTCTAAAAAAAAACCATAATGTGCTTGTTTATCGTTTTAAAAAAAAAATAATGATGCAAAATAAAAAAAAGAGAATTTATATTTTAAATACAATTAAATTAAAATTAATAATATAAAAATTTAGAAAAGTCGATAATTTAATTCCCCAATAACAAGGACAAATAAAAAGACAATAAATAAGGTCCGACTCCCAATTCTCCCAAAACACTGGTCCTTGACTAATGCCCTTGACCTTTAACCCCTACATCCAACAGTCATTTTTTGTTCTCATTCAAAGCAGGAACTCATCTCACCCGTCCGATCATTCCATAATTAGCCCTTTTGTCTTCCCCTCCTTTCTCTTCTACTCCTTCATAAGCCCTTCACTTCACTGCTTCTCTCTTTCCTTCTCTGGAAAGCCGCTTCTCTACCGTACTAAAAAGCGGTTTTCCGGTCACTTCAGATCGGGTCTATCGGTTACGTATCGGCCTCGATCCATCGCTTTTAGGTCCGGTTCCGATTTACTCTTTCTTCGTTTAGTCTCACTGTTGATTGAGTGATTTCTGTTTCTAGTTCGATTAGAATGGATTTTCCATGTTATGTAGACTTAAAGTCTTGATAATTTTAGTTTCTCACGTTTTCTTAGCAACCAAGCAGATATTTTTGTTCCTTAAAAGAAAACGAAAAATTTGTGGAGGTTCTTTGTTTGCTGTAAGATATATATTAAAGTTCGATTTTTCCTCAAAATATCTTCTCTTTTTTAGCAAATTTCTGTATTTATTTGTATTTGGTTTCTAGGTTGAGAATTTCCCTCTTTTTTTATTTATTTATAAATTTTCCATGTTCTGTTTGATTTTTATTTGACAAGACAAAAAAATCGCTATCAAAATAATAAAATGGAATCTTATGCTTTTCAATCACTAGTAATAAAAGAGGAATCGTATTAAAAAAAAGAAAAAAGAATCGGAATCTCTTTTTTTTTTTTTCCATTTTCGTGTGGGTTTCAAACGTGGCCTGGTGGATAGCTTAAAAACAGGCTTTTTCCCTTTTGTTGTTTTGATTTTTTGTTGTTTGATTTAAATTCTATTATTATAAAAGGGGAAAAAAAAATCAATGAGGTACCTTATCGTTTAAGTTTTTATGAAAGAAATAATTAAGTTGTTTTCTGAATAGTAGTTGAGTTGGAAAATAAGCTAGACTTTTGGAATAAAAAGACTGGTGCTTTGTCTTTGACTAACCCTTTTGCTATTCCCTTCTCTCTCTGTCTCTCTCTGTTTGTAGGCGTTAACTTGGGCTTTTATTGATCGATAATGGCCACTGGAACGGAACTCGAGAAACGTATCCTTTCGTATTGGGTTTACCGTTTGAATTTGCTTTTGTTTTTCTGTTTTGGGCGTTTTTGTGTGTGCGCTTTTTATGTTCCCCCTTCTCTCTTGATACAAGCTCTTATGTGGATCCCTTTTTGGTGTCTTTTGTGCAAGTTGTTTTTTTTTATTTACTTAAATTGGAAAATATAATATTTGTTGTTCATTATATATTGAAGTTTGCTTGAAAGGCAAATTCTTCTTGTTGGGGGGTTCAAAGATTTTGATTTTATGGAAAATAAACTGTTTGGCTTGTTTGATTAATGCATTTTCTTTTCTTCCCTTCCTCCTGCTAAAATTGCATATTGGATTTATTTTGGAAAAAAGAAAGTTCTTTATGGCCGAGTAATGGTGTAGAGTAAGATGAGTATTAGTGACAAGATATTTCTTAGTATTTATAAGATGATTACTTATTTGTTGGCAACTCGATGAAATCATAGTTCCTGGAGGCTTTGATCAGATTGAATGGGGTTGTATTCTTAACTATGTAATACAGCTGAATCTGTCCCTACAGGATTGAAGGCAGAGCCCGTTAGGAAATTGTCTGGGCATGGTGTGGTATGCCAAATTATCTATCTTCCTTTTGGTTTTTTCCCTTATGGATGCTTGCTTGAACAAATGGCATTAGGAAGATGAAGAAGATTTTTAATTTATTTTAGATTCCTCTCTTAACTTTAGCTGCCCCACCTCTCATTCGATTGAGAATTATAGAAAACTAAAACTCAAGGAAATACATTTTTTTTCATTATAACTTAAGTTCATGAATAAAAAACTGTGTGAGTATGACTTCTCTTCCTGTTCAAAAAGATAGCTACTATTTTAATTATTTCTATGGATTTTGCAAGTTTGTGGCTTTATATGTGTACATCTAGTCATCCACTTCACACAAATTTATTCTGTGGTGGATGGTTTATTTTAGCAAGGAACCTGCTTAATGCTTGGTCTAACATGATTCTCTCTCTCTCTCTTTTTAAATGCATCTGTTTCAGGCTTCTGGAAAAGATGGAATACCATCTCACGCCAAAGTTGAAGTAGATGGTAATTCTTGCATCAAAGGGGAGGCTGACCAAGAGTCAGTTGGAGAGCACAGTGTTTGCAATCCACCTACCAGTAGTTACAATTATTACTACCCAGGTGGGATATTGAGACAGTTGTATACTCTTATGTTATATATGATATCTAGGAATTGTTACATAGTCAATTCAATGGAAGGTCATAATCTTAGCATGCATATAATAGGTTGTTAGTGAAGTGGAGACCTGTACTAATAAATGACTTTAATCAACTTTGTGATTAAGTATTAAACTTTTACTTAACTTCCAGACAGTCGGAATCATTTTTCAGGCTAATGGATCAATTATGTGAAAAAGGAAAAGACTGCTCACTTTATCATGTCTTCAATCATGATAACCTTGAAAGGGTTTTATTTCATAATCGTTACATGGTTACTACTAGAATGGCTGAATTTATAGTGTTACATACACTATATATATATAATCTTGTTTTTTGTGGCACAGTTTTAAGTTGTAATGCTATGCAAAAATAAAATAAAATAAAAAATAAAAAAAGAGAGAGAGACAGATGGGCTGGATAACATGAGGGTAGTTAAGTTGCTTTTTTGTTGGAGTAGTCTTTTGCTGGACTGTCTTTTGCTGGACTGCTACATAGGAGTTGCGGAGTTCATAGGAGTTGTTATAAGTTGAAGTGCATAAAAGCCTTCAGTAAGAGCTGTTGAGGTTTGCTAAAGAATAATTGCATGACTGCAAAATGCCATTATAGAATATAGATACTCTTATGAAGACCTACTTTCTGCCATGTAATGACCTAAGTAAGACTTCGATGCAGCTTGAGACCTTTTTGCTTCGGTAAGGCTAAATGTATTTAGATCATTGCCTAGAAAATAATATTAAACATTATAATGACTATTAGTAAGTATTGAGTTCATCTAGTTTCAACTAAAGCTCTGCTTCTTTTAATTTGATTTGCAACTCTGAATTTTTTTGATTTGGGAATTTAGATATATTTTTTGTTTATTGATTTTTGAACAGAACTCTTTGTTGCAGGATATAGCGTTCCCTTCTCACAATTGGATGATCATGGTTACTTTCAAGCAGATGGATCTCATATGGTATGGTATTCCTATGTTTACCTTGGATGTCTATTTGCAAAAGCTTGGAAACGTATTTATAATTCTGCTTTCCTAATTAGTGTGGTTTTATTTTAACTGATTGTACTGTATTGGTTGATTGCTTCAGGGAATACAATCAGACAACGGATCACTAGTCTATTATTTACCTGGCTATAATCCATATGCTTCTGGCGCTGTAGTTGGGGTAGATGGGCAAAGTGTTTGTCAACAACCATATTTTTCTTCACCTGGTTACCTTTCGCATCCTGTTTCTTATGGATCAGAAACCATGCCTTGTTATTCATGGGATTCGACCTATAGTGGAGATGTCTCAAATGGCAATGCTGGTTCTGCAAATGGAAAATATAGTTCAGGACCTATTTCTTCTCAGTCCAATGGTTTGAACTCTAAGAAGTCAAATGACAACATTGGTGGCAAATCTTCTAATGCATACTCGCAACCAACTACACCTTTAAACAAGGTATAAATATTTTTAGCACATTTACATATTTATGGTCAACTTGACTTCCATTTTATTATGTCAACGGTCTTTTGGTTGCCCTGTTTGATAAAAATCACTTGGAATGTATCAACAGCTCTGTGTTAAGTTTTAATATTATGATGTCATGGCAGCGGGATAAGTCTCTCTTTACTTATCTTAAATGTTTAATTTGGATTTGGTTCCAGCGATGTAAAAATGTTTCTCTTCTTTTTGAGGGAAACTTTTGTGTCTATTTTTATTAGTCATGAAGTTCATAGATGACTAGTCTTTAACATTCTTGGATATATCTCACATTCATTTGAGTTTATCTTTAAATGTTTCTCTAAAAATAATTGGTTTTGAAGTTTATTATGTTTAATTGGTCATCAATACTTCTTCAGCTTTGAGTTTCTGTTGATGTAAGCATTTCATGTTACAGATGTCTACATTTGGTTCTGATTTCTCATCAGGCCTCTTGAAGGGATACAATCCTGTAGGAAATTTGTCTTCATATTCTACCCGAAAACAAGGTCCATTTCTGCATAATGGTCCTATGAACTATAGGCAGAATGGAAGGATATGGAATGGAAATGATAGAAATAAATCAAGAGATAGATTCTATAAAAAGAGTGATTTTGAAACATCAACTGAATTAACTTGCGGTCCTAGGGCCTCTAACAAAAGTTCTCCGCTGGACACTGCTGTCAAGGAAGACTTGCGAATCACTGTACAAAAGGATCAGTATAACCAACCCGATTTTGAAACTGAGTACACAAATGCTAAGTTCTATGTCATCAAATCTTACAATGAAGATGACATTCATAAGAGCATTAAATATGATGTATGGGCTAGTACTCCAAATGGCAATAAGAAGCTAGATGCAGCATTCCGCGATGCAGAACAGAGATCAGATGAAACTGGCTCAAAATGTCCAATTTTTCTCTTTTTCTCGGTGAGTTGGAAAACAGGTCCTCTATTCTCGTTGAAAGTGCCTTTATTGTTTCTTATCATGTCTGACACAAAATGCTTTGTTGAAGTCCTCGTTTTGCCATCATTTTCTCTTAATTGTAATTTCAGGTTAATGGAAGTGGACAGTTTGTTGGGATCGCTGAGATGGTTGGGCAGGTTGATTTCGATAAAGATATGGACTTTTGGCAACTTGACAAGTGGAATGGTTTCTTCCCAGTTAAATGGCATGTCATAAAAGACATTCCTAACAGCCACCTGAGGCATATCATCCTAGAAAATAATGAAAGGAGGCCTGTAACTTTTAGTAGAGACACTCAAGAGGTATCTCCTTTATCTCATGCACAATTGTATTCAAATTTTCTTCTGTGAAAGCCAGCCTGAAGTACATTTACATAATCTCATATTTTACATTCTTGATTGCGAGAAGATCTATCATCTTACGTGACAGCTTCACACAAGCCTTCTGCAATGTGCTTTACGCATGGTTCCCTTGCATAACAATTACCTTAGCAGATTATATGATTTGTGCTTAGTCATCTCATGAGATGAATATATAAAGGTTGAACTGACACGTTTTGTTATAATAATTTGCAGATTGGACTTAAGCAAGGTTTGGAAATGCTGAATATATTTAAGAGTTATTCAGTTAAGTCATCATTGTTAGACGACTTCAATTTCTATGAAAATCGAGAGAAGACTCTACACACTAAGAAGATCAATAAGCCTGCAAGTCTGCGAATGGAAATAGAAAAAAATGATGATTTTATGGTAAGTTAACTTTCCCAAATTAGTGGATGTTTTTTATCCAGTTCAGATTTTTTCATTACATCTTTTGTGCATGGTGCAATTTTCTGCCTTGAAATTTGCTATTGTTAAACTCATGATGATCTTATTCCTGTATGCACTTTTTCCGAAGTTTTGGATAGTAGCTCGATTCTATGAATGAGTGGGTCCATAGTACTGTTACACTCATTATAAATTTTAAATTTTAGTATTTAGTCTCTATAGTACGAAGAAACTCATTACTTAGTCCCTCAATTTTGAAAAATATGGTAAAATGTGGCTGAACCATTAGTTTTAGCTGCTAAATGTTTTATTGTTTAGTACTGTGATATGGAAAAACTTACTAGTTGATTTCTCAATTTTGTGAAAATGTCTACTATTAGTCCCTCAATAATTAGTATACTTTTTAAAAACTCATATTTGATGATGACTGGAAATATTTCACTCTTTTTAATGTTTCTTCACTTTAATGCTAATTTTGCAACCCTATTTTCTTTTTTCTGAAGCATACAAGAGCAGGAGATAGGAAACCTGATGGTGATTTGAGTATCAAGAAAACCACTAATCCCCCGCCTGTCAGTCTAATGAAGAATCTGTCTCTCCATGGCTACAACCCAAAGAGTGATTCTGTAAAGAAGCCAATAGAAAATTCAATCCCTGTTGTTCCTGCAACATAGGCAATTTAGATCCTTTTTATTTTATTTTTATTTGCAATGATATAGATCTTGAGGAGTTCTCCTTTTATGTGCTCTTGTTCTTTTTCTTTGCTTTTCATTTTAAGCCAGTTATAATAATAAAGGCTATTTGGGAGTGAAGTAGGGTCAATTAAAATCAAATCATTCAATTGTTTGTGTTGTCAATCGATTAAAATGTCTTAATATTGAACAGGTCTTTGAAGGCTGAACTAATAAACCTTGAATGTGAATGAAAGATTCACACTATTTACGCTTAACTTTCTCTTATTAAGATTCTTTTCAAGCAAAAATCAATGGTCGTGAATTGGGATGGCAACGGATCGGATACCGAACCCTAATAAAATGGAAATAATATCCGTTGCGGGTTCGGATTGGATTTAAATTTTATGTACAGGTATCCACTATCCGAATTCGTTTATATAAATAATTAATTTAATATAAAAAATATATTTTATAATAATATTTATAAATTTTTTTAATATATTTTTATTTAAAAATTTTTATTTAAATATTTTTTAGAAATATTAGATTTTTAAATGAAAATTATTAATGAAAAATATTTTTTATATAAATTATTAATTAAAATATATAAGATTAAACGGATTTGGATTTTATTCGGATAATAATAATCGGATTTGGAATGGATTCGGATAGTTTAAATTAATTTTTAATCGGGTTCGGAACAGGTTCGGATATTACTAATATAAATCGGGTTCGAATAGTTTAATTTTCACGGATATCCTACCCGTTTACATCCCTAGTTATAATAATAAAAAGCTATTTGGAAGTGAAGTATGGTCAATTAAAATCAAATCATTCAAATCTCTTGTATTATTGAAAATAATAATATACTGTTATCGATAATTGGTTTAATTTGATTTTTTTTTAATTTTATTTAATCGAATCAGAGTAAGTAACATCCCAAATATCAGTGCATTGCTTCTCGCCTATAGATCCGCGGGGCCTTGCTGCTGCACGAAAAACTGTGCTCAGAAAGACGCCTACGGGCCCGTAGCAAATTGCTTCCACGTCCAGTGGCAGCCAATTGGTCCGTGGCTCCCTCCTCGTTTGAAAGTGAAGGGTGCAGGTCACAAGCATGAGCTAATCAAATCTTGGAAAGTTGAATAAATTCAATCATTAAAATCTAAGTTCAGTCATGAAATTCAAGCACCACAAGAATTAGAATTAGAGTGCACGGCGAAAAAAACAAGAAGAAAGAATTAGACTGTATTTGGCATTGAGAATAAGATACAGAAAGTTTTATTTTACATTATGTAAAACGTATTTAAGTTAAATTTTAATATTACGGGGTATTTTTATTAAATTATTTTATATAACAGTTTGATTTTAAATGAACGTAAATTTTGGTTAGATTTTAAAATTGATATTTCTGTTGGGTTTGTAATATTACTTTAGCTGTGAGAATTTATTTATCAGGTATAATCGTAAAATAATATTTTTATTTTATTTGATAAAAATTTTATTAATATGATTAGTAATTTTACTTAAAAAAAATTAAATTTTAATATCTTAAACTATTATTTTTGAAACGTTTGTTTTTGAGACACCAGCCCCAAGCGTATTGCTGACTCTTGTGGGCTAAGGCTGGGCTGAAATCTGAGCCCGTATTGCCACCTGAAGAAAACATTAACCCCTAAACCCCGAGTGAACTATCGTCTCCGGCGTTCAGTTCTGAAATCAAATTCCCATTACCGTTTGGTGCTGTTTGGAAGCCAAGAAAACGGATTCCAGTAAAACGCAAAGCCAGATTATCAAATGACGGAAACTGCTAAACACTCTCTAGATAGTGCCTCTGCTGAATCTCCTAACAGACCTTCGAAGATCTCAAAGGTCCAATATTTCAGCGACGACGAAGGCGGCTACGACGAGGAGTTGGTGGAATCGAGTGTTGTCACTAGAACAATGAGCCCAAATCCTAGACTTCAACGCTACTTGGTGGCTATTGAGTATATTGGGACTCGATTCTCGGGTTCCCAGAAGCAGCTTACTTGCAGAACAGTGGTTGGGGTACTAGAGGTGATCTCTAACGGTCGTTATTTGTTTGCGAGAAAAGGGAAGAAAAAATTTCTTTTTTTTAAAAGAAGTACCTTATGTTACATTTCTGGGCATTTTCGGGAAATTTTGCTATGTAATTTTCGCGCTTTAGGAAGCAGAAACCAAATTTTTTTAGCTTTCCAAAATGCTGACCTTTTTCGGGGGGGTGGGGGGGGGGGGGTGGGGGGGGAGTTCAAGCAGAGCTATATTGATTTTAGTATAGTTGAATATCTTGTGATGAGAGTGAATTGTGTTTTCTTTTTTCAATGTAAAATGCAGGAGGCTTTTCATAAATTTATTGGTCAGCCAGTATCAATTTCCTTGTCTAGTCGAACTGTAAGTCTGATATTACTACTTCCATTTTTCTAATTTTATGCTATGTTTGGATATCAACGTTTGCAATTGGGGATTTGGATTTAGCTTAGTATAGATTATTAATAAATTATGAATTTCAAATTGCATTATTTTACAAAATAAGGGCTTTGTAGAGTGGATTTGAAAATAACAATGTTTTATAAATCATTTCAAATCTACATTTAAAGAAGATGCTCTCCATGTTTACAAGCCTAATACACTTGTCAAGTTTCAGTACCATATTTTAAAATTTCTCATCCAAACACAAGGTTAATTCCTCCATTCGTATTATTAGTTTGTGATTATGACCAGTCAATATTTGGAATCAGTAATGGAGTAGCATAATATGGTGATGAAATTAAAATCTTTACATCCTATATAGGAACATAGAGAAAACTGATACGAATCACTTAAGAGAAGATAACTTTCAAATTTGCAACAATATGCATTAGTGTGACACATATTCATATGGTTTTAAACAGGGGCATAGTTATATCCTCTTCATGTATTGTCGTTTTGTCTATTTCCTTTAAAGAAACCAATATATTTGTGTCCATCCTCCATTTGCTAGTAATTCCTATCATCATATTCATATGTACATTACATTGTTTAGAATTTTTTTCACACTTTTCTGGTCTATGATATAGATGCTTAGATTCAATTGTCGTAGGATGCAGGAGTGCACGCCTTATCAAATGTTTGCCATGTTGATGTTGAACGCATAAGCAAAAGGAAGCCTGGTGAAGTGGTATGTTTTATGCTTGTGTACTTCCAGATTCAGTCATTTTTTGCTGAGTTTTGTTTTGTACTTGTCACTGCTGATGATCTGGCTTGGTGAGCACCCAATGCTTGTGGTTTTGTAAGGGTTTTAAGTTTTTCTTGGAACAGACTGTGTCCTTTTAAGCCATAGCGAGAGAGAGCAAGATTGTCAAAAATGTTTTGAGTGAGACTTAACTATTAAGAAACTGGTAAACAAAATGTAAGATGTATGCTCACCTCACCTATACAGCTTTTGTAGAATTTGCTTTTTTAATTGGTGAGCTTTGCGCCAAAGAAGGAAAACGTAAGCTAATGGCTATTTTCTTTTTCATGAAACTGCAGTTACCACCTCATGAACCAGCGGTAGTTAGAAGAGCTGTGAACCATTTCTTACAGGTGTGTGTTCTAAATTTTGCAAATATACATTAAGGAACTGTTTCCTACATATTGTCTTTTCCTCCACCAATTTTTCGGATACTTTCCGTTATACTTCTATTTATTTTCGTGACCAGTGATTGATATTGTACTTTTGTAATGGCACTTTATGCAAACATAGCTAATGCTGACGTAATGTACCTCCTCTCTTTGCATGCCCATTTGATTGGATTTGATAGTATCATATAAATTTTGATATATCTTTATGCCAATTTTGTCTCAATTCGGTTGGGTAATCTTGTGTTTATTTACTGTTATACTTCATACTATCTTTGGGCATGTGGAAAAAAAAGGAATGATTATGATGTTTTAGATGAATGGTTCAATGTATATGTTGAAAATAGTATTGATATTTGTCAATGTCTAGGCCGTTAGGTCTATGTAGTACAATTATATATTGAACCATTATGACTATTCCATGATCTCGTGATAAATATTCAATGCTTCTTTAAATTCACTTGTGATCATTAAGTTAATGGGTGAATTGCAAGTAGGATCAGATCCTGATGTGGCTTCATCATGATGCAAACTCAAGTTGCTCCTACCTTCACAAGGCACCTTTGCACTCTTAGATCAAGGGTTTCCTTTCTTACCATATAAAAATTATGCTTTACTGTTATTATATTGCTTACATATTTCTCTGTTATTAGGCGTGTGAACCATCATGTTACTTAAAGTGGATTTTTTTTCTTATTATTTTCTTCTGTAGAAGTTCCTTACTTGTCCACTGATTAGTCATGACTGGATCATGTGCTTGTGTTTCTATATGTTGATGTTGTCTTGGTAGCCTATTTTAATGAGTTCCAATCATGATGGTGCTGTATAAGTCAAATGGTGCTTGGCTTGATCTGATTCATTTGTTCACATGTTCTGTTAATTTTATGTGCTAGTGTACTATAGCTTCTCACATTTTTTTTTGGTTTTTCAGAAGAATGAAGGTGATATTATGGTGATTGATGTTCAATGCGTTCCAGTTGATTTCCATGCCAGATTTAAAGCTCAAGAACGAACGTAGGCATTGATAGAGTTAAATTGTCTTTTAATAGAAATATTACATAATGAGGAAATAGGAATGAATAATTAGCTGACATAATGGCATATTCAATTTAAACAATTTCAATTTGGCCTTCAATTAGATGCCAAACATATGCTCTCATGGGTGACACCTTACCATTTGTTGTATGTTTGTTGTAGTAGACTGTATTAATAACTTGTATTTCAGAGGACAAAATATTAATAAATTTTTTGAAAAAAAAAAATTAGGTACTTCTACCGCTTGTTATCTGGACCAGAGCCTTTGTCCACCTTTGAGCAAAACCGGGCATGGCATGTACCTGAGCAACTAGATCTTGTTGCTATGCAGGTTAACTAAATATTATCAAACAGTTTCTGCGCCCTTGTTTTACCTAGTCATTGGATTTTTCTGTCAGTGAAGAAAATAAGTAATTGATATTAATGCAGGAAGCATGCAAAATTCTTGTTGGACATCATGACTTCAGTTCCTTCAGGGCATCTGGTTGTCAGGTTTTTCCTTCTCTTGTAATCTTATTAATGTTTTGACCTTTATCAGGCCCATGCATTAGATTACAGAATGAAATGGCAGGGCAGAATACATGTGCCAACAGAAGCTCTTTATTTATTTATTTTACAGTTAGGTCACTGCTGTCATCGTGGCAACATAAGTTTGAATGCACTTTGTTAATCTATGGTTTAGCATTTGGGAAAACTTGGGGTCTATTTTTGGGTTACAAAGGTAAAATGGTACCCTGCGCATTATAGTAATGTTATTTTTGGTTTAATATTAGGAAGGTTTTGTATTGAAGGCTTGGCTTGAACTGGCTCAGCAACCAAACTATTACAGTCACACCACAGTTAGACAACTTAGACTCCAGTTCCCACCCCATGTCGAACCATCTCAGAAGAAGAAAAATGCTACTCTTTTAAGTCTTCTTTCCTTAGTTATCCTTTGAACTCCACTTCTTGCTGTTATATGTGCAGTGCAATTTTAATGAAAATCCTCGTGTGAAAGCTCTCTAACTTTCTCCAAAAACTATTTAAAAAATTTATACTCAATATTACAGGCAAAATCACCCATCAGAACTTTAGATGAACTTTCTGTTTCTGAGGTGGCTTCAACTCCATATTTTCCATCAATAGTGGAGAGGGAAAAGGAAGTTTTACATGAGGAAGAATCGTGCTGCAATAATTTTCAGACGGACATGGCTAGTGGATCTATTTCTGACACTAACATGCCAGGGGCCTCCTATATTGAAGATGTAGGATTTGGTATAAGAAAAAGACACCGTTGCTATGTTGTTACAGCACGTGCTCGCTCTTTTCTTTACCATCAGGTTTGTGTTAACCTTTCCAGTTCTTGTGTTTCTGAACATATTTTAGTGCTAAGGGTTTACTTTTGAACTCATTCTTAAATTTCATTGATTCTTTAAATTTTAAGGTTTGAATAGGGAAACCAATTAATTATTTTTATAGTATGATATTTCTCACAAGTAACTGGGAAAGATTGAATCAGTTGATTCTAACCTTAGCTAATATTAATATTGTAGAACTTGAACTCATAGTTCGAGTCCTTGTGATCTATGGACTTGAAGTTCAATTGAACTGAATCTTTTCAGGTTCGCCTGCTTGTTGGTGCACTCAAATCCGTCGGCACTGGGGATCTCACAGTTTCAGATGGTATGGATCTCTCTTTATACTAGTCTACCCATTTTGTTTATATTAGGAATAACAGTTTATTCTTGTCTTGTTCTGTACTCATGTTTGCATTACATTATTCTGTTTTGTAAGTGGAAAGAATACTGAAGGCGAAGTCTGTGACAGCGGCAAGTCCCATGGCCCCTGCTTGTGGTCTGTACCTTGGGCGCGTAAAGTACGACCTCCCATGACTTCTGATAAATGTGGGTTTTTTTATTATTTTGTTTTCAGAAAACATATCATGAGCTTACAGGCCTGATACACATCAAGGGTTCCTATTCATATTTAGACAGAGTACCTTTATCTTGATGATTGGAAATTGGACAGAAGCATTCAATAGCTTGTAGAAAGATTTCTTCCACTTTCCTTGTTCAGATTCTCTTCCAATGAAAGCTTATATGCAAGTTTATCAGATAAGCTTGCATATCAGGTATAACGAATATCGAGAAATGCAATGAAACACAGTATGATGCATGGAAATAGGATGAACACTGTAGAGTTGTTTAAGTTTCTGTTTCCTGCAATAACACTGTTAACTATTACAGGTGATCTTATAATTATTTGCTGTAACAACAGTCCGTAAGTTAGATCAGAGCATTGATGCAAAGAGATCAGAGCATGAGAGTTCTTAAAGATTTCGAATAAAAGAGAGACCAAAGCCAATTTAGTCATTTCACAAGTTATAAATGGCAAATTGAATTTAAAAGGGAGAGTTTTGGGATTAGCGGTTGCATCTAATTAATAGTTACCGATTTAAATCGAAAAAATCAATCAAATAATTTAATTTTAAAATTCAGTTTAATTTTTTATTTATTTTTTAAATATTTAAAAGATATAGTGATCAATATTCGGTTTAAATCAGAAAAATTAGTTGAATTAAATTAATTTGAAAATTTAATTTAATTTTTTATTCATTTTAATTTGAATCAGTTCGATTTTTAATTTTAAAATTTTTAATTATTTTGATTTGGTTTAGTTTTAATTAAAAAAAATTGAAAAAATTAAATCAAATCGATTAGTGATAATAATATATTATTTTCAATAATATAAAAAGATTAAATTATACTATGATTAAAATATTTTAATTAAATTTTAAAATATTAAAAATAAAGTGAAAAAATAAAAAATTTATTAAAATTCAAATCAAATTGAATTAAACTGAATCATATCGATTCGATTTGATTTAATTTTTAATCAAAATTAATTTGATTTTTATAAATACTAAAATTTTAATTTTTAATTTATTCAATTCGGTTAGTCAGCGATAAAAGTCTATAAACAGTTTTATTAACTGTATGTTTGGATCAATTCTAATCATAAATAAAGAGTTTTATTAAATATATTTTGGATTAATTTTATAATTAGAGATATTTTTAATAATTTGATATCTAATTTAATTTAATTTTTTATTTATATTATATTACTCTTTTAAATTTATTAATTATAATTTATTTAATTAATTTTTACATCAATAAATTATTTAAAATTATAAAATATATAGATAAATTAAAATTAGCTATATAAAAAATTATATGTGTATGAAAAAATAATTATATTTTAAAATTATGTTTTTTATTATTAAATATAAAGTATAATAAATTAATATTTAATATTTATTTTATTAATATAATAAATTAAATATATCTTTATTAGTAATTTTATATATTAGTAATAATATTCAAATATAATTTATTAAACACGTAACGGTTATGATCAGTTATAAACTATAAAACCGTAAGCGGGAGCTCATAGCAAAATGAAATAAACCAAAAAAGTAAAATATAGCTATCAAATGATAAACAGGGGCTCAATCGTAATTACAGAAGAAAAATAAAGTAAATCATCAATACGTCACAGTTTCATCTAGAAATACAGAAGAAAAAGGCCAACTCTTATCAGTCGAGACAGGAGATCGAATCCAGACTTACATTAGGGTTTGGTCCATTCAGAGAAGCATCTTGAAGGGGGACCTATCTCTTCTGCCATATTTTCCGAGGTTATAAGGTACGATTCTTGTGTAAAATTTGATAGAATCATGGCATTATCATTGACACATACACATTTGTTTGGATGAATTTCAGAGATTTAGCCAGCAATTAGCAATGGAGGATGTGAAACATAAATCTAGAAAGGAAGATTCAGAAAGGAAGGAGGAGGATTCGAAGAGGAGCCACCGTGATCGTGATAAGGAGAGAAATGGAGAGAGGCATCGGGACAGAGATAAAAGCCGACGTTCTGAGAGAGAGAAGAGTGTTGAGTCTGAAGACAAATATGAGAGAGAGCGAGACAAGCATAGAAGGAGCCGAGATGATGAAAGAGAAAGACCCAAGGATAGGAAGAGAGATAGAGATAGGGACAGAGACAGTGAGAGGGAAGAGAAAAGAGATAGGGCGAGAGAGAAAGAGAGAGAGAAGAGGGAACGTGATAGAGAAGAACGGGAGCGGGAGAGAGATAGAGAGAGGGAGAGAAGGGAACGTGACAGAGAAGAGCGAGAGAGGGAAAGGGAGAGGGAGAGGGAGAGGGAGAGGAGGGAAAGGGAAAGGGAAAAGGAAAAGGAAAAGGAAAAGGAAAAGGAAAAGGAAAGAGAAAGAGAAAGGGAAAAGGAAAGAGAAAGAGAGAGGAGGACAAGAGAAAAGGAGAAGCGCAGAGAAGTTACCAGTGATAACGATAGTGGTGATGAATCCAGGGAGCATGATAGGAAGCGTCGGAAGAGAGATGATAATGAATATGGGGAGAGATCACGTGAGCAGGGTACTGGCAGCAGGTCAAACAGGCACAGGGATGATAGTGAAGGGAGCCCAAGAAAAAGGATTGTTGAAGACGACACAGATAAGAAAGAGAAAAAGACTAGAGAGGATGAATTAGAGGATGAACAGAAGAGATTAGATGAAGAAATGGAGAAGAGGAGAAGAAGAGTTCAGGAGTGGCAAGAGTTGAGGAGGAAAAAGGAAGAATCCGAAAGAGACAAGCATGGGGAAGTAGCTAATGTAGACAAACCCAATACAGGTAAAACTTGGACCCTTGAAGGAGATTCTGATGATGATGAAGCTCCTCCCACAGAGACATCAGAAGCGGACATGGAACTAGATGAAAATTCAAAGCCTAACAAAGACGCTGGAGATGCAATGGTGATAGACTTTAAAAATGGGACAGCTGCTTTAGAGAATGGCGGTGATGATGTTATTGGGGATGAGGAAATTGATCCATTAGATGCTTTCATGAATTCCATGGTCTTACCTGAAGTTGAGAAGCTAAACAATGCAGTAATTACTCAAAATGTTGATGATAATAAAGTGGAGTTAAAGAAGGACAAAAAAGAGGAAGGAAGCAATAGAGAGCAGCTGAAGAGAGGCTTTAATAAATCTCTTGGGAGAATAATTCCCGGTGATGATTCTGATTCAGATTATGGGGACCTTGAGAATGATGAAAATCCTTTAGATGATGAGGACGATGATGAGTTCATGAAAAGGGTGAAGAAGACAAAAGCGGAGAAGCTATCTGTTGTTGATCACTCAAAGATTGATTATAAACCTTTCCGGAAAAATTTCTATATTGAAGTGAAGGAGGCATCGAGGATGACTTCAGAAGAGGTTGCTACTTTTAGGAAACAATTAGAACTGAAAATACATGGAAAGGATGTTCCAAAACCAGTTAAAACATGGCATCAAACTGGCCTTACAAGTAAAATTTTGGAGACAATAAAGAGACTGAACTATGAGAAGCCAATGCCGATTCAAGCTCAAGCACTGCCAATAATTATGAGTGGCAGAGATTGCATAGGCATTGCAAAAACTGGCTCTGGCAAAACCCTCGCATTTGTGCTGCCAATGCTGAGGCATATCAAGGACCAGCCACCTGTGGAAGCTGGAGATGGACCAATTGGGCTTATAATGGCTCCTACAAGGGAGCTCGTTCAACAGATACACAGTGATATAAGGAAGTTCTCCAAGGTACTGGGAATTAGATGTGTTCCCGTATATGGAGGCTCTGGTGTTGCCCAACAGATCAGTGAGTTAAAGCGGGGTACTGAGATTGTTGTCTGCACCCCAGGTAGGATGATTGATATACTTTGCACAAGTGGTGGTAAAATTACAAATCTGCGTAGAGTCACTTATCTAGTAATGGATGAAGCAGATAGGATGTTTGATATGGGGTTTGAACCTCAAATCACTAGAATTGTCCAGAATATTCGGCCAGATCGTCAGACTGTTCTCTTTTCTGCTACTTTTCCTCGGCAGGTTGAGATTTTGGCTCGAAAAGTATTGAACAAACCTGTGGAAGTCCAGGTTGGTGGGAGGAGTGTAGTTAACAAGGACATAACACAGCTAGTTGAGGTGAGACCAGAAAGTGACAGGTTTTTGAGACTTCTGGAACTACTTGGTGAATGGTATGAGAAGGGAAAAATTCTGATATTCGTCCAATCACAGGATAAATGTGATGCTTTGTTTAGGGATTTGCTGAAGCATGGTTATCCTTGCCTTTCACTTCATGGGGCCAAGGATCAAACAGACCGTGAGTCCACCATTTCTGACTTCAAAAGTAATGTCTGTAATTTGTTGATTGCTACAAGTGTTGCAGCCAGAGGCTTAGATGTGAAGGAGCTTGAACTGGTGATCAATTTTGATGTTCCAAACCACTATGAGGATTATGTTCACCGTGTTGGTCGAACAGGCCGAGCTGGTCGCAAGGGCTGTGCCATCACATTTATTTCCGAGGAGGATGCAAGATATGCACCAGATCTTGTAAAAGCGTTGCAACTCTCTGAGCAAGTTGTTCCTGATGACCTGAAAGCTCTTGCTGATGGCTTTATGGCAAAAGTGAACCAGGGGCTTGAACAAGCCCATGGAACTGGTTATGGTGGAACTGGTTTTAAATTCAATGAAGAGGAGGATGAAAAGAGAATAGCAGCGAAAAAAGCTCAAGCTAAAGAATATGGCTTTGAGGAAGACAAGTCAGATTCGGAAGATGAAGATGAAGGGGTTCGAAAGGCAGGTGGTGACATCTCACGCCAGGCTGCCTTTGCTCAGCACTTGGTTGCTATTGCTGCTGCCTCCAAAGGCACTACATCTTCAATACCAACTGCTATCTCAGCTGCTCAATTGCTTCCCCATGGTGGATTACCTGTTTCTCTGCCAGGTGTCATGGGCCTAACACTTCCAGGTGCAGCTACAGTTCTGCCTGGGGCTGGACTACCTGTTGTTAGTAACGATAACACAGTTAAGGCAATTACGGCAGCTTACAACTTGCAGCAGAACCTTGCAAAGATCCAAGCTGATGCAATGCCAGAGCATTATGAAGCAGAGCTGGAGATCAATGATTTCCCCCAAAATGCTCGGTGGAAGGTTACTCACAAGGATACGTTGGTTCCAATTTCTGAATTTTTTGGTGCTGCAATTACTACTAGGGGACAGTATTTTCCACCAGGCCGGATTCCAGGACCAGGAGAACGCAAGCTTTACTTGTTCATTGAGGGCCCTAGTGAAACCTCTGTTAAAAAAGCTAAAACAGAACTAAAACGTGTTTTGGAAGACATCACAAACCAGGCATTATCACTTCCTGGTGGAGCTCAACCAGGGAGATACTCAGTTTTATAAGTGTAAGTTATATAACTCGATTATGGTATCATTATTTCTATGTTGGACATGAACTGAAGCTCTTCTTAATTAATATTTTTTCTCTTCACATGTTTGGGATGCTTGTAGACAATTTGGTTTGATAACCTCTCTTTTAAATGATATAGGATTAGGAAAATAATGAAATGGCTTACTTTGTTTCAGGAATGGCAGCTTGTAAGATTGTACTCTACTTTTTTCTGCATTATTTTGTTCCTGGAACATTACTTGAGATAGAACTTACCTACAATAAGCCTATAGCTAATTTTTGTCCACTTGTTTCCCCCTTTAATTAGTATTTGTCATGGTGCAAACCCCACAAACAGCTTATTAGCAAATGTGATGAGAAGATCTTGTACATCTGACTCCTCTGTAGTACCACTAAGGGTGTGTGTATATGCATGTTAGATATTCATCTCTTTTTCTCTCATTGTTTTGTACATCATGTGGCTTCTTAAGCTAGTTGTGCAGATGTTAAATTTGTTGTCAATTTCCATGTGTCTCTTCCCCTTTTAATTTCTTCCTTTTTTTCCTTTTCTTTTCTGGGTTTATCCTTTTCCTATGGATCGAGGGATGATTTAAGCCTATGCCCACATGTCCAAAATAGTTTCTGCTCATTGCCTTTGCCCCGTGGCTGTTGAACAGATGGATCCGGTGCGATGCTTTGCCATTTCACTCCTTGTTGATAAAAGTAGTGGATGGTTTCAGAACTCCATTAACTTGGACTTGTCTCATTTCCTTGTTGTAGATCTGATAAATTGATTATGTTTTTGCAGGTGAGTGTGGAAAAAGTTCCAAAAGATACATTTTGTCCTGTAGAAGTCTCTTGGGGTTGCATCTTCAACCATTTATTGAACTTGAGCAGGATGACAGTGACATAGGTGCCATTTGTTGGTTTGAGGGATGTCCTCGTAATTATATTCAGCTGGCTAAATACCAAGCCTATGGTATATTGTGGTCCTGTTCTCCACTATATTGGCACATGTCTGGATGCTTTTGATTGTGTTCTATTTGTTCTTCTTCTGTCAGATTTACTTCAATAATATAATAATAGGTATAACTATTTTTGGATTGGATGTCTAGTAATGCTATTAAACTTTTATCTTATCATTGTTTGATTCTCTGAGAGTTGAAACATTGTTATGTGCGTGCCATTAGTTTGTCTTATAATGCAGTCATCGTAATTTAAACCCTGACATGACTGGTATTCAATTTTCGTAGGGAATCTATAGTATACATGGAAGGAAGTGAATAGTAGGTGATTCTCCTTTTTTTTTACATGCCTAGAATCTATAATATATATGAAAGGAAGTGACTTCTTGCACCTTTTTGTCATGCATGTCTAGAATTTGACTCCTAGATAGGCACAATTGGCAATTGGGTAATTATTTGATGATCTGGGAGAAATCGAATCCTTGGAATTTTGGAAAAGTAGGGAATTGAAGATCAGGGTTTTGAGACAGAAGCTCTCTTCATCTTATTCTTCCTCATCTTTCTTTTATGGTTATCCACAGGCAATCAGAGCCATGACCAAGAAGAATAACAATGGTAATATCCTCCAATTTATTTCCTCTTTCCTTTCCATACATTCCCTCTGTTCCATTTCTCTGGAATTTCAAATTCCATGTTTTTTATGGTTTGTGTAGTATTCTGCTTTATCTGGGGGATTTGAATAATGTTCTTGAGATTTAGAGTTATGTTGGACTTATTTTACCAATTAAGGAATTAGTCGTGAAATTGGTCGTCGAGAAGCAACATCAACTTGATATATGACTTTCTTCCTCTCTGTGTCTGTGTGTGTTCCATCTGTTTAATAGATTTAGATGTACAGTTGTTCCTACACGTGCATGTTCATTGTTTACTAGCCTACTACAAGGCTGATGTTTGAATATTTTTGTATTGCAGTTTTGCAAGGGAATGCACTTGCTGACCTGGTCAGTATGAGTTCTCAGTACAGCTATACTGATTTATAATAGCCCTCGTGTTTGGATACTGAATTTGCCATTTGTATGTTTTCATTCAATCTGCTGTTAATTGTTTTGAATGAACTCACTTTACTCACTTTACTTTGTTATGTCTTGTCAATATTTAGTGCAGCACTGTGCGCGCTTCTAGCCTAATTGAAATGCCTCTATCAGTTGAAATTTTATTTTATTTTAATTTTTGGATTAAATTCTTCTTAAAGAACAGAGACAGCAAGGACAGATTGCAGCACTGAAGAAGATCATAGGTTGATCTTAAGAGATGCATCATATTTATTGCTATTGCTATTGCTAATGCCATTGCCTTTGATGATGTTGATGAAATGACAAGTGATCTTAGCAGATTTATTAGTGAGTATGCACAACTCGGCAAAACCTGATAATTTCAGGTTTCGTGTTCTTGAGGAAATGATGTTGATAGTCGGAAGTTGCGGAAAGGCAAAGGATCTAAGAGGTTGCCAACCTTAATATTGATTTCTTGTTGTCTAGATTTTGATTTGTTGTTGCTTTCGACTTCATGTCTTGGAGTAAGGTTGATGAAAATAGTTTATCATTGTGAGAGAAAAGGAGGCGTAAATGGGACGGGAGGAAATTGAGAAGATGGAGAGAGAACTTGGTGGAGAAGTGAAGATTGAGAAAATTTAAACTATTATTTCTTTTTTTCACGCATCTGTTATGGCGATCAGACGAATGAATCATTATCAAGATGAAAAGGGTCAAATTAAATGGACTGGTTACTGAATAATGATAGTACTTGAAAAGATTAAATAACAAGTTTCTATAATCCTATTTATTTAAGGCTGGGTGATGATTACGCGATTATCTCATGGATGTGGAATGTGGAGCGCGTACTGAGATGGGGGATAGGTGAAGGTCCATGTCCTTAGAGGTGGGCTCATGAATTTTCATGGTGAGAATGCCATGTATCTCCACATCATGAGTTGTTACTTGTTTGGAAGATGCTCCATTATTAGGATAAATTATATATCTTTAGATTTTAGTGTAATTAATGAATTTTTTTTAATTTTTAAAATTAAACATTTAAATTTCTGAATTTTAAATTTATTTAATTTAAAGTCTTTCTGCACATAAGTCTATCAATTTGCTGGACGTAAAATGATAAAAATATCCACTCTTCTTGTAAAATTCAATATTTGTGTCAAATTCAAATAACAAACTGCCACAAACGACTTTTTGTGTCAAATTCAATTGGAAATAAGGACCGTGAAATAATGGGGTGTAAGAATATGAAATAAAAATGGAGCAAATGGATTTGCCTTTTTTGTTTGTTTCATGGAGCAAATGGATTTGCACTTTTTTGTTTGGGTATTGAAACGAAAGACTCAAAATTTCAAGCTAAATCAAAGTCCATCTCCACTTCGTTCATAGATCTCATTTTCCAACAACAGTTTTTCAGTCTTCACGGACATCTAGCCTAAGAATAATGCTTGGGCTACACAATATTTCTTGAAACCTTATATTTTGGGTGTATTTTTCTCCATATTGATCAAAATGGAATCCTGTTGTTTCTTGATAATACAAAAACTTTTAAATTAAGGTGGAGAGAACAAATGAAGAAGAGTTAAAGTAGTGGACATGACTTATTAATTTCTCTTACTATTCTCTCAGCACTTGCGGTCACTGAAAATCCACAGAAGAAGGATTCCTAGATGATACAAAGAAAAATTACAGCTCCTGCTGAATTATGATACCTTCTGTGAAATGGATCATAAATAATTTGTGCTAGTACAAGTGCTCTTTCAGTCTCATTGTTCCCATCGTATAAATAGTTAGGATCCTACAATGAAATCAAATTTCATGAGTTTTCCAATTGAATTTAAAATAAAATTCAGGCAAAAATTCTATCTCTGTACTTTGATACGGGAAATGAAAGCTCTGTACTTTGATATGGGAGGTGAGAGCTAAGTAATAAGACCAGCTCACACGTTGCTGGTCTTCGTAACATCTAATTAATTTCATAATTACAAAATAGAAAAATTTAAAGCTCACTCTTATTTACTAAAATTTTGCAAAATAGAAATACGTATAATTTGAGGTGATAGAGAAATTAAATAATGGGAGCAGTAAAGAAAATGACAATTTTGGTTCTACAATACCTACATGCCTCAACCGCTCATCCCTCCCTCACTTTCTGTCCTAATTAGCATGATGAAACCTCACTTCTCTTGACTTTCTTGGCAATATCACATGCTTCATCATCTTATATTCTGAAATAGAAAACCACCATTTTCATGCTCCAATCTATATACTACTAGTCTTTACTATATTAATTAACTCAAATTTCCTATTGTGCATGTGCCACGATTGTGGAGGATTTTAACAGCCTTGAATTGCAAATATCTAAGAATTTGACCTCTTGAAATCGCAATAAATACTTTGACCTGTATAATCTATTATAGTATTTTCTTAGCTTGTTATATGACTAGTGAGAAGTCAATGATGAAGAAAATGGAGTTAGAAAGGATTTGTGTTCAAAGACTTTTAGAGAAATTAGTTGTTAAATGGGTATGAGAACCGATAAAAACAATAAGAATTTTCTTGATTGAAAGCTTGATTACATGAGGGGAGAGAGGGGTATTATTAGTATTCAAATATATTCTTTTTCTTTTTCCTATTTACTCACTTAACTAACAAATTTTATTGATGGAAGGTGTTTTAAGTTGAACATATTTAAAATTTAGAGAGTTAAAATGATTGATTTTAAAAATAAAGAAATCGATCCGTTAATTACACTAAAATTTAGATATATATATATATATATATATATATATATATATATATATATATTTTGGTGAAAGGAAGATGCTCTGCTATTAGTTACTTCTTTGGGCAATATTTAATTTAGTTTTATGTTCCCAAGACTGCTAACAATTTAGCACATTGCCTAGCAAAGGGTGATTAAGGATGGTTGGTTCAACAGAATTGTATTTTTTGTTAGAAGGTGCTCATTTTGCAGCAGATAGGTTGCTGCTTCAGATCTTCACTCATTCGTCTATGATGCTTTTCATAATATTGTATTTTTGTAAACAAATCATTTTTATAAAATATTCAAATTATTACCCCAAAAAAAATCTGCATGATGAAAACATGGAAAAGATAAAACAAATTATGTGAGTATGCATTTTTTTTTTATGAATACGATTCAAGTATGGAAACTAAAAACAGAAACTAGTTGGTTGGTAATCATATAATACAAAATCATATAATACAAATTTGTAATTAGATCGTATTGCAAGTATATCTTGTACTTGAGAAAGTTGAGTGAAACAGCTGTTAAAAAGCTTCAATGAACGCCAAAGCACGGTTATGGCCCCCAATAATGAACACAAAGAAAAAGATTTTTCACCTCTTGCAATAATTATTACGGTAGCATTAATTTTTTATGAATAATATCAAATCAACGATCATAATCATAATCAAATTGAAAGCATAGAAATCTTACGAAATCCCTTTCATCAGGGTGTCCATTTTCATCCGTGTATGAAACATAAAGAACACAAAGAAAAAATGAGCAGTCACTCCAAAAAGAACATATGAAACTCTGATTACAATCAACAAAACACAAGGAGTGTCCCAGTTATGAACAATACAAGACAGAAAGCTTGGCTAGCAGTGAGGTTTACATGTCCAATCTAAAACAGTAGGGTTCAATCCACGAAGCCTAGCAATAATTTCATGCATCCCACAAAAACAAATATTTCAAGAGATGAAAAGATAATCCTAGACGTAAGTTGGCAAATCCTGCGAGCATCAAGCCTCTCTATAGCCTATAGTCAATCTGCAGGTAGAGTAAGAAAACGATGAAAATTTAGAATTTATGTACTTAATAGAAAGGAACAGCAACATGCCAAAACCAATAATAGTCGCACAGATATTGAAGTCTCTCATTAGAGGCCAATGTTGCATATGTGCACCAACAAGTAAATATCCCAAATTAAAGTTCCTGTATGATGCAGCAAATCAGCCAACTCCAACTGCACCTCTTATGGGAAGGTCCTGAGGGAGACCCGCTACATTCAAGGTGTTACTAGTCAGGTTAAGGATTCAGCGCAGGCACCAGCAGTCAAACACACTTATCATCATCAAATCATGAAGTTCAATCTGATGAGGTTATGGCACTCTTTCCCTGCTTTGGGTCAAGAGGCAGGACTAAGGGACTAAATTTGCTAGCAGCATATAGTATATTCATCTACCAACTCAGGAGCAGCGTGTATGTGCAAGAGGCAGTGCAAGTACTATCATGTGTTTTGAGTGTCATTAGATCATAAGTTTTTGTAATTGCTCCAATCTTACATCAAAATAACTGATGAATTGACAATAATTTTAAGAATCTTAGTAGCCAATCACTAAGTCTCAAATTTTTGGATGTTTTTAAGAATCCTAGTAGCCAATCACTAAGTCTCAAATTTTAGGATGTTGATAGGGTCATTCCATCCAAAAGATGTTTGGCCAGAAGAGAACTCTGTATGACAAATGTGCTTCTACACTGTAATAAAGCCAATCTAGTACTAAAAATTATCTTCATTGTGGATGCATAGAATAGTCATAAATGTGCTTCCAGACTCTGTCCAAAGTGGACCTCTAGGGTAAATTATCAAGGTTTTGGCCTACTAAAATTTTCCTATTATTTTGCAATTAACTAATATTACCAATGGTGAAAATGTTGATATGCGTGAATGGCTTTACATGTCCACATGGTTTAGCATCTACAGAAACGAGATGTTGTATCATAGAATCCAGCGAGGGAGTTTATGAACTTCCAACCCTTCGTATCACCACCTAAGTAAGGAAATACTAACAGATTGGAGCTTGAAGGCTGCATGGAGACGGACAAATCAACTCCACTTGTGTAAATAAGAAGTGTGAAAAATTGTGATTTCTCAATGGCCATTAAACTTACACTTAACTTCATCTAAAGTTATAGGGCTAAGGCCTAGTCAACAGATGAAAATTTCAGGGGATGAAGGCATTTTTTACAGGACAGTTTGAAGCAAGAACGTTCTGGAAGTCACAGGTATGGTGGTCAAAGGAGACAGACCATCACCTTGCAAGTTGTCATTCCTAGCCCAGTTCAGAACACCTTCCCCAACACCCTCCAAGCAGCGCAAAAGAAAATAAAAACAAAGGGCCACTCAAAAAATGGGGAGAAAACAAAAGTAATAATAAGAAGAAGCTACAAAAGGAGTCTCATGCATGGTCTTTATAGACACTTTTAATTTCACTAACTCTAGAACACCATAAAGTTCAAGTTTACTTCTAGGCTCTGGCACCTGGGATTAATAGAAACAACAAAATTACTAAAACCATGATAAAACAGCAATGATGGTTAAGCCAGAGTAGAATAAATTATATAATAATTAATAAATACACCATCAAACTACATTACTGAGTATTCACATGCCATTTCCATCATATGCTTGCCTTCTGTCCTTCTATTTGATAGGTTATATCAGCAAGAAATGCACAAGTCACAAACCAAAGAAGTTCATCATAAAATCAGTAGTAGTTTATGGGAAAACTAAGCTATAATGAACAACTAGCTTCACTTCAGTTGGATTTATTTAGTTCTTTTCCCAAGACCACTTTCATCCAAAGCAATGAGCGGATATCCTGGTTAAAAATAGATAGCGTGGGGGAAGCTAATTCATCAAAAACACTGGGTCTAAATTACTTCCAAATTCAAAGTTCACAATAACTTAATGCCCTCTTGGAGAGAAAATCTTTGAACTTATTCTCCATTTCATTAAATGAACTAAAGCCCCACAATAAAATTGAAATGGAGAAGTGCCATCACCTCATTAGATTGAACTTCATGACTTGATGATGAGGAGTATGCTTGTGCCTGCGGTGAACCCTCAGGAGCATTAGTAGGAACCTATCAGAAATGAACAAGTAATGTCATGCAAAGCACAAGGCTATATGCTTCAAAATCTAATTGAAACATATATGGTACCTGTTTTGTACCCGAGGCACCCGCCATCTTGTCAACGAGATTCTGCAAATGTGAAGTCATCCTACCTATCTGGGCTTCCAGGGATGCAAACTTTTGCTCCATAGCCTCCATTTTGTTTGACATCTTGCTTACCTTTTCATTAGGTGATCCTTTGGTCTCCAAAGCCATCTTCGTGTGACTAGAACGGCTGAGCTTTTGGCCCAAAAGATCAGCAGGACTGGGACCCAACCCAAGCATGTGCATACGGCCACGTTTTTCTTCTCCCGTGACTTGGCAGTGGGTGTCATCATGGTCATTGCTTCTATGTGAAGTGTGCTGTTTTTGAGTTGCTTGCTCCTGGAGTTTTGTCTGCAATAAAGACCTAAGTGTTAAGTTTATAAACTTTAAAACCCAAACGAATGAAAACATGTCAAACAATATTAATGAGTTTGCAGTCCAAATAATTGAAACATACTATTACTTCTTCTGCTTTTTTATCCACAGGTTGTCCATCCTTTCGTGTGCGGGTTATGATGTACAACTCTCCCCTAGTAAGTGCCTTTCCGTCAGGCCTCTTTGCACGCTGTCATCCCATAAGCAAGAATAAATTTGCTTGTCATAATACATACCATGTGCAAATATTTGTATAGGTTACCTCTTCCTCACATATCCTTGCAAAGCTCTTTGAGCCTGCAGCATGGGCACTCTTCTGCTTTGCACGGTTGGCTTTATTTTTAGCACAGCGCAACTACAAATGACATAAGTATCATGTTTGGAGTTTCCATAAGAATATAGACAACAACACACAAATTTTCACAGATGTAGCCAGCACATACCTGCACCTCTTCAGAGTTCCAATGATATACAAGGGCTGCCCATTGATCAGGAAGGACTCTTATGTTACAGTCCTTCAATCGTTCCTCATCAGTTGTATGAGGGTTATAATGGTCAGCCTTCAGTTTTGCTTTCCAATTCCTCCATTTTGATGCAAGGGACTTCAACACCCAAGTTTTGCACATGGGGTCAATCTCAAACTTTTTCTACATTACAAAAAAGAAATAAAACAATAAATATTTAGAAGGAAAAAAAAAATCAAACTTTTTTTTTGGGGATCTCTTTCAACATCAGACCTTGCCTATGCTTTTACCACTTATAACAGAATGCTGTTATCTTGATACCTGCACAAACTGCCACATGTCCTCTTTGATTGCATCTGGCATTGCTGACCAGTCCAGAAAATTAAGTGGTGCCATCTTACCATTTCGTGCAACAATGCCCAAAAAGGAAGCCAGCTTTGATGCTTCAGGACCAACAGGCTGTCCCTGCATGTTGATGGGGACAAATATTCGTTCACCATCAGGCATGTCCAACATGAAGCGGCACTGAGTAGGGCCTCGAACCCTCCTCTGTGTCTCATGTGTGGACTGCTGAGACCTATGTTGTTGGTTGTGGCTCCCAGAGAGGCCCAAGGCCAATGGGATTTCAGAAAAAGGGACTGCAGTGTGCCTCTGCATATGCATTCTTTCTCCCCTGCTAGCATCCACATGTGGCATACCTGATCATCCCACATAAAATACCAACAAGGTTGGAGGGTTATAGAAACTAATATAATAATAATAAAAAAATATATTAACTGTAGCCTAATATATAATTATACATACAAGTTTTGTCACTTTTAGTTATTATTATTACGATACACACAGATAAAAATCCAGAAAATGTTCTAATCTACAATATTATAAACTGCAAGGATAGCATACCTGCACTAGAAATGCCTAAAATAGTGAGTGGTTTAGGCTGCATAATGCTTGCCTGAGGCTGATTTGATTCACTTGCTTGGCGGTGGCTCAGATGATCATGTCGAGGTTGTGGTTGGGTCATGCTGGTAAACATGGGATCCACTGAACACCCAGGCCCAAGTCCATTGTGCATCATGGTGCAACCCACAGGAGGGAAATGACGTACAAAATAATCAGAGGTTGGCAGAACCATTTAAGAGAGTTCACATAATATAAATATCATTATAGAAAAAGAATGAAGTGTATATGTACTTATGGAATTGAAGCATAAAGGCTGTTTCTCCAGAATTATGACAATATGCATAAATCATACCTGCATTATTAATACCCGCACCAATATGCGAGTGAGATGGCTGTGGCTGGCCAGTGCTCTGCTGTGACTGCCGCAGATAACGTGAGCTTGGTCGGTGCTGTTGTTGCTGGGAACAGGTTCGGCCACTCATCAAAGGGGCATCTGAACACTTGGATGTTTGTTTTCCCTGCTCCATGGGAAGGACTGTAACAGGCGGTTGTGGCACGTGAGAATGTCCTGCAGAAGAAATAGCTAACGAGTTTCAGTGCAGTTAACGACGAAAACAATACCTTGTAGAAATTAGTTCAAATCCTTTTAATTAGGTTATAATGGCTCCAAACTATATCTGAGGACTCCAGAATATGATCACCTCCCCAGCCCCCACCCCAACTGGGGTCACTCAAGAAATATGAATTGCTTGATTTTAGAAAGAATCAAAGGTGCAGTGAAAAGGCAGGGGGGTCTTCTTTATTTTATATAATGCATGAATTGGTGGGTAATTGCAAAGAACACAAAACCTGATAGACAGCTGCAATAAATTAGAGAAGCAATTGAATTTTGAAGCCAAGAATTTTAATCTAACTGCAAATGTAAAACTTATATTAAGACAGCGTCGTAAAATTTTCTTCATTGCAAATTTCTTAAGAGATCCAAAGAACTCCTGTTAATTATCATACATCTATATTGATAGTATTAAATTAGCAAAATCTCATCATGGTACAACAATTTCTGTTGTAAGCGTTCACTAATTAATACTTTTTTCATGAAAGGGCAGAGAGAAAAGGAAAATCCACAGGTGGTTGAAGAGGATTGCTATGTATCACCATCAAAGCTTCCAGCCACCGCTAGGAACTCCTGACCAACCTTGACAGACAGGTAACAACTCCCCCTTGATAAAGGGGAATGCCCCTTGCTATAACAACCTCATGCCATATAAAATCTTCTTCCCTTCAAATAATCTCAATCAAGCTGTCTAGAAACCACTACAAGATTATTAAACCAATAACTACCCAAATACTACTCATAATTCATCTAAACCAATGGCCCACTACTCTCCAACTCCTGAACTGCAAGATTTGGTTCAACACGTCTCCTCTGATTTCCCTTACAATGAGCAAAGCTTCCAGGTTTAATAGCAAAACAAATAACATGGGTTTGAAAGCTTCATCTTGCCTTAGCAAGTTTTAAGACAAGTACAGATGCCGTATCAAGCTATAAATGATCAAACAAGTTTAGCATACGAGAAAGAGAATAATTGGGTCTTTATATGACAACCAAAAATTTTCACTTCACACAAACAAGAAAATCATTGAGTTCGGTATTTTCTTTTTTTATTATTTCTTAATGTAGAGAAAGAGATTTGTTTGCTTTTAGAAAACATGACAAAAAAGGAAGATATTAACTGGAAATAAATTAAAAAAAAAGTGCATAATGTGCACAGCATCAAATTCACCACTCATAGTTAATTAGTGAATAGCCACGCTAAAGTGATGACAAAGTAATTGTTCTCTTGCAAGTTTCTTCTTTTCCGGCAACTTTGTAGAAGTTCAAGAAAAAAAAAAGAGAAAGAAAAGGAAATCATTTTTCTTGAAACTCTGTCGTAGCTTCTTTGAGACATGAAAACACCATTGACCAATTTTTACATGTACAATTTTAAAAATGTTAAATTTGGGCCAGGCCCAATTCATCCCAAAAGTTAGGTCAAGGGGAGGAGTATATATGGCTCATATAAGGGGCACATTACCCCTTTCCACAACCGATGTGGGATTCAACACACCCCTCACGCTCACACCCCTCACGCTCAGAATTTTTACTGGTGCGTGACACATTTATAGGGTGTCCAATATCGAATATCGGATGGGGAGGCTCTGATACCATGTTAAATTTGGGCCAGGCCTAACTCTCCCTTTTGGGGAGTGCCTATGACTCATATAAGGGGCACATTACCCATTTCTACAACCGATTTGGGATTCAACAGAAAAATCTTTGTGAGCAAAGCATTTAAACAAATGGTATTTCTCCTCCTCTTCCTCCTCAAACAAATGGTTTTCTTTTCCTCCTACTTTAGAACTAGAAAATTCTTTGTTGGCAAAAGCTTAACCCTCCTGTTTCAACAAATGCTATTTCTTTTTTTCGTGTTCTTCCCCCCGCCCCCCGGCCCACCCATCCTTCAGCTCCTCCTTCTTCTCCTTCTTTTCTCATGTATTTCAAATGTAAAAAATTTTGTTGGCAAATGAGTCACCTTCTACTTCTTCTTGAATCATCATCCTTAGACTCGGTCATCAATTACAAAAAAAATAGTGTATATGGCACAATCACTTATTTGGTATGCACATGGTTCTAGTTCCAGTTTGGAGTCTACCTAGGAACCGAAATAGAAACCAAATTGAAATTTTGAATATTGACTATTCCGATTTGATTCTTCAATGTTCTAGTTCAGATTTCAAATTTTGTGAATTGTTCCCATCAAAGGACATACTTTAGTTATAAACTAAGTTTTAACCACACAAAGTATATTACACCTTTTAGCATTCCCAATTATATAATCTTCATTAATAATGTACATAAATAATCTAGAATTAAGCACACTACATAATATAGTAGTACATTTATAATCAAGACTTGTGAAATGGAAAATAATATTAGGTTGTATACATATATATGTATATTGAAAGTATATAATACATATCTAAGAAGTCATAGAAATGCATATGTATAATTAGTTCTCAATTAGGTGTCATCGTGTATGGTTTGTGATAAAAAAGAAAAAATTTATAACCAAAAGAAAATAAAATAAGTTCGGTTTGGCATAGTCCTAATCGATCGGATATGATTTTTGTTTTAGTTTGAGACCAGATTCAGTGCACACCCTTACTACTTCACCAACCACCACTAGGCATCCTCGATTGCAGTAAACTTTCAAAATTGCTTCTTTCTTTTAGTATAATTTTTCTCTTCTATTCAATTAGATTAAACCCAGCCTACAAACATGGAACCTTCATAGCTTGAAGTATCCTCACCATCTCTTTCATTAGGTGAAATTTCTTTTATGTATTTCAAATGCCAAAAAAAAAAAATTAGTTAATTAAATAATAGAAAAAACTTTATTTAAATAAAACCCATGAAGAAAATCATATGGATCCTAAGACAAGAAATTAAATGGAAAGACAAACTAACTTGATACTTAAAACTTAACTTCTAAAATCCATGACTTTATATATAGAAAAATGGATAAAGACAGTATATTTCATTATTCTTCTCTCAGTATTACTTGAAAATAATATGTACTATTAAGATGAATGAACCTGAGGTGTTAAAACTTAAAACTCTTTTATTTCTCAATCAAGTCATAAGGAGGTGAACTTTTTAGTTCTTTTAGTTTTCCAAGCTGTTACAGAGTCATTGTATAGGCACTTCAACATGTAGTAGCATCTTTAAAGATGGACTCTATACTCTATACCTTATCTCGACATCAAGCTATCAGTTACACAAAAAAAATTTAGCTTTAAGATCTTCAAGTTCACCCTTCCCTTTCTCCATTCAGTAACTTATCCATAGCAAACCAGAGCAACTAAAAGGGATTGCCATATATTCAAGAAGCATTACTAATAACGATGCTCACATTAGAAACAGTGGTTAGACATCAAAATAGAATTATTCGGAGTAAGAAATTGAAGAAAACCCAAAATTCTGCTTGTGGTACACAAAATTTCGGCTAAGAAATCTAGCTGAGCCTCATGACACTATAATCATGATTTAACAGGCTGCACAATATATCAGACAATCTTAGCAGCTTTAATAATTAAAACATCACAATGAGGCAATAAATATATATTTTTTTTCTAGAAAAATGTGAAGTACTGAAGAAGGAAGTCAGGCCCTGCAAATAATCTTCTATACCTAACTAGTTATTTCTACCAAATAATCAAAAAACATGATCATACAATGATGGGACGTCTTTCCTTCCCCATTTTCATTAGTGAGTATGTTTAAGGATTTAAATGAAAGTATGCTTAAGGATTTAAATGAAATCTAGTGACTAGTCCTATAAAATTGGTATTTTATTAGCGAATGCTCTAACAACTGTACCGGCCAAGCCAAGTGAAGCAAAAGAAAAGCATAATCATGAAATCCATACCATCAGGCTTCTTCAGTAACTCACTACATAGTCTGGCAGCGATCCAATATTTCATAAACTTTTTCTTCACCCTTTTCATAAGGTACACAATGTAGTCGCTCTTTTTGTTATACTTGAGACAATTCTTCCAAATTTTCTCCACATCCTTGTGCACATCTTCAGAATTCAGGTACTTAACCCCACTTTCAAGATTGCTACATATTGTTCCAAAATCCATTGGCAGATCTATCACATTTAAATAATCCTGCTACCACCACCCCCAGGTCCCCAACATGAGAGAGAGAGAGAGAGAGAGAGAGAGATCAGTCCATGTCATACATTGGTTGCAGCAAAAAAAATTGTCACATCTCCAATCCAAAATGTACGACAGAAAAAGCATGTACAATATACTGAACAACAACAACTCCAATTTTATGAAACTGGACACCATAAAGGAAAGATATAACATTATGATTCATCTAAAGCTCTTCTTACTGTACATGTTATTTAATATGCTGATGAAGGAACAGAGAAGATAAGGTGTAAAGGGAACCTGTTACATTGTGGAATAAACATACAGACACATTGCTCCCGTAAGTCATTGAAAAGCAATTTTCTAAAGAGTCTCTCCCCGAACTTGTCAGAGTGAACAGTAAATAAGAAACTGTTGGTAAGTCTTCCTCCTTGGCTATCTCTAAAACTCTTTGCATGAGTGTTAAACATGTCTCCAGTTAGCCATTTAGATATCAAGTTAGTTTGATCTCCAAATCTAAGGTAACAGTAAAACCACTATTTACTATTAAAGTTGTTGAAAAACTCTCTTAAAATACATTGGTTAGCAAGTCTTAAAAATTGATGTAATGTTAAATTTGATGCATTTTAGTTATACGAACTTCAAAGGAACTAAATCCCCTTTTTTTTTCTCAAAAGGTAGCTTTTTAGCCTCCCAACCACAATCCAAAGTGGAGCCTACTGCTTTGTTTGGATTGAGGGAAATGGGGAGAAGAGAAAAGAAAAGAACTTTAATTTCCCTAAATTCTATTGTTTGGATATCAAATAGAGATGAGAAATGGGGATAAAAATATGAGAAATTACATTTCTCAATTCCTTGCATTTAGCCAAAATCATTTCTCTACAAACCGGTGGGAAATGGAGAGAAATGAGGATTAATTGTATTAAAATACTTAGTTACTTGCATGCCCTCATGTTCGAAAGCTTCTGTCTTAGTTTGTGAGGACATAATAGTCATTTACTCAAGATAGAAATTTTATTTCAACCTTATTCTAATAGTATATCCAAACAAAATAATGTTTCTTTCCTCTCCATTTCTCTTCATTTCTCCTTCACAAATAAGATTTAGTGGCTTTCTCATTCTTCCAGTCTCAAACCTGAAAGGATGGGTGCGGCATCATGCATCTATCACAATCCACACTAACTAGCCGAGCTACTATTAAAAGAACTAATGCAAATGAGATAAGAATGTATGAGGAACGAGTAGTTTTTTTGTTTTTTTCATGTGCAATACCTCGGGCACATATCTTGCCAGAATAAACGTTGAAGACATACTCTATTCTAATACCCTGGTCCTGTCACGTTCAATGCAGGTATACCAACGGCCTCACATATTCTTAGACATAAGAACTACCATAAAATGACGTGTTTGACAAAGTTTACACTCATCCAACTTAGACATCGTAGAAAATAACAGTTGACACTTACAGGTATTCCCTGAGAAACAGGATCCACAGAAGCATTAAAAGGAACAGCCTCATCCATTTCCATCACCTTCTTAATCACCTTCAAAACAAATTACAGGAAAAAAAGGGACGTTCAATAATCTAAATTCACATAAACTACTTCTACCACAAGCCCAATAACATAAAAATCTCAACATACTGCTAAGGCAGCTTTCAATTCATTCTTGTTAATCCGAGAATCATGAGCAAGGTTCTTCGAAGGTGCTTGTTTCCTGCTCGAAGAACCCAATCCCTTAGACGGCGTAGCAGCAGCACTTGACCCATTCCTCAAAACTTCCCCCTTATTAGGCCGACCACGTTTGTTAGCTGATCTCGTCACCCTAGTACCAATCGCTGGTTCATCAAAACCAGTACCACCTCCTCCCTCGAAGCGGAACCCCTCACTTTCTTCTGAAGAAGAGGACGAAGATGAAGAAGACGACGACGATAAACTAGCATTCTTTTTAGAATGATGCAGACTAAACCCATGGTTGTTAAGTCGATCAGGCACAGAATTTTCACCGACATTTTTGCCAACGCTGTTCAGGAAAGCTTCCTCATCAGCATTCACCACATTGGGCTTTTTCGCAACAGATTTTTTAGGTTTAGATCGACTACGCTTCCTCTTCATTTCTATAAACAACACTGCTATCAGTCCTTCGATGATAAAAAATAAACAAAACAAAAAGGAATAAAAATGACGGATACCTTCTTAAATCTGTGAATTGGGATAAAATTAGGAATTAGGGTTTAGAAATGTAGAGAATCAAAAATGGTGGGTAAGGAAGATTTGCTGCTGCCTACATCATCCACTGTGCTAGTCCTAAAGCAAGACATTTGAGAAATGAGAACGAAAATGTTGGTCACCCATGCAGTGTCGCTAAATGCTGTAACAGACGAGTGGGATTGCGCAACCTGGCCTAGGCTACTGTTACAGTGTGTAATTGTGACGCTAATATCACTAGCGATAATTGCCGTTGCTAATTGCTTTACATTTTGGCAGGTAAACGAGAACTGGAAATATGGATATCGCTTTGGCAACGGATTAACTATATTAACTGTCAATAATAATAATAACTGCGATTATTTTCCCATATAATTAAATAATATAAATATTTAAAATAGTATATATTAAATAATATAATGTGGTTTGAAAAGAAATATATAATACTATAAATGTATAGACATTTCAAAAATTTCTATCTCACATAATTTAATAATAAATTTTTCTTACCATTAATAAATAAATTTTATTTATATTTTTTACCTTAATATTATATTATTTATTTTATTTTAAATTTATTTATTTATTTCACTCAAAAATTTCTTATCTATTTTATACATCTATCCAATACATTTATATATTTTACATTTCTATTTAATATTTAAATATTTAATTATATTAAAAATAAATAAAAATACTTGAGAATATATTAATTTAAATTAAAATTTTATAATTATAAAAATATAAAATAAATTAAAAATATAATATATTAAAAAATAAAAAATAAAGATCTAATTAAAAATTTTTAAATATTTAAAAAAATTATAAATTTTTAGACTATATTATAAATTAACAGAAAAGACGGAACACACGTTGGAACTGTAGCAATCTCAAAGGAATAACAGCAAAGAAAATCCAACCAAGAACTAGTCACAAGCCTAAAGGGCTGAAAAACAATCTGCAATGGGGGATTAGCTATAAAGCTATCTAATCTTAAAGAAACATAACCCAAGAAATTATACCCATCGCAAGGGGACTAAAGCTTCTTCAAGGGATACTCATTCGGTCGGTTCGATTTAAAATCAAACTGAATCGAATAAATTAAAAATTAAAATTTTAATATTTATAAAAATAAAACTGAATTGATTTTTATTAAAAATCAAATCAAATTGAATTGATTTAATTCGATTCGATTTAATCGGTTTCGATTTTTAATAAATTTTTTATTTTTTACACTTTATTTTTAGTATTTTAAAATTTAATTAAAATATTTTAATTTTAATATAATTTAATTTCTCTATATTATTAAAAATAATATATTATTATCACTAATCGGTTCGATTTAATTTTTTTAATTTTTTCCGATTAAAATCTAATCGAATCGAAATAACCGAAATTTCTAAAATTAAAAATCGAATCGAACTGAATTGAATAAAAAATTAAATTAAAATTTTAAATTAATTCAATTCGATTAATTTTTTCGATTTAAACTAAATACGGACTGAAAAATTTGAAGACTAGGCAAAAAGAGCAAAATATCCAAAAGAGAAAAAAAAATTAATCTACTAAAATTAAAGACGAAAAGAGGAAGGAAGGGGAGAATGAACGGCCAAAAGGCGAGATCCTTCCCTCTATCGGCACTGAAAAAGAGACTTTTCTTTCGCTAGAGATATAACAAAGATTTTTATTAAAATCGGTTTGTTGAACAAAGTAAATGCCCAGCAAAATTTCGTTAAATAATTTATTAAAAAAAATATTTTAAGGAAACAGTTTTTATTTATTTGATTTTTTTAGTATTAAAAAATTAATAAAATATTAAAAATGAGAAAAAAATATATATATATATAATTTAACAAGTGTTCCAACCAATAAATTAATTTAGAAAATTGCCATTACAAGTGAAATGAGTTTTTATGTTATTTAAATAGAATTTAAAAGAGATTTTATATTTTAAAATTAAATTTATATATTTTAGTGTTACGATATCTAAATTTGTATATGGTTTACGTAAATTTTGTCAAACAATTTTGATATATCATTTAGATAAATTATACTAAACGGGCTAGGAGTGAGCATTCGATTCGATTTAAAATTGAACTGAACTGAATAAATCAAAAACTGAAATTTTAGTGTTTATGAAAATCGAATCAAATCGATTTTGGTCAGAATTCGAATTGAACCGAATCTGTCTGATTCGGTTTGATTCTATTCGGTTTGATCGGTTTCGATTTTTAATAATTTTTTTTTACACTTTATTTTTAATATTTTAAAATTTAATTAAAATATTTTAGGTTTAATTTCTCTATATTATTGAAAAAATATATTATTATCACTAATCATTCGGTTTGATTTTTTTGGTTTTTTCTGATTAAAATCGAACCGAACCAAAATAACTAAAATTTCTAAAATTAAAAACCGAACCGAATCGAAATATATAAAAAACCGAATTAAAATTTTAAATCGATTCGGTTCGATCGGTTTTTTCGATTTGAACCGAATACTGCTCACCCCTAAAACCGCCTTTTAAAAATAATGATTTTTATGCATTCAAAAATTTAGTCTGATAAGTGTATTCGAATAATTTTAAAAAATCTCGTATTCTACTCCTCGATTTTTATGTTAAAAAAAATAATTTTTATTTAAATTTAATTTATAATGAATTTAAAGTATAAATAATTGTAACTTTTAATTTTGATATGAATGTATATTGAATCCACAAGATCTGTCTCAAACACAATTTTATCAAGTAAAACATAACATTAGTGGAATTAAAAAAGGTATATTATAAATGCAAATGTCAGTTTTGACCCTTGAAATCAATTCGTTAATGGCGTGTTCATGCAAGGCATAACCTTCCTTTTTCTTTTCGCCATAAGCATTATCTTCCTTCACGCATCTGGCATAAGATCAGAATATGCATATGCTTACATGGCCATTGAAATAGTCAATAATTACAGGAAACTCCATGGAAATAACAACTTCATCCTTTCAAGATAAGTAATACAAAAAATAAAGTTATTTTATTAATTTTAATTGATAAATATTTTACTATTTAATCTCTATAATATAAAAAAATTTATTAATTAATTTTATAATTTTATAAGAATATATATATTAGTTAGTCTCTGTATATTGAGAGTGTTTTTTACTTTTCTATAATATTTAATAATTAAAATTAATAAAGTGACTAATTACTAAAAATTTTAAAATTTTAATGATATTTTAATATATTGTTTAAAATTATGAATTAATTAATAAATTTTTCTATAGTACAGGATAAAATGGTAATTTTTTCTAATTGCTTCCACCAATTTCAAACTATTCAATTCTCCTATATATCCCAAACTTTTGCTTTCCCCATTGATAATCACAAGCTCTTTCTGGAGAAGAAAATCACAATCTCTCATCCCCACAGAAAACAAAAATCATAATCTTGCAAATTCCCAAGATTAATTATGTCTCTTAGAGCAAGAACAGCAACTACATCCACCAAGCAAGAGGCAGCAACAACAACAACAGCAAGTTCAATCTCCAATGAAGACCATGAAAGTGAAACCCCAAAATCCCCACAAAAATCTCCTACTCTTTCACAAAGAGCAATCTCACAAACCCTAACAACCACAGCAAACTTAGCCAATCTTCTTCCCACAGGAACCCTTTTAGCCTTTCAGCTTCTAACACCAATCTTCACCAACAATGGTGCTTGTGATTCTGCTACACGCCCATTGACCTTCCTTCTTCTTGCTCTTCTTGCAATTTCTTGCTTTCTTGCTTCATTTACGGACAGTGTGAAGTCATCAGATGGGGAAGTCTACTATGGTTTTGCAACTTTTGATGGGATTTTTCTGTTTGATTGCCCAGATTCTGAAGCTTTATTTGATGGGAAAGATTTGAGGAAGTATAAGATTAGGTTCATTGATGGGGTTCATGCTGTTTTATCTGTGTTGGTGTTTGTTGCTGTGGCTTTGAGAGAGAAAAATGTGGTGAATTGCTTTTATCCTCTGCCTGAACATAAGACTCAAGAGGTTTTGGATGTAGTTCCAATTGGGATTGGGATCATGTGTAGCTTGTTGTTTGTTGTTTTCCCAACTAGAAGACATGGGATTGGTTACCCTGTTACTTCAGGCAAATAATTCTTCAACAAATCCTTTCTACTCTGGTATGAACATTAAGCACATATCAAAATTTCACTGTGAGACATCATGTAATGCAAATATTGATTTACTGGTGAAAAAATGTTTTTTTTTTTTTTTTTTTATTATCCCCAGAATTTGTGCTCCATGAGCTGTTGCTTAATTCAAAATCAGACATGGCTGATTTTTTTATTGATATATTTGATGATGGGTTGCTTTTGCTGAAGAATTGTTCTTTTTTAAAAAAAAAAAATGTTTTATTTAAGAATGACATGTTCTTATTCTTTCCAGCTGTTTTTATAGAATTTATTATTATTATTTTAATTTTATAGAGAAGCAGACCAAGTTCATTAAGTTGAACTTTAGGATGTTTTAGATTCAATTCCCATCTCTTTATAAAAGAAAAAAATTGTAATGAATTTATTTGTATTCATTATTTAAGTTATTTAACACATCAATAATAAAAAATTAATTAATTATTTTAACTTAATTTAATGAATAAATACATATTATTTAGGAAGATTCATCACTTAGTCTCAGAGTACAAATCAGTCTTTATATTTTTAAAAATTTATTAAAATATTTTTTTTCGTCGATAAAATAATTTTTTTATTTTTTTTATTTTTTTATTTTTTTTTAAATAAATAAAAAATGAGAGAATTTTTAAATTTCAATTTTATTTTTAAATAAACCTCTTTATTTAGTCCATGAATATTATTATTATTAACAAATTAATCCCTTTAATTTTAAAAATCTATTAAAATTTTATTATCTTTTTTTAAATTTATTAAAATATTCTTGTCTTTTCTCTACGTCAACGATACGTCAACGAGATGGTCTCTCCTCCTTTTTCCTGAAAAGGAAGAATCAAAATAATAAAAAATAATAAGAAAAGGAGAAGGTGTCTGAAAAAAAGAAGATGGTTAATTTGATTTTTTAAAATATTTTTAACAGTAAAAATAAACGAAATGGCTATTTTGTTGATTGTAAAAAAAAATATTTTAATAAATTTAAAAAAATGTAGAAACTGATTTTAATAAAGACAATATTCTGGGATTAAATAATAAATTTCTCTATTATTTATTATCCTAATTTAGTAAAAAATAAATGAGCAAATGATTATTTTTTTATTAAATCATTTAATATATTTAACAACAATTAAAATAAATAATAAATGCTTTTAGTTTTATTGATTAGGAGTATTAGTCATCAAAGTACTAAAGAATAGTTGAAAACAAATCTAATTAAATTTTTTGTATTTTTATTAACGAGTTAAATATATTTTAATTTTTTATTAAATAAATATATAAATTTTGCTTTTAAAGTTAAATAACTTTTAATTTAATATGATATTATTTTTAATAATAAAATATTTTTTTATTGATTGTGATATTCAAAATTTAGTGTTTTAATTAACATAAAAAAAAATACATTAAAAACAATAAATGATTTTTAAAATTATATTTTACTATAAAAATAATAGTTTATTGTTAAAATAATATGAGAATAGGTTAGAGTTACATGACCTAAAATTTAAACATATATTTACAAAATAAATTAAATTAAAATTATTAGACTTCCGTGTAAAAATATAAAATTTAAGTTTAATTTATTTCAGGTAAAATATTATTTTTATATTTTTTAATATTTAAAATACTTTAAAAAATTAGTTAATGAATAATATTTTTTTAATTAAAAAATTGAATTATTTTAAAAAATAATTTACTTTTTGAAAATTTTATTAAAATTTTTATATATAAATTTGTTAATATATTTTATTTTTTAAATTAAAATTAAATAATAAAAAATAAACTGTATTTAAACTATTTCTTAATAGAAACTAATTTATATTTAAAAATATTTTTTATAATTTTTTTTCAATAAAATAGTTTAATTTTAATTTAGAAAGGGAAGATATATTAATAAATTCATGTATAGAAATTTTGATAAAATTATTAAAGTGTAAAAAATATTTTTTTTCTGAAAAAAGTAGTTTTTTTAAGAAATAATTTTATTATTTTTTATTTATTAAATATTTTTCACAAAATATTTTAAATATTTTAAATATTTTAGATATTAAAAATTATGAAAAATATTTTTATAGAAAATATTGTTCCTCTAAACATACATGCTTAATTAAACTTATTTCCAATAATTTTTTCGGGTAGGGCATGCTAACAAGCCCCATCGCCAACCGTGACCTGCAAAGTTACTGTTATAAAAATAGAATAAAATAATAAAATCTGAGTCGTGTTGTGGATTTTTTTTAAAGATTTATTTTGTAATTTCATAATTAAATTAAATTCTTCTGAATTTAATTTCTGAATCAGAATGATAAGAATTTATTTTTAATTTATAATCTAAAGAGAAGAGGAATAAAAAAGAAAAATGTGAGTCATTTATTTTGTAAAGATTGAAGTTATTTATAGTGAAAAAATTAACCGTTGTAAACAGTTATAAAAATTTTGAGATAATATAATAAAATCATAACGGTTAGATTTAATATTAAATTTAAATATCAAATCTGCAACGACCAACAAATCTCACAAATAAAATATTCAACGACCACAAAATCTTTTGAAATCTAAACTAATTTTATAATAATCCCCATATATTTCAAAAGATTTTTCATTGCTGAATTTAAAATTTTAGTGTATATGTTTCGAATCTGGTGTTTTTTGGACTATGAACCAAAATTAGATTAATAAAACTTAACATATAAAATAATTGGTGAAACTTTTGTTTTTATGAACAAAAAACTCTTTTTTTGTATGCTAATATCCCATCAATCTCATAACACTTCACAGATCTTGTTATCAATGATGTTTTGCGCTAATAGACCATGTGCACGCCTAGTAGTTCATAAGTGGTCTAAAGATTATGCCACAATCTCATAGAAGCGGCTCAACTCCACACTTACATAGATGATATCATCAATTGTATACTGCAATTTATACACCACCCATAAGGGATATGAATATCATTAAGAGCTTTCATCTCATCCTCTCATTAATGCAGTCTAACACTTCTCACACCATAGAAATAAACAATGACAAATAGTGCTAGCAGAACTAACAAATGACTTGTTATTACCCATATGAACATTTTTCATGGGATCTCCAATCACAAAGATTGGGTTTCTATCGCTGTTAATTTCAAATTAGCTCAAGTCCCATTCCCCTCGATGTTTCATCTATTAGTTTTCTCCCTAAAGGTTTAGTCAGAGGATTGGCCAAATTCACTTCTGACTTCACATAATTAATGGAAATAGTTCCATCTTTCAGCAGCTGCTTAATAACATTATGTTTTAAACGAATATATCTATTTTTACCCTTGAAAGTTTTATTCTTTGCAATGATTATTGCCGCTTAGCAATCACAATGCATTGATACAGATAGTGTTGGTTTTATTCCTAACAGAATATTTGCTAAGAAGTTTCTTAGCCACTCAGCTTCAGTTCAAGCTAATTCCAGAGCAATAAACTCTAATTCCATAATGGACTTAGCAATGATATTTTGTTTGGTTGATTTTCATGTAATTGCACCACCTCCTAAAGTGAATACATAACCACTAGTAGATTTTATCTCATCTGAATCTGAAATCCAGTTAGCATCGCTGTATTCTTCTAATATAGTGTAAAATCCAGTATATAAGATACTATAGTTCATGGTACTTCTCAAATATTTCATTAGTCTAATTAATACAGCCCAATGATCGTCATTGAGATCATGTGTATACCCACTCAATATACATACAATATAAACTATATCAAGTCGTGAAAAATTCATTAAATGCAATAAACTCCCAATGATCTGTGCATACTTAGATTGAGCAACAGAGTCACCTCTATTTTTTTTTTAATTGAGAGTTCGGATCATAAGGGGTATTCACTGGTTTGACATCGAAATGTCCAAACTTGATCAAATTTCTCATGCCGCTGTTTAGGAGCTTGTTTTAAACCATATAAGGATTTAAGAAGTTTGCTAACTTTATTTTCTTGACCAGAAAAAATACAACCATCCAGTTATACCATATAAATTTCTTCTTCTAAGTCTCCACTTAAAAAAGTTGTTTTAACATCCATTTAATTGAATAACAAGTTTATGTATAGAAGGTCAACCAATTAATACTCTAATAGAAGAAATTCTAACTATAGGGGCAAAAGTGTCAAAATAATCTATATATTGTTTTTGAGAAAAACTTTTTGCTACTGGTCTTACTTTATACTTTTCAAAATAAGAAATCTATATGCAGCACTATGTTCATCATAACCTATAAACATGCAATTAGAAATTTTTGAACATATTTTTCATTTTTTAGGATCAGAAAGAATTATTTTAGTAAGACACCCCACACTTTTAAATATTTTAAGTTAGGTGTATGTATAATCTTTCCAAAGTTCATAGGGTATTTTATCAGTTTTTTTTATAGGGTATCCTATTTTGTAGATGACAAGCAAATAATAAAACTTCTCCTCAAAAGTTATTAGGTGAGGAGAAACTTATTAATAAATCATTTTATCATTTCTTTTAATGTTCTATGTTTTCTTTCCATTACTCCATTGGATTCAAGTGAATAAGGTGGAGTAAAATCATGAATTATTCATTCTTTTTCACAAAAGTCATTAAATAAGATATATTTTCCACTTCTATCTGATCTAATCCTTTTTATTTTCCTATTTAATTAATTTTCTACTTTAGTTTTATATAATTGAAATATATCAAATATTTCATTTTTGTTTCTAAGCAAATATACTTTAGTATATCTAGAATAGTCATCAATAAAAGTTATATAGTATTTTTTTTTTAAATGGATGATATAATATTTTTTACCGGCTCTAGTCATAGTTTGTTTTAAACCATCGAGTCTGTGTATATTAAACTAAGCAATTCAGATTCTCTATGTGTAGTTGTACATAATTTTTTGGTTGACTTAGATTCTGCACAAATCTCATATTTATTTAAACATGTATTAACAGTGTCAAATATTATACCAAGATATTGTATTTTTTAATATAAGAAGAACTAACATGTCCTAATCTAGCATGTCATAAATCAAAAGAATCAAGTAAGTAAGCAGAAGAATATGCATTTTCATTTGTTATTGCAGAAATATTGAGAACAAAGAGTCCCTAATTAAAATAACTTTTTTCAATAAAAATGTTATTTTTAGTCAGTACAATTTTGTCTGACTCAAAAGACACCTTAATCCTAGTCTTTCTCAATAGAGTTACAAAAATTAAATTAGCTTTTATATTAGGTATATAAAATACTTCATTAAGTGTCAAGGTCTTGCCAGATATGAATTTGAGAAAATATTTTCCTTTATTAAGGACACTTGCAGTCCTAGAATCACCTAAATACACATGTTCTTCTCCTTCCCCCACTGTAGTGTAAGAGGTAAATACATTTCTGTTTGTACAGTCATTTCCCATTTATAAAAATTGACAATTATAAATTTTTATTTTCCAGCATCTTCAGCAGTATATTTTAGGTTCATTGAATCTCATATTTCCTTATTTTCTTGTAAGAACAGTAGATATCAAAAAGATCGTTAGAAAGAGTACTGATAATTGTATGCCTATATATCTTATTAGAATAGGCCCAGATTTCATGCAACTTTAGATCAACAGCAGGTACAGATCTTGATTTTGTGAGTGCTGAAGCAACACCATGCATGTCAAGTATTGGAAAAAAAAAATTCACTCTTACTATCTTTTAAAATTCTAATCCGAGAAAACTTCAATCTCCAAAATGTCAGGAAAAGGTTTGGCGTATGGAACAACAGACAAAAGAGATCCACAATTTACAATAGCAGGAAGCGCAGCGGTAGGAAGCACAACAGAAGCAGAGACAGTGACAATGTCATTAGAAGCAGACAGTGCAGAAGCTGAGACAGTAACAACGTTTGATTCCATTTATATAAAGTTCTTAAATCCTTAAGATTGTTGAAAAAATAGGATATAATAATAAAACTTGAGTCGTGCTGAACACTATTCTTAAGAATTTATTTTGTAATCATTTAGAATTAAACAGATTTTTCTGGAATTTAATTTTCAGAATCAGAACAATAAGGATTTATCTCTAATTTATAATCTACAGAAAAGAGAGAATATTTTTTATAAATTGAAGGCTATTTATAGTGAAAAAAATAACCGTTATAAGCGGTTATAAAAATTTGGAGATAATATAATAAAATTATAATAGTTAAATTTAATATTAGATTTAAATATTTTATTAGAGCTGCAGCAAAAGTGAGATTTTATAAGATAATTATCATTGCTTATGGACTTGAATCTAAGTGATTTATCCATATTCATAATGAAGTTTGGGTGAAACTAAAGGAAAATCTGAATCAACTGATGTTGAAGAATTAGCGGATAAATTATGGTTAAGGGTGAAATGCCACCGTAACTTAAAAGCTAGCCGATTCTCCCCAAAATGCGCGTTCAGGCGTGCAGCAGATGATTGGACATATAAGGGTAAAGCATGTTTCGATGCAGATACCAAAACTAAAAAATCTCATTTACACAAGTTGCATCAAGTCAACCCTCTATTCTTGGTCAAGCCTAAAAAATCTATGCGACTTCGACCTCTGCTAGCTCTCACTCTCGCACTCTTCACTTCAGCTTTCATAGCCAACTGATCCAAGCAATGTCTCTCTCGCTCATTCTCAGTCCCTTCTTGGCACCCCCTCAAAAAGCCCACTTCATCAACTTCCCTCTCGCTAGACATGAACAAAGATTTAACGTTTCTTTTCCATCAAAATTCAGGACTCTAACCACTGTAGTTAGATCAGTTCACGATGATTCTAGTCATCTACCTGTGACTCCAGCAAAACCCAGATGGGAAAATGTGTTGTCCACTGCAGCCAGCTTGTATCCTCTCTATGTGACTGTAGGAGGGGTTGTTGCTTGCCTGAAGCCCTCTACTTTTGCTTGGTTTGCGAAGACCGGCCCAGGTTCATATAGTTTGTCGCTCGGGTTAATCATGTTGGCAATGGGTCTTACTTTGGAGCTCAAAGATTTGGTTGGTTTGTTCATGCAAAGGCCTCTCTCTGTGAGTGTTTTCTCATGTTGGAGTATCTTATTGAGATTTTGATTCTGTAGGGAAATTTTGGAAAATGGGATATGCTTCAATTGATTTTTTGACTTTTGAACCATTCGATTATGTGTTTGTGAAATTCAATAATTGATCATGCTGATATTTCCTATAATTGATCCTATGATGATTGAAGTTCTATGGGGAAAGGACCCATCAATTTTGTTTGCAAATTTGATGTTCTCAAAAATGTAGGTTCCCTGTTTGTGAGTTTCTTGTTTGCTATTTCTTGCTCAGATACTATTTGGATGTGCTGCTCAGTATACCATCATGCCAGCTTTTGGAGCCATTGTCAGCAAATCCTTGGCACTTTCACCTTCTCTTTCAGTTGGACTGATATTGCTTGGATGTTGCCCTGGAGGTACTGCCTCTAATGTGGTAAGAGCACTTTGTCCCTTTGTTTTCCTTCTCCAAAATCCTGTATGTTATGCATACTTAAGTATATTTGGAACAATGTAAATAGCTAAATCATTATCCCTGCAAGTAACTTTTTGCTGGTTGGAAATACACTAACGATCAACTCCTTTGGAGTAGCATATTAAACAAAAAGACAGATATTTACCATATAGATGCTTTTTTGGATACTTCAATTTCATGCTTAAAAGTTACTTAATATGAATCTTTGCTGATAATGGGGCTACAGTTTTACCTACGAGAATTTTGTTTATTCCGTTGGCATTATATTATATAAATGGATTTTATATGTTCAAACATCCATCTAGTGAAAATTTTGTTTGGCACTTGAGGGCATGAAATGTGTCTCTAGTTTTATTAACAATAAGATTCACTTTCTTGAAAAGTTTATAAACTTATGGGTGCAACGTATGTTATTGTCAAGAAACACATTAACCTCTGATTGTTTCAACATCAATTGTTCTTTTGGAATCCTAATGGTTAATTTTGTAAGTTTAATGTTAGTAATCCAGAACAGCAGCATATATATCTTTGTTCCACACCAAATTCTGTAGTTGTCATTCTGATACTCCATATCAAGATATTACTGTCGTTTCTATGTCCATTAATAATTGTCCTTAACTTACTGTAATTTTTCGAAAAAAAAAAAAAAAAGATCTTAAGAAAACTGGTTTTTTTATAAGCTGGACAAAGTAATAGATGTGTGTCCCAAAACAATTGAGGATGTTCTCCTTTTAGGTGTAGATATTTAGAAGGCTGAGATTAGACAGCTCATGCATTGTATTCATATGCATAAGAAATTGGTTCATTTCTATTTTGCTAAAGTAGTGTTGCAGGTGACCTTAATTGCTCGAGGGGATGTTCCGTTGTCTATTGTAATGACAGTATGCACTACTCTTGGCGCAGTACTTCTCACTCCCCTGTTGATGAAGATTCTTGCAGGGACTTATGTTCCTGTAGATGCTCTTAAACTTTCTATCAGCACCCTGCAGGTAGCTTAACATTTGTGCTTCTACTAGTTGCTTAACATCCTATATTTACTGATTTCCTAGTCAATGTTACATCTTGTTCAGGTGGTTGTTGCTCCGATTCTGTTGGGTTCTTATTTGCAGACCATGTTTCCTGCAGCAGTGAAAGAAGTGACGCCTTATGCACCACTGTTTTCCGTTTTGGCAGCATCACTGCTTGCATGCAGGTTTTGTTGTTCTAATTTATTATGGTTTAATTAGTGCATCTGGATCCTTTACCTCTTCCTTGCATTATTTATTAATTTTTTTCCTGGCTCTGGGGTTTTATCCCAGCATCTTCTCAGAAAATGTTGTTCGTCTTAAATCCTCAATTGTTGGTGCTTCATCGCCTCCTGGTTCCTCTCCAGTTCCTTTCATTCAATCAATATTGTCCGGAGATCTGGGAGTTGTATTACTTTCCGTTTTGCTGCTACATTTTGCTGGTTTCTTCGTGGGGTAAGAGCTTCTCTTAATTATCATTGTAATGGTTTCAATTCTTCGAGGTTTGCTTTCTGCTTTGAGACAATATTCACATCTTCTTTTATATATTAATAGATGAATACATGAAATCATTTTGTTTCTTAATCGTCATGATATCTTGAGTAGCAGCTATGCAAGAGGGATATGCACAAAACCACATATCTCTTAATTGTCATTGTATTGGTTTCAATTCTTTGAGGTTTGCTTTCTGCTTTGAACTGATATTCACATCTTATTTTAAATACGGATATATGATTTTTTTTTTTTTTCCGTCTTCTTAATCATCATGATTTGTTGAGTAGTTATGCGAGACAGATGCACAAAGCCACATATCCATAAATATTTTGTCTAATAACGATTTCCATGACTCTTACACGTATATATAAATTACACAAAGCCAAATTACTCCCTTTTACACCATGTAAACCAGAAAGTAGAGTTTTCTCTACAGAAACCCTAAAAGAAAGAATTTTTAGTCTCCAACATATGATATTTGAATAATTTTGCCTTATCTCATTAATCTGAAATATAAACAAGCATATTGATTTTTTTTTTTAAATGTTTTCTGAACATAACAGGTTATCAAATGACTAATCACATGAAGTCGTAAACCAGAGAATGGAATTTCTCAAGCAAAACCCCCGATAAAAGAAAATGTTGTCTCAAATTCAATTGCTTTATCTGAAACATCCATGCATATTGATTTTCATTTGGGTTTTATTCTCTTTCTTTCTCGCTCTCTCCCCTTTGCCCTTTGGCACTCGCTCTTCAACATGAAAATTCTTGTCTTTCAACCAATTAGTTAAACAAACATCTTTCTAAGTCCTTGCACTTTGGATTACTCTAGAAATCTCACCCATTGTTTCTAACAGGGGATACCCCCCCCCCCCCCCCAAACCATTATAGTTGCTTTTATGTGGACTCATGTTGCCCCACCACCCCCACCCAATGTTAACTTCTAGCTTCGCCAGTATCTTGAATCCAACATGTTGATCCTATATATGTATATATATATTTTTTCCTTGAAACAAAATTGAGCATAATAGTTAAGTGATAGAAAACAATTGTCAGGGAACTAAAGCAGTTAGGATTCATAAATTTGTTCATCCATTAGATTGATATATATATGTATATATATAGAGAGAGAGAGAGTGTGTGCGTGTCTTACATTCTTATTGGTTCAAGTTCGAGAAAAATTAAGAGAAGATGACATTTTAGTTTGTTGAAGATGGAAGGGTTTCCATCTCTAAATGCAAATTTTCTTCAATTAGATGGGCTAGAAGACTCGAATCTTGGTAGAGTGGTATTAGTTTTCTTTTTGGAATTGTTTTAGACGTTCATTTTTCTTTTAATATGCGGATTCTGAACTATGTTTAAACGTTCCTCCTAAATATTTTTTGTAGTCAAATTACTACCATATGTACTGCATATTGAGTTGATAGGCAAAAACTTTCTGCTCGACTCGTCACCCTTTATTTCTGATTTATCTCAGTAATCAAGATGTGAACCGTTTGTATCTGCAGTTATCTATCAGCAGCTATATGTGGATTTAGTGAACCAGAACGCCGATCAATATCAATAGAGGTATGAGTTGGAAGATATTTGCCTGATCTTGATGGACTTGAAGTTTGAAAATTCAGTCATGATTCATGAAATAAATTTAATTTTCAACTGTGCTACTAAATTTTACAGAATTGTTTAAAATTTTAACAATTTTATCTATCAAGGGATAGGCCATACCGCAGTTAACAGAGAAGCTTCATTTTTTTGTTGTGCAATGCTTCCTCACAGGTTGGCATGCAAAACTCTTCCTTGGGTGTGGTTTTAGCAACATCCCATTTCATTTCTCCAATGGTTGCATTGCCCTCTGCAATGTCTGCTGTGGTTATGAATATAATGGGTAGCAGTTTGGGATTCATTTGGAGACATATTGATCCCTCCGATTCTGACAACAGGGCTAAGCTTGATCAGAAGTGAAGATTGAGTGCTGGTATAATGTTGGTTACATGTTTGGTTTGCTCTCTTTCTTCACTGAAATGCATTAGAATTATTTGCTTGAATTATTTACTTCTCTTCTGCTTCTTGGTCTTCGGCTAATGGATATTGAACTGGGTTCTGAACCTCACTTGACCTGTTGAACTCTCAGCTTGATCATGAGACCTAGGGTGTTCATGGGTTGAGCCAATACATTAAATCTGACCAACCGAACCCAATCCGAATTTTGAACCAGCAAAATTGGTTTAAATTATAATATTGGATTGATTTGGATATTTAATTCAATTTCTTTAACTTTTTATTGGTTTGAAAGTAATGTAACACAATAATCACTCAAAGTAGGCATTGTGTTGGTACTTGAAAATAAGGTCATGGGGTAAGAGTTTGATAAAGTGATACTGTGTCCTATCGAGGGAAAAGAAGATTTGGATGCTTCAGATCTCAGCTCTTCATCTAGAATCATTCTCTCAACTATAGGGCGAGACTCTACGAGAAGTTATCGTTATAGAACGCAATTTAACAGATCCCCATTTCACTGATCCTCTCAACACGGTGAGACTCCACGAGAAGTTATCGTTACAGAACGCAATCCAACAGATCTCCAGATTCCCATTTCACGAGATCTCATATCCACTAGCCGGTACTAGTCAGATTTTCAGGAGATATGATAACCAACTCCATTTTCTAATAATATAAAAACAGATGAATACAGAGATCAAGATACGCAATTCTTACGCAACTACTGTTAAGTTCAAAACATTACATTACACTCACTTTTATTTTCAATTTATTGACTTGAGCATCGGAATGGCTGTTGTAGGCGCTAACTAGCTCATGTTTCTTTTCTTGTAAATTAACCAATCGCTACACAGCTCCATTTCAGCCACATCATTTGATTTTATTGTCGGGAATTCATTGAATTATCTCTGTTCATTTGAATTAAAACCGGTCTCTTATTCCCTTTCTTTTAAAAAAATATTTCTTTTAAAAAAATATTTCTTTTAAAAAAATATTTCTTTCTTCCATATTCGAAATGGCTGACAATTCACGAGCTGCTGCTGCTAACAAGGGTGTTATCATTTCTTCCGCTCCCAGCAGTGGACAAAACACACCCTCTATAATCAACGAGGCAGATCTCAACAATCTGAATAACGAACAAATACTCAAATACATTAAAAGACTGCAAGCCACTCTCGAGCAGTATAAGGCTCAGGAGGAGACCTCATTTATGGCTCCCATGGTAAGGGAGGACGCCTCCATTGATACCAAAAAACTCGGGCATGCAATCCAAGCGCAGTCCAAAGAGAAGGCTAAACTGGAGGATGAGAAGTCGTTGGACGAGGTAGCGAAGAACGCCGACTGGAAGCTGGTTCGGGCCATGCAAAGGTACTAGAAGGAGCAGGAGGAGAACTATAGTCTGAACGATGTCTCACCCCTATTAGAAGAGATCTTAGCAGAAACTTGTCCAACCAAGTTTAAGCTGCCAAGTCTGGACAAATATGATGGAACAACAGATCTCAGAAGTTACCTAGCAATTTTTAGGACAACCATGCAGCTTCAGGATGTTAAGATCTCTTGTAAAACCTCCCCATTGTAAAATTGTATTGCCACGGTTTTGTCTCCTAATCCCACTAACGGATAAGATACTTTTACAAGATTATTTTTATCTAAGCCTAGTTTATTAAAAACATCTAAGGTGAGGAGATTAACAGAACTACCTGTATCCACCAAGACTTGCCTCATCTCATATCTGTTCAAACAGAGGATGATAACCAGCGGGTCGTTTTGAAAGAAGCCTATTGCTTTGTCCGCAAGTCCGAACTTTACTTCCTACTTGGTCCATGGTTCCTGCTCCACTGACAGGACGTCCTTTGCAATGCAACTATTTTTTTCCCTTGCCATCGCTAGGTCCACCTGCAATTACATGTATAACCCCTACAAGTTCACTGTCAGGGGAGGTTTTAGGAGTTGTTACATCATTCAGGCCTTCTCTCTTCTCTAATTTTTTGGCGAACTTTCGAAGTATGTCATCCCTTATTAACCTCTCGATCTTGTCTTTCAATTGTCGGCACTCCTTTGTTGTGTGTTCGTGGTCTTCGTGAAAGTGGCAATACTTGGTCTTGTCTCACCTTTCAGCTTTCTCAGGGTTGAGTTTGGGAGGCCCACCTCACCTCTTTGTCGTTCTTCTTGATCCACATTAAAATACGTGTTTGTGAGTCATTCAGTCGAGTATAATTCTTATACTTATTTTGATCATTCTTTCTTCGGGAAATTAGGTAACTTTTGTTGTCTCCTTTATATCCTCGCCTCTCTGACTTTTGGTTTTACTTTTGACTCGTCCTTTTATCCTCTTTTAACGCTTGGACTTCGTCATCCAGCCTGATATACTTTTGGGCTTTATCCATTAGCTGTTTGTACATAGCACGTGGATTCTTGATTAGGGAATCTATGAACTTGGTGTTACATGTTCCTTTCTAAGATCTCTTCTGATAGGGGCAAGGCATCGTCTAGGCCATAGTCCTCCTGCTCCTTTTGGTACCTTTGCACAGTCCGAACCAGCTTCTAGTCGATGGTCTTCGGAGCCTCGTCCAATGACTCTTCATTCTTTAGTTTGGCCTTCTCTTGGGATTGTGATTAGATCGCCTTTGCTCGAGTCCCTCCTTTACTTTGGGAGCCTTAAATGAGGCCTCCTCCCAAGTCTTATACTGCTTTAGAGTGGCCTGCAGCCTTTTAATATATTGGAGCATTTGCTCGTTATTCAGATTGTTGAGATCTACCTCGTTGGCTATAGAAGGTGTATTTTGTCCACTGCTAAGAGTGGAAGAAATGATAGCACTCTTGTTGGTAGCAGCAGCTCATGAATTGCCAGTCATTTCGAGAAAAGAAGAAAAAAAAATATTTTTTTTTTTTTAAGAAAAAGAGAATAAGTGATCGCATTTAATTCAAATGAATAGAGAGAATTTAATGGATTTTCGACAACGAAACCAAATAATGTGGTTGAAATGGAACTGTGCTACGATTGGCATTTCGACACTCAAGTCATTAAATTGAAAGATAAAGGCGAATTTAATGTAATGTTTTGAATTTAACAGTAGTTGTATAAAAATTGTGTACATTAATCTCTGTATTCATCTGCTTTTATACTGTTAGAAGATGGAGTTAGTCATCATATCTTCTGGAAATCCAATTAGTACCAGTTAGTGAATATGAAATCTCGTAAATATAGGTGTAATGGGATCTGTTAGATTACCCGTGGAGTCTCACTCTCTAATTGAGAATGCGAGTCTTAATGAATAGTTGAGACTTGAAGCGTTCGAGTCTCATTTTCCTTCGATGGGACTTGATATCACTTAATTAGACTCTTGTCATGTGGTCTTATTTTTTAGTGTCAGTATATAGCCTACTCTGAGCGATTATTGTGTTATATCGGTAATTAATTAGCGATTATTGTGTTATATCGGTAATATTTAAATTAATTAGTTTATTTTTATTTAATTATTTTATAATATTTTATAATTTATATTTTTCAATTGTGTTTTTAAACTATAAAAGTAATTTATAGTTGAGATCTGAAAATGGCTGATCATTCGTATTTAATAGTTAACAACACATTAATTAGGTAAAATTTATTTAATGGTTGATGAGTCCTTGAGCAATTAAATAATTTGTTATTAAAAATTAATAAAATAATTTAATTGTGAAAACGTCAAAAATTAATAAAATAACCTTTTAATAATATATGGCACTAACCAATATATAAAATGCTATATTTCATTGGTCTTAGGTATAATTTATTTTGAACTAAAAAAAATATAATTTATTTTTTATTATAAAGTTTTAATAATTAAAAATATTAAATTTAAACTAAAATTAAAAAAAAGATAGTTGATAAATATTTTAAAAATAATAGTTCTTTTATAACTGGTTAAACAATAATATTAAAATAAATATTTAGCTAATACAAACAATTTTTATATTTGAAATAAAATAAATATTTTTTATGAATTCAAATGACATATTTTATATTTTAGAATCTTACTTTTTTAAGTTTTCATATTTATTTTTAATTTAATTGAAATTGAAATTTATATTCTTTTTCAAACATCATAAACAAAATATTTTTCAAATTAAAAAAATAAAAAATCGAACACAAATCCAAAAGACAACCACCATAATTCCAAAAGACAATAAAAAATTATTATACATATATCTTTCTTCTTGGTTTTTTCTTCTTGCCGTCAACTTGAGCTTATTTATTTATTTTTTTTTTATTGTGTGGAATTTTTAACAATAATAATATTTTTTTATTTGATTGTGATAAGGTATAAATGTAATATGATAAGAGCTATACGGTAATTTCCTCTTCTTATAATTAGCTATATATATTTTTTTTATAAAAAATTTGTATTTTATTAATTCATATTGAGAATAAATTTATTATTGTTATTAATCGGTCAATTTTTTTATATTATTAAAAATAATATATTATTTTTATTAATCAGTTCGATTCGATTTTATTGATTTTTTCTTGCTAAAATTGAATTGAATTGAAATAACAAAAAATTTTAAGAATAAAATCGAATCAAACTGAATTTTTAAATTAATTTAATTCGATTAATTTTTTACATATGAATCGATACTACTCGCCTTAATTGGAGTCTTGCAATTTTGAACAACTTGTCTTAATCTATGTTTTATTAGATGTTGTAGTCAGTGAAAAGTTAACAAATCCCATGAGAAATTTTCTTTTTTTATAAACTTTAAACAATTAAATCAATCAAATTTATTTGGTGGGAAAATTTAGTGGAAAATCCAAATAAAATAAATTGAAATTTACGTTAAAGAATAATTAATATTTAAAACATCCTTTTTTATTTTTATTTTGGTCCTTAAAAGGATAATGTTTTACGTTCAAAGCCTTCAGCATGTTTAAGGTCTGCAACTAAGATAATGCTTCCCTAAGGTTAATTGTCTTTCACACATTAATATCAAATTCATCTCTAATTTGCCACTGAATACCTTAACTCTTACTCTACATAAGACTCAAGGTTGTAAATAGGGAAAAACATTCGATCGGTTTGGTTTAAAATTAAATCGAATTAAATAAATTAAAAATTAAAATTTTAATATTTATAAAAATCGAATCGAATTGATTTTAATCAAAAATCGAATTGAATCGAACTGGTCTGATTTAGATTAATTTAATTGATTTGAATTTTTAATAAATTTTTTACTTTTTACGGTTTATTTTTAATATTTTAAAATTTAATTGAAATATTTTAATTTTGATATGATCTAATCTCTTTATATTATTGAAAATAATATATTATTATCATTAATCGGTTTGTTTTAATTTTTTTAATTTTTTCTGATCAAAATCGAACCGAATTGAAATAACTGAAGTTTTTAAAATAAAAAATCGATCAAACTAAATCAAAATGAATAAAAAATTGAACTGAATTTTTGAATTAACTCAATTCAATCGATGTTTTAAGTTTAAATCGAATTTCAGTTTGAATCGAATACTATTCTCCTCTAATTGTAAATATATAATTAAAAGGAAATTTGAATATAATCCACCAAAGAAATGATGAATTTTTATAATAATAACTTTATATAATTTAATTAATCTAATTTTTTAGAGGAATTTGAGAGTCTAATTACATAATTTTTTTTTAAAAAAATCAACTTCTCTCATAATTTACTAATCCATCAATGAAATTCAAGTTTAATAAAGCAAAACTAGAAGTATTTAGTGTGATAATAAAGTTTAGTGCTTTAAGCCAAGAGTAATGCTAGCAACAATTATTTATGATAAATATTTAATAGTTAAAATTAATAAATGTATTAATTAATAAATTTTTTAAAATTTTATATGCATTTCAATATATTTTTAAAAATTAAAAAATGAATTAAGTTTCTGAACTAAATAATAATTCAGTAAGAATATTAGTTTTTTTTTTAAAATAATTTTTTATTAAAAAACATTGTTTAATTTAAGATGTTTCTGTCAAAAATATTCATGATTATTCTCATTAAACTAGCTACGATTACAAACGACTCTTGCTTTTCTTCCTTTTCAATCAATCAATCAATTGATCTAATTACAATGCAAAGACTCCATGCATGATTCCTTTTGAGTTGATGCTAATTCAAATCGATTACTTCTTAAAAAGTGAATTTTTTTAACAAATAATTTAATTAGGTGAATGAAAGTAATTTACTTTTTTTCTATTAAGGAAAGAAATATTTTAAAATTAATAGCTAGCAGCCAAACAAGAGGAATGGAAAATTAAAGAACTCACCACATTTCATATATATATATATATATGTATAGAATCCATCGAAAGCCTGCTCATCAACCAGGCGTAAAATCCCAAGTCCTTACTCTGTCGATCGATCTCAATAATCTCCATTTATTATATATACACACAGAAAAACTCATTAATTTTAGATTTGTTTCTGAAAATTCACTTGCTAACAACTAGCAATTTCAGGTATATCCACACAAATCCCTCACTGTCTGCTAATCTTGAATTTTCTTCTTTTTAATTTCAATTCTATATATATATAGTTTTTGATTGAAAGTTTCTTCAGAAACCCTACAAGAATGGATTTCTTGGTGAAGAAAGAACAGCCGATTGGTTTAGAAGATGAGAATGATAATGATCCATTGGTGATGGCTTCTTGTTTGGATTTCAAAGTAGCGGCCTTGAAGAAGAAGAAGAAGCAGAAGAAAATGTGTTTTGATCATCATGAGTTAACAGACGACAGGTCGTCTCAAATACTCTCCATGTTTAGGAAATATCTTTACTCCAAAACTCAAAACGATGTCGTTGGAAAAACCAATATGGAAGAATCAGAAGCCATCAAGCTGAAGCATGCAGCTAGATTTACGCCACGCCAAGCTTCTCTCCTTGAACAGAAGTTGCTTCGTGGAATTAGGTATTGTTCGTGTTTTAAAAAATATTTTTCTAAAAAACGGAGCAAACTAGTTTAGAGATAGGAATGCTCCGACTCATATAAAGGCACATTATCCCTTTTCACAATTGATGTTAGATTTGACAGATATAAATTTTTCATTACACTATGAGGATATACGCAATTAATATAAGCAAAATACATCAATAATTTTATTAAAAATAAAAATTAAATTAATCTTACTTGGATAAGTAAATTTCATTTTTATTTTTCATATTTTATAATTATGTGTTCATAAAAAAATTTACAAGCAGGAAGGAAGAAAAGCAATCAGAATTTGATGGCAAGTCTTCAGCGGCACAACTCACAATATTCTACGCAGGAACTATCAATGTGTATAACAATGTTCCTGCTCACAAGGTCACAATTTTATTAAACTCCTCTACTTATTTTAATTCTTTATTTTATTTAACAAAAAATATTTATTATTTTTTTTACTCAATTAATTATTTATTATTAATTAGATAGTCACTGAAAAAGTTATTATTACTAACATTTCTCAATTATTTTCAAAGGTAAATTACAAAATTAAATTTAATTAGCATTTGCCTATTAATTAAATAATTAGGAAATTGAAAATTAATTTATTGATAATTTTGATTATAGGCACAAGCCATTATGCTGCTTGCTGGTGAAAGCTCTACGTCAAAACCTGCTTCTGTAGAACTGCCAGCAAAAATGGAAACTAATGGAATCTCTTCATCGGTCAATCTAACATCAGTCTGCAAGTTACAAGCAGGTTTTAATTATAAAAGTGCATTCTTTTTTCTTTTCTTTTTTTTTCTAGTTTAATTTCATATGAATCGTATCTATTATTAATTACTTAATTTATTCATTACTTGTTAAATATACTTCTTCCATTTATTTTTATTTATCATTTAAAGTTTTTATAAGATAATTTAAATAATAATTAAATTACATAAATTGTAGCAACATAACTATTATATAATTTGACTAAATTTCCTTGTATTGTTTTCCTAATATAATTACTTTTATTAAATTATTTTTATAACTATTAAATTTTAATTTTTTAACATGTATTAAATAAAAATATATTAAAAATTATTAAATAAATTACTATGTCAAAAAAAATTTTATTATTTAAAACTAACGAAGAAAAAACAGGCTAAACTAGAGTTCCTAAAAAAAAATTTATTTGAAACCAATTAGACTCAAAACATATAAAATGACATGAAATTTATATTCTCGTGTTCTGAATTCATAAAAAATTAAATTCATTTAAGAATTTTCTTTGTAAAAATATTTAAATATTTTGTTCAAATCACCTCTTCAATTTCATTTATCAAAAGCTTTTAAAAATAAATGTGGAACTTAAATCCAAAATGAGAATTGTGTACTATTGCTTCAATTAGATGATGATATTATAGGCCATAACATAAGTGGACTAAAAGAGAGTAGCAATTTGACCGGAGGGAGGACGTAAAGAGAGAAAGAAAATGAGAGAGCACAACACGAAGGCGGTAGAGTTTTGTTTTACCAAAAGAGAAGAGGTGTTTGTCACATCGTCTCTTTTTATCAAGTGTATAGTTTCATCTGATTTTTTGAATTCGATTTTGATTTCTTTTGAATTTAGTTAAATATGGATTAGTTATGATCGTTCTTGTTTTCTTTCTGATTGATAGTGATTTTATATCACGATGGCAATTTGAAATCATGCTATTACGTTCGACGATCAACTCTCCGATTCGCTTTATCGTGTTATTTTCATTGGCTTTAGATTGGAGCTGTTGTTTTTGGTAAAAGGTTTTATATGTGATTTGATTTTTATTGCCATGTGTTTGTTTGTTTTTTATTTAGTTTGCTATTTATTTTTTTTAGTTCGGTGCATGCCTGCTATTTTATCGTCATCGTCTTCTTCTCTGGATGAGATTCATGTATTGGTTTGTTCTTCACGACAGAGATAGCAGCGGTTAAGCAATTTTCAAGTTATTCTGGATAAGGATGTTTTATGGGCTTGTGGTTTGTACTTATGGATTATGAGCCAGGCTGAGTTTTTACTGTTGGATTGTGAATTGGATTAATAAATTTATTATTTTCATATGAATTTATATTAATAAAGATAATTATTACCCATTAACTTTTTCTTAACCGTTGCCTTTTAATTTCCAGACCTTCCAATTGCAAGGAAGCTCTCACTCCAACATTTTCTTGAAAAACGTCGCTGCAGGTATGTTCGAATCTTCAATCATTTTTATTGGGAAAAGTATTTTTTGATCCATATAGTATAATAAAATTTATTAATTATTAATTTCATAATTTTAATTTTTATAAAATTAAAATATGAATTTTTTTATATTATGTGGATTAAATAATAAAATAAATAAAATATAACTTAAATAATAAAATAAATAAAATTAACAAAATAACTATTTAATAAAATTTTTAAGATCGCTAAGATCAATTGATAAATTGTGGTTATAATGTATGTGCATGTACATGATTTTGCAGGATAATAAGCAAATCTCCATATTCCAGTCCAGCTACTCCTAGGGCAGAAGAAAATAGTGAGGAAACTAAGCCAAGAGCAGACGGTGATGATTCAAATGCAGTTCATGGCAGCATCTCTCTTTCACCATTCCCTTCACGTTTAGGCTACTTCTTCCCTGTATCCGCTAACAAAGATCTTTGATTATTTCCTAATATTATGTTTTGTATGTATAAAATTAACCACTACAATTTAATTTAATTATATTAAAATGGTGAATTTTAAATTTAACTTTAATCATAATTATTTATTTTCTTTTTTAAAAAAATTTAGTGCTTGGTCACCAACTTGAGAATTGATAAGTGAAGAAATTAGTTGGGCTTCTGATTTGTAAACTTTGACGTGCAAAGGGTCCCAACAAAGTCAATTATTTAAAAAAAACATAGTGAGAAAAAAATTAAGATCAAAATCTCTAAGCTCATTTAAGGTATAGTGCTTTCAATAATAGAGTATTTTAATATTTTTTTATTATTTTATTAAAATTATTAATAATCAAATATAATATAAAATATATATATATTTAAATAAATTTCAGACATTTTAAATTTTACTCTTTTAATTTTTAATTTTCATTTAAAAAAAATGAATTTAAAATATAAATTGTCTAATATTATTGAAATAAAAATGCTTTTATGAAAATGATTTAAAAGGTAAAGGAGAAAAAAGCCAAAAGAAAAGATGGGAATAAATTCACATGACTACTCAGCAGTTTGTGCTCCAAGTTATACGTAAGCATAGCCCAGGCGTGGATCCCAGTCATCACCGCCGGAATTTAGCCCCACCCAACCAAAAAACCAAACTGAAAAAACTGAAATAAAAATAATATAAAGGCCAAAAAGGATTTGATCTTACACTTGCAAGATCACACCTTTTCATCCCCACCATCCACATCATCACATGGGACCTACCTTTACTCCCACTATATGCATCTACGGCCCACATTCTCCCATGGCCCACCTCTGAATCTCAATCAATCACCCAATTAAGCTGTCTCTCAGCTTCTGCTCCAACTTCGCACAAAAACTGCTCGTCTCTCTCTGGTTAGATCTCTCTGTAAACGAAGAAGAGGAATGAGGAAGGGCAGCGAGGACTCGCCTGCTTCAGCTTCAGGTATCAATCCGAGCGTCAAGAAGGCAGAGAGGCCGCCGCTGCTAAAGAAATCCAAGACATCAATCTCCGATGGCACTCACTTCCCCGGCCCGCTTTTCCCCGCTGTCCGCCACATATCTGCTTCCACCCCTTCCACTCCTCTCCGCCCTCCATTTTCCGATCTCCGTGTCTCCGTTGGCAACGGTGATGCTTCTCCAGCTCATAATAGTGGTAGGAGCATTAGTGATAGTAGCTTCTCTGGTCGGGATTGGGTTTACCCGTCGTTTCTCGGACCTCATGTGGCGGGGAATCGGGTAACGGTGAAAGGTCGGCGTGGTAGTGGTGGTAATAATAAGGTGGCGGAGGAGAAGAAGGGGACTGGAAGTGTCTCGAGTAAGTCGGTGAAAGTGAAAGAGGAGAAACTAAAGATAGAGAAGGAAGTGAAAACGGCGGCGAGTCAAGTTTTGGCGACTCAGCGGAGTTCTGCGGCTCAGTCTGATTCTAGGAGCAGTAGAAGATTGAGACATGCTTTGGTCTTTTATTTTGTAAATTCAACTACTCTTTCTCCCTCTCTCTCTCATTTTGGTATATATAATGTTGGCTTTTGTTTGGTTCCCGAGAAAATAGAAGAAGATACTCACAGAGAAAAAGAAACTGAAATTTAAATAGGAAAGAAAACGTGAAAACTGTGATAGCGTACTGTTGTTTCAGAAAATGGAAAAAGATTTATCTTTTTGAAATATTTCTTTTTAATGAAATTATCAAATTCCCTCATTGGTACATTACTTTTGTTACTTTCCGGTGTAGCAAAAGAAGCTCCATTCTACTTTTGGCTTATGTTTCAGCGGTTTCTTTTTCTTCATTTTTGGTAATGGATTTATTTGGTACTGTTTGATATGTCTGCTAATAATTTTATTGCTAATCTTTTGTTGCAGCTCATTTTCATTTATATATCATCTGTATCTTATTCACTTCACCTGCAGAGTAAAGTTGGACAGCTAGAGGTATGTTCTGTAACTTACAAAAGTATGAGGGTGCATTAAATTTGTCTTCAAAATCTTGAAACAATCTTATTCTGGTTGTGAGAATCGAAATTAAAATTGAAAGGGTAAAAGCTGGTAAATGCGAATGGTGGAACTCTTAGAACTTAGAAGGTTTACTCAGAAAGAATCGGGTAAATAGTATAGATAAAGATTTGTACGATGGTTTTGCTGAGTTGGGTTTTTTTTCACTAGGTCACTCTGCATGATGACTTAACACACATATATGCAGTTTGTGTCCATATTTTTACCAATATGATCTTTTAATTGCAGGAAGAGATTATTAACCTTCGGACAACATGTAGCAGCAATGGTGATTTTGGTGGTAACAGCATCGAAGTTTTGCAACATGAAGATTATAGCTCATTTTATTTCCAAAATGCTGACAGTAGAACTATTGCTTTGTATACTGTGATATTCACACTCATTATGCCATTTGTATTCTACAAATATCTTGATTACCTTCCACAAATCAAGACTCTGTCAAAAAGAACAAAGAATAAGAAGGAGGAGGTTCCCTTGAAGAAGAGGATTGCATATACAGTGGATGTATTTTTCTCTGTTTATCCTTATGCAAAGCTGCTTGCGCTGCTCTTTGCAACCATATTTCTGATAGCATTCGGCGGCTTGGCATTGTACGCAGTCAGTGATGGTAGCTTTTCTGAAGCCCTTTGGCTGTCGTGGACATTTGTAGCTGACTCAGGAAATCATGCAGATAGGGTTGGCACTGGGCCAAGGATCGTTTCTGTCTCTATAAGTTCCGGAGGCATGCTGATATTTGCTATGATGCTTGGACTTGTCTCAGATGCCATCTCTGAGAAAGTAGATTCACTGCGGAAAGGAAAGAGTGAAGTTATTGAAAAGAACCATATACTAATTCTTGGATGGAGTGACAAATTGGTAATTCACTTGGGGAACTTCGAACTTTGATGTCCCTTTTTTTCTCGTGTTCTAATTTTTTATTTCTATTTTGGTTACACAACAATCCAGAAGTCAAAAGATAAATCATTTGTTAGATTAGGGCCCTATTTCTTTACTGATGTAACTTCTTGGGATTATGAGATGTACTGTCTTATAGCATTTCCTAATTAAGGAGTAATGGAATACCAGATGCAGATTAATGTCAAGGAACTCTCTGTGTTGTTTGGCTGTTGCGCACAGTTATTAGAGGCGATTTTTTCATGTTATAATATAGTATCTCTTTATATTTGTGAAATTTGTCTTTAGTTTTATTGTACTTGTATAATAAATAAGTCTTGAGGTGAGATGTGTTGCTATGGCTCTTTGTAGCACTCATGTCATTTTGCTTCATCTGTAGAATCTGTAAATGTTTTCCTTTGTGTTGATTTCACCTCTGAAACTGCTAAATGGATCTGAAATGCATGCAGAACTGCCTTCTTTTATGGCTAATGTGGCTTTGCCCCCCTCATTTCCTTCTTATTCTTTTTTGTAAAAGAGCAAGAATTTGTAAATCATAGGGTTATAATACTGATGCTTTTTCATGAAAAGTGTGAAAAGATGGTGCTTTGGTTGTAGGGTTCACTTTTGAAGCAGCTAGCAATAGCGAACAAGAGTGTTGGTGGTGGTGTAGTCGTTGTTCTAGCAGAAAGAGACAAGGAGGAAATGGAGATGGATATAGCTAAACTAGAATTTGACTTCATGGGTACTTCTGTTATATGCAGAAGTGGCAGCCCTCTTATCCTGGCTGACTTAAAGAAAGTATGCTCAGTGGTTTTAATTTTATATATTTATTTATTTGCTTAGCTTTTCTAGGATTGTGTGGATTGACTTTCTTATTACCTAATCCTCAGGTTTCAGTTTCCAAGGCACGTGCTATCATTGTATTAGCATCTGATGAAAATGCAGATCAGGTTCATTCACAATGTCTCTATCCAGTTCTGTGGTTTTTGTACTCTGATGAAACATTCTTAAAGTTTTTTTTCTTGTATTTTTGTTGGGCCAGAGTGATGCACGTGCTTTAAGGGTTGTGCTTAGTCTAACGGGTGTTAAAGAGGGCTTGAAGGGTCATGTTGTTGTAGAGATGAGTGATCTTGACAATGAACCTCTGGTGAAGCTTGTTGGAGGAGAACTCATTGAAACAGTTGTTGCACATGATGTGATTGGACGCTTGATGATCCAATGTGCTTTACAACCAGGCCTTGCACAGGTTGTTCAGACAAGTTTCAGCATGTTCATTTACAGGCATTGTGAATATGAAACTCTAAATATCATACTTGACTTTATACTTGACTTTTATCCACATAAACCATTGTCGTACCTTATGGTGAAGCATCACTAAAAGCGAAAAGTTGATATTGATAATAGATCTGCTGTTAGTTGGAGTTGTATCTAGGTTGAAGACTCAAATAATCTAAGAATAGAGGTGCCTCATCTAAGACACTGCTTCCCTGTGATGCTAACATTTACTTTATGTGGTAGAGTACACTTTTGGCTTCTTTTACTCATATATAATCCGAAAGCCCTTTCATCAGAATTTGTTGATAAGCAAGATTCTTTTTTTTTTTTTTTTTTTACTGGGACAGTTGCACTCTCTCATTCCCAAATCCCTCCTGCCCACCCAAAAAGAAAAGGATCATCAAATTAATGCTCTAACTTATTTTCTTTCATTTCTATATTATTTTTGGCCTGCAGTCCTTATTTTATTACAAATTGGGTGGATGCTTGTTTTAATTTTGATAGTTGTATTAATATAGAAGCACTCTGCACTATTTATCCCTGTCTATTACTGTTCATGAAAAGGCTATAATGTTAAACCCCCTGCCCCAAAACCAACAAGTGCCGAACCTTGAAGTGATGCTATCTGTATTTATTTATTTATTCGTTCATTCATTCATTTCCATTTACAAGCACTACCCCCTCTGGGTTTGATGACAATCTCTAAGCAATTCTAGTTACTCAGTTTCCCTTGTTTACTCTTCAGCAATCTAGGGTAACTTAATTTTTTCCTTCTTTATGCCAGATTTGGGAAGATATATTAGGGTTTGAGAATGCTGAATTTTACATTAAAAGGTGGCCTCAGTTAGATGGTGTGCGTTTTGAAGATGTGCTCATTTCATTCCCTGATGCAATTCCTTGTGGAGTTAAGGTTGCTGCAGACGGTGGGAAGATTATCTTAAACCCAGATGATAACTATGTTCTAAACGAAGGGGATGAGATTCTCGTCATAGCTGAGGATGACGACACTTATGCTCCAGGTCCTCTTCCAAAGGTTGTCCTTTTTCACATAGATATAGCAAAAAGATGGTTTTGTGCATAAGATGTATTATGCTTAAGCCTTGATGATTTGCAGCTTTGAAAGTTGAGACTTTCAAATCTTACTAATGCTTACAACTACATAGATAAGTTTATCATGTTGAGTTTGAATTATTAATAATAAATTGACATACTAGTTACACATCATGCAGTGTACATGTTTGCTAGTCCTTCTCTTTTGCTGCCAACTAAAGCTGATAACATGTAGTTCCCTAAGTTTTCCTAATTAATGATCTATGCTTTATTTGAAAATTGCAACTGCTTTTATTCATCCTGTTTTAGAATCATTTTGGCTGTGTGATCCTTTCTTACATGTGCTTGTCCTAAGTCCAGGTACGTGGAGGTTCTTGTCCAAAACTAATTGATCCTCCAAAATATCCAGAGAAGATACTGTTCTGTGGCTGGCGTCGTGACATTGATGACATGATAATGGTATGCATTTTAACAGTTTTAATATTACCTTTCCCTTTTTGTTCAGATGCATTTGAAGATGATTGAATTGCTGAAATTTACATGACTGCAAAAGAAGAAATTGTGGAGATATTGTTTGATTTTGTTTGTATGGTCATTTCTCAGGTTCTAGAGGCATTCCTGGCCCCAGGTTCAGAACTCTGGATGTTCAATGAGGTCCCAGAAAAAGAAAGAGAAAAGAAACTTACTGATGGTGGGCTTGATATTTCTGGATTAGAAAACATTAAACTTGTCCACCGCGAGGGAAATGCAGTCATCAGACGGCATTTGGAGAGTCTTCCACTAGAGACTTTTGACTCTGTAAGTGGCTTCACCATCTTTTCTCTTACTCAAGTTTCACCTTGAGATTGAAGATCATCAATTTAGGATCTTGAACAAATCTAGGGACTAGGATCTAAAAGGGGTTTGCCACATAAGATCAAGACTCTTCGACAGAATGCTTAGAATTCTATGCTAAGTTAGAGGAAAGAATTGGAAGGAAATAAGCTTTAGTAGATACAAAGTTCAATTGACTAAACTGATTGTGGGAAAGAAGCATTAGGTGCAAAAGATTGCTCTATGAGTAGCCAACTGAAGAAATTTTGAACATTGAAGAGAGTGCACCCAAGAAACAGCATTTGCCTCTCCATTGATTTTGGTTTTGGGCTAAACAAGCACCCATTGACAGCATGGATCTACAGTTGTATGAAGAATTCAAGTGTTTATAGTGCTAAACAAGTGTCCATTAACTGCTGTTAATTATGTTGGTAGTGTTAGACCATTGAATAATACTAACCAAAATAGGTGGTTGATGTGGGTTGCTCAACAACTATTTTCATAAATTCAGTTGACATTTCAAATGAAACTTTTCTTGTCATACACAAGTGCATTTTACATTTTCTTCTATGAGCTCAATTTCACTACTGGTTACTAACTCTAAAACGGACAGATCTTAATTCTTGCAGATGAGTCATTGGAGGACTCGGTTGTGCATTCTGACTCACGATCTCTTGCTACCCTTCTTCTTATTCGAGATATACAGGTAACTGCTGGTAGTGTCTCCTTTCTTTGGGATATCAGAATACTAAATTGCTAATTATTTAGTATGGCTCTCTCCCATTCCCTTTTTTATTTAGTAACAACCATTTACTTGAGCATTTGAAAATATTATGGTTTTTGTTGTGGATTTCTATCCCTCATTAGCTGCTTGTCAATTCAAACGGCAAAATACATCAATATGAAATTTTTATCTTGGTCGATATTAATAGATTTTATTAGCAAGTACCAAGCATCTAGTTGATGGTGTTTTTTCATGATAAATTATGGTGATATTTGCCAGGGTATTTTGTTACCCACCTCATATAACAGAGAGAGAGAGACACATTGTTGAGGCAGTTGTGTGCATGCACATGTTGAAACTGATGATGGGACTTAGTTCTTAGTATATATATATATATATTCTCCTTGCTTTTGGGAAGCAAGGTGTGACTAGATATGGATGATATTTTGGTTGGAAATGGGAGCTCGGAGAGAATTTTGCATGTGTTTTTCCAGGCATTCCTATAACATTGGCAAAAGCGCACTTCTATGATCTGTTTGTGTTAAATAATCTGATTATTGAAAAAACTTCTCTTCTTCCCCCATGGCTCATGGGTTGCAGTCAAAGCGTCTCCCTTATAGAGATACAAAGTCAACATCTTTACGGCCTTCTGTGTTCTCTCATAGCTCTTGGATCCGCGAAATGCAGCAAGCTTCTGACAAATCAATAATCATTAGTGAAATCCTGGACTCTAGGACTAGAAACCTGGTCTCAGTGTCCAGAATCAGCGACTATGTGCTATCAAATGAACTGGTAAGCATGGCCCTGGCAATGGTGGCAGAAGACAAGCAAATAAATCGTGTTCTAGAGGAACTCTTTGCCGAGGAGGTATCTTTCATGCCTAGTTCCATGCTTTACTGTTACTATGGAATGTTTGTATATTAGAATTTAGTGAATAGGGACAATGATTGATTAAGTCTCTTTATTCTTTTTCTGGAAATGAAACTAAATAAAATGTGGGGAAAGTCAAAGGCATCAAATAGGAAGGGGTTCATCATTCAGCTAAATTATAGTTCATTTTCTGTTGTGAAAAAGCAAACAGCAGATACTGATTCTGATTATCTTTTTTGGTGCAATGTTATGCATTGCCTTTACATGTGGGAATCCAAGATTCAAAGAACATAAAGATTACATTTTATGTGTTTGACATAATAGGCCTAACCGGGGGAGATATTTTATAAGGAAAAACAATGATAGAAAGAAAGTGAAGTTGCATATCTGTGTGTGGAGATTACTGTACTGTTTTTCTTACTCCTTTCAGCATCTTGTATACCATCTAGTTTACTGTTTCAGAATCCAGGGAATAACGGTAGTTGTCATATTTGCAGGGGAATGAGATGTGTATTAAACCTGCAGAATTCTATCTATTTGACCAGGAAGAGCTTTGTTTTTACGAAATAATGATCAGGGGACGTCAAAGAAATGAAATTGTGATTGGCTATCGTCTTGCATATACAGATCGTGCGATAATTAACCCTCCGGAGAAATCAAATCCAAAAAAGTGGTCCCTTGATGATGTTTTTGTTGTCATCTCCTTATGTGAATGACTGTAGACAACTGTATCTTTCTGATGCCACAGCAAACTACTCTCTTCTTTATATTCTCTCCCAACTCTACAAAAATTCTTCCCCTTGCCCCCTGATAGGTACATGACCAGTTGTAACTTGAAATCGTAATGCTGAAAATATTTGACTGACAGAGGTAGTTGCTTGTAGATCACAGCCTTTCAATAATTAGTCAAATATGTTGTACAATTGTAACATATTTAGCCAATGTGAGCTGAAAAATGAGTTGATTATGTTCAAATGACACTGTTCCTGAGGTACTTCACCTCACCAATTCTGTAAGTTTTAGTATCTTCATCATCCTTTCTGATAATTCTTTGATGCAGCTATGCCTATGAGCAGCTTCAAATTACTCATTTTTGGAATAAAACAGAACATTTCAGGTGCCATAATTATTCATCTGTTTTTGAAATTAGTGCAGCTTTGTCAATTGGCAATCCACTTCATTGTGGTTCTATGTCAAATTATGTATTTTTCCTCCTTTCCTTTTTCCCTTTTAATAATGTTTTTTTTTCCCTAAATTTAACAATGCCATGGAGAATTAAAAATGTCTATTGATGAAATTTTACTAAAATTTTGTTAAAATTATTTATAATATAATTTCTAAAATTTAATAAAATTCATAACTTTCTTCTAACATTTTAATTGCTAAACATCTGAGTTTTTATTTTATCAATAGTCCTAGTTAATTCAAATTAAAAAGATTAAATTATTATAAATATATTATAACTATAAAATTAAATTATTATAAATTATTAAAATTAAAAAATTAAAATCTCAAAATTATATTATAAATTACCAATTTTATTTTAGTTTATATTTTGTAATTGAATACTCCTATGCTCCAGAAGATAGAATATTGATTTAAAAAATTGTAAATGTAGTTAATGTAACTAAAGCAATAAATTGTATATTACATTTTCTAATACACTTTTAATTCATAGAAATTATCATTTCAAAAAGGCAAGTAACCTATCATTGAAAACAAATGAAAAATAAAAAAGACTACTAGTAAATATATGAAAAAAGAATGACACAGATTTTCCACAATCAAACCAATTTAAGAAGCAACACTGTTTTTTCAATGGAACCAATGAAACTCTCACAACTAAAACCAAAAGCTGAACACCACCCCCTACCCCCACCCCCACAACTCATTTTTCTCACATTACAAAGCTTTCAATCTTCTGTTTACACAATGTATACACAACAATTTTGTTTGAGTGGCAGATCAGAACTTGCATTGATCAATCTCTTTTCAACCCATTAGATCGAAATGTCCAGCAAGTCCACCACCAAGTTCTCCATCATCAGGGAAGCTACTCCTCCGGAGCAACCCATCCCCCATCTTGTCTTCCCTGCATCTTTTTTCAAAAAATGTTACTTATCCAACTTTTCACAGAAATCACAAATGTTCTGTTTAGGAAAAGGAAAAATTACTATGTAGTCCTTGTGGTATAGCAAAATTAACTAGTTAGTCCATGTGTTTTAAAAAAATAAAATGAATAGTCCCTATAGTTTTGAAATCCTCCCATTAAGTTTTAGCACTGTTACGGGATCTAATAGTACATTTTTCTTATTTAGTGTATTTTTAAAAATACAAGAATTAATTAGTTAGTTTTACTATATTATAGAGACTAAATAGTAATTTTCTTCGAATGAAAAATGATTTAGACACATACCATAATATGTTGGTGACATAAGGTTCCCATTGGCTTTAGGAAGCTGGAGAGGGCATGAAGAAAGCGGAAGAACCGGAAGAACATGACAATTGCAAATCTCAACCATGTAGCCATCTGGGTCATGGAAGAAGAGCTGATCAACTGTAATACCAGCCTCTTCCACAACTGCTGTCACATACTCAATGTTCTTCTCCTCAAGCTTTTTAACAACAAAATCCATGTCTGAGCATTGGAAGGAAATGTGATTGTCTTTTGGATTGATTGCACCTTTCTTTGGTAGGACTTTTTCTGATTCAAGCAAATGGATGCCTACTCCATAGTTGAACAACCTGCAAAGCACCCATTTCAGTTTTAAGCTCTAATTGGATTAAGACCACACAGCTCACCGAGTGTTTCATTTTTTGGAAAATTTACTATTTAGTTTATTGAGTTAAAAATACATTAGTTCCTGAAATTCTAAAAAATCTACTAATTAATCTCTCCCTCCGTAAATTTTAGTCATTAAGTATTTTACTAGTTAATCCTTGTAGTATAAGAAAATTCATCATTTAGTCTTTTAGTTTTGTAAAAACGTTGACTAATTAGTTTTCTGTATCGAGGGTATTTTAATTTTTTTTTTGCAACATTTAACAACTAAAATTGACGAAAAAGCTAATTACTAGATCTTTTAAAGTCTCGGGAACGTTTTAACATATTTTCAAAATCGATAGACTAACTAGTGAATTTTTCTATACTACAAAGACTAAATAGTAATTCTCTCTTGTTTTATTTGATAAACAAAGACTCATAAAGTTGATATTCTTAAGATGGTATCCTTTTCAAGTGATAACTTCATGACTACTTTGTCCAATAAAGAAATCCATAGAAATGCAAATTATTGAGAAAATATAAGTAAGGTCACTATCACCATTGAAAATTTAAAAATTCATGAAAACCCAGGTGAATAAAAGAAGCTATTATATTAATGAAAGCCACACCACTCAACCAATAATCACCCAAGAGACAGCATCCAATTATTAATCCCAGTAGTTGGCCATCTGCTTTCACATTTTTTTATCATTAGAATCTTATGATAATGCATCAGCTCATCAGCTGTATCTTCTAAACATGAGTTGCATTATTGCAGGGTGAGCAGGGTGCGCAGTATTCGGTTCAAATTGAAAAAATCGATTGAATCGAATTGATTTAAAATTTTGATTCGGTTTTTTATACTTTTCGATTCGGTTCGGTTTTTAATTTTAAAAATTTCAGTTATTTCGATTCGATTCAGTTTTGATCAGAAAAAAATAAAAAAAAACCGAACCGAACCGATTAGTGATAATAATACTTTTTTCAATAATATAGAGAAATTAAATCATATTAACATTAAAATATTTTAATTAAATTTTAAAATATTAAAAATAAAGTGTAAAAAATAAAAAAATATTAAAAATCGAAATCGATCAAACCAAACCGAATCAGACCGGTTCGGTTCGATTCGGTTTCTGACTAAAATCAGTTCGGTTTTTAGTTTATTCGGTTCGGTTTGATTTTAAACCGAACCGACCGAATGCTCACCCTACATTATTGTAACAAATAAATATACCCATCAATAAAATCTTTCCTAACTTTTAAATCATTGAATCTGAGTAAATCTGAGAGGTCTCAAATTCTACTTCTCCAATCCTCAATCCCCATGTCAGAAAAAAAAAAAATCATTGAATGACATGTTTCACATATAATGACTTATGAAAAATCTCACATTCTGTACTATATATTAATATAGAAAAAAATTATTTTATAGTACAATAATTAGAAAATAGACCAAGAGAAACTACTCTAGGTTAAGTAGTGACTTCCTAATTCCATAATAAATGGAAAATTCTTACCTATATCTATTTTTAAAAAAATGATATAAAATAGGGTTGGAGGTATACAAATTTTATTTATTACAAACAGAGAATACCATAGAAGCTCCAAATTCATTTATCTCCCAAATTCACATGCCTAAAAAAGTTTAGCAATTTAATCAAAATTTTAAAGTAATCTCAATCTCAATTCTCACATCATTGCAATGTTGTCCCCAATTTGTTTATGTTTTCTGGGCAAAAAAGAAAAGATCAACAATGCATTGCTTTAATTTTCTCTCACAAAGGAAATGTAATTGGGCTGTGCATAATCTACTCAGATTCATATTCTTGCAAACTCCCATTTATGATATAAATTCTTGGCTCCAAGCTTTCAAATGAAACACTTTTAACTCCTAAAAGACAAAATGTTTAAAATTAATGGACTAAAATGTAATTTCATTTAAAAGCTGCTAAAAGTGGTGACTAAAGTGTAATTTTACTTTGGCCAAACATTCAAGTCATTTTTGGATTTTGGTTTTGTAATTTTATCTAACATTTTTCATAGATCCCAAACAGGATGATCTAATAGTTACATTCCTGCTTCTAAAATTCAAAAATTTTTCCTTTTAATGACAGTTGCAGAAAGCTTGAAAGGGGAATTAATTATAATTCAAAGTCTAATCTCTCTAAGAATGAAGCTTTCTTTAGCCTAAAAAAACAAATAAATTTCATAATCCCCCATCCTCAGAAATGGGTTTTGAAGGGAAACAAAAAATCCAAAAGAAAATTTCAAAATCCTCTAAGAATGAGCAGGATGATTAAACATTCTGAATACCCAAACAATCCTTTAACTAAACAAATATATAGAGCAAAGAAAAAGCAAAAGGGAGGAATGGGCATACCAAGCTCCTTCAAATTTGAAAGAAGAAGGCCTTTTGATGAGTACAAATCCTAAAACATCCTCATAGAATCTGACAGATTCAGGAACAGACTTGCAAACAAATGAGACATGATTCAATGACAGAATTGGCAATGTTCTTGGAGAAACCCACTTCTCTATTTCCTCAATTTCTCCTACATTTCCCATCCCCTTCTCTCTCTCTCTCTCTCTCTCTCTCTAAAAGTCTCCTTCTTTCACCGACTCGAGTTGTTAGAATATGCACACAATGGTGGGGTTTTTATAAAGGCAGCAGGCCATTGGGCAATGATCTTCTCCCCCCACATACACAAACACAACCCTTTCTTGAATATGGGCACATGATTTTCATTTCCTTTCTCTCTCTATTTTTTTAATTTGTTTTCCTACATTAATTAGAATTTTCTTGGGCCCATCCATACATCCTCTTCTTCCAGGAAAATATTGGGTTTTGTGAGAAAGTAAGGGAAAAAAAATTGCCACTATTCATTTTGTCTACATCACCAAAGTGAGGCTGAGTGGGTTTCCATTTGTCCAAATTGTGAAGTTAAAGACTTTTTCTCATAAATAAATAACAACAATTAGTATTTAAGTAATTAGGTTTAGCAAGAAAATGGAAAATTTTGTTTAAGTTTCCCCAAATATTAAACAACATTACTTTCAAGCAATTAAGTTCATGCAAGAAAGTAGATGGCTTTTTTTCAAGATCTGATTTGATAATTTTAAAATTTTCTTTCGTTTAAATTTATTATCTTTTGAAAATTTAAAAAATAATTAAAAATAAACGATATTCAATTCAAATTAAAATAATTAACATATTTTATTTATTTGATTTTTGATAAATATTAATTTAAAAATTATTACTTTAAAATAAAAATTAATTAAAAAATATTTAGAAGAAGGAGCCATCAATAATTGAGATTAACCTTCAATACATCATCTTATTTGAATTTTTGATGACTTTATTGTCATATTATTATTTTTCATGCAACATGCAATGCGTGCCTCACCAACTATTCTTCTTACATTCCATAAAAATAAATAAATAAATAATTACTCTTCTTTTATTTATTTATATAAATAAAATATTCCCATCATGTTTGATGCATGAAATTTCATATATATATATATATATATATATATATAAGAATGAGCAGTATTCGGTTCAAACCGAAAAAATTGACCGAACCGAAACCGAAAAAATCGATCAAATCGAAATCAAAAAAATCAACTGAATCGAACCGATTTAAAATTTTGGTTCGATTTTTTATACATTTCAGTTCGGTTCGATGTTTAATTTCAGAAATTTCAGTTATTTTAGTTCGGTTTGATTTTGATCAGAAAAAAACTGAAAAAACCAAACCGAACCTAATAGTGATAATAATATATTTTTTTCAATAATATAGAGAAATTAAATCATATTAAAATTAAAATATTTTAATTAAATTTGTAAATATTAAAAATAAAGTGTAAAAAATAAAAAAATATTAAAAATCGAAACTGATCAAATCGAACCGAATCGAATCAAATCAGACCGGTTTGATTCGATTTAATTTCTTACCAAAATCAGTTCGATTCGATTTTTATAAATACTAAAATTTCGGTTTTCGTTTTATTCGGTCCGACCGAATGCTCACCCCAATATATATATATCATATAAAATAGAGATATTAAAAAAAATATTATTATTATAGAAATTTTTTTTGAAAGAGAATGAATAAAATATAAAATCTCTCAAATTTAATCACATATACTTACTATCAGACTAAATTTAAATGTATTTATTATTAGATTAAGTCTGTAAATACTATAATTACATAGATATAAAAGTGAAAATTGATAATAAATAATAAAATTAATAAAAAAATATTATTATTATAAATCTTATTTATATAATTGCGAAATAAAGAAATTAATCGTTGGCTTGTTTCAAAAAAAAAATTATGTTGATAAGAAGACTTCTTTTGGGTGTGAATAATATATGTATAAAATAATAGCCTATTATTAAAAATTATATTATTTAATAATTAATTTACTACATTCACGTCCTTGACTTGATAATAAATATATTTAATTAAATATTAAAAAAATATTAAACTCAAAAGGCTAATTTCCATCTCTAAATTGAAAAAAAAAAGATAAAAAAAAGCCAGCTCACCATGAGGTAGACGTGGCAATCAAAATGGGCTAGGTTAAGATTAAAAAGTAAAACTAGTTAAAAGTATATTATTTAAAACTGTTTTAAATTAAGCGCACCGGCGAATATAATTCTCCCACGTTTGAGTCAATAAAGTAATTTTATATGGATGATTTAAATTTTAAATTTATTTTTTAATTAAACTCAAATTTTAAAATAATACTGTTTTATAATTTTTACTTATTTTATTTTTTATACATATTAAAAAATATTAATTTTTAATTATATTCATTTTAAATTCATTAAATTTTAATTTAAAAAATATTTTAAAAAAAATTTTAAGAAAAATAAAAGTATAATAATTTTAAAATAAATAAAAATTACGAACGCAGGGATTGATAAATTATAATTCCTCTTAATTTTAAATCATAATTGAATCAACCGACCTTGGAAGACCTATCACGAGTTGTTGTATGTGAAACCAAACCCTTTGGACATTGGGCATTGGGCACTGGCAGGCCACCATTGTTAAACATGTAACATGTGCCAAAATTCCCTTTTCTTTTTTTTTTTTAGAAAAAAAAAATTATAAGGTGCCAATTCCACTGTTCTATTGATAATTCCCATGATGAGTTGATAACTGTGTGTTTGACGGTGGATAAAATATTATTTTCTTTAATTTTTTACTGTAAAAATAAAAATTTATTTAATTTAATTATTAGATACCATTAATAATTATTACTATTATTATTATTATTATTAAATAATAATTATTTCTGATAAAGTTAATTTATATTAAAACCCTAATCATCAACAACTTATTTAAGTATTTTTCCTAATCAAAACACTATTTAGAGTGATTAAATAATTGATAAATTTGCTCCTTTAACTTTTGTTAAACAGCTTGCATTGCTAAAACAAATCTAGGTATTTAGTAAAACTTTATCGATTAATACATTCTTTATATAAAATGATTAACAATAATATAATTTATTTATTATAATGTTATATTACGGGTTGTTACTACAAAACAGAATCATGTAGTAAAAATCTGATAAATTGATATACGGTACAAAGATTTAGATATAGTGACATCCGGATCTTCATCAAAACTCGCTCATTTTAAAGCAAATTGAGTCTTCACATTAAGTACTGTCAAAGGTAATTTAGTAAATTATCGTTACACTTATAATAGAGAGATTTATCGATTTTCAACTGATTAATCGGTAAAATCTATCATCAATTAATCGATTACATCATTATCGTATTTTCAGAAAATATTATAATTAACTTTATCTTTTATAACATTCAATAATTACATAAATAAAATTGTATAATTTTCTTACGTTATTATTCTCAAATTCTATGTTTATTATATTTTTTAATTTACTGATTTGAACGTCGGAAGGGCGACCGTAGATATCAATTACATCCTATTTTTTATAGATTTAGCCAATCACAAACGCAGTTTCATTTTCCAACGACATAAGAATGAGTATTATATTCTTTCATAAAAGGCTTTCCTTTGCTTTTACATCTATTTCTACATCAAGGAATAAATCATCCAATCAAATATAAATTTTGTACATTATATTAAATAAATATTATTATTAGTTTTTCTAATTTTATAATCTCAACATGGATAATTTAGTACATTAAGCAAATTCAACTTAATGTCTAATGTCTCTCTAAAATTTTATTTAATAATTAAAATCTTAAGTCTATTAAAAAAAATTATTATATTGTTAATACTCAAATTACAACATTTTAAAAATCTAAATAACATTTTGGAGAGTGATAGTTCACCAAATCTCGTAATTGACAATTTAATAAATTTATTGACTCATTAATCTAAGTTTTAGATATAATTTTCTATGATTGGTTGGCATTTGATTAACGGCAATTACCTAATATGAGATAATAGTTTTTTTTTTTTTTCAATTTTAGGGGAAATTTACAATTTAGTCTTGGATATTACTATTATTAACAAATTAGTCTCTACATTTTCAGAAACCTATTAAAATGTCTTTATCTTTTATCTCCGTCAATAAAATAGTCATTCCGTCTATTTTTGCCGTTAAAAATATAGCAAAAAATAAAATTATCCGCCTTCTCCTCCTCCTCCATCTATTCTTCTTATTCTTTTTCTTATTCTTCTTTAATTATTCTTTGATTTTTCTTTTTATTCTTCTTATTCTTTTTCTTCTTCATCATCATCTTCTTTTTCTCCTTCTTATCCTTCATCAACTTCTTTTTCTCTTTTTCTTTTCTTTTTTTTCTAAGGAGTGACTATTTCGTTGATGAAAAAAAATGATAAAGACGTTTTAATAGATATGAGAAAATATGAGAATATTTTAATAGATTTTTAAAAATATAGGGACTGATTTGTTAATAATAATAATATTTAAAAATTAAATAAGGAATTTTATTTGAGAATAAAATTATATTTTAAAAATTTTTTCACTCATCTTTTATTTATTTTTAATGAAAAATATGATAGAATTTAATGAAAAATATGATAGAATAACTATTTTATTGAGAAAAAAAAAATATTTTAATAAATTTTTAAAAATATAAAAATTGACCTATTAATAATAATATTACTTAAGAATTAAATAATAAATTTCTCTAATTTTAAATACAAAGACAATGTTATTAAAATTCTAATACTATTTGAAAATGAAATTTAATTTTAACCGTTGAAAATTGATTGAAATATCTATAATTAATTATTTTATTAATTTTAATTATTGACTATTTTATTATTTAATTTTTGTAATAAAAATATTATTAATTGATTGTCTAATTTTATAAATATAGATATTAATTAAACTTTTTTTATTAAAGATATTTTAAATTCTCTCATAACGTGTAAGTAATAAATAAATTTTTTAAAATTTTAAAAATATTTTAATATATTTTTTAAAATTAATATATTAATTAATTAGTTTTAATGTATTATATAAATTAAATAATAATTTTTCTTTAAAAAAATTAATACGCACTCCACGCCTTTCACGTCATATTACAAAACAGCCTTGCCTGATTAAGACGGGTAAATTTTTTATTATTTATTTTTAATTCAAAATTTAGGTAAAAAGCCACGTCACATTATTATTGAAAAGCAGAAGAAGAAAATACGGATATGTACGGCGTCCACGTCAGCATGCTCAATAATGGGTGGCTAATCTGGTCAAATGGGAAAACCAAATTCACTTGGATACTCATGTAGTAATCTATACGAAAGAGGGTAAATTACTGTCAAATTTTTAATTTTTTATTAAATTTATTAGTTCATTTATATTATAAATTCACATAATTAAAATATTTTTATAATTTATAAAATTAAATTTTTTTTAATTATTTATAGTATAATTGGTATGACGTATGAGAATTAAAATTTAGGAATTAAATATTTAAATAGATTTTATTTTTATATTATAATTGGCATGACTTATGAGAAACGGAGATTTAAGGATGTGGTGTGGCTGCCGTGTTCTCAATTTTGCTTATCAAATTGTGGAGTAGTTTTCGTAAATTTGGTGGGTTTGTCCGTACTTGATAAGTCCTCGGGAAAGCATGTCAACTATGAAACAGGAACACGTGTTTGTTATTAAATTTGGTTTAGTATTTTTCATGAATATTTGGTAAATTTATTGAGATTTATTTTAAATTTTATAAATATAAGAAAATTTTAAAATATATTTAGCTTTTAGTAATTAAAAAAATCATTATCTAAAATTGAAGTTATTGATATTTTTATAAAATTACAACCTACCCCTTATTCTAAGTACAACAAATTGAGAGTTTCCACCAATGACCTCACCTAAAATTATAAAGTAGGATCCTATGAATGCAGCTTTGAAAAAATGGCCCCAACACGAGAAGTCTATTTTAAAATCTAAAGTTGATCAATAAGATGGCTCTTGAAAATTCTAATTAAATCAAGAATGGGCATTGACTTGTTGAGATTTTCACATGCACACATCATGACTTGTCGTTTTGCTCTATAATTATTGGAAGCAATCAATTGCTACATCCTTATATTTTCTATGCTAATTTTGTTGGGTGTATAAAAATTATTTAATTTTAGAGTTAATCATAAAAAAAAATTTAAATTTTAAAAATAAAAATTACTACTTAATAACAGCTAAAGTTTAAGGGTTTTTAGGAAGGGTAATTTTTAATATTGATTAAATATAATTATTTAATTAGTAATTTTATATTTGCATAATATATTTTCATGTAATATTATTAATAATTAATTGAAAAAGTCTAAATCTCACATAATATTTTTCCTATATATGATGTCCAAGCCAATTGGTGGGTACTTAAATAAGTGATGCCTAGATTTATGGCTACAACATATTTTTCATTTAATTAATTCTCATTTTTCAATCCCTATTAAAAATAATTAAGTGTTTTTTTTTTAAATTTAAAAATACATATAGCCATGGAATTATATAAAAAATGTAATAATATTAATAAAATTCTTAAAATATATAAAATTGAAAGAAAAAGTTATCCTATTTAAAAATGAATTAAATTTTCTTCTGATAGAAAAATATTATACATTAACTTATTTTCTTAAATGATTTAAATATTAGAAATTAAAAAATAATAATTTTATGTATTCTTTGCAAAAGAATATTAAAAAATTATTTTACATTTGCAAATTTTCCTTAATATTTAAATTACTAGAAAATAAAAATAATAATTTTATATACTCTTCGTGAAATCAGCCTTGAGAAAAGATTTCCACACTTTGAGATGTTGAGCAAATACAGATTCCATCCACAAGCCAGCAATGGTCCATAATGCACAAATTCAGGCCAGAGAAAAATTAATTTTTGATTTGATTAAGTTAATTTAAAGAAGAAAAAAAATCAAATTAACCAACCGATCTAATCAAGTTAATACATTTCTGTTTAAGCCCAACCTTTTGCAGGCTTTCTCTAATCTGAAGGTGAAGCCCAACCCACATTGTCAAGCAGAAAGAGGCTGTAAATATAGCTCAAATCATTTTGAAGTTAAATCGAATTCTTTTATTTCAAAAATGAAAACTGAGCAATCAAATTGAATTCTTATAAAATTTTCAATCAGGAAGCGCTTTGTGCATTATAATTAAGAACTCAGAATGCAATAATGGCTCCAATCTACTCCCAAACTAAGTTAAAACTGTCGTCTAAGAAAAATTTCATGCTTCCAAAGTGTTGCACTTTCATACAATCTTAACCCTCAAATGCTATAGACTAGCTAAATTAAGTGTAACAATAGCTAAGGTACACTGCATGAGATTGTGAAACCAAGAAATCTAAGGGAAGCCAAAGAAACACAAACTATGATGTTATGAGATTGAGGGAAGAATGTAATAAGATGTTACCCAATGAGGGGATTCAATATCTAGTGAGCACGAGTCATCTTTATTTTCGGCATACCCTTCTTCATCTGTCGAGCACGCTCTTTGGCTTCTTTCTTCCGAATAGCCTCTGCATTGAGCTTTGCTTCAGCCTCCTCTAGCATCTTTTTCCTCTCTGCCTTCTTTTTCTGTAAAGCTTCTTGTCTTGCGTTCTGAAGTTCCTTGTATGTCTCTTGGGCTGCTTTCGACCTGGCTGCCTCTGTTTTAGATCTAGCCTGCATAGGGAAAAGCAAAGTTTTTAGGACGATCTAAATTTGTAAATTATTAAAATAGGACTGCAAAGGCAAATATAAGGCGACCCACCTGGGAACTCAACTTGTACCGCCCAATTAGATCTATGTAATAAGGAACCAATGCTACCAATCGAGTCATGTCAGCCATGTTGTTCGCATCAGGGAGTGCAAATTTGAACAACAGCATCTTCTTATGTTTTCCAGGGTGTTGATCAGAAAAATGCATGGAGATGAAACCCTTGCCCAATTTCTCAAAAGCTTTTTCCCCAAAAACCTGCAGATTTTCAGATGTAATTCATATTATAGAAGCTATACTCCTACAGTGGAACAAACATGTTCACAAACCACACTGAAAAGTTCATGCATTCGACAGATTGTAAATGGCTAGGAAGCAGTCGAAATTGTAAATTTGTTGATGCTACTAGAGACGGCAACTGTGATAGAACTGGCTTAAGTTTCACAATGTTAGTCTGCTCCTACCCAGCTCCACATAAGAGCAATGGCCTATGGGAAAAGGTAATAGGATGGAGAAGATGAATTGGACTTAGAATTTGATTGTCATCAAGTAACTGAAATATAGAATGGTACATAGACATCATTCATGAAGCAAAATGTCTACCAACAAGGTTTGTCCTCCACTCAGTCACTGATACATAAGTATTTGCCAGATCCATCCCATGGTAAATCCAACGTCAACTTCAGATGTTTCCAAAGCAGTAAAGTTTGTGAAAAACAGATACCAGTCCCCATATATATATAGATATATAAAAAAAATAAAAAATAAACAAGTAATTAGAATGAAAATTGAAAGTAAAATATAAAGGTGGCATCAATATGTTAGGCCAAGCGAACATACATCAACAAGAGAGTATTGAAAATCCTTTTTTGACCTCACTATCATATCACTATGTGCTAAAAGTAGATGCAGCCACCAAATGGTTAGTAACCGTGCAAGCAAACAAGGAACCTTGTCAACCTAGTCAGCATGTAATACTGCTATTAATTATAGCATTGATGATTACTATTCCCTCAACCCCCACTTCCCATCCTCCATCCCCGTAACCACCCCCCCAAAGAAAAAAAAAAGCGAGTCTTAAGACACCACGAAAATTAATGAAAAGACAGAATTCTCAATGCAGGTGAGAGTCTGAGACACCATGAAAATCAATGCCTCCTATAAATGAATATCATCAACAGAGAAGGGGTCATAACCCAAGATGATAACAAATTTAAGATTTAAGAAGAGTAATTGGTTGCACTAATGCATTCAATAGAACCTGAAAAACGAATTTAGTTTGCTATATAGTAGAAATGGCTAAGAAAATGGTTCAAGTAGATATAATAATTTCAAAATCAAAACCCAGCCACACAAAAAAACCTACTCAAGAAACCAAAAGATTCCAAAACAATCTATACACGACCAGGCATAATCAAACTGTAATATATAAAAAAGGGAACTCAATTACTCAAAGACTACATTAACTCAGAGCAAAAATAGAAAAAAGTGATACGCCAGGCTATAGAGAAGAGATCAAAATCACATCACCAGTTAGAAATTTCAACTATGCAAGATGCAACACCTTAACTAAATACCAGAAACACTAATCAAATAAGTAACAAAATCCAGCCAGAGTTAATTTAATAATCTAACCTGCTCAAGCACAGCGTCAGTGATTAAATCCCCGGCAACCTCCTTGGACTCTGAAATAACTCCCAACTCCTCAGACACCCATTTCCTCCCACTAGGTGGCTGGGTTACAATCCCCGCAAATCTCTGCAAATCTCTCACCTCCTTCTGCATTGTTTTGGCGGCCTTCTTCTTTGCCAGCGCAAAAACCACATGATCCATCGCATCGTCATTCATATAGACTTCAAAAGTGATCTCATCCTTGCAAGGGACAATCATATTATAAATCCTAGCAATCAAATCGTGCCTGCTCTTCAACTCCATCGTAGCCAATAACCCTTGACAGTATCTACGACCACTAGCATAAAATTTGAAAACATTTTGCCCCTCTTTCAATAAAAGCGGCGAATCATCGCCTTCTCCAACGCCCAGAAGGCTAAAGTTCTTCTCGAAAATAGAGTCTTTCGTAGCGAATTTTGCCGCCCAAGACAGCGCCAAATTCTCATTTTCACGTTTCCCCGTGAAGTAATTGATAATGAACATGATCAAGAAAGAAACGCACACAATCTCCACCGTGTATGATTGCTGCTTGTTGAAAATTGTCTTTGGTTTAGGATCTGTGCTTTGGTCATCAGCAGGAGCAGTAGATTCCGTAGGTTTGGGCGTTTCCACTTGAGGTTGTTGAACAGGCAGACCTTCGAATTCATCTTCGTCCCAGTAATCAAAGGTGGTGGTTGACGGTGGATAAGAGGGTTTTGATTGATCCGATTCGAGTTTCGAGGATTGCGAATCCGAATTGGACTTCACGTTGAGCTCAGAATTCTCTGATAAGGAATCTGTGACTGGAGAGGGTGGTGAATCGGACCGAGTTAAGGAAAGATCGGTGGGCTTGAACGAGTGAGAGTCTATGGGTTCCTCCACGACGTCGTCTTCTTCGCCTTCGAAACCTTCAAAGTGGGAATCGGCAGCAACGTAAGAGCTAGAGAGGATGAGAAGCAAGAGGGAGAGAAATCGGAGAAATGAAGCGGGTCGGGTCATTGCTGTGGATTGGATTATGAGGATAGAGTACGTGGATATTTGATGTTCTCTAGAGAGAGAAAGAAGGGGAGGGAGACGGTGGTTGTGATGGCGGAGAGAAACTCATTGGCGACGGAAGAAACAAAGGAAGTGATTGGAGGAAGTGCAGATGTTTGCAACAAGACCAATAGCCATGGAGCTGCAGTGCTACTACCTGTACTTGGCGTTTGGCGAGGTGGACTCGACGAGGGTATTCTTGAAAAATAAAAAAAATTAAGCATCCGTATGGTTGTGAAAAATACTTTTTGTATTTAAAAAATATTTTTTATACAAAAATATTTAAATAAAAAATATCATAAAAAATATTTTATAGTAATTTATTATAAAAAATTAAATAAATTTTATATTAATTTTATAAAATTGTGTATTTGTTACATGAAGTGATTTTTATTTTTTAAAGGAATAATTTAATAGAAAATATGCTAAATGAAATAAAAATTGATATTATATTTTTATATAAACTAATAACATTATCATTGATTAAAAATAATATTTTATTTTATTTTTTATTAGAAAGCATTATTATTTTATATTTTGAAATATTAATATTTCTCATTTTTTTAAAAATATCATTGTGTTTTATTAATTTAATAATTTTTCATAAAATAGTTACTTTACATAAATATATATTATGGCATATAAATTTATAAAATTATAATATTAATATTACATATTTCAATTTTTAAATTTTGTAAAAAAATACCATGAGCTTATATATTTTTTAAAACTATTTCATATTTTCGTCAGTATCATATATTTTTGTATATAATTGATTATAAAAAATTAATTTATTTTATAGAATATTAAAAATAAATTATAAAATTTTATAAAATAATTAAAATAAAATATAAAATTTCCATCAGTACTGATAATTTCGTAATAAAGTAATTGTTATTTTTTTTTTAAGACAAAACAAACGGAGAACTTATCATTTTGTAAGAGCAAGTAAACCATTAGTTTGGTTCCTAAGAGAAAAATTCTCTAAATCCTATACCATCTTTTTGCGGCCATGCCGTTGGGTGTGGCTATTTCCTATCCCTTTGGACAGGGACGGTCGTCGTTCCTTTTGCTCAAATAAGTGGCTTTTCCTTCTCCTCTTTCTCTAGATGAAGTTTTATCTGATCCATTGGTTAAATTAATTTAACTGAAATTAGAGCGAAGATAGGGATGCATGGTAGGTAATCGCACCGACTTCGATAAAATAAAAATATATATATATTTTAAATTTTTTTCACTTGGCTTTGTCTATATGTCTAAAAGGTTTTTTTCACATTTAATTTCTTTTATAGTTTATAATTTTGAGCATTTTAATTTTTTTTTATACAAATTAAACATTTTTTACATATTTTTTAAGTTTTTTCCTTGGATCAAATGAGTAGAAGTTTGGTATTAATTCTCTTTGCTATTTAATTTAAGGTGAGTGAAACTTTTTATTTTTTCTTTTTATTTTTCTCATTTAAGTATTGATTTGGTATTTTAATTATAAAATTAAACTATTTGAATGAATCTGAATTAGAAGTTTTGCATTTATTCTTTGATTTTGACTTGTATGCATTGTTCATATTATGTATTTTTTGAAATAATTTATTGTAGTCATTAAGGACATGTGATATCACATAATAATCATCCAAAGTGAGCCATAAGCCATGAGCTGTGACTATAAGATAGGGCTATGTGGTAAGAGTCCAGTAGGTCAATACGCAGTCCCACCTATAGGAAGAAAGATCCGGACACCATAACCATTCAATTCTTTACCAATACTCGCCCAATCTTGAATAGACGGAGTTTTCATATAAAGTTACTGTTAATAGAAATAATCCAGCAAATCTCCGATTAGGCCTATGATCGCAGATTATCGATCAATTAGTCGATACTAGCTGGGTTTTCAGAAAATATTATATTTAACTCTGTCCTCTTACAGTATAAAAACCAACAATCACAAAAATAAAGGTACGCTATTCTCTCGTACACAATTACTCTTGAATTCTAAGTAATTTCTTATACTCGCCCTATTCTCCAGTTTACTGACTTTAGTATTCGAGTGACTGTCATAGATGCTAACTACCTTACGTTCTCTTTCTTGCAGGTTTAACCGATTACAACACAGTTTTATTTTTTCGGTTATATCATTTGATTCTGTTGTTGGAAAAATCCATTGAATCCTCTCTGTTCATTTGAATTAAAGCCAGCCTCTTATTCTTTTTTCTATTAGAAAGAAATCTCTCTCTTCTTTTTCTTCAAAAGATAGAAAATTCTCGAGTTGCTGCTAAGGTTGCTACCAATGAGGGCGCTATCATTTCTTCCACCCCTGGCAGTGGATAAAATATACCTTCAATGGTCAATGAAGCAGATCTCAACAATCTAAACAATGAGCAAATATTTCAATACATCCAAAGGTTGCAGGCTACTCTTGAGTAGTACAAGACTAGGGTGGAGGTGTCATTAATGGCTTCCAGGGGAAGAAAGGAAGCCTCCATTGACACCCTGAGGATTCGGACAGAGGCAATCAAGATGCGGTCCAAAGAGAAGGCCGAGTTCAAAAAAGATGAATCTGACGATACTTTGAAAGACGTCGACTGGAAGCTGGTACGAGCTGTTCAAAGGTACCAGAAGGAGCAAGAGAAGGACTTTGGTCTGGATGATGCCTCGCCTCTTTCAGAAAAAATCTTGGCAGAAACTTTCCTAACCAAGTTCAAGCTGTCCAGCTTGGACAAATATGATGGAACAACAGATCTTAAAAGTTACTTGGCGATCTTTAGGATGACCATGCAGTTTCAGGATGTCAATGATTTTGTATTATACTGACTGTTTTCATCAACACTCATAGGTTTGGTTTAGAAATGATACCAACATCTGAGTTCAGGTTTAATTTAGAACTTTACACAGTTCGCTACGTTATTTAAATTTAAATTTATTACTTGTACACCTCCTAAAAAGTTATCTTCTGATTTGCGGAAGATCCGCTAAAGAGAGGGTGAGTTTTTAAGGAACTTTATCTCATAGTTCAATACAGAAGCAATACAGGTGAATGAGTTAAATCATGAGATAGCATATGAAGCATTGAAGAAAGGAATATGCAATGTCAAGTTCATGGATTCCTTAATAAAAAACCCAGCTGCTATGTACCAACAGTTGATGGACAAAGTCCAAAAGCATATCGGTCTAGATGATGAAGTCCAAGTACTGAGAGGGACAAGAGGACAAATCAAAAGTAAAACCAAAAAACTAAAGGGACAAGGATGTGAAGGAAACCATAAGAGTTATCCCATCTCTCGAATGAGGGATGACCAAAGTATAAAAATTATAATTTATTAAATGACTCATGGATGCATATTCTAATATGGATCAGAAAAAATGACAAGGAGGTTAGATAGTCTCCCAAACTCAATCCTGAGAAAGTAGAAAGGTGAGATAAGACCAAATACTGCCATTTTCACGAAGACCACGGATATACAACGGAAGAGTGTTGGCAACTGAAAGATGAAATCGAGAGACTGATAAGGACGACACTCTTCGAAAGTTCGCCCAAAAGTTCGCAACAAATAAAGTCATAAACAAAAAATAATTGTACAATTGCATGCAACATATATATCTTAGTCCTTTCAACAATAAAATTTCAAGGACTGATAAAAGGAAATAAAATCTCCTATACAACCACAACTAACTCAAGAATTGGCTCCTTAAATAATATATAAAGGAGGCAATTGAGAATCTCGACTCCATCATCTAAAGCTACGAGAGATAGGGGATTGACTTGCAATTTCCGCTACTTCCTCTAATACAAGCCCTTGAAACCTCCTATACCCTGGTCAGTTTAGGAAGACAACAACAGTAGAAAACCACCATCAGACCGCCAAATCTCATTTGAATCCCTCAGCATGCATCACGTCAAATGGCAAAAGACCCACATAAGCTTTACAATTGCACCAGTAAGGGAGGGAGGCCACCACTAGTCGAAGAAAGCAAAACAAAGCCTTCCCTTGCTAGAAGGAAGGAAGTAGACCGGAGAAAGTCTTAACGACTAAACTAAATTAACACATTATTTTATAAAATTCAGTATATTTTATATCATCATATAAGAGAAAAATGTTATTTTATAGAGTTAATTCAATTGAAATTTTATACCCAATTCCATCCAACAAAATTAGAAAAAAAAACATTGCTTATATTAATAGATAGAACTAATTGAATTATAGTTTCAAAAGAAAATTAATTGAAATATAATAACTTATTTTTGATAAATTAAATTATAAATCAAAAGAGAAATATTATACTATAATTTAGTAGATATTGACAAGGAGATGCTCCCACTCTCTCTCTAGTTAGGACGCGTTTGTCTACTGTTTGATGGGTAGCTCTGCGAGCAGGTTCCCTCAGGTTCCACTATTTGTCACTGGCTTCCTAAAAAAGTTTGATTCAGCTTACCACAGACGTGTAAGGAATGGACTTACAGTTCCTTGTTCACCATAGAGAACGTGGCTAATTCACTCTATTTAAGCCTCTCGTCTTCGAGTTTCAACCATGTTAACTATCTTCAACTTTTCTTCTCGTTTTCCTTGTTTATGTTTAGTTTTATTTACTGAGTATTTCTCAATGGAGAGATACTCTACTGTCAACCGTGGTCGCGGTGGTGATCATGGGGTGTTTGTGTATACCGTTCTCTTCATCATCATCAACAGCAGAATAGGGTTTTGGGCCAAGATGGTCGTACCCAAACCGAATGACAGTCCAAACATGGCCAGGTTGGCCGTGGTGGTTTCAGGGGTCCTACACGAGGTGGGCGTGGTGGTGGTGGAGGAAGAAGAAGAGAGGACTGGGGTCTCTTCTTCTTTTAAGTCATAAATATAAAAAAACGCCTTAAATGAATATTATTTACTATCAAATTATATATATATATTTATATCTTTTAAGTCAAGTGAATGAAGTATTAGTTTATTTATGAGTTTGGAAATATTGATAAAAGATTTTATTGAAACCAATTATAAAAAATAAATTTAAGTACATTTTCAGAAACTAAATATTAATATTAATAATTTAAATAAATTAAAATGTAATTTACCATTTTAATACAAATTTTCTGTGTAATTTTTATAATTATAATATTTCCTAATTTCTATTTGTATAGATCTTATAAATTATAAACCAATTATATTATTAATATCTGAAGATAATTAATAGATATCAATTTAAATATATTTTTATATAATTACCAAATTTCTAAATTATATATATAATAAAATTTTTATATAGTCTGTGAATATTAAAATTATTTATAGTTTAACTCTTTAATTTTGAAAATGTTATTTATCATTTCATCTATTAATTTTATCTCTCCTCATTTTTAGAGCCTATTATAAAATTTAAGAATAAAATTTAATTTTAAAAATTAATGGTAAAATAGATAAAATAATTTAATGTAAAAGTAAACACGAGGAATTAAATATAAAAATCAAGTAATTATTATTAATATTAAAAATTAAAAAGAATTATTCCATAACGGTTTTTTTAGTGGGTCCCATAGGACGCTGCCCGCCTTTCTCAGCAGGTTCCCTCAGCTTCCTTGCTGGCTACTACACGGTGCAAAAAACGACTTCCGAAACAAGTCGTCCTTCGTTTTTCGCCTCACCTTCAACCACCTTAACGTCTAAGCAATGGAATAACGCTTTTCTCCACTTGATGCCTCCTTAGCTCTCTCTATTTAAGCCCTTCATTCTTCGCTTTGCTTCCAACAATACACACAGTCTCTTCAAATTCTTCATCATTTCTAGTTTTGTTTACTGGTTCTTTCATCAATGGAGAGATACTCTGCTGCCGCTAGTGGAAGAGGAAGGGACGGTCAGGATGGTGGCCGCGGTCGTCGTGGTCGTGGTCGTGGTGGTGGTCTTGAGGGTGGTCCTGCACGAGGCGCTGGAAGAGGTGGAAGAGGTGTAAGAGGAGGGAGAGGAGGAGGAGTAGGAGGAATAGTAGACTGGGGGCCTGCCGGTGGCAGGTTTCGTGGATCTACTAGCTCTGCTCCTTCTGTTCAAACACGGATAGAGCCACAGAATATTTCTACTGAAGAACTTCCTGGTATGGTTCTGGTTCTAAGCTACAGTTTTAAAACTTGTTTGTTTGTTTGTTTGTTTTTAAATCAATCCATTTGCTTGTTTAATCAACTTACTCTGTTGTTCTAAAGATAAATGATGATGATGATAATAAGAATAATAATAAATTAATTTCATCAGTTAGCCTTTTAGAACTGCTTTGATTATTGAGAATGTGCTTGTGTGTGTTTGATTGGCATTCTTGAAGGCAATTTTTGCTAACAGTTTCATGAGAGTTTCTCAAGGTTTTCTTCTTTTTTTGCTTCTAAGTTATAATTATGACTTTGAGTATATGCTAGTTTGAAGTTGAAAAACTAGTCATAGACGGTTACAATTCTTTGTTTGTTCTTTCTTTTTCCTTTTAATCATTAAAACAACCTTGAAAAAATCTCTGGCTGAAACATGATTTGATATTTTTTCTTTATTTTTTTCACAGAGCCTATTGTTCCAGCAATGCAATCATTAGCAATTTCTACATCTTCAGCTCCTGAAGATTCAGGCAAACGCGTTCCAATTAAACGACCTGACAATGGTGGGAAAAATTGTGACCGGCCTGTACCGCTCCGTGTTAATCATTTTCTGGTTCGTTATGACCCCGAGAGAATCATAAGGCACTATGATGTTAATGTCAAACCGGATTTGCGATCTGAAGATGGTCGGGCTGTGAAGTTGCCGAAGACTGTTCTGTCTATGATTCGCAACAAGTTATTCTCAGATGATCCTGACAACTTTCCCTTGTTAAAGTCTGCATATGATGGTGAGAAAAACATTTTCAGTGCAGAGCCACTACCCACTGGAACATTTAAGGTGGGATTATCGAATGAGGAAGGGATAAAGATCCGATACTTCACAGTTGAAGTGCAGCTCGTGAATGAGCTTAAATGTAGCAAGTTGGGTGATTATATAAGGGGCGAAATTTTGTCCATTCCTCGTGATGTGCTACAAGCTTTGGATGTGATCATGAAGGAGAATCCAACAAGGAACATGATTTTTGCTAGTCGAAGTTTTCATCCTATCGAACCTGATACACAAGTTGACCTTCACCGTGGCATCATTGCTTCTAGAGGGATTAAACATAGCTTGAAGCCAACCTTCCAGGGTCTAGCCTTGTGTATGGACTATTCCGTTGTGCCATTTCGCAAGCAAATGCCCGTTATAGATTATCTACAGGAACACATTCCTGGCTTCAATCCAAACAATTTCAGAAGATTCAAGAAGCAAGTCAAGGAAGCTTTGGAGGGATTGAATGTTACTGTGACTCACAGAACTACGAATCAGAAATACAAAATTGCTGGATTAACCGATCAGAACACACGGGATATTTCATTTGACGTGGAAAACCCGAGTGACCAGAACTCTCAAGGGAAAGTTAACCTTGTTTCTTATTTTAGAAAAAAATACAACAAGGATATTATCCACATGGATATACCATGCTTAGCTTTGGGGAAAAGCAACAGGAAAAATTACGTTCCTATGGAGTTCTGCATCATAGCTGGGTGGCAGAGATATGCAAAGGAGCTTTTGGACGTAAATCAATTAGGAGAGTTAAGGAAGATTTCATTAGTTGCACCAAAGGATAGACAAAGAACAATACGTGACATGGTAGAAAATAGAGTTGGACCCTGCAGGTAAGTAACTTTAACTGCTTATATTCAAATGAATGTAAAGTATGACTACCGTATATGTCCTGGTTGTGTGCATATAACTTATGCTTGCTTTAAGTTGTTAGGGAGACCACATGGTCTCTAATTTGTTTTCTCTATCTGTATAATTTGATCATTTATAGAGGAACCTTTTAATTTCATGCTTATGCACATTCTTTTACCAAGTTCAAATACAGCTATTTGAAAATGGATTTGTGTGTTGGATTGAATTATAGCTATGGTGCTTATATTCCTTTTATTTTTTTCTCTATTTCCCTTGCAGTGGAGATATTATTCAAAATTTTGGAATCAGTGTGGATGTGGAAATGACAACACTTATTGGTCGGGTTATTAAGCCACCAGAGTTGAAGCTTGACACTAATCTGAGAAGAAGCTTGGTGATTACTAGCGAACCAATCAGGGAATGGGGAATACTTTTCTTTGGCGAGTATAGTCTTGAAAATTTCGCTCCTGAGCTGATCTCTCGCAGCCAAAGAATGAACATCCGCATGGACCAGCCTCGTTTAAACGAACTTCATCCAAGGAAATTGTTACTTGATGTTCAGAAACTCGAAGAACTGCTTGAAAGAATTAAGAGTGCACGTTTACAGATTCTTGTTTGTGTGTTGCCTAAGGAGCCTAAGGAGCCGAAGGAGCCTAAGGAGGGTCCTGCTGGTTACAATAATCTCAAGTGGATAAGTGAGAAAAAAGTTGGCATCCTAACTCAATGTTGTTTAGCCAAAAATTGCAGTAGACCTAAAGATCAGTTTCTCGCAAATCTTGCTCTAAACATCAATGCGAAGCTTGGGGGCAGTAATGTAGAGCTCATCAAGCAGCCCAATTTCTTGCAAATTAAGGGCCATTTTATGTTTGTTGGTGCTGATGTTAATCATCCTCGCTCTTACAACACAACAAGTCCTTCAATTGCAGCTGTTGTCGGCACCATGAATTGGCCAGCAGCAAATAAATATAGTGCACGGATTTGTCCTCAGGATCATAGGACAGAGAAGATTCTGAAGTTTGGAAGCATGTGCATGGAGCTTGTAAATACATATACCAGCCTAAATCAGGCAATGCCAAAGAATATTATCCTATTCCGTGATGGTGTAAGTGATGGGCAGTTTGATATGGTTCTGAATGAAGAACTCACGGATCTCAAGATGACATTTCAAGCATCGAATTACTCCCCCAGAATTACTGTTGTTGTTGCACAGAAGCGACACACAACTCGGATGTTTCTAGATGGCAACCAGGATGGAAATGTGCCCCCAGGAACTGTGGTAGACACAAAAATCACACATCCTTGTGGATTTGACTTCTACATTTGCAGCCATTATGGTAGTATAGGAACAAGCAAGCCAGCCCACTACCATGTGTTGTGGGATGAGAATGGTTTTACTTCTGATGAATTGCAGGAGCTTATTCATGGCATGTGCTTCACCTGTGCCCAGTGCACCAAGTCTGTCTCACTGGTCCCTCCAGTGTTGTATGCCGACCGTGCTGCTTATAGAGGTCGGGTTTACCATGATGCAATGGAGGCATATCAGTCATCAGCACCACCACCTTCAACATCATCAACGCCTTCCTTTGATGAGCAGCTGTACAAGTTGCACCCTGACCTGGAAAACTCCATGTTTTTCATTTGAGGCATCTTCCTCCTCTTTCGGAGATAGATAAACATTTTATATCAAGATCGCCGAGTTGCATTCCATTCTCCAGGCTGGAAAAGCAGTTTGTGCGTGAATCTAATAAGTATGAGGCTTGTGTCTTTTTAGTATAGTGTTTCCTCTTGAGTTTTCATGGTCTGTGCATGCAGAAGGCCATGTGAATTAAGAGGGTTATTTGTGTTTTGTGTCAGTTTGTCGTTTTGGATTAAGTTTGTGGACTGAAGTTCTGTTGAGATGTTTCGCTATTGGTCCTTTTGTAGTCTGTTAATGTTTCTCAATCCCTAGCTGCCTCATACTTGGGTTTAGCAAGGAGAAGGTCTAGTTTTTGATGCTAGATTGCTACTCTTATGATTGTCAGTATCACTATTTCAATATGATTTGAAGAAATTAGTATTACTCTTAAACCATTTGAGTCCTTGAGCTTTGAATTATCTTTAATTGAGACCTCAGAAATGGAAATGAGGGAAATTGGGAAATGCAATAGTATGAAAAATAGAGCACTGAATCTCCTTCAAAAGTGGCATGTTTATTGCAGAAGAGAAATGAATGTTGCTTTTACTTTCTAGTTTCCAGGAATCAAAGTAATTCCCTTGCATCATTTATTCAAAAGAAAATTGAGTAGTTTTCTTGGATTTTTATTAGAGCTTCCCAGTTGTCTGTCTCAGGAATTTCATTCAGACAAGTGTTTCTATTAGTCCCTGTCTCCCTGATCCCCTGGTTTTCAAAACCAAAATCATCAAATTTGTTTGCAACACACTAAAAAATCATCAGGTTCTTGCATATGATTTTATCCAGTTTTGGTTTTGTAGAATAGACAATTGTTTCATTTATTTCCCATAGTAGAGTTCTTCATCAGTACAAGTTCATCAAATTCTGAACTGAAAATAAATAGGATGACTCGAACTTTAAAGCCTGTGCTAAAACGAGTGATTTGCTTTTAACCATTCAATAAAATTAAATATCTAATATATTTTAATCTAATTAATTTAGAATTTCTGATAGCACACGTTTGATTTGTAATACTGGTATAATTAAATTAACTTTTTATGTTAATTTTGTATTACTAATAGTATATATTACATTTAATTTTTTTTATAAAATGATTAATTTATAAAATAATCAAATATCAAATTTAATATCTAAATTACAATAGTAAAAATTTCTATTCTTTATATGTTTTAGGGTGAGCATTCGGTTGGTTTGATTTAAAATCAAACCGAACTGAATAAACTGAAAATCAAAATTTTAGTGTTTATGAAATCCGAACTGAACTGATTTTGGTCAGAAACCGAATTGAACCGAACCGGTCTGATTTGATTCGATTCGATTTATTCGGTTTTGATTTTTAATAATTTTTTTTTATTTTTTACACCATATTTTTAATATTTTAAAATTTAATTAAAATATTTTAATTTTAATATGATTTAATTTCTCTATATTATTGAAAAAATATATTATTATCACTAATCGGTTCGGTTTAATTTTTTTGGTTTTTTTATCAAAATCAAATCGAATCAAAATAACCGAAATTTTTGAAATTAAAAATCGAATCGAATCGAAATATATAAAAAATCAAATTAAATTTTTAAATCAATTTGGTTCAGTCAATTTTTTTAATTTGAATCGAATTTTACTGAATATGCTTCACAATGAAGTATAATAAAATATCTGCCTCGCCTCGTCCTATGTAGTAAAAGAAGTTGAAGTTAGATTTACTCTTCAAAATTCTAATTTCAAAAAAGAGGACGATCCCTTTCTCGTGAACATAACCTGATTTCCAATTGAAAACAACATTTTACTTCAATTTATGTGCTAGATTTGTGTAAGAGACAAAATAAAAAAAAAAATGCAAATATATAAAATATGATATTGTGTGCATGGGTGGCATGCAGGCTCTCCTTCATCTCAAATCCAATAATCCTTTGTAAAACCAACACGTGAATCTCACGTGCCCACGACCATTGGAGGTTTACAAGTCTTAATCGTACGTCAATTTCAAAATCCTTCTTTTGATGTTGTCTTAACCTTAAAACAACAGCCTCTCCATCTCCAAATATCCTCTTCTTAATTCTCCATTACACTTTTCTTCGGATCTTTTGAAGTATAAGCAAAGAAATCTAAACCAAACCCATCATCAAATATTCACTTCTCATCCTTCCAAAACCTCCATAACCAATCCTCTCTTCTTCTCCGCCATGGAAACCCCATCTCTTTCTCCTAAACCTGCCCAAGATTTCAGGTCCTCTGTTGACACTTCTCGCCCTTTTCGTTCTGTCAAAGAAGCCGTAGCCATCTTCGGCGACCGGATTCTCGCCGGAGAAATATACTCTCCAAAGCCTTACTACACTCCTCGACCTAGTAGTTATGATCATTCATGGATGTTCTCATCTCCAAGCTCTATAAACCCTAGTAAAGAAGATGATGACCTTGGAGATAACAATAATAATAATAATGAGTTCTTGGATACTCTAAAGAAACTTCAGGCTGAGCTTGAACAAACGAAGACAGAGCTGAAGTTGCTGAAGGAGAGAGAGTCGGAGACTGAAATTGCAGTGGCTTCTTTGAATGCTGAGCTTCACAAGAACATGGCTAAGTTGGCTGCTGCAGAGGCGGTGGAGGCGAAAAAGGCGGCGTCAGAAGCAAGAAGGGTGAGTTTTGAAAGGGAAAAGATAGGAGAAGTTATCAGAGAGGAAAAAAAGAAGAGAGAGTTGATAATGAGAATGGAGAATTCGCCAACTCTGGCTAATATTCTGAGTATTAATGAAGAGAAAGAATACTATGGAGGAAAAAAAGAGAGGAAGAAGAAGATGACGAAGAAGAAGCCAATAATACCTCTAGTGGGAAATTGGTTCTTCAGAAAAAAAGGATCATCTGATAAAACTCTGAATGATAATCCTCTCTTTGCTTCTGCTCATGGTGTATTTTGATTAATTAGGGAAAATTAGTTTGTTGTATAAGCAAATTAATTCATTATGAATATTGTCTCAGGTTGAGTTTAATCAATTTTAAACCTATTTTTTTTTTTTGTAATGCATGGATGTATGTGGCTTCTATTATCAGTGTATAAAATTTCTCTGTTTTACTGCTTCTTGTTTTAAAATTTTTGGAAAAATTAATATTTGATATCTATAATATAAAAAAATTCATTAATTAAGCTTTGATTTCCAAAAATATATTAAAATACTTTTCAAATTTATTAATTAATTTTCCTATTGAATTAGTCGTTAATGATATAGAAAAATATAAAATATTTTCGATACGGAGAAATTAATTAATAAATATTTTTATAAAATTAAAAAATCAAGTAATAAACTTTACTACATGGACAATTTAGTAAAGAGTTAGATTCCATTTATTTTATATAAAATATTTTTGAAAAGAATATTTTTTTTATTTTTTATATTTAAAAAATTGAGAAAATATCAACGAAAGATATTTTTTTGTTGAAAAAAAATTAATCTATTTTAAGAAAATTGATTTTTATTTTTAAAATAGTAAATTATTTTTTATACTTTAAGTTTTATCAAGTCTTTATATATAAATTTATTAATATATTTTATTTTTTAAATTAAAATTAAATAAAAATAATTTTTTTTAAAAAATATTTTCTAAATATAATTTATTTTTATAAATTAATAGAATGTGAATGACTAAAACTATCAAAAAGATTAATTAATAAATTTTTAAAATTATACAAATATTTTAATATATTTTTCTAGAGATTTCGTACGGTATGGATTAACTAATAAATTTTTTAAAAATTTTTCATATATATTAAAAAAATTTAATTTAATCAATATAAACTTACTATTTCAATTTGATCTATTAATTTTAAAAATATATTAAAACACTCTTAAAATTTTAAAAATTTACTAATAAATTTTTAATATTAAAATTTTTAAGCTAACATTATATATAATCTTTAACACTAAAGGGAGGGAAAATTTTGCTCTTCAAATTACCTTCTCTTTATTAAGTAAATAACACATATATGCAGCTTAATTATTATTAGAGAAAAGTACAAAAAAAAGTGTCATATAGTATTAATTTTTTAATTGAGAATTTGTAGTTTAATTTGTATTAAAATAATATTTATAGTAATAAAAAACGCTAATTTTTAAATATCGTCAAAAGTATTGATATAAAAATTATATTACGAACTATTAATTTAACACAACTTGAATCACCGATCTTAAAATGAAAATGAATTAAACCATAATATACTTTTTTATATTTTTACGTTTTAATTAATAATTATATTTTAATTGTCACGTTAACATTTCTTGATAACGTCAGAAAATTATCGCTATTTGCTAATAATACGATACTTTAGAAAGATACGAGCATTGTCACAAAACTGGTTGAGGAGATGAAAACTACAACCTTCAAGTTTTTTTTACAAACTTTCAAGTTGTAATATCAAGCTGATTTCTGTTGAAATGCCGCTGTTCGTACTTGGGTCTCATCTTTGATCTCTTCCAAAGCATCCAGGCTGTTTCTCAACTTCTCCCCGATAGAGCTTTTATCGTTAAATTGGACCCGGTGAGTGGGGATCTATAGCTCTACGAGGACTACTGATTCTGTTCCAAATACTAGTGCAAACGACGTCTTCCATGTTGGTGTTCGATGTGTAGTTCGGAATTCCCACAAGATGCTATGCAGTTCGGCTGCCCAATTCTTTTTAGCACCATCTAACCGTTTCCTCAATTCTTAAAGGATAGCTCGGTTTGTCATCTTTGTTTAGTTATTCCTATGTGGATGATGTCATTTCTATGTGGACCGAAAAAAACTTAGTGTCATATGCCCATATTTCTTGCAAAATCTTGAAAAGAGTTACAGTCGAACTACTTTTCGTTAGATGATATAAGCGTTCTGAGTATCTTAAATCAACATATGATGTTACCCTCTATAAAATCTATTACTTTCCGAGTTGTGATGGTGTATACTGTCTCGGACCCCTTAGAGAAGTATTTTACGGTTACAATCACAAACATCTTCTATCCCATGGTTTTAGGGAATGGCCTAAGAATATCTATTCCCACGAGGAGAACGATCACAGACTTGATATACATGATTGCAGCATGACCGGACTATTGACATTGACGAACTTTTGACAAATATCACATCTCTTTATAAATTGACGAATTTTTATTTATTTTATAATTATAATAATTTATTAATATATATTAAAATTTATATTAATATGAAAATTTAATAATTAATAAATACTGGAATGGTAATATACTCATGCTCATAGCTACTGGCCTATGATAAAAAAAAATCTAAAATTAAAGCTGATAAAAATAGCTAATAGTACCATAAAATATGATCACATTATAAGAATTTGATAAGTAGATGTGCGATTTTGATAGAGAAAAATAAAATTTAAATACTATTACATTTTGTTTTTTATTAAAATTCGTTCTAAAAAAGTTGAACCTTCATATAAAGTTATAATTAGCACTGCAGACTCTCGTCTATAATTACAAGATCACTGACCAATTAAATCGATAAGATTCCATATTAAACATCCAACCACATATATCATCGCTAAATTATCAATAACCGTTATATTTAATTTTTGACTGTATAAAACTAATCGATCATAAATATAAAAGTACACGATTCTATGATATGACAACTCCCAAATTCAACATCCACTTTATTCCAGTTTATTAATTTGAGCATAACTGCTCACCATATTCTGTTTTTTGCAAATTCAGTCAATTATAAATCTATTTTTTAATGTATATTATTAAATATTAAAATTAGCTATTTGAGGGATGATTAAATGGTAAACTAAACACCTTTTTAATGTTTAAAATTAATAAAAAAACAATTAATAAATTTTTAAAACTATAATGATGGTTTTTTAAATTATAAAAATTAAATAATAAAATTTTCAAATTAATTCTGACCTAAGCGACTTGTTAGCAAAAAACTTTCGGTTTGATTCAGTTCTAGAAATATAAAGATCAATTATTAATTATGTTAAAATTAAAGGATTGAAGTGTATTTTACCATTACACAACCTTATTCCAGGAAACCTTCCTTTTACATTTCCTCCACCCAAACAGAAAGTTATTAACCACAAAGAAAATTTTCAATAAAGCCTCGCGCAGTCACACTTCACAAGTGTCGATATCAAATCGAATACTCGAGCATTCTCAGTACAGTATATTCCCCCTCCTTCCAATTCATTATTCCCCTCTTTTCCCTTGGTCACTTCGCTTCTACGGCGGTCGGCGGCGTTTCTCTCTTCACACCGGCTAATCTCCTCTTCTCTCTTCTCCCTCTATAAAGCATCTTATTTCTAGTGAAAGTAAGGCGTTGTTTTTCCCAAAAAGCCATGTCTGTAGCTCCTCTCCAGCCAAATTTCCAACAATGCGCCGCCGCCGCCTCCCTCGCTTCGTCCACCTCTCTCTTCCCATCCTCTTTTTCTTTTCGTTTAATCACTTTAAGACCTTCAATTTCGGCTCTTAGACCTGTTGTTTGTTGCTTATCGCAATCTCAGGTCTCAGTTGTTAATGGCAAAATCGATAATAGAGTTTCTGAGAGGAATGAGATTCGTCTCGGTTTGCCTAGTAAAGGCCGCATGGCTTCTGACACTCTTGATTTGCTAAAGGTATGTTTGAATTTTCTTCTGGTTCCTGAGAAAATGATGGAAATTATAAATAAAGGGGGAAATTCGACCTTTTTTATTATTTTTATTTAGGAGCTAACGCAATTTTTGACTCAGTTTTAAGGTTTTGCCGAGTTCGATTACTATTTGCTATTTGACTAGATATGCTCCTTATTGATCAATTTTTTTTCCTGTTAACCGTTATAATTGGATTCTGCTTTGGTTGTTAAATTCTAGCTGAATTAAGTTGAGTGATCAACTGTGAGGAAATGATGGAAAATATAGGACTTGGCAATTTCTTTTGAGTTTTCTTCATGCATTCATTTATTTAACATTAGTTTCATATTTGATAAGATATGTAATTAAGAATATACAGTTTGGTTTCTGGGATCTAAAATAAAAAGGAATTGCATATCAGAATTTCAGTTTCTGGCTCTGTTACATTAGGACTCCATTTTCATTACTTTTTCAGTACGCCTGAGTTTGACAGTTTCCCTTTTGTCAATTTATGTTGGAAAGTGACATGATTCTGCTTGGTTGCAAAGTAAACGTTAAATGGAAATAAATGTCGATTCTGATTCTTTTCTGTACTTTCTTTAAAGGACTGTCAACTGTCCGTCAAGCAGGTCAATCCACGACAATATGTTGCAGAAATTCCTCAGGTCTCTCTCTCTCTCTCTCTCTCTCTCACAGTTTCTGTTTCTCAAGCATGAACAAATATGTTAAGCTTTCAGAATTCCTCAATGAAATTATTGAAGATGAATTATGCTTAGAAAAAAAAAAGGATATGCATTGGTTCTTTATGATTCTGAATAGGAGTTTGGGTGAAGGTTGAGAATTTAATGGTTAATTCTAAATAGATTTTTCAGAATATTTGGAAAACCTGGAAAAAAAAATCAGCTAAAGCTAATTATGACTTTAACTTACCGTGATTCCTTCGGTTGTTTTTTTTTTGGGGTGTATCTGGTTTGGGAAGAACAAGAGCTTTATGAAGCTCAAAAATTTTGCTCTCTTGGCGATTCTAGGTATTATTGTGAACAAATCCATGTAGCAATGAATCAGTTTCAGACATTATTGAAATAAGCTAAGTCGAAAAGAAAAATATGCATGAAATTAAATATAACATGTTGCTGTACAACTTTAAGCATGTTGTCTAAAGTTTTTATTTGAAATTCCTCTTCCTTCCTATTTGAGTCTGCAATGTGGTTTTCTCAAGTTGTATTTATCATGTTTTTAATTGTAATACCATTAATCAGTAGAATTGCTAAGTTTTCCTTTTGCTATAGGTTTTTTCTCCAATTTTTGGGGTTCATTAATATAGACAAGGTTTTGTTGGTATTATTCTTCTACAGCTATCCAATTTGGAAGTCTGGTTCCAGCGACCCAAAGACATCGTACGGAAGTTGTTATCAGGAGATTTGGACCTTGGAATTGTGGGTTTTGATACAGTCAGTGAATATGGAAAAGTAAGCAATATGCTTATTAAGTTGGTTCCTTTAGAGGTTTTTGATGCTAGTGATACATTCATAGCCACGATAGTATGTTCTGTAAGGGGCAGTGAATCTTACTGAATTTCTCTTTCCTTATCATTTTAATTCAGACTGCAAAGGTATGTTTTAAAGTTTTCATCTTGTAATTTTAGTGGGTTAACTAATGATATCAATGGCTGTATGTATTTTTAAGCAAGATAGTTTTATACATAATGAAAGCATGGAATTTCTTAGATTCATTATGCTTTCTTAAAAATAGTGTGAGCATGGGTTTTTGCTTCTAACTAATCTGAACCACGTGAAGGGTTCTTGAATACAACTGCTGATGTCTTAAAAGATGGTAGAAAGACATCTGAGCATTTCCACATGCAAAATGGTATGGGTATGCTTCACACATTGCTGTGGGCCCATAAACTGTGTGAAACTGGATATCCTTAATGCAATTGGAAGTATAGGATCAACTATTAATTAAAATTTAAGTATGGAGCATCTCCCAAACTGCTAGTGTGTTGAAGTTTTTTCAACTAGTGAATTTTATGTCACATTTTTGGCTTTGGCACATTCACTGACGAGTTTTAAGCCTGCAGCCATGCTGATGATTCTCATTCTATCATTCTGTTTTTTCTGGTTGTCTTTTGGCTGCCTGTTGTGGATATAGAAGAGTTAACTTGTTATATTGACATTTGAACTAAAAATTTTGCCAGGAGAATGAAGATCTTATCCTCGTTCATGATGCTCTTGACTATGGGGATTGCCGTTTGTCCCTTGCAGTAAGTTCTTATTTTTCTCATATGGTTAGCAATATCTTTGGCATGCAGATTGTTTTCCACTGGTAATATTCTTAACATGACTTTCTTCTTCATCATCTTTTTTTTTTTTTCCTGTTTTTGACCCAGATTCCTAAATATGGGATTTTTGAAAATATAAATTCAATGAGGGAGCTAGCACAAATGCCTCAATGGACTGCTGAGAAACCCCTGCGAGTCGCTACTGGCTTCACTTATGTATGATATATTGAGTTCTTGGTAACATATCATGTTTGTTTTATTAGATTTTGGTTTTGCTGTTTTGTTAATATTTTTTGTTGCCTTTTGCACAGCTAGGTCCTAAGTTTATGAAAGAAAATGGACTGGAGCACGTGACATTTTCAACTGCTGATGGAGCATTGGAAGCTGCTCCCGCGGTGAGACACGAGCCTTTTTGGTAGATGAAATGAACCATTTTTGTTCTAATGTTAATTGTGCTACTCATTGAAGGTGCTATCATTAATTCTCATCCTTATTGATGAGTCCGATATGATACATCACCTCACAAGTAAGATGCATAAAAGACTATGATTATGTGTGTTTTATTTGATTCCTTTCTTTGTATCCTCTTTGACTTGTAAATGCTTCATAAGACATGTGGCAAATGAATTCTGACACCCTTTAGGTTAAAATTTTAGCCCAGTTGTTTACACAATTGAAATGTGAAGATAGCACAAAAAATTATCCTATCAAGTCATGTTTTACCTGCTGTACTTGCTGCTTCTTGATTTGAGGCTTCCTCTTCCACATCTTGGAAATGTTGCTTAGAATCTATCCACATTTATTTATGTAATTTTTTTTTCCTTTTTAGATGGGTATAGCTGATGCTATTTTGGACCTTGTGAGTAGTGGAACAACACTAAGAGAAAACAACCTGAAAGAAATTGAAGGTGGTGTTGTTTTGGAGAGCCAGGTAAGCTATCAAGCTAAACTGACTCTGTGACTATGCAAATATGTTATTGTAGCTCAGTTTGGATCTTTTTGGCAAAATGGTTAACATAATGCCTCCATTGCATAGTGGCTTACCTTAAAGTTGACCTATTCTTCAGGCTGTTCTTGTTGCTAGCAGGAAATCGTTAATGCAACGGAAGGGTGCACTAGACACGACACATGAGATTCTTGAAAGGCTGGAGGCACATCTGAGGGCAATTGGTCAGTTCACGGTGTGTATACCATATATTTAATTCTGTGCCTCATCCTACCTTCCCATATTTGTGGTGGTAACATTTTAATGGCAGGTGACTGCAAACATGAGAGGAAGTAGTGCAGATGAAGTGGCTGAACGTGTACTGAGCCAGCCATCATTGTCTGGGTTGCAGGTGAGGATCAGTTAACAATTTGAAGTGCAGTTCTCTTGCTATTTCTTTTTTATAATCAATATTCCCATATTTTCATTTGAGATGGTTTAACTGCTGGATATTGCTGATGGATGTTGTTGATAGCTGATATCTGGGAGAGACTATAGGGAGTAAATTGTAAATTTCTCTTATAATTGTTATGAATGCAAGATATATAGTAGCTCCTTGTATTATTTTCTTATGTATTTTTCTTTAAATAAATAAATTCGTAAAATTATTTGCCTTAGTTTAATCAGTAGCTGGGCTTGTAATTTTTTGCCTTAACTTTTTTACTTTGATATGGGTGATGGCTAGTTCTCTGGGTCCTGTCCTGCCCTCATCAGTGCAGGCTGGCAACCATACAGGCTGTGTAGGACTTGAACTCAGGAGCAAGACTCATGATGGCTGAGTCTTAAGAGTCTTGTCATTCAGACAACCACTAAGGCGATTTGTTTTCAAGCTCTTATGTGTTATTTTGGTGGTTACGTGCAGGGGCCTACTGTAAGTCCAGTTTTTTGCAAACGGGATGGAAAAGTTTCACCAGATTATTACGCTATAGTCATTTGTATCCCGAAAAAGGCATTATATAAATCTGTACAGCAACTGAGAGCGGTAAGTTATTTAATTATAATAGATATAGAACGTGCCGTTATAAATTGGCGTTCCTACTTCTGGTTTTGTAGGTAGAACCTTTAAATTAAAGTATGGAATGTCCAGGATTTACTTATGTTTCTTTCTTTTGTGGAGGAAAGCTTCTTTATACATTTAGGAAGTTTGATGGCCTTTGACGGAACAATGTCATGTGCATATTAACGTATTAGCTTCATATATGTGTTGCATGTTAACTGGTTCTGGCTGGACAAATCCAACACGTATTGGGTTATTCATGTATTTGGGATTGGCGTCATCTCTCTTTCTCTCTCTTGTTTGCTGATTTTACTATAAACTGTTAATATTCCATTTGACTGGAAACGTTAGAACAACGTTTCATCATCTCCCATCTCCTTGAGATTTTATTCCTGATTCCATTTTTGACAAATAAATTCAGTTGAAGTGTTCAACTTCTTCTAAAATGCTGCTACTCCTAATCAATATTTGGCAGGACTTGAATTCTTTCTTGCTTATACGCATGTTTTTTTGGCAGATTGGAGGAAGTGGAGTTTTAGTTTCTCCTTTAACCTACATCTTCGACGAAGAGACTCCAAGATGGCGCCAGCTTCTTTCAAAACTTGGGTTGTAACTCCTGTCATTGGCCTTTATCACGTCTGTTTACAGTAGTGTTGCTTCTTGAAATACCTTTGCTTTCATTTGCCATAAGGGACATCTTCTGATCTTGGGTATATTAGCAGGACTTGAGTTGCTTAAAGAATTTTGTAATGTATCTGTATTCTGTCTCGTGATTTGAACTCTTGCAGAAGAATTCGCTGTAGTTAAGATTTTGTACCATGATAACCGTCCCCCATCTCGTCTTTCATTCAGTGAACGAGTATACTTTTAATGCAGTTTTTATATTAATAAAATTTTATCGAAAAAAATGAGATATCCTTAACGGATAATAGAGAGATGATCATATTTAATAGATTTTTTAATTAAAATATAAGTAGTTAGAGTATAAATAGTTAAAGTGGTACGACGACGAATTCATTTAATTAATAGAAATATTAATTTTAGAATTTAATAAAAATTTATAATTAAATTTAATTATTTTTAATGTAATTTATTTGTTATTTTTTATTATTTTAAAATGATTTAGATTTTATTTCTTAGAGTTTTACATATAACTGATAGCCTGACTGTAACTGTAATAGATGGCAAAAATATAGAGATTTTACTATAATAAATAGCTGTTAACCAATTATTTTATTTTTAGATTGTAATAGATAGCAATAGACTGTTAAATCAAACATTATTTTAATAATATTAATTATTTTATTTTTAGAGTAATGAGAGTGATAATATGTAAAATGAAGAATGTATAAAATTTATTTTTAATAATATATATATATATATATATATATATATTAATTTATATGACAATAGAAATAAATGTTATTTGTGAGGAAAGGAAGTATTTAATAAATCCGAAAAATTATTTTATTACCCATGATTTTTCAACCATGCGATAACATATTCAACTATGGCAGAGGCAGTGTTGTGGCTGTTGGTGTCGACTTGCCAGACAATTTGGGCCACATGTAGCTCCAGTGACCTAACTATTACGATAGAACTTGCTAACTGGAGCCGAGTGGCAACCAGCTCTTTTATTGGTCTGCCCTGGTGATAACTGCGTTGGTGGATATCTGAGCTCTCTCTTCTTGTCTGCAGCGAAGAAAAAAGAAAAAAGGTAAAATAAATATTTATTGATCTCTAATATTTGACAAAATTAATAAATATATTTTTTTATTTTTAAAATTAATCATTCAAATTGGTTAATTTCCGTATTAAAATTGCTGTTAGTGAAGCATGTAATAACAATAGTGCCTTTGATTAACTATAAAATTTTCTTAAAAACCCTTACTATTCTCCCCTCAATCTCTTAAACCTACTGAAAATTAAAATACACCACACAATACTATTCTCTAAGGTATTTCTTCAAACAGTAGATATGCATTCTCTAATATAAATTTGGAGAAGAAAAGTGTTAACCAACAAACAAGTCACTACGCAGATTTTGGCTCTTTTGGTCCAATGCATATTTGCATGATTGCATCCGAATATTGCAAAAAAAAAAAAAAAAAAAAACATGTAAATATTATATCCATGGAACATGGGTGATAGAGGAATCATTGAATTGTCCGAATAATAGATTTGGATCTACTCTTCGTCTCTACACTTTTATTGCATTAATATGTCATTCTCAAAAAAGCTCAATTTATCTCAATTTTTTATTGAAATTAATTCAAAATCTTTAAGTTAAGTCCACATAAAAATAAAAAAAAATTAAGTTTATTGATTTTTTACTTAAATTAAAAAATGAATAAATTTATTTTTTTAAATTAAAAAATACTTATAAATTAATAAATATCATGAACTAATACGTCAAAAAGAAAAGAAAGAGAATAATTACTCCATTCTTCTAAAATTTTTTAGAAACAGTAGCTCAAAGCAAGAATATCAACATATTGATTCACAATTTTTTAATATATATAAAAGATATTAGAAATCTCTAAAAGAAGAATCTTTATACTCTAAACAGTTGAGATTGAAATTTATATATATTAATTTAAATAAAAAATATAAAATTAAAACATTCCTAATGGGGTAAAATTGAACTTTGGGCCATATTTAATAACAAAACTTATAATATAAGTAACTTAGTTAATCGATTCTATTTTTTTATACTATAATAATATATAAATTAATTATTATAATTTTATTTAATTTTTATATATTTAATAAAATTTAATATATTTAATATTGATAATCTGAGATCAAAAAATAGGATTTTACAAGGGGTTATATAAAACTGAAAAAGCTTAGACCTAGAGGAGAGTATTTCTCCTATGTTTTCTTTTGTCTGCTAGTGACGTGCTAACAGAACGTATATCATTGGTCCACCTGTTCCTACTACGTTGATACGGACGTACGAGGGAATCAGATCTCTGCTCCATGCGTAACGGCCTCTGATTCTTTCAGGACGCGCAGGCGGGTGGATCCACACGAGGGACATGCGGATCTACTTTCTGGTTCCGGGTTGAGCCAGAGGATGAGGTACGGGCCGAGTCCAACGAGGATCGGCTGGTCCAGTCGGAAGGGTCGGGCTGGCCTTGGAGAGGGTGAGCTGGACTTAGTGCGAGTCGTGAGGTTCGAGGGCTTCGGGATGATGGGCCTGCATTGTGGGCTGGACCCCAGATCGGGGAGAAAGAGCCCAACGGTCATCAATGGGCCTGCATCGTGGGCTAGACCCAGACCGGGGAGGAAGAGCCCAGCGGTCATCAAATATTACTATAATTAAAAAATTAATAAAAAATTATATTTTTTAATATATGCGAAAAAATTATTGAATTAAAAGAATATTAAAATTTTTTAACGTTTAAAAAATTTATTAATTAGTTTTTTTATTAATTTTAATCATTAAATATTATAAAAAAAATAAAATACACTCACTATAAAAAATTAATTAATATACATATTTTATAAAATTAAAAATTAATTAATAGATTTTTTTATGTTAAAGAAATTATAAATATTAAAAATATTTGACAACCAAATTAATGAATTGGGGACTAAATAATAATTTTCTATATATACATTTGTATTGCACACTTCAAGGCAAAGCTAATTTAACTACCTTACTTCGGACTTCACAATTAAGTTCACCTCGTTTGACTTAATCTATTTTAAGAAAAAAATTATTATTTAATTTGTAGTTTAGAAAAATTTTATTAATTAATATTTTAATTTTAAAAATTTATTAATTATTTTTTATTAATTTCATTATTAAATATTTAATTATTTAATTTTTATAATTTTACAAAATCTATTAATTTTATATTTTTAAAAACTTTACAAATAATTTTTTCATACTAAATATATTTTAAATTTTTTTATAATATTTAACCGTTAAAATTAATAAAAAAAATTAATTAATGTACTTTTAAAATTATTATAAATTTTTATAAAAAAAATTAATTAATAATTTTTTTATAATATAAAAATTAAATAATAAATTTTTTAATTTTTTATAATAAGATAATTTTTAATTTATTTTTATATTTAAAATAAAAAAATTTAAATATGTTTAACTTAAAATACCATAAATATTTAAACTTAGTTTTTAAAATAGAATTCTCTCATAATATAGAGATTAAATAATAAATTTTTTAATTTTTTATAATAAATTAAATTTTAATTTATTTTCATATTTAAAATAAAAATTTTAAAAAATTTTAATTTAAACAAATGAAAAAAAAATAGAAATCATAAATAATAATATTTCTTCTAATTTTTTTTTTTAAAAAAAACAAAGCCTCGCATTGTTGGATAATGATCTCAAATATTTTCTTGTTCACACATTTCCTTGTAGACACGATTGAATATCTGTCTAAATTTTTTTATTTTTTTATAGTGAAAACCGAATGTTTTCTTCCTTCTGCCAATAAAACAAGAGGAATGAGTAAATGCAAAATCCAAAAACAAAGACACAACAAAAGAGCTAAAACTAAGGACGATGGTGATCAATCAACCTAGTTAAAATCAACAAAACCTATATGAGACAAAACCAAAACAGCTCAACCTGTAATAGCAATCTTCATGAACTTCAACTCATGGATTTAGATCAACGGTAAATATATTTAATTAAATTTTAAAAGCAGATCGCATTTTCATGAACCTGTGCTTATAAATTCAGAACAGGACAAATATATGTAATAAAAATTTGGAAAAAATTTAACCTCTAAATTATATATATTTTTTACATTTTAGTAAAAAAAATAAAATAAAATCAAAACCATAGAATTTCGAATATTGATTTTTCATAAATTATTGTTTATAAATAGAGTGGATATTTGATTGGTTCGATTTAAAATCAAATCGAATTGAATAAATTAAAAATTAAAATTTTAATATTTATAAAAATTAAACTAAATTGATTTTGATCAGAAACTGAATTAAATTAAATCAGTCTGATTTGATTCGATTTGATTAGATTAAATTTTAATATTTTTTTTATTTTTTACACTTTATTTTTAATATTTTAAAATTTAATTAAAATATTTTAACTTTAATATGATCTTATCTCTTTATATTATTAAAAATAATATATTATTATCACTAATTAATTCGGTTTGATTTTTTTGATTTTTTATGATCAAAACCGAATTAAATCGCAATAACTGAAAATTTTAAAATTAAAAATTAAAACGAACCAAAATAAAATAAATAAAAAATTAAATTAAAATTTTAAAATTAATTCAGTTTGGTCAATTTTTTTATTTTAAATCGAATAACGTTCACTTCTATTTATAAATTTAAATGGATTGCGAGTACATTTAATTAAGTAAAGGTAATCTAAGTTTTTAAGTTTTTTTTTTTCAAGGAAAATTCATGTATGAGCTTTCACTTGACTATGTAGTAGGAGTGAGCAGTATTCGGTTCAAATTAAAAAATCGATCGAACCAAATTAATTTGAAAATTTAATTCAGTTTTTTATATTTTTCGATTCGATTCGGTTTTTAATTTCAGAAATTTCGATTATTTCGATTTGGTTCGGTTTTGATTAGAAAAAAAAACTGAAAAAACCGAATCAAACCGATTAGTGATAATAATATATTTTTTCAATAATATAGAGAAATTAAATCATATTAAGATTAAAATATTTTAATTAAATTTTAAAATATTAAAAATAAAATGTAAAAAATAAAAAAATTATTAAAAATTGAAACCGATCAAACCGAACCGAATCAGATCGATTCGATTTCTAATCAAAATCAATTTGGTTCGGTTTCTGACCAAAATCGATTTGATTCGATTTTTATAAACATTAAAATTTTGATTTTCAATTTATTCAGTTCGGTTCAGTTTTGAACCGAATCGACCGAATGCTCACACCTACCATGTAGTAAATATACATAATGCAATAGATCATATATAAAAAAAGTGAAATAATATCCTTAACCCAAAATTCAATAAAAATCAATTTATCTCATTTTACACTTGATTTTTTAATTGGCATAAAAAAAAAAACTTAATATTTTAAAAATAAGGTTTATTAAAGTTCAATTTGAAGCTTTTGATTCTAAATTGGTCTAGACCTATTAAACTCATGTCAAACTTGGTATTTTTAGCAGAATGAGAGTTTCTTATTAATTTTATACTGGAAAAATTAAAAAAAAGCCAATCACTAAGGAAAGAAAAAGCTAAATTACATTTCAGTATATAAATTTAATATAATTAACAGATTTATATTTTTAAAATTAAATATTTAAATTTTTATATAATTAATATATTCAAATTGAAAGTGTTTTTATTTATAATTCTGTTTATAAACCGGTAAAATAAAATTTAAATATTTAAAATATTTTCGTAAATATTTAAATTTTTTTTAATACGAATGAAGAATTTTATATTGTAAAAATTATATTTTAATTTATAATTTTTAATGTAATTGGTGAATCACTTTTTATATTTTAAAAATTAAATTTTTTAAATTTTTTATATTTAACCTATCTAAATTTATTATTTTTTGATTCATTATAGAAATTAATTTAAAACTAGTGAATAGTAAATTTTTTTTTAAAAATATAATTTTTTTAAAATGTTTTTTATAAAAATTTATAATTTATTTAAAAATTATTTGATATTATTTAAAAATAGTTGAAATTATAAATATTTTTAAAAAATTTTCAAATTATAAATATTGAAATATTTTAATTAATAAAAAATAAAAAATAAAAAAATATTAAAAATTAATTAAATTTTTTTAAATATTATTTTAAATAAAAAATAAAAAATAAAAATATTTATATTATAATAAATAATCGTCTACGGGTTATAGAAAGATTTAAGTGAATTTACTGTTATTAGAATTCACGAATTAAGTGTAATTTATTAAAAAAATAAAAAAATTATAATGAAAGGCAAAAGCATGGATGATGACCAATGAGTAAATAGAAAAAAGAAAGAAAAAAAAAATCAACCTTGAGTAGAAAGAGAGTCCTTATTTTGGTAAAACAAATTAAGAACCGCTTCTCCTTTCTCTTCCTCTTGTAATTCCAAGCAATAATCTCACAGCTGTATCCATCTCCCTCTCCCGTGTTCTTTCTCTCTTTCTTTAAGCGCCGACACAATCTTCAATTTCTTCTCTATTCTTTTTCTCTGTCTTTCTTAGATCCAATCTTTCTTGCACCTGACTTTACAGTCTAACACAGTCAATACCACCATATATCACTCATTTTTTACTTACCCACCTGATAAAATTTTGAATTTTGTGTGAAATCTACTTCAATTTGAGTCGGGTCTTACTGCAAATACTGGATATCACCGGCTACTCACTAGAAATTGTATTTGGAATATTGGGTATTGGTCTTTTTTTTTACTACAGCTTATTGAAGTTGGTGCTGATTTGGGAATCTGTAGCAGATATGGTGGTTTTGTGATGTTGGCTTGAGCCAGCGGAGGATTTGGGTTTCTGTGGGTGCTTTTAGTTAATTACAACCATGGCGACTCAGAGCTTGACAGACACTTACAAGGGTATGTCTTCTGATAATATCAAGGGGTTAATTTTGGCTCTATCTTCGAGCTTCTTTATCGGTGCTAGCTTCATTGTCAAGAAGAAGGGATTGAAAAAAGCTGGTGCCTCTGGCATCAGGGCAGGTATCTACTTTGTTGTATAATAAAATGTCGTTTGTAATTTGTCGAAATCTTTCGTCTATGCAATGACTTGTTCTATAAGGAATTGCTCTGTCTAGAGTAGTGATTTCATTCATTTCGGATCTATGTTCGTCTTATTTGTGATGGGAAATGTGAAGATTCTCTTTATTTGGAAGTTTTATTTAGTGATCATGTTAAGGATGTTGATAATTTTCTACTACTGCTGCTATTGAACTTGGATCAGGCAAGAGCACAGTTGAACTGACCAATCGTTGTTTTTTTTTTTTTTTTTGAGCAGATTAGCATGATCTCTATACTTAATTTGAGTGTTTATGCTCGTTTTATACAGTTATCAAGTGTTTGGATATCAGTTTCAATATTTTCATTTGATTTGGAGTCTATGTATTCCATGTTAGGACTCAAGAGATTATTCTATGAACTTTTTGGAGTTTCAGTTTCTTCATGTAATGGGATAGTAAAGTTAGAGTTTCGATAGATCCTAATTATAAATTTGGTTGGTGGCCAATATAAGTCATGTTCTTGTTCGTGCATTGTTGTTGGTATGGTTCTGCTAATGTGTGTGAAACAATGTAATGGAAAAGTGGGAATTTAGACTTTCCATCACTCCATCAATCAGTTAAGTTTGGGTTTTTGACCTAGGAAGATCCATATCTTAGTAATAGCATTTTCAGAGAATGCTTGATCTTTATTAAGGCAGCTGCATTTTCATAATCAGTTTAGTTTCCGGACAAAGCAGCTTGGAGCTAAAAAGTTTCTTGGCCATAAGACATAGAATTCAACTGTACAGCTTGTTTTTTTTATGTGGCTGTTCATTTCTTTTTATTCTCTTTCTTGGAGAAGTTGAATAGTTAGTCCATGTTTCAATTTGTTGCCCACATCCACAAAAACTATTGATTCAAATAAGCCATTATTCACATTCATTATTTGCGTGATGTTGTGCTCTTCTCATATATCATTATGTGACTATGATTTACTGGAATTTTACTGATTTTTTTTTCTTCAAAACAATTTCCAGGAAGTGGAGGCTATTCTTACTTATATGAACCACTTTGGTGGGTGGGCATGATAACAAGTGAGTTATACTATCATAAAATGATGTTGATTTTTCTTTTCTTCCAATTTAATGTTTAATTCAGTTCATCATTGTACAAAGTGTAAAGAAGTCGTACAGGTCCCATTTTTCTTTGTTGTTGATACTTCAACATCAATGCTGACAACTATAGACATGGTTTTCAAGTCCATCTTTGTATATTATTTGTGATAATTTGATCCATCTCTCTCTTTCTCTTCATGTGTTGTCTAGTCATCTACTTAATATGTTTAGATTTTTGTACTTTTGCCAATAAGAAGTCCACGTTAATGTTTGATTGTTTTGTTAACAGTGATTGTTGGGGAAATTGCTAATTTTGCTGCCTATGCTTTTGCACCTGCTATATTGGTCACACCCCTTGGTGCTCTGAGTATTATTATTAGGTATGATTGATCATCAAAAGATTATCTCATATTTATTTTAATCTGGTGCTAAGTTCTGATCTTTTGATGCTTTGTAGTGCGGTTCTTGCACATATGATTTTGAATGAGAAGCTACACATTTTTGGAATTCTTGGTTGTGTTCTTTGTGTTGTGGGTTCTACAACAATTGTTCTACATGCTCCTCAAGAACGTGAAATTGAATCTGTTAAAGAAGTTTGGGATCTTGCTACAGAACCTGGTAAAATAAATGTATCATTTATATTATACTCCCAATGGGATTCTACATAAGAAAGTCACTTAAGAACTGAGCATTTAATCCTTTTTTTCCTCTTCCAGCTTTTCTGTTCTATGCAGCTTTGGTCATAACAGCTGTATTTGTACTTATATTTCACTATATCCCTGACTATGGCCAGACACATATAATGGTTTACATTGGAGTTTGTTCTCTTGTTGGCTCTTTGTCGGTATGTTTTATGTTGTTTGCTATTTCTTCCATTTGTTTTTAAATATTCTTCGCTTTTCTGTTTATTTTGTATTCAAAATTTGTTGTTTGACAGGTTATGAGTGTTAAAGCACTTGGAATTGCATTGAAGTTGACATTATCAGGAACGAATCAGCTAATATATCCCCAAACGTGGGCCTTTACTTTAGTTGTAATTACTTGTGTGCTAACCCAAATGAATTATTTGAACAAGGTAACAATTGTTTCTGTTTAGTAATTTTTAGGTTTTGAACTAAGTTTATATGCTTGCATATCTGTTATTGTCCTCCTTTGCTCATGTACAAAATTCTCCTTATAAGTTTTCCTTATGAACAAATGAGGAAACTTGGGGATCAAGTAAAATCAGGCCACATTTAGATGGTTACTGGGCCTTTATTTTTGTTGTGGGAGGAACTCTAGGCATTTCTGAAGTGTAGAAACAGCTTATTGAGTTCCTTGTCCATCAGATTATGTTTCTCTCTTTTCCACTATTGATGATTTATTTTTCAAACCCGTAATTAACAAGTTTTTGTTTCTTCGTCTGTTTAATTTTGATGCTGCTTAACCTTTGGCATTTATTAATTCATGTAACATTCACTGGTTGGATAGATGAGTACAAAGTTGCTAAAATTATATCAAAAGAGAATAAAAAGGAGAAGCTTTTGAAGTGAGACGTTTTGTACTGTGTCATAGCATCTAATGTCTATTTGGTCTTCTTAGTTTTTGGAAATTTGCCCGTCTTATCTAAATCTTTGTTTGTTGAATGAATTTTTTGGATTATAATGATGTATATCTTATCTCTGCTTGAGGCTTAGACCAAAAAGCAGGAATTGATTTGTCATCGCTTAGGATTTAAATTGAGAAACCTCTTGACTATGTACTGTTTATTTTTATATTTGAGAAGTTTCCCACCTTTAATTGTTAGTGTTCTAATTTAATTTTTGATCTTTTGGTTTTGCCCCTCCAGGCACTCGATACATTCAACACCGCTGTTGTATCTCCCATATATTATGTTATGTTCACATCGCTCACCATTGTGGCTAGTGTTATCATGTTCAAGGTAAAATTTTGGCCAAATGGTAGAATCAACTTGAATCATGTTGGGGTTGCCCTATTGGATTACATTCTAGAAAATAATCCAGAAAACGCTTGAAGGAAAAATAAAAATCTTCTAAATGAAAATATTGCCTGAAGCAGTCTTGTTAGATGAATATTTGGTGTTCCCAGTCCCACAGTTGGGACCTTCCGTAGGTTAAGTACTTTTGGGGTTGCTATTGCTGGCACTTTTTCTGAGGCACTGTAAACTCATCATCAAAATGAGAGATCTATGCTTCATGCAATAGAAATTCGTGTAGAGCCTTTTGCCTTTTGAAACTTAGAATTTTGCAAATGTCTTTATGTCCTTGTTTATTGATGGATCCTGCCATTAATTTCATTATGTTTTTGTCTTATGCAGCACAGATTGCTCTGCTTATCCTTTTGTTGGCAATCATAAGTTATGAATGTTGAAATTTGATTTTTCTTTTCAGGATTGGGATAGGCAGAGTCCAACTCAGATTCTCACAGAAATGTGTGGGTTTGTGACTATCCTTTCAGGAACATTTCTTCTTCACAAGACAAAGGATATGGTTGATGGTATGCTCTCGACATTACTTTCTAACATGATCACCATTGTCATTAGTATTAATATGTGATTTTGCATTTTCACCAAGTTATCACCCTTCATTTTTGTCTTTGTGCATTTGTAACATGTTGACAAGGTTCCTTGTTGTACAATTAATTGAATGCAGCTAATGTCATTCTAAATCTAGGCTTATGTTTTGAATTGAGATATAGGGTCCACGTCTCTGCCTGTGCGACTTCCTAAGCACACAGAGGAGGATGGCTATGGTGCTGAAGGCATCCCTCTTAGACGTCAGGAGTCAACCAGGTCATCGCAAAATTGATATATTCATCAGCTTCTTCCAGCAATTGCTAAAGGACAGACATCTGGGGGAGGGACCATCTGGCATCAACCTGTATTTTATGAGAATACTTGATTCTTTTTGTTTCCGGAATACAGATAATGGAAAGGAAGGTGAGGAATTTTCCTCCATGTCTCTTTTTGGCTTCGCAAAGAGTCTAGCTTTCATCTTTTTCATTGTATACACTCCCCCAATTCATACGGAAAGAATTGGCCATTGTATTTTTGAGCACATTGGTATATATAATGCTGCTTTGCTTCTTTCATCACGAGTAGATTTGCTTAAAAATTTATGCTGCAAAGCTTAGGACTGTGTAAGCACGTAAGCATGCTTGCGTGTGTGGCATGCAGGCATTGCAGCAAATAGAGGTCTTCATTTTTGTATGAAAGCTTATCATGCAAAGTTTGCATTATCTATTTGCAAATTGATGCATCGTCAGGACGTTTTCCTGTTTGCCAATTAACACGAGAAAAAAGTAGGAATTTCAGAAGGGAATACAAACTTCTTCACAATCTTGGCTTTCTCATGCTTTCTTTTCATGTACGTCAAAGAAGCATAAATTACTTGACATGAAATACTGGAAGATTAGTGGTAAAAGGGAGCTTGTTGGTTGTGTTTCACAGAAGAAGAGTTGATTGCCTTCATTGTATTGCTTTTCAAGAATACCAGGTTTAGCTTATAAGACGAAATACCATGCTTCAAGCATGTTGCACGTCCATGTTCAAGAATTGCACTTGTTATCAAATTCGTAAACTCATTGGATGTTTCCTTTGGAATTCAAGAAAAGATAAGTCTCATCACCATTCTTATTTGTTTAGAGCTACTGTTAGTTAAGTAGAGCTCCAATCAATTTTCCAAGGTTCTTCATTCCATATCATCATTACAGTGCAGCAATCAAAACTAGAAAAGAAATGCAAAATAAGATGCAAGAAATCAAGTAAACTGTAACCAGCATAATTATTCAATAATCCATTTGACATCATTCATATGAAGCTTTGAGCAGTTAAAACATGTCAGTAAGCATCCAAGTATAACGTTAGACATTTCTTGTGATTGTGATTAAAATCTCCACAGTTTTCTAGCTCTTTTATCTTGGAGAATACTATTATCTGGTGAATAATAGTTCTCATACAGTTTTTTGTATTTTTTTTTTCTGAAATCAGATCCTCATACATCTCTACCTCAAAACCCAAAAGAAATTGATTTGTTGTGTGCCATGATGTGGAAAATATATCTAAAGTAATGGCTTTCTTGTGAATATTCCCTAGTAGAAACTACCAATTAGCAAAACATGGATGCCTTGTAGTTTGCACACACGAGATATGGGCTCTCAATAGGGAATTTGCTTCAGAAGGCTAGACACAGAACCACAATGTGACTTGTTCTTGCATTTCTCACAGCAAGAATGAAGATTTTTCAATGACCTTAAGGCACCTGTATGCACCATTTCAAAAGGCTAATCAGAATTTTTCATGACAAGTATAGTGTAAAGATATAATATTCAATTAAGTTAGATCACATGAAACCACATGGGACTTCTAGAACATTATCAAGCTCATCTGTCCAAGGTTAGAGTGCCAATGGACTCCAACTAAATAGATAACAGCTTTTGATTTATACAGATCCTTACAGGACTAAATTCCATAGACAAGAATGGAGTATGCATTCAACACTGCTAATCACTTCCTACACCTTGCAATCTGCACAGAATAAGCTTCAATATCGGTGGGTCACCCGATGACTAGGAAAACTAACCAACGTGTGGGAAAATGACAAGTATTTGAACAGCTGGAAGCAATGTCCCACTATTATTATGACACGGAAAAAGAAAGACAGAAATGAATTGGAGGATGATTTTTATGGATAGTCCAATAAATACACCATCATATTGTTAAATTTAAATAAGATCTAATTCACTCCAAAAACTAGTTTAAAATTAAGTACCTAAAATCCTTATAAACATTATTTTTGTCCAAACCGATGTCTAACAACCCCATGAAATATTTATGGAAGGCCTAATATCGGTGTAAAGACTCTGATACTATATTAAATTTGAATCAGACCTAAACTTACTCTAAAAAGCTAATTCAAGAAGAGGAGTGACTAAGGCCTTTATAAGAGGTAATATATGTCCCAAACCACCGATATGAGATTTAATAATAATGAATACTGCACTTGCAATGTTGTAAGACTTGAAATACATTAAAATAAAAATAAAAAAAAAAAGAAAGAAAGAGACAGGTAGAAAATATTTGCACGAGATATCTATATTAAAAATTCAAGCAGACGCCATTATGGAATCAATGCTGAAAGTATTGCCATTTTATCCTCTGATTTTCCCATTCTACCAAGTATCCACAAGCGGCAGTTTTCTTGTAGCACGATCAAACCAATTAACATAAAGAAAAAATCTACATGGCAAAGCAAGTCATCTACTAAAATTATGCACCATAGAATCTCTCCCCACAGCAACAGTCATTGATAAATGATGAATGTGATAGACTCCAGAGCGATGAAAAATGCATGAATTGGCTCAATCAGGCACAGATGAATTTCACAGTAAAGAAGGCACATATATTTTACATGTTTTGCAGTGTTGAAATAGAAGTAAATACTGAAAATGAGCTGATGATCATCTACACACTCCACCTCTGGTCAATTAAAGCAAATAAGCAGATGGTAAATCTGGCATTGCTCATTTCCCAATAGTCATGTTTCTGTTTAGAAACTAGCGAACAAAGAGAGTAGGTTAAAACTGAATAGTCAATTCAACATGAAATTACTAAAATATCAAATTTGTACCTTTCCAATTGTAGTTAGTGCACTTTTCCCAGTGATAGGCCTAAATATATGCTTTTAATTTTTGTTCTAAACGTCTAAGTAGAAAGCTTTGCGTTTGGGTCATTGGTATATTAGCTAGAATTTGTGCTCAAGTGTGGAGTATCATCCTTGGCAATGAATCAACTAGCATACAAGAAGCCAGGCCAAGAAGTATGAGACAAGAAGAATGCAAGTGGACAAACACGACACCTTCAATTGCAGCCTCTTACAACAGCTAATTACATTCATTTTTCAGTTAAAAATCAAAAAGATTTCACGATGCATAAGCAACATCCTTTCCTCTTTCAAGCCCCATTGGCTCCCAGTATATTCTATATCTTTACCACAATTTATTATTTATCTTGAAAGAAGAATAAGACTAAAGAGCTATTACCAGTGCATCTCTTTCCTTGTAAATTCAAAATATTACCATTATTATAAAAAATATTAACTAAGGAAATCAATGGAAAATTGATAACCAAAGAACTGCTAAAACCCATGAACACACAGATCTGAATACATCAATAAGTCAATATATCAGCATAAACAATAGAGCATCATCGAAGCAATAGGAAGAAATGGGTTCAATCATATATTTCTTAATCCAGCATTATTTTCAGCGACAAAATTTTATCTCAACAATCCAAAGTTTAAAGCATAAAAAATCCAAATAAGTTAAACACAATATTGAATTTAAAAATGAAAAAAAGAACAGAGAGATTACCTTTGAGGGAGGAAGTCGTTCTTGGAGAGACAAGCAAGCTTCTTTCTTGCACGGCTCTTCGCTTGGTTGCGTCGTTTCTCTGGTTCTCTTGCCAGCTCATTCCATACGATTACTAATTTTAAATTCAATGTTAGTTTCTATAGAATGGAACGGTGCCGTTTAATTCGGATTGTTGAAACTGGCAAGCCGACTTTCCCATGGAATGAAATCAAGGGAAAATCCATGGGAAAATTATTCTTGAAGCTAGAAAATTTGGATTAAATGACTTTTATATTTTTTAATTTGATTGAAGTATAACTAAATTAAAAATTGCTTCTAAGCATAAAACTCAATTTAATTAGATTAACCTAATAAAACAAACAAATATCCAAATATGTTATTAGAAGCAGTTGCGGGCTTGAACTTCTGAAATATTCTTCTCATTTTCAGGCGCGATCCATTTCCAGCAGCTTGCCCTTTTCTCTGCCATGGGTTGGCAGATTAGTGAGCCCAAGCCCAAGCCCTCGCTCCTTATTATAAGCAGGCATTGGCAGCTAAATTCAGAGCTGAGCAGCTGAGCTGATCATGTTTGATGGTAAACTATCCTTTGTACTTTATTCTCCGTCTCTGTAACAGTTATCTCTCTTCGGAATGGAAACTGCGAAGCCGTTAATAAGGGTATTCAGAAGCAAAGTAAAGCAAGCATCTTTGCTATGGCTTGAGGGTTTTCGAGAAGCTTGTTGCCTTCACAGAGTAGTCATTCTTTGTCTCAGGTCATCTCTCCCTCTTAATTATTGCTAAAAGAATTTTGCGTTTGGTTGACGAGAAATACAAGGAAAACTTTGCTTTTTTATTTTTATTTTAATCCAAATTCAGAGAAAGAAGAAATTTGTTGAGGTATTTGAATCATGTAAAATTTGGAATTCCAAGTTTTTCTTTCTTTTTTCTTTTGTTTGTTGAAAATCCAGCAGGAGTTTATGTCATCTTTCGTGATTTCGTTTTCTTTTAAATTTTGGGTGGCAGGTCAAGGAATCTTTTGATTAGAACTGGGCAGTGTTTTCTTTTGAATGGATTTATTTTCTTAGGAAGGTAATATTTCTCTCTCTGTATATTCATATAATCTGACCTTCAAGTTCAAATTTGCAAAATGAGCTAGAATGCATATTGATTAGAATCTTTATTTGCAACCTTTTCGAGTATTTCTGTGTTATTGAGCTATGTAGCATGTGCAATTAGAAGTAAAGAGAGGCAACTGGGCAATTTGAGTTCATCTTGCTCTATGGAGCTGCATGGGTATAAAATTAATCTAGCAAGTTGCCTTTGTGTAAAATTCTCACTCATATGCATAATCGGCTAGCTCCTGGATTCTACTACGAGGGTTTACCTCATAATTGCTTGATTGACTTTATGGACTGGTAATGTCTTTTGACCTAGATTTAAGACATTTATACTTGATTCTAATAACAGTGCAGAAATGGTTGCTTCATTTATGGTAGATGCATTAATGAAGTGAGGTCTTTTGATGTTTAGTTGTGGACAAATTCAAGACTGTACTCTAAGACTGCCATTCATCTAACTCTCTTGTGGGCTTGGCAGCAATGCTAATAACTCTTTTGATGCCATTCACATCTTCAATATATATTGTCAGAGTATTACTGTGGATTAGAATAGTGAAAGTTCTCTTTCTTGGTATGTGAACATACTTTTGAAATCCAACCCAATACCTTTGGGTGTTTGGTTGATCTACTTAGTTAATGTTTTCAGATGTTATCATTTAAGTCATGCTTGTCATAGTCTCATGATATGAATCTTTCAATCTTCATTTCGTTGCAGTATATTGGTGCTGAAGTCAATTGTCATCCCAACATTAAAATGGATACTACCTGATCATTTCTCAGATATTAGTTCTCAAGAACCAAGCACATTTGGCAGTATCTTAAAACTTTATTCTTTTTTACGTGTTGGACTTGTACAACTCTTTTATGTAAGTATGCAGATCATACATGCTTATGAATTTCTGCTGGTGCTTCTGTAATTTCTACGAAATTTCTTACATGTTAGGATGTGTGGGTGGTTTTCCTTAGTTTCTGTATCATGAAACTAGGTAGCTTATATCGTTTGCGAGCACATACAAAATATGCTAATAATATCCTTAGAACATACTAAATTGTAGCTTTATAAAATATTAAACCATAACCACTAATCTAAACACCAATTGAAGGAGCGTGGAAGACCAAAATTATCCAATCTTATCAACTGCTACAGCAGCACAAAAAGTATTGCAACATCCAAGTCCAGCATAATTTTCAAGTGAATATATCTTTGCGAAAATTTGCTGGATCTTAATTCATTTGATTTTCATAGAAATATGAAGTTAGGAAGACTCTACGTCTTACACATAATGTCTCTTTAGATCATATAACTGCTGAATGATTTGGTAAGTTGATCTCTATTGAATTTAACAGCAGATGCTGTCGTAAAGGTATGTATAATTCTAAGAAGGCTACAAATGACATTTGGAAACTCTGGAATTTAAAACTTGCTTGCTGCTTAATCAATAGTTAAGCCAGCAAGGTCTTGCCTTAATTTGCAATTACATGACTGGCTACAGAATAGTTTTGCAGAGTTATGCGGGAGTCCCAAATCTCAACAAAGTTGGAACTGGTGAAGATGCTTTTGACCGATTAAATTGAACAGCAGTCATAAAAAGAATTCCTGCAGGAATATATTTGTAAACTAAACTTTTAAAGCAAAACTTTGGATCATCTAGAAAAAAGCTATGTATTGTGCCAAGTGGATACCTCAGAAAGAAAAATTAAACCTTTATCTGATTCCAAGAAGTAAGAATATGTAGGTATCTTTTTGAATCATGCAATGGCGCAATTAGTTCTCTTTTTCTCTTTGAAGTTTTTCTAGCCATATGATAAAGAATAATTCATATTAAGATTATGCACAAAGATGTGTATGTGTGTAAGACATGCTTGTCAGTTTATTGATTTTCATAACTTATAATTTCTTTCACTGCCTATTTAATGCAGCTATTTTGGTTCTACCCATTGTATGTATTCAGCTTTATTCTCAGCACTATCTGGTATTTTTCTCTTTCTTATTACCTTTGTTGTTGACATATTCTGGGCTAATCTAACTGTTGTAGTGAGAATATGATATCCATGAGTTGGAGATAGATAGGGCTAATCTTATCTCTTGATATTTATCCTTGCATTATTCAGTGAGTGGTGAACGTAAGACTTCATATCTCTACCTGAGTTTATAGGTTTCTTTGTGAATGTACAGCTTTTGAGTTAGAACCAATTTTGGAGTTTAAATATGTGATTGTTTTATCTTATTAAGAGATGCTTGCCATGCAATTTTTGTTTTATTCATCTGTGTTGTTCTAAACTGATCTTATTAAGGTACAATGAAATTGCTAAGTTTGGTTTTACTGCAATGGGAAGAGATGGACATAATGTATTGGAACCTTTAAGCCAGGATGACCCAACAACAGCATCAGACAACTCAGGTTCAACAGAAAAGCCTGCTGGTCTAGGACGGTAGATTTCTATCTTGTAACTATTTGATTTGAGTGTTATTCCTTTTGCCTTTATTTGAAAATCATGCTTGGGAATGAATGCTGTCAGTTCATGTTTTTGTTGTAAAATTTTTCTGCAGGGTTATGATTGGAATTGGAGAGCAGGTGTATTCTATATTGCTTTTGAGCATATTCTTTCTAGAGGTACAATGTCTTTGATTTGCATAGAACCTCATCAACTCCAACACTTGTTACCATTATCTCTGCACTCTGCTTGAGTTCTTGCAGCAAAGTCAATTCAGCATGTATACTTTTTTATTTGCATTGAACATGGTGCCACTTTACCATGCCTTTGTATTTCGGTTTACACACTTGACAATTAAATGCAGGTTTATGCTACAGGATTTTTACCATATATAGGGAAGGCACTCAACTTTGTGCTCCTTTCCTGGATGTATGCTTACTACTGTTTTGAGTAAGTCATGAGTGTGTATCTGCTAATTTGTTGTTTAGCACTGACTATCGACTAGATAATTGCTAAGTCTGCTTGTTAACTTAGGTACAAATGGAATTTGTCTGAAGTGGCTCTGGACAGACGGCTGGACTTCTTTGAATCTAACTGGGCCTTTTTTGCTGGTTTTGGTAAAAATAGTTTCCTGCTAAATTTTCTGTTGATTTTGCAGTGTGCAATCTCATTTGTAGTAAAGTTTCCATGCTCTCAACTAATGCAACTTCGTCATCCTAAATAACACTGCAAATTGAAGGATCTTGAAATCACCAGTACTATGGTTTTCTTATGTTAATATATTTCAGTATATGCTTGACACAATTTATTTTACTCGGGGCATGAAAAATTGCAGGAAGTCCGTGTGTTCTTGCTATTTTCTTCTTCTCTCCTCTTGTGAGCTATGGTGTTATGGCTGTTCTTTTCCCACTGGTAGATATTTTGTTCATTTATGCAATCAATGAAAAAATATCTGGTTGTTATCTCACATAACCACATGCGGAATTTTGGTTGATGACCATGTGTCCTGCAGTTTGTTTTGACAGCAACAAGCTCAGAAGCCGAGCAACTTGTCCTCTCTCAAAGAAGAAGATGGAAGGGTGAAGGATTGATAAGGCTTCCAATATTTTATGCAGCAGATACATTGTCGTAAGCTATCCACATCCCAGCATCTCTTAATAGAAAAGAAAATAAACGCAATAAACTAATGAAAAAAGCCTTTTTGACTTGGCATACAACTCTCAACTTCCATTTTCACTCTGACAAACTTCTAATAATTGCTTAATGATAAGGTTGATTGGTTTTCTCTGATGCATAGATCTTACCTTGGTTTGAGCATCATTCCCATTCAGCCTAGTGGAATTCTCAACTTTGATTTTACATTATGCCCACTTCGCTTTGAAAGTATAGAGAAAAAGAAAGAGAAAATCACTCCACAACCCATTATTCCTAGAAGTTCAAATACTTAAATTAGGGTTTGCAATGAAGTTCTCATTGCCACTTACCACAACTTGGGAAATATTGTAGAACATTGTTTACCTGGTCAGTTGCTTCTTCCAGGATATAACAAGAAACTTGAGGAATAGTAATAATTATTATTTAATCCGGAAAACTTATTAGTTAGTCTCTCGGTTAAAATCACTTGAATATCAGTGTTATCATGTCATTATACCGGCCGTTGAACATCTTGATTGATTACTTTTCTGCAGAATGCAGATCTTGTCTCTCATCCCCTTAGAATCGCCGGAGCAAATGCCAGACAACAAAGAACTCTAAGGTCTGACTTGATTCTTTGTGAAAAATGTAAGTTTATTAGGACTTGATTCTTGAAAGGAAGCCATGTATAAAAATAGTTGTGAAAACTCAAGCTGACATAATAAACCAGCAAAGGAAGCAGCAGCAGCATCATATGAGATTGTCTGACAGATGGGATGAAAGAAAGTGAAATAAAGAGCACACCTCATGCATAGACCAATTCACAATAAAAATCAAATTGAAATCATTATGAGCACTGCAAAATTCCATTCCAAATTTAGCTTAACAACATTAATAATTTAACAAATCTTAATAAAAGCTTTGGTCTTTGCTTGGACAGTGCATGTGATCTCATCATTTACAAGATTATAAAGCCAGGCCTTGAATTACACTTGTCTTCTCCTCATGTTTGATATTATACTTTGCACATGTATTGCTTTTCATGAACAGTTTCCTTGTTCTTTGATGATTTCCTCATTTTTTCCAAAAGTATAAGCTTTGCTCAAAAGTTTCCTTTTTTTCTTTTAATTTATCTTTTAGTGTATCAATAGATAAGATTAGGGCGAGCAATCCATCGGTTTGATTTAAAATCGAATTGAATATATAATTTAATTTTTCAATATTACTGAATTATTTTCATTAATCGGTTTGATTTAATTTTTTAATTTTTTTAAAATAAAAATTAAATCGAATCGAAATAATTAAAATTTTTAAAATTAAAAATTAAATTAAATTAAAATAAATAAAAAATTTATAAATTAATTCGATTTAATCAATTTTTATAAATTAATTCGATTTAATCAATTTTTCTAATTTGAATCCAATATATCCAATTATTGGAGTATATTTAATCTCAATTTATGAAAATTGGCTGGAAATACCTTCGACCGTAAGTAAAGAAAATTTTTTGTTTTAAAGAAAAAAACAAACGAAAATAATTTATTAGGAAGTTCTTTTTTTTTTTCCTTCTCGAGAAAAAGCAGAGATCCAATCCAAAGCCGCACTTAGCACACCAATGATTGGTGCACGTGAAGCGCGTGTACTTAAATTTATTCCTCAGATAATTTAGTATCAAAACTCTCTTCTTTTTTATTCGTTTAACTTTTAATTAATATTTTTTAAAAACAAATTTCATTGATTTTAAAATATTTTATTTATAAAATAAAACGAGTGAATTACATATAAAAAAATAATAATAAATTTATTAATTAAATTATGTTAATTATAATTTTTAAATTTATAAATTAATTCCTGTGAAATGAAATATTTTATTGGCTCTAAGACCCAGATCAGACCAAACAAATCAATCTACACCGTCCACTTGCATTGACATCTACGGTCTATCTCGCAGTCCACATAGATCACCCATCCATCACATATTTTCCTAAATCTATATTTGCATTAAGAAATTATTTTTTTCATATTATAAAAATTAAATAATAAATTTTATATTAAAAATTACATTTTAAAAGTAGAATATGGTGTCGGTATGGTTGGATTAAACAAGAACAAATTAGGTGGGACAAAGAATAAATATGTAAAAAGTGGAGGACATGTAGTGCAAAAAACAGGAAAATGATTAAGCAATGAAAACAAGAAGTCATCTGAATTTGCTGTCCAAGTCAAAACAAACGTCAGTCACTCTCAAGGGCAATGGATGGAGGAAGCTGAGCCCTTCAATAAAATAAATTAATTATTTTTTAAAATAAATTCTAAATTAAGAATTAAAAAATTAAAAAAAAGGACAACAAACAACTGAATGAATAAAATTGTTGTTGATATTTGAAGTAACAATCTTCAATTTCAAGGTAACATAAATAACTTTCCTGGAAATATGGGAGATTTTCAGGAAGATGGAGGCTGCTTAAGACATCATCAAACTTGCCCAGAAAATTTATTTGCTAGAAACCATTTGTTTACTGACCCATCTGCTCCATTTTCATATCTTTGAAAAAAGAGAAGGCAGACAGACACATTGAAGTTTTACATGTCATATAAAGATGTCTTTAATTTTGCTTTTCTTATTCTTGCTTTGTAGCTAGCTAGCTAGTCTCTAGTTGCTACTACCCTTTTGGCATTTTTGGAAGAGATAACTGAAAAGAGTTGCTTTTAAGCAAATGTACAAAAGAATTAAGAAAAAAAAATCTGAAAATTTGCAAAGCTAACAAAGAACAAAAACTCTCAATTCCTTTTGCTTCTTCTTCATTTTGCTCATACAAACAAAGCAAATAATAATTATACTAAACACAAACAAATATCCTCCTATACAAACTCTAGCTCTTCCTATCTCTATTTTTCTTCTTTTTTTCTTTTTTGTTTCTAGAAGAAATCAAAAATTAACAAACCAAAATCAAAATGGCAATTACTAGGAGACTGATCAATCTCATTCTCCATCATCAATAGAACTAAATTCAACACAAATTCAAACCCAAATCTGCAAAAGCAAACCCAACAACAATCTTCTAGCTTCTGCTGCTTCCTATGCAATAATTTTGGAGAAAAGAAAAATTCATAGGCATCAAGCTGTCATATTTATGTATTTGAATAAGAGCAACTAACCAACTTATGAATCTTGTCATTGTGAACTATTTGGATCTTCATCTCCACTATTGGTATCTTGAGGTTGCTGGTGTTGATGATGTTGATTCAATGGATTGTTTTGCTGGGAATTCATATTTAATCCACCTCTTGAATATGCATTTAGAGCAGCTAACATTCCCAAATTTGAATCTGCCATGCTTAATCCAATGTGTTGTGAAGGTTGTTGCTGCATTAACATGGAACCCAATTGTAAAGCATTTCCTCTTCCACCTTGAAATTCAAGATTGCTTGGAAGATTGAATCTTGGGACAAAATGCAATGGAGCTTGTAGTGAGTTTCCACTTGCTGGTGTTGCTGTAGAAAAAGGCCACATCTGGGGTTGGGGTTCTGAAGGTCCAGCCCCTGTTGTGGTAGTGGTAATGGCTGGACCACCACCGGCTCCGCCAGCAGTCACTGGAACCATCCAGATTGTGCTGCCGCTGCTTGGTGCTGGTGCCATTGCCCACATGGCTGTGGGAGGTAGGATATTTGAAGGCCTAAGTAGTCCTGATGATCCTGTGTCGTGTTGCTGAGGTTTTGGTAGTTGCAACCCACTTTTAAATCCTTTACCGGGAGATCCTCCTCCTGTTCCAGCACCGCCACCTCCGCTAGTACCACCACCACCTCCACCACTGCCACTTTCTCCTTGTTGTTGTTGACTATCGTCCTTGAATAAATCTTCTCTAAAACGTTTTCTCATATAATTCTCACTAGAATCTTCCCCAGCACCACCACCACTCCCTCCTCCTCCACCACCAGCACTGCCACCTGGCAGCGCTTCTGCTATTTGATCTGCTGTCATCAGGTGCTGCTGCTGCTGATGGTGAAACCCCAACAAAGTTGTATGAGAGAACCCTTCTTCGTAATGAGGATGATGAGCTAAAGCCAAAGCTCCATGAAATGAATGAGGAGCAGATTTCGAAGGCGGAGCTGAGAGGGTGGATCCGCTGCTTCTCAACGAAACATTGAGAGTAGAAAAATTCGCTGGTATAGTTCCAGTTCCGGTGGCTGCTATAATCGCAGGTTCTGCTTGCCGTAACAACCACTCAATTGTTTCTCCATCAGATTTATGACCCAATTCTCTTGTCAATTGAAAAACCCTAGCTGCACAAGTTGCTGGCATTCTGATTCTCCTCCCTCTCCCATCAACCTTTGTGTGTCGGTCCTTCGTGGACCTCTTCGCTGGTGTTGCAGTCAAAGCAGTGGTGGTGGCTGTAGATGTGGTGGTAACTACGGAAAGATTCTGCTGCTGATTTTTCTTTGTTGAGTCTAAAACAGGTCCAGATCTGGTGGCGATAGCAAGAGAAGCGTCGACAAGTTGAGGAGGAGCTGCAGCAGAAGACGTGGAGGTGGAAGTAGAAGAAGGAGGAGATAAAGAAGAAGAAGAAGTTGAAGGAGCAGACCCAGTAGTTGTAGGAGCTGAAGAAGCAAGACCATGATGCTGGTGGACATGATGAGCAGCATGAGACAAGCCAGCTTGGATAGAGATGGAGCCCATAAAGGGACCTGGAGATGGTCCTCCACCTGATGATCTGCCATCAAAAGAAACTTGGTGGTGGTGGTGGTGGTGGTGACGCTGGTGGTGAGATTGGTGGGGTTCTTGGGTGGTATTATTTTGCTTGTTGCTTTGCATATCTGTGATTTCCATTTGATGGTGGGGTGAAGTTTAGATTTTTCCCCCCTTTTTTTCCTTTTCCTTTCCTTTTCTTTCTTATGTTTTTTTTTTAATTTATATTGGATTTCCAATACAACTGATCACAACCCATCTCTTCTTTCTCTTCTACCTCATGTTTTCCTTCAGAAACAGCACAGAGAAAGAGAAAGAGAGAGAGTTTTTAAAAATCTTGCAGAGGACTATGAGTTTGTGGGGTTGCTTTGTTTTCTGATTGACTCTTGTCTTCGCCTGAGCGAGGGTGCGCAGGTTAAGAGGCTGGCTGGCTGGCTGGCCAAATAGAGGCAGGTGAGGGGAAAAAATTAGTAGCAGAAGTCCACTCGTGGGGTCAAGTTAAAAAAGAGAATGTTAAAAATTGGCCTCTCTTCTACCCTCAGCTCAACTACGAAAGCTAATCTGATATAGGGGCAATTATGGTAACAAAATTTTTGGAGCCTCTAGTTTAAATTTCCGTCGAAGCAACTTTGGTGGGTGTTATGAATCTGAACAGTAATTTCCAGGACAAAACAACGTTCAGTTTCAGGACACAGGGAGTCCTGTGTACTTGTGTATATGAAAGCAAAGCTTACAAGTAAGGTGATATTTGGATTCTACAAGAACAAGTGAAGATTTGATGTTGCAGGCAGAACATAGAGGAACTGAATACCCTTTTTGAAGTTGATTTTAGGGTATGAGAGGAAAAAGGGAGATTAGGGATTTGGGTGAAGATTGAAGAAAGGTGTTTGATTGATTTGTGTATTGAAATCCAGGGAAGCAAAGCTCTACTGGACAGCTCTGGTAAGCATCAGATAAAGGTATCTATTGCTGTGGCACAGCTCATCCCAACCCAGCCCCACACTGTTTTCTTTCTTTCTTTTTTTTTTTTTTCAAAAATCAATTTGGACACCTCTTCCTTTGATATGCACAGGTAGCTTGCTAAACGACAGAATTGTCTTTTTTTTTTTTTTTCCAAGTTATTATAAGATAAATATCTGATTATTAATTAAATTTTTTTAATGTCTTAAAATATTTTTGAAAATTATTTTTTATGAAATTTTGGCCACTAATCATCATTAGGGTGGCCAAATTAAAAAGCTTTGGAAGTGCTCAAATCATTTCATCTTTCCTTCTATTTCAATCCAAATAATATTTTACCATTTCCACACTACCAGCCAGCCAATTCCAACTGGACCCACTTTTTTAAAGTAAATTAAATTTATTTTAATATAAACAAATAATTATCTAATAATTTAATATAATTAATTAATCCAAATGACCATACAAAACCAACCCATATCTTTATCCTATCTTCTTAACAATGTTTAATCACAATTAATTAATAGTAAAATTACCATCAAATCCCTAATTTTTTCCAAAAATTATTCAATAAAAATATTCTTATATTTTATAAAATTAAAAAAAAAGTAAAATATCTTTCCATGGGTATAATTGTCATTTCAATGTATTATTAATAATTATTTGTATTATTATTATTACAATAATATCAGTGTAGTACCTGCTGTGCAGGTACTATGGTCACAGCAATAAATTACTGTTCATGCATCATATATTATCTGGGCTTGGTCTTCCATATGTAAGAACTTATGTCATTTTTTTTTAGAATTTTTAATTATTTTAAAAGTAAAATCATGAACTAAATTTTATATATTATATTATTTTTCTTAATTAAAATAGATTATAACGTTGAATGTATTAATAAATACATATTTTAATTCTTAAATTTCATCATGATCCATGGAAATAGAATGAAACTGTTACATTATTGATGATGCTATGATTTCCTCTGCCGACTAAATTATTAGTATAATATAATTAATAAATTTATCTCTTTATTTTTAAAATTAATAATTTCATCTTTAATATTTAATTTTATTAAAATTTATAACTTTTTTATTAAAAATTTTTATTAAATGAATGATTTTAACTTGGTTAAAGAAAAGTGAATAAATATAATTTTAAAAATACTTTTATCAATAATAAAATAAAAAAATTACTATTTAATTCGTATATAATATAAAAAAACTCGTTATTTAATTTTTTTAATTTTAAAAAATATATTAAAATATTATCAATATTTTAAAAATATATTATTTACTTTTTTTATTAATTTTATCACTAAAAATATTTTATTATTTAATATCTATAGTTTAGAAAAAATTATTAGTTGATCTTTCAAATTATTAAAAAATTTACTAATTAGTCCCTCCTATCAGAAATATTTTAAATTTTTTTTTATAATATTTAACGACTAAAATTTATGAAAAGACTAACTAATAGACTTTTTAAAATATCAGAGATGTTTTAATGAAATTTTTAAATGACGAGCAGTTATCGATAGTGAACGGTATGACAAGAATAATTTTTATTGAGTTTTAAATTTTTAGTTTTAATAATTTAAATTGTATGTATTTTTACTTTTATTATTTTTGTTGAATTTGAATCTTAAATTTATTAAAATTTTTATTTATTTATGAAGATTGAGTTTGAATTTTTTTTTTTGAATTTTAATAATTAAAGTATTGAATTTAAAAAATAAAGGAATAAATCTATTAATTATATAATACTATAAGGACGAAAATATATTTTTTTTAATTTTTTAAAAAAGAGACTTATAAATTTATAAAAATTAAATTTTAAGAACTAAAGGGTTAGATTTTAAAATGGATAATTCGGTAGTCATTTCTAATTTTAACGGGATTAAATTTTATGGATAAAAGTGTTGAATTTTAAAAATAAAAGAATGAAATAATTAAATTTTAAAAATAGTAGAATAAATCTGTTATTTGTCCTATATTTAAATATTAAAAAAAAGTAATTTTTTTATATTTTAATTATATTTAAAATATAATTAATATAATTAAAATAATAAATTTTATATTTTTATTTTTAATATACTCTCCCATTTTTATTTTTTGGCATCAATATTTAAAAATGATGAAGTGTCAGAAAAAATCAGCAGCCACATGGAGGAGTTCTTGTAATAAGTACTACTGAACACTGTGACACTTACTACTACTGAATACTGATACTGCCCAGTTTATTTTAGCATTGCCCAAATTTTTTTTATTTTCCTATGCTATCCTCATTTCTTTCTGTTCCCTTTTACTTTCCTCTTTTTGACCTTTTTACCTTTGACTTTCTTTTAAACTCAAGGTAAATTGGTTAAAATTCATAAAAGCTGCAACTTCAATTCAGTGTTTTAAATAATATTTATTTATATAAAAAAAAATTTGAAAAAAGCTGCAACTCTCTTTGTTTTCTTTTTCTGCTGTCTTTATTTCAGTCCCCTTCTGGGAGACTTGTATTGATTTATGAGTGGAAATTTATGGATGGAAAAAAGAAAAACTCTGCAATTTGTATCTTCATCCTTATACTCTTTTATATTTGTATATTGCCTCATTTTTCTTCATAATTGAGAAGCTTGATGAGATTTCTTAGTTTTGCATAATAACCCTTGTGTTAATAGATTGGTTTGTTCGATTATGTGAGTCGAGCGGTATTGATTCAAATAACTTTTTAGACTCATTTTTTATTTAATTTAAAATTATTAATTTAAATTATTTAATAATTTTATACTAACTATTATATATAATTTTGATTTTTCATACTTTATTGATTTGGGACGAAAAATAGCTGATCGACAAAGCAGCTGAATATAATACTTTTTTTTATTAAATTTGAGACGTTCTTATTGCAATTAAATTGAATATAATTATTAAGTTAAAATCGAACTTTGGGTATTGTAATTTACTAATATTTAAGGCGGTTCGATCTCATCTCATATAAATAGCCATTTTCCCACGGTACAATTGCTAAGTTAGAACTAAACACTTTAATATTGTGGTTCACTAATACTTTAGTCAGCTCCACCTCGTCTCACACAAATAACCATTTCCTCACAGTACAGTTGTCGCTCCACCTCGTCTCACACCATAGCTCTGTCTCACATGAATACCCTAAGATATTGTGGTTCGCTAGTCCTTTGGGCGGTTTTATCTCGTCTCACACATGTAACCATTTCCTCACAGATCCACCAACTCTACATAATTTTTCTGACTTAAGGTGGTTTTAATACCAATTGAAATAGTCCTATCTAAATTGACCTAAATAATTTTTTGAATTCACTTCTCACTTGATTTTCAGAATGATTAATCATAATTATTTAATAATTTTATACTAATTATTATATATAATTTTAATTTTTTATATTTTACCGATATGAGATGAAAAGCAGTTGAATATCATATTTACCATTTAATTTAATTTAATGTGAATTCCATTAATTTTGATTTGATATTAATTTATATTTTAAAAAAAATGATTTAATATGAATGTCGTTTATCTTATAAGATATACATTTATAAAATATGGTTTTATAATACATTATTTCTTTTAATTTTTAATGTAAAAATAAGGTAAATCAATACAATTATTTAAATTTAAAAGAAAAAATATTAGTCCATATAAGATAAGCTCCTTGTTTGAAATTGTGAAAAATAAAGAATGAAGAAAAATTGAGAAATAAAATTTCAATATTTTTGTTCCTTTTCATGTTTAAATTGAAGGAAAATTAAAGAGTAAGGAAATAGAGAGAGAATATATATATGTATTTTCTTTTCTTCTATTTGGAAATAAAGGAAAAATATATAAAAATAACTAGTAAAACACTATATTTTATATTTTTTAAATACAGAAATAAAATAATAATTTTACTATTTATAAAATGAGGTCAAACGAGAATGAAAGTTTAATTTCCTATCATTACTGATATGAAATTTATTTTCTACTTTATATTTGTTTAAAAATAAATTACTTTTATTTTTTTCAAAATTAATATATATATTTTTTTATTTTAAAAAACATTAATTTTATTATTGTATTTTAAATAAAATGAATTCATTACTTCTGCTCCCTTTTCTTTATCAACCATCAGCATAGATTTAATTTTATAGTAAGTATATTTAAATAAATATTTTAAATTTTACTTTTTTAATTCTTAATTCTTATTTTTTTTAAAAAATTACAAATAAAAATTTAAATATTAAATTTTTTATTTTATTTATAATAAAAAAGTTACAAATAATTTATTTAAATTTCGACAGATAATTCTTAAACTTGATATTAGAACATGTGATTGAAAACGGGTAGATAATTATAATATGTAAAATGGCAAAATTGCCCCTAAGAATTATGGCCCGTGGTCCTTAAAAAGGTGTACGTTTGGGGATATTATTAACCGTAACTGTTACAGCGGGTACTTTTTTGGCGGGAAATGAAGCATTATTGTCTGACGCAACAAAAATATCCATACCCAATTACCCACCCACCCACCCGATTTATGAACAAAAACCAATAGCCTGACGTCATCATTACATGGATATAGTAGTAATTTGACCTCACATGCACCTCACGTGCACTTTGCTGCCTGCCTACTCTCTATTTGGTAACAAATTTTAGCTCCCAAAGGCCTGAGGTTTGTGCCTATCCACAACGCGACCTAAGGCGCGTGTAACATTGGACGCTGATAATTGGGTGGGGCCCACAGGACATGCTTCCTTATCCGAAATTCTTTCTCTGATTTGATGTTGAACTCGTTTATCTCGTGATCCAATAATTTAAAGCAAGTTGATTCGTGAAAATAATTCACAAAACTCGCACTAAATAATTGTTAATTTAAAATTACGAAGAAAATTAAATAATTATTATTTTCAAATTATAAGAATTAAATAAATATTTTTTAAAATTACAACATTTAAATAATTGTATTTTAAAACTATAGATATTAATTGAAAATAAGAGAATTTTATTATTTTATATTTTTTTACTATATAAATATATTTATATTAAAAGGTCCAAAAAGCTAAAAAGATAAGTGAACAAACCCATCAATAAATTTCAAATAAATCCTGCTGGATATTCAACCTATGATCCAATTTAAAGATGATATTATCAAAAAAACACTCTGAAGTCTAAAAGCTGATTGCACTCTAAAAAATCAATAAAAATAGCATAAAGTAAAATAAATAGAAGAAACATAGAAGAAACAAAGAACACGATACCACCGGACGCAATTCTATTAGCAATTTTATCACCAATTCACTATCACCAATTCACTACCACGGAATTTTATTCCGTGAATACATATTCAAGATAAGAACAAAGACAAACGACATATAGATATGAAAAAGAGAAAGTACACCTCAACCACAATTGAACTAAAATAATCAAAATAGGACAATTGTGGACCAACCAACAACTAAAATTATCAAAGAGAGCTTGATCTATTAAACGGATAATCCTATACGATGAAAAAATATGTGACAGAATTTAATTTTATTATAGTTCATGAAAGCGGTGATTGTCAGACGTATCAGTGCGATCCTAAAATATCGACATCGAAATCGATGAACTCTATTCGGAAAGAAAATAAAAGTTCAGAAAAGAAATTTTAACTCCAAACCACCAAAACCAAAACAGATCAACAAATACAAATAAAATTCATAAGACAAAACTATATACGCTTAGACAAAGAAAAGACACGGAAGCCGAAGCCCCTCCAACGGCCAAAGAAACTCTCACTGGACGATGGGCGAACTTTTCGCTTTCTTTCTATTTATATTGGACTTTAAAACCTCATAATTTTGTTATTTTATATATTACTAACAAATTTATATAAAAATTGATTACATAATTAATAATTTAAAATGAAATTGACTTGATAATTAATTATTTAAAAAAGACTATTTATTATGTTTTGAAAATAGAATTACTAAATAATCAATTTTCTAAATAATTCTTGTCATTAAAAATTTGCTCAAAGTTTGAGCTTTTTAAATGATTTTTGGATCACTAAAGTGAAAATAAACTTAAATAGAATAATTTATTATTTTTAAAATAAAGCTCTTCATTATAATTCTCTTTAAATAATTTCATATTTATCCCAACATTTAGAAAAACAACATGGCATGAAAATGATGGATAAATAACATTTAATTCAAATAAAAAAAATCGACTGAATCGAATTAATTTAAAATTTTAATTTAATTTTTTATTTATTTCAGTTTAATTTAATTTTTAATTTTAAAAATTTTAATTATTTTATTTTAATTTATTTTTATTATAAAAAAATCAAAAAAATTCAACTAAACCTATTAGTGATAATAGTATATTATTTTCAATAATATAGAAAGATTAGATCTTATTAAATTAAAATATTTTATTTAAATTTTAAAATATTAAAAATAAAGTTAAAAAATAAAAAATTTATTAAAAATTCAAACCGATCAAATTAAATCGAATTAAATTGAATTAGACTGATTCAATTCAGATTATGACTAAAATTGATTTAATTCGATTTTCATAAATACTAAAATTTTAATTTTCATATTTGATTCGATTTGATTTTGAATCGAACTGATCAAATGTTCAATTCTAATGAAAATAATTAGAATAATTAGATTTAAAATGTTTTAATTTATAATTAATGATTCTAATAAAATTTTGAATCATGAAATTTTTGTCTTGTTTTAATTGTCCTTACTAATTTCGCAGTATTAATAATGTTATCTTTTTGGTCAAGATGATGATAATTATAAATATATTAATATAACTATAAACAAAAAAAAATCAATTAATATGATTATAGTTTAATTATTAAAGTAATGTAATATTCTCTTTTATCATTACACATCATTTCATTTATTTGAATTTTATTTTTTATATATTCTCAAAATTGTAAAAAATATAAATTAATCCTCTTACAATCCAAAATTATGTTAAGTGATAAAATTATAGTTATTTATTTTATTATATTTATTCATTTACCGAAAATTCATTAGCTGTCTGATTGCGACTTTCATCCAAAATCGTCGGATTAGAATTCTATATAATAGCTAGTACGAAACTATTAAATAATTTAGATTAATAATTTTGAATCAAGTAAAACGTGGATTCAAAAATTATTTAAGCCAGTTTAGATTGAACTGTTTTAATTGATATTAGAACCACTCTGGTCAAATAAATTATACGAAGCTAGTATGTTTACGAGAAAAAGGCTACCTGTAAGAGACGAAATAAAACCGCTCGAGATATCAGCGAACTACAATACCCAATAGTCCAGTCCTGTTTAACAATTATAACTAATTCAGTTGCGATGAAAACATTACAAATTTAGCAGGACCGATTATAAAATCAGTTTTTTCTGCTTGCGGTTTGCGGCTTGCAGCTTCCGTCAGCATCATCGGATTATAATAGATAGCACGAAACTATTAAATAATTTAGATTAAATTATTTTTAGCTAAATAAAAAATTAGTCTAAAAATTATTTGGACCAGTTTAGGCCGTACTGTTTCATTCGAGATCTTTATTTTATTTATTAAAAAATTTAAATAAATTTAATTAAATCTCTATATTTTTTAAAAAAATTAAATAAGTTTAATTTTTTTTATCAATTAAATATCTTTATTTAAGGGTAAATAAGTTTTGATATAATATAATAATATTTTAAATAATAAAATATTACTTTATAATTTAAAATAAAAAATTAATATTTTAATTAACATAAAAATACATTGAAATAGTAAATAATTTTTAGAATTACAAAAATAATTATATGTTTTAAAATAATTGAGTTATTTTTAAAAAATTCACCATTGAACAACTGAGCTAAATGCATGATTTATCTCATTACAATTTTTATTAAAAAAATAATTTATTAAATTTAGATTAAATTTAACTCTCTAATAAAAAATAATTTATTAAATTTAACTCCTTCCGAAACTACCTCATACTAGAGATAAAAAAATATATTATAGGTCAGCATTCGATAAATTCGATTTAAAATTGAGTCGAATCGAATAAGTTAAAAATTAAAATTTTAATATTCATAAAAATTAAATTAATTTTAATAGAAATTGAACCGAATCGAACTGATATCATTTGATTCAATTTAATCGATTGAATTTTTTAATAAATTTTTTACTTTGTACATCTTAATTTTAATATTTTAAAATTTAATTAAAATATTTTAAAATTTAAATAAAATATTTTAACTTTAATTATAGTATAATTTTTTTATATTATAAAAAATAATATATTATTATCAGTTGAATTCAATTTTTTTAATTTTTTTATTAAAATTAAACTGAATTAAATTGAATCGAAATATTTAAAATTAAAAATTAAATTAAATTAAAATAAATAAAAAATTAAAATAAAATTTTAAATTAATTATTAGAGTTAATATGAATGAGAAAACTATGATAATATATTAAATTTGAATTATATTTAATTTATTTAAAAATTAATTTAAAAATAAAAAGTGTATAAAATTTTTATAAAGACATATTATTATAATTTCAAATTAATATAAAATTTAATATAATTTAATTTACAAATTTTATAAAAAAAATTTTATATAATTTTATTTTAAATTTATAATGAACCGATTTACAAGGAAAGTGGTGGTCGGAGTAAACAAGTTATTTGAAGCAAAGAAAAGGATGGAATCATGGATGTTTCCCTTCTAATACAGTAAGCGGGATCAGCTCTTTATGGTCCACCTAATCAACTGTTTGCTTTGGACCACTGGACTCTCTCATTAATAATCTTTGTCTTTGGTTTTTGTCAACCAATTAAATCCCAGCACAACCTAATTCTACACCTTTTTTTTTTTTTTTCTTCTTAACTAAATTTTAATTAATAAAGTATTAATTTATTAAAAATTTATATTATATTTTAAAATATTCAATCGGATTTTTTACACTATATTTTATAATATTTTTAAAGCCTTTGAGAATGACACGCGAGTACAAGAGGAGTGAAATCGGTTAAATTTAAGAGGCTCTAGTATTCGATTTAAATTAAAAAAAATCGATTGAATTGAATTAATTTAAAATTTTAATTTAATTTTTTATTTATTTTAATTTGATTCTATTTTTAATTTTAAAAATTTTAATTATTTTGATTTGATTCGATTTTAATTAAAAAAAATTAAAAAAATTAAATCGAATCGATTAGTGAGAATAATATATTATTTTTAAAGAGATTATATTATATTAATGTTAAATATTTTAATTAAATTTTAAAATACTAAAAATAAAAGAATTATTAAAAATTTAAATCAATTAAATCAAACTGAATTAAATCGAATCAGATCGATTCAATTCGATTTGATTTCTGATCAAAATTAATTTAGTTTGATTTTTATAAATACTAAAATTTTAATTTTCAGTTTATTCAGTTCGATTTTAAACCGAATCGACCGATTACTGATCTAGTTGGATCCTCTAATTTCTTTATAAATCTTATAATAAAATAAAATAAAATAATAACTTTTTTAATCAAAATTATAATAAATAATAAATTAAATCATTCATTGTTTCTTTTTAAATCAATTTTAATAGTGAGTTTTAGGGAGATTAAATAGTTTTTTTTTTCTTAAAATAATTTATAAAAAGGAAATATTGATGGTTGGATCAAAGATTTGAATAGTAGATGGAAATCCTAAACCTAATTGGATTGAAATTGATGGCATGGGCTTAAGTTCTAATAATAGAATGTTGATGGGTGAGGCCTGGGCCGGGTTGATCCAAACACAGCCCATAAATATTGATGCTGTTTTTTTTTAAAATTGACTAATAATTTTTTTATATTTATTTTTTAATAATAATAATTAAAAAGAATAATAAACTAAGTGGTGGGGACCCAACAACCAGCTCAGACTTATCTCTCGTCAGAAGGCCTTTTCTTTGACAAAGACACTCTTCGTGCTTTTCCTTTCTTCAATAATTTTCCTATTATAATTTCTCCTTTTCATACCACCTTTATTCTCTGCATCTACTCTTTTCTTTTTCTTTTTCCTTTCATTCCCCAAGAAAAATTAACCCACTTTCCCTCCAAACAAACAACCCTCCCGTCCTCTCTTTCTTTCTCAAACCCCACCAGGAATTTCTCTCTTCCCAAACAACAACAAGAAAACATCCAAACATGGCAGACTTTGACTATCAAGATCTTCTACAGGCCACTGATGGATTCTCTCCATCAAGACTCATAGGCAAAGGAAGCCATGGATCAGTCTACAAAGGAATACTTTTCCAAGAAAATAAAGTTCTTGCAATCAAGAAACCATCCATTGGTATTGATCATGTCTCTAATGACAACTCCAAGAAGCTCGACAACGAAATATTTATATTATCATCTCTACGTGATCGAAGTCCATACATCATTGGTTTTCTCGGAACGAGTCATGACTCAGCTGCAGCTTCTAGCGAGGAGAAGAAGATTATCAATAATAGAAAGCTTCTTGTCATGGAGTTCATGCCCAATGGTTCACTTCATGAAATGTTGCATGGAGCTCAAACTCCACCTTCTTGGCCAAAACGTGTAGAGATCGCTCTCCAAATCGCTAGAGCAATACAAGTCCTCCATGAAAGCAAGCCTTTGGTTATACATAGAGATATCAAATCAACTAACATTTTGTTCGACTCAAATTGGAATGTTAAGTTGGCAGACTACGGACTCGCAGTACTGTCACGAGCCGACTCATCAAGTCACCAGACGATTCAACCCGCCGGCACGATAGGCTACATAGATCCTTGTTACACAACCCCAAGCAAATTGAGTACCAAAAACGATGTGTTTAGTTATGGGGTGGTTTTATTAGAAATCATAAGCAGCAGAAAAGCCATAGACGTCTCAAAGGGACCAGCTTCAATAGTAGAATGGGCAGTACCATTGATTCAAAAGCAGAGATTACCCATTAAAGAAATCTGTGATCCAAGACTTGGGTTGCCTCCATACATGGAATCCACGATAAGAAACTTGCTGAATTTGGCTGTACGTTGTGTGTCCTCCAAGGAAGAAACTCGCCCATCAATCAGTGAACTCATTATGGGAATGGGTAGCCATTGCTTGGTTGAAAGAGTAAACATAGCACCAAACCCCAGAAGCTGGACAAGCCTTGTAAGGAGTTTGATTGTGATGAGAAAGAAAAGAAGATTATCAAAGAAATGGCAGGGAAAATGTGAAGAATATAGTGAGATTTCAAAAGGGAAGATTTTGTTGAGGGAGATATTGGCTGATATTACACTGAAATGAGTTGGAGATGATAAAGAAGTGAGTGAGTGAACTCGAGTGAGTCAAATGGGAAATGGGTTTTGGATTAAATAATGAAGAGATGAAGCTGCAGAGAATGGAGTCCAAACAGAAGATTCCCAAATGTTTGTGGGTGAGGAATATAACAAAGATTGATTTGATGGGTTGTCATTCTATTGTGATGTTACAACTCTGCTTTCTTTTCCTTTATTATCCTTTTATTATTTGTATAGGATATTCTACGTATAATTATTTAATACCAATTTTTTTTTTTTTTTTTATAACAATTTCTTTCTTCACTTTATTATTGTGTATTTATTTATTTTTTAAATAAGGATTGGGTTTGAGAAATTGAATTTGAGTTGAATTTAACTTTGGCTAAAAAATTAAATCAACTGCTTAATATTTGGTTTGATAAAAGCTCCATCAGCTTTATTATTTATTTGATTCGTTAAAATTCATGATTTTAACTAGTTTTTGAGTTTATGGGAAATAATATTAATATTGGAAGAGATCATGTTGAAACTATGCATAAATCAAATTTAAATTTTTTAAAGTTCAGCTCTACATAATTTAATTATATTTTTAAAATTTATAAATATTTAAATCGTTAAAATTTATGAATTTATTTTTTAAAAGTTTACGAAGTAATTTATATATATATATATTTAATTAATTAAAATTATTTAATTTTAAATTAAAAATTATATGAAATTCAATTTATATATAAATAAATTAAAAACCTCCACATAATCCCTTACCCATAAATTAACTAAATCAAAATTAACTTTTTTTTTTAATTTATGTATAAAATCTAACTAATAAAATGGACTAATTTTAAATTCCTAAAAACTAGAATAAAGATTTTCATTTTGTTTACTAGTGGTCTCATTTATTATTATTATTATTTTCAAATTAAAAGAAAAAGATAGAGAAGTATATTCCGCCTGCAGTGGTTATATCCACAATTGTGTTGGACATTTTTAGCTATTTCTATAATTAAAATTGTGTGAAATTTAATTGAATTTTATATAGTTTTTCTTTAATATAATTTTAAAATTAAAATTTATTTCCTGTTAATTTTTAAAGTATTCTTAAAAGTAAAGTATATATATATATATATATATATATATATATATATATATATATATATATATATATATATAATTATGCATATAATTTCCTATTATAAAAAAAATCTTGTTCATCATATATGTATAATTAATTAATTAATTAATAATAATAACAATTAATAAAATATAAATTTATTAATAATATATTAATAAAATCAAAATAAATTAAGATATTAGCATATATTCTTGTAGAAAAAAAATTTCACTTTATTTAACTTATTCAAATAATAAAAGTTTAAAATAGACTATCGATTGTTTAGACATATCTATTATTTTTATTTAATATTTATAAAATAATATAAAAATTAAAAATATAATTATTTATATTCAAATAATTTTTAATCATTTATTTTGAAATTAATAATTTTTTTAATTATTTATTAATTTTCAATTATTTATTTAATTGACTAGTAAAATGAATAATAATTGAAAAAAAAAAATTTATTACAACATTTTAATCCATAGGTAAATTTTATGAAATTTATTTTAAATTTTATGAAAACTTGAAAGAATTAATTTTAATTATAATTAATTTTATAAAATTTAATTTTTAAAATTAAATTTTAATTTCTTTTTAAATTAAACACACAAAATATGAAATTTAATTCAATTCTACACAATTTGAAAAATTAAAATTGAACTACTATAAGAATTAAATAATAATTTTTTAAAAATATTTTTAAAATTAAAAGGTAAATGAGAAGAAATTATTCATAAATACAAGGCTAATTTATGTACATTTTACTCAAATGTAACAATCAGATTAAAAACAAAAATCGAATATAGAAAAAGCTATTTCTACGTTTTACCTTTATCCTAATTTTTCATAATTGAAAACCTAACCCTAGTTTCACCTAAATCCCAATTATTAACCCTAAATTTCCCACATATTCACATATCACAAGCCTCGAACGAGGCCTAGGTCGATGGAACGCAGTTCACTCGCAGTTCATCCGAGCAACGCCCTTTTGTCAAATCCAAGGCTCCTGCAGTTAAATGGTTAAACCAATGGTAACTAATTTTCAATTTTTAATATTTTATTTTTTTGTTAAGCATTGTTAGCATTTCTATTATTGTTTAATTATAGTTGTTGACTGTCAAAAATCTGGAGGAAAATTGAAGGAACAAAAAGAAAGTATGATGTTCTAAATTTTATTTTTATGGTGTTACCGGTTCTGTAGTGATAAAGAGAAATCCTAATCTGAGCTAAGTGTATTTTCGTGCATTGAGAACATCCAAACAGAGCGTTTAGACCTAAAAAATTGGTTGATTTTGAAGTATTCGGAGTTTGAACTTCTGGGTTACTGTTAGTTGAATGGAGTTTTTACGGAGTCATTTTATTGAAGTTTGCTTTTAGCTGTTTGTTTGGTTGGAGGGATAACTCAGAGAAAGGAAAAGAAAACAGGAAGGCATAATTTTTTATTTTATTTTATTTTAAAGTTTGATTTTAGGTCCAGTTGAAAAACCATAAAAAGAGTAAAAGAAAGAAATCAAAGGAAAAAACGAAAAAAAGAAGTGAGAAGGCATGCACCCTCAGATTTGCCATTGAAGGCTGATGGTTTGGAATCCTTGATTATGGAAAAGAAACATGTCTATATCATACGATTGTAAAATATTTTATTAAACCATGACATGAAGGCTAAGTGTGCCTTTCAAATGTAAATTATTAGTTCACCTGTCTGTTTCTTCCAGTTTTATATGTTATTGTCTGGGAATTTCTGATACATAGATGTTCTTAATCCCTGACATCATGTTACTAATGGTTTGAATGTGTAGGAAAACGTAGCTTATGAACATACTTGTATTATTTTGTGATTCAATCTGTGTCTTTTATCTTTCTACCATCTCTCGTCTTCTCTCTATTTATTTTACATTTTTAATCCGCCAACTAGAAATTTGAGTTCTTTTGGCAGTTTTTCTGTCAAGCAGTGTATCAGATCGCGCATCAAACAATGAATAAATTTGGTATAGCTACATAATAGCTAGGTTAAAATAACTAAATAATTTGGATTAACTATTTTGGGTCAATTGGATCTAAAAGTTATTTAGGTCAGTTTTATCCAGACTGTTCTATATAACTTGTCGTGTAATGATTGTTCGACATTCTAATTTGTTTCTACATCATGCTGATAATCTGACCTATTCCTTTTTAGTGTACCCCAAGATGTTGCAACTGGTGGGAAGTCTTCTTTTTTCAAATGGGTAAATGGTTCTTTTCATCAGATTTACTTTTCTCTTCCTGTTGTAGTTTTGAATTTTAATTGTCTTTTGCTTTCTTCATTCTAACAGCATATAGTTTGGATTATTGCCACTTCTTTTTAAACAATGTAAACTTGGGATTTGATATTCTGGGTCCCATACAGAGCTTTTCTGTTGGAATTTTGACTTTAAAATATGAATTTTTCTTAACTCTTCTTGTTGCTGTTACAAACAGGGACCAATGAAGGTTTTGAAAGAGAAGGTGCAAGAACCATCTGCACCAGAGCCAGAACAAACCTGCAGTTTTGAAAGGTGTGTATAAACCTTTACCCTCCATTGACATTGATTCATTTTGCAAGAAAAGAATTTAAATAAATTATTACAAAATCGTGTATGATTTTATTTTCTTTAAAAAATGAAAATTTTATAAGTTAAAAAGAAATGAATTTCTTCCATTCCAAATCCTCCATTTCGAATCAAGAATTTTGCAAGAATTCAATTCAATCGATTTCTTTATAATGATTCTCTTATTTGGAATGATGGAATTCAATTTTTATTTAATTTAAAAAAATTTTCATTTTAAAAGAAGTAAATTTCTTGCATGATTTTTCAAAAGTTCATTTGAATTTTTTTATACAGCGTTACTACTATTTGATACACAATGATCTTTTGAATAGAGCAATTACTGCATGAGACAATTAGTCGAATCAGGAGGTTGATGAAGATGATTATGCTAAGCAGAGGCTGTCAAGGCTGAGGTTGAAGATGCCCTCTTCAAAATTCACACAACTGAAAGGTTCAAGTCCATCTGGTGCCAATTTGAATGGGGTTAAAAAAATCTTGGCCAGTAAGAAAAGAAACCAATGAGGAAGAAGATAGTGAAGGGACAGAGGAGGAAGATCATGACAATGCAGAGGATGGTCGGAGGTATAGCAAAAACAATTACCAATGGACGGAATATGAAGACTGAAGAGTGAAATACAGGAGAGGGTGCTTTAATTTATTATATATAAAAATATTTTTTTAGAAAAATACTTGTTTCATTGTTTAATTTTCTTTAAAAATAATTAGATTTTTTGAGATTACAAAATATTTTCTGTTTATTATATTTCGGAGTGTCAAAATTATAAAAAAAAATGTTGAACAATAATTTTTTTTTCAGACAGAAAACGGAACCCACGTTTAGACAAAAATTTTCTGTTTGGAGGAAAGGAAAAATAGGCCAATTTTCCATTTTCATTCCATGCACGCTCACACGTCCTCTTCACCCGCCCATTAATTCCATGACATAATAATATCATCATGTTTCTCTACCTACGCACAAAATAAAAAACTCTCAAAAATAAATAATTAAATATTTATTTTCATACCCAAAAAATTAAAAACTTATTATTATTATTTGTCAAAACATATTTGGAAAATGGATTAATCCTAGGCCTAATCCCTTCCAGCAGGCGTTTTCTTTCTTTGAGGCTTCCAGGGTTCGCTGTCTTTGCCAATTATTTTTTTTTTTTTATTACGTTTGACCAACAACTCATTGGCTCTGTTTTCTTCGGTTTCTCTTACCAACCACACCACAAATGGCACGAAGTGTCTGAAATTCATATCCCCACTCTCAGAAAATAGAAGCTTTCTGACGATAGCAAGCTTTTCTCTGGACCACATTACAAGAAACTGAAATGTAAAGGCCAACAAGAATTTAACCTTATCTATTCCTCAGTAAAAATGTAAAAGGTTAATGTCTCATATTGTGCAAGTTTATTACATGTATAGTAATTATGTTCATGGTTTGTTCAGTGAAGATTACTTCTTTCATGTGTTTTTTTCTTTTTTTTATTTATTCATAATGCTTATTCTATATAATCGAGTTTAATTCTAACTCTTCCAATCATTAAAATATTATTGTCGGATTTATAATTCTTATTCTGTAATTAATTGAGTTTATTTCTAACTTTTATAGTTATTTTTTCAGATTCAGAGTTTAATTTTAACTTTTAATAATTATTATGTCTTTATATTTATTTTTTTCGTATTCACTTCACTTTCTATGTAATATTTTTATTCTCCTTACTCTTATATGATCGTAATTTAATTAATTCTGACATTTTATTAAATTATATTCACCTTTAAATTTCATTTTAATAATTTTATACTTACTTTATTTTTCAAAAATACTTTGGCATTTCTCTTATAATTAAACTTGATTTACATAATTTTTCTATTTAAAATTTACTCTATTAATCTAAATTTTAGCTAAACATGGATGAGACTATTTTCTAGTGATTTCATTTAGATTTTACCAATAAATTAACATTTTCTAAACAAAATATAATATCACAAAATATAAAAAAGCAGTAAAAAATTCATTAAGATTCCCTAATACAAATGTCAAGCCCATGTAAATCTTAAACAAACCATTTTTAACTTTCACCAATCTTTTCCACTGTATAAAGAGCAAGCATTTTCCACAACAATCACAAGAAACAATCAGAAAATCACTCTTCTCTAAGCTTTAGCTTTTGCAAGAAACCCACACACAGAGAGCTTCAAAAATGGAAGCCACAGTAGTGATAGTGGGGGCAGGGCCTGCAGGCTTAGCTGCTTCTGTTTGTCTTTTAAAAATTTCCATTTCTAATTTAATCTTAGAAAAGGAAGATTGCTGTGCTTCTCTGTGGAGAAAAAGGGCTTACAATAGATTAAGCTTACACTTAGCTAAATCTTTTTCTGAGCTACCTTACATGCCTCACTTGCCCACAACTCCAAAATTTATGCCCAAAAGAGAGTTCGTGAGATACTTGGATTCATACGTATCAGAGTTTAATTTACAACCTAGTTATAATCGATGTGTTGTGTCTGCTGCTTTTCGAGAAAGTTCAAAGAAATGGTTTATTGAGGCAAAAACTTAGTTTCTGGAGAAAATGAACATTATGTTGCTAAATTTTTAGTGGTAGCTACAGGTGAAAATGGTAGGCCTTTTTTCCCTGCGATTCCTGGATTGGATAGTTTTCCAGGAAAAATCGTGCATTCTAGTGAATACAAATGTGGGTCTGGATATGAAGATAAAGAAGTTCTGGTTGTTGGGTCTGGGAATTCGGGAATGGAAATTAGCTTTGATCTTGCCAACCATGGTGCTTATGCTTCTGTTGTTGTTAGAAGTCCTGCAAGTTGTTTAATTTTCCTTCATTTTCTCTCACTTTTTCTCCTTTTGCATGTTTAATTTCCTTACATGCATCTTTCTCGTGGTGATGACATGCAAAGTTGGCAGATTTTTGGAAGTACTTGTTAGTTGTTACGTGGACTCCATGCATGCTAATGACTAAGGGAAATCTCTCTTAAATACAATGAATCTGGTCTGGGTAAGAATTTTGGTAGTACAGACATTAAGTTGATTACTTTGATTTTGCAGGTTCATATGGTTACAAAGCAATTGATCTATTTAGGAATGGTGCTATTAAAGTACCTTCCAATGAGTCTTGTGGATGCTATGGTCACCTTCTTCTCAAGAATGAAGTTTGGTGATTTGTCAAAGTTTGGAATTCATCGACCAAGCAAAGGACCATTCACTCTTAAAATTCTAACAGGACAAACTCCTGTTCTTGATGTTGGAACTCTGGATAAGATTCATTCTGGAGAGATAAAGGTAAAATTAACAAGAAAAAAAAAATATTAAGACATTAACTAATGATTTTCCTTACGTTTAAAAAATATGAAAAATATTTCATAATATAGTTGTTTTTAATGAAAAGTGATGATCTGAAATTCAAAAAATAGGATTTACAAAGCGTTCTGTAAGTTTAGTCTGAGAAAATGATGTTTTTCTCCTTTTATTCCTTTGACATGTAGCGGTCTTACTCTCATTGGGCCATCTGTCTCTGCTATACTGATACGGACTTACGAGAGTATCAAATCTCTGTCCCATGCATGACGGCCATTTAATTCTGTACTGACACGCATGCTGGAGGACCCACCAGCCGGATGGGCTAACCACATTCCTTCTTCTGGACTAGGTTGGGAGAGGAGATAAAAGGCTGAGCTTAGAGGAGGTCTGATCATTGGGCCGAAAAAGGCAGGGCCGGCCTGATTGAGAAATCTACATAGGGCACGGTCTTAAAACTGAACGGGCTGGACCTGGCTCACACGGAAAATCTTAAATCTTTCAAGTCATGGGCTGTCATCGTGAGCCTAACCCTGGTCCGAGATAGTGAAATCCAGCGGTCATCAAAAATCTTCCAACCATACAAAAGGATGATTCATTTTCTTTATACCTTATCTCAAATTACAATTCAATTTATATGACTGATTAATAAGAGTTATGTAATATTAGTAGATGGATATATTAGAAAAATACAAAGTAAAATTTATTATTTTGTTATATTAATAACTATATATATATTTGATTTATATGAAAAGAAAAATAAATTATGAAATTGAAGTAATATATAAAAATAATAAAAAAAATAGTTCACAACCAAGTATGACTTATTTATATTTAGTCCCTAAAATTTTATTGTATATACATTTAACACCTTGTAAAGTTGGCTAATATTTCTTTTAATATAAATCCAAGTATGAATTAATTGGAGTGGCCATGCATTGGTCCTTTCATAGATTAGTTTCTCTTTTATTACCAAATTTAACACTGGACGCTTGAACTGCCCTCTTCTGACCAAACAAAAAAAAAACTGCCCTCTTGTTTCAGACAAATTTCTCTTACGACAACAGACAAAATCACTGCAATAATGACAAAGTGTTCATAAATATAATATTATCGCATAAGAATTTAAAAAACGTTGGAAATTAATTCAAAATGTTTGAAGATTTATTATAAATTAGCATATGTTTAATTTTAGCTTAATTAGTTGGATTTCATTTGGTTAGTTTCTGATGACCTCGTATTCTAAAGAAGAAAATAGCAGACCGACCCATCAATGTGCTTTTTGACCCGTGACTAAAACAGACCGGACTGACTCCAGACTTAGATCCATCAGGAGAGAACCTAGCTTGAGTGACGTGACAGAAATTAGAGTAGACCTAGTTATCCCATGACTTTATCAGCATGCGCACCAAAAAGAGAATTAAATGACCACTTAACAGGATAGCATGCACACCAAAAGATAATTAAACGACTGCCTAACAGGACACCAGTACGTATAGGTATGTGCGACAGAGACAGATGGCACTATAGAAAGATATCGATTATGCATTGAATAAAGAGAAAAAAGAATAAAGAGAAATACATGACCCCTCAAACCAAACTTAAACATACTCTTGTAAATCCTATTTTTTCTAAATCTCATAACATTAGTTTCTATTCAGATTTCTTAGATCTTGTATTTTGATTTCATGAACTGAATCTAGATAAGAGAAATCCCAATTCGAAAATAAAAGAGAGCAAAATCACTTGTTTAGGTAGAATATTTCTCAACTTTGAGTCTTCATAAAATACATGCAAATCTCTCATTACAGTCTTATATATGCTGTAAATGCGATTCTGTTCTTGTCTTAAAGGCAACTTGAATGCAATTGTTGCTCTTTCGGACCTTGTTTTAATGAACTTTGAAATGCAATTGAACAAGAAAAAGAACTATTGCAGTTACAGTATTCCACACATTCTTCATGTAGCTAAGTTGCAGCAAATACATTCAGTGCAGAAGCCAGTCTTCCGTCTCCACTTCATTATGGGAGGAGGCCATTTTCGTTCTCACGAGTTCAATAATTGAAACATGTCTACGTCTGCCAGAGGATTTGTCTGCATGACAAATGCAGCACAATTTCTTCTGTTAGGAGACGATGCCCTGACAATCCCGTTTTGACACATAAAATTCCTGATGTATTAAGTTAATTGACTAGCCGACTGGCAAATCTTTAGAGTGTAGAATATCAAGTTGGTCATGTGATCTAAGGGATATAATGGATGCAAAGAGAGTAATGTTGGTAAATTAAAGACTACTGACCATCAAGTTTCCAGTCAAAGCAACCAGAGCGAAAGGGTGGTGCTGTGGTGGTGATCGTGATTCAGCGGTGGAAGCTGCCACAAGGATAACAGAAATGGAGCCAACTGCATTCCGGTGAGAATTCAAATTGAGCTTCCATTTCCCACCTATATAAGAGTTCCCAGGCGTCCTTCACATAATCCTTTCCATTTGCAGCTATCTGTGACAACAAAGAATTGAGTCGGTCTACATATCAGAACAAGTTGAGCATGTCCTATTCATCAAGAATTGTTTGTAAAAAAATTTCAAAAGCATCATGGAGAAATTTGATGAATTCATAGTGTTAAGAATCGAATAATCACATAATCAAATAATAAATACAAAAAATAAACAACACACAGATTAACTAATTTGACTACATCTATAGCAGCTCAGAAGAAGAAGACAACAAAGATTAGAGATGCACAAAAGAACAGACAACAGAAGAAGACAACAAAGATTCCATCAACATGAGAGAGTGAAATATAATAATGAACCACATAAGACATTCGATTAAAGGAATAATACCTGGACTTATCTCTTTTCAAAGCAGAAAAATTGAACAGTGCCACAGATCTCTCAAACAATTCATCATCTCCGTGCTGAATCTTATCTCAAATCTATTTGTTGGATGCGCATGGCATCAGAGTTTGAAGAAACACAATGTCTAAAAATGTCTGAAAGACGTGAGGCTTCAGAGTCTCCCCATATGTGCATCTCAGATTCTTGAGTGTAATGATGAAAAGAAGGCAACCAAAATGGAAGTAGCAAGTCACCATCATCCAGAAAGAAACTTGTATGTGTACCTGAACTTTGGCCTCTTTTACCTTTGATTAGCAATCATTCCAGATCTTGCTTATCATGAAAATCAACCCTCCCAAATCTAATTCTTCAACACCTTGCTTCTTATCTCAAATATTTACCACAATATGCAATCATGAAATGTGAAGCTCCCCATCCAGATGAGCCTCAAGCAATCTAATTTTGGCACCAAGTCACATAGGACATTATAAGCAACAAATAGTGATTTGTGGTAGAGAAGTCGAAATGCTACGAATGTTCCCCACAGTAGATGTTGTAACAATGAATGCGACTGATGATTGCTCGAGCTTCATTTATGATTTTATAGCCTCTAACTTATTGTTCAAATTAAGACATATCACTGTTTTAACAAATTGAGCTAATAACTTACTAGGTCATACGCCATATATTTTGTATCATCTTTCAATGTCGCTTCGATTTCGACTTCTCAAAGTGACTGGGCAGCTACCTTGAATTAGAACTCCTCCAAAGGCATAGTCCAACCAAACTCTAATCATGCTCCATCATGTTTGCTAACGTAAGAATTGGACTTCTAATAGTCTTGAATATTCCAATCCTCTATTTAGAAGATCGATGAAAGGCAATCTTTTGAGTATTGTTGGACGAACTGACAATAATAATCGACAAATTTAATGAATGATCGAAGTTCTTTGATGCCAATTTTGGATTAGCTTTCACTTTGGATCGCATATTTTGACTTGATGATATAATGTTCCAAAAGGTACTTTAGTTATAAACTATGTAATGTTCAAGGCCTAAGCATTGCATATACTCATTTTCCTTATTCCATAATCCTTTTCATATCAAAATTTCCTTTTAACATCCATAACAAAACCAACACATTATTGTCTAACTCGATATCTTTCGAAAATAATGTACAATAGCTCTATAACAAAACTAACACAACCTTATCTAACTTGAAGTCTTTGGAAAACATTGCGCAATAGCAAATTAATTTGTTGCACATTGCACAATAAGCAAAGCATTGTGTGCAAGGCATCACTTCATATGAAGGAAGATGATGATAACTCAACCTAAAACATTGAAGGATACCAATGCTATAATCTTGTAGCTCTCATTCCAAACATCATCTGGAATGACCAAACACTTCTTTGGAGACAAGTATGTTAAACTCATGTGAATTTTCTTGCCTACACCACCCATGCCCATTATCGAAAACAAGGAAGCTCAAATTATTTGCTTCATAACTCATCAACAATTCAAATACCACGTCCTCATCCTTTTCCTTTCCACAGATATTAAGCTCCCTCACCAACAATGATGTTGAAACTCTTATGCACACTCTATTGGAAACCCCTTCAATGGCCAACCTCAAATACATAGTCGCAATTTCCTCGTATATAGCAGCCATATCCCTTAGTTAACTTGAGAAAAATTCTGCATATGTAAAAATTTTAAAATCAAAGGCTTAAGGAAAGAAGAAGCATAACTTCTAAGCTTCCACATTATAGACAATATTGTCCGAGGAATAAAAACAAGAGTGAGACCAAATTTTTGTGCTCATCAAATAATATTGTTTTGCAAAATTGGTCGTTTTTATGCAAACATATTATAAAGAAAGAAAAGAAATTTTAGGAAAGGCCTTACAATGGTAAAGATCTACAAAGTTCATAATAGATCTTATCATGAACAGTGATTTTAAAGTTAAAACAACAAATCAGAAAACAAATCTAGAAGTCAGAGGCCATTTTATAAGTTACCTTCACCTCTCTTTCTTTCTCCTTTCAGTTGATTACCCAAAAATCTTGGGAGCTTGACTTGGCTGTGTAGAAAAACCAAATCAGTTGATGTGTTCAAATTCTCAGTTAAAAGAAATCAAGAAGCAAAAAAATAAAATAAGCAAATTAGCGAGGAGAATAAACATTACCCATTAGAAGAATAGAGATCTATAGCGCTGAGCCACTGATTGAGAAGAAAGTAGATTGGAAATAAGAGAGAAGACGAAGGATTGAGGAGGAAGACTCTGTATTTCTTGGCAAAGACGAAGACTTTAAAGAAGCAAGATTAGACAATGACCTTTATTTATTTACTTACTTTTTGGAAAGATAATAGATTTCTATGATTAAGTTGGCAGGAAAAGCACGAGGCTCAGTCCACTGGCTCTTGGCCCAAAAATGAAAACAGATAACCTAGCTCAACACCCAAGCCCCTCACACTTGTCTTACTTTAATCTTATATTGGGCTCCAGTAGCTTGATCAATCTCCATATAAAAAGCGATGGTGGCACCACTTCTGAGACCCCAATGACGAGCGAATGCATACCAGCCCTTGGAGAATACAGGCTTCAGCAGCGTGTTCCTGGTTTTGGTAGTGCAGGCAAAATTCCAAGCATTCCCTTCAATATCTGCCACCAGAAACTCTACCTTGTTGCCACTGCCGGAAGGTGGCAACGCCGCGAGACTATAATCTGGTACTTGTAAACCCTTGTCGATATCTATGGAGGTGAGTTTCTTAGAGAAGATCTCCATTGATGATATGCTTGGAGAATGGATGGATATGTTTAGGCCTCAGACGTGGACGAGGGGGCATTTATTTTATAACCAGTTAATGAAAGATTATCTGAAAAAGATTATCAAGAAATTTCCATTGTTCATAGTATCTACAGTTAGGGTCAACATTCGGTGATTTCGGTTAAATTAAATTAAATTAAATTAAATTAAATTAAATTAAATTAATTAAAAATTAAAATTTTCATATTTATAAAAATTAAATTAAATTAATTTTAATTAAAAATTAAATTAAATTAATTTTAATTAAAAATTAAATTAAATTAATTTTAATCAAAAATTAAATTAAATCAAATTAATTCAACTCGATTTAATTCAATTTAATCGATTTAAATTTTTAATAAATTTTTTATTTTTTATTATTTATTTTTAATATTTTAAATTTAATTAAAATATTTTAATTTTAATATAATCTAATTTTTATATTATTAAAAATAATATATTATTATTATTAATTAATTTAATTTTTTAATTTTTTATTAAAACTAAATTAAATTAAAATTTTTAAAATTAAAAAAATTAAATTAAATCAAAATAAATAAAAAATAAATTAAAATTTTAAATTAATTTAATTTATTAATTTTTTCAATTTAAATTAAATATTTATCGTTGCCGTTAATCTTATAAAAAATCTTTATAAAATAATAATCTTATTATTACATGTGCATGTGTTACGTGTACAAGATGATATCAGCAGATTACGTAATGCTAACGACGTCGACTTGGCTTGTCATGCCATTACCAAGAATGGCAAGATCTTCTCATCTTTACTGTATATATTGGTTTTTGACAATTTTAGTATTTGAATTTTAGGGATGGGTTTAATTTCTTATTAAAAAAGTAATTAATTATTATTTATTCAAGAAAAATTATTATTTATTTATATATATGCATATGAAAATAAATTTAATAAGTGTAAAATTAAATATTTTCTATAATTTTTGTCTATTATTTTTATTATTCTAAAATTACTTTTTTTAATCAAAATTATTCTAAAATTATTATTCTCTCTTCTTTTTAAACATATGATTAATATATAAATTGATTAATATAAAATTATTTTATTTTTTAAAAAATAATTTTTCATTAATTATCAAAATCTCTTTTATTATTTAATAAAATTTAATATTAAAAATAAATATCTTTTAAAAAATATTTACAGCATTAACTATTTTTAAGTGATATGAAATAACTTTTAAATAACTTATAAATTTTTATAAAAAATATTTAAAAAAAATATATACTTTCAAAAAAAAATTGACCATCTACTAATTTTAAATTAATATAATACTTTATATTTAAATTGCTATAATAAGTTAATAATAATAATGGTTTGTGAACCGTACATTTTGTGAAGCTTAGCTGCTTCTGTCCCATATCCGCGGATTCAGATTAATCCAAATCGTATATAATAGTTAGCACGAAATTATTAAATAATTTGAATTAATCATTTTGAATTAAGTGAAAAGTAAATTTAAAAGTTATTTGGGTTAATTTAGATCGAAATATCAAAGTCACCCTAAATCAAAAAGAAAAATTATACAGAACTATAGGATCTGTGAGAAAAGGGTATCCAAAAGTCTGATCCTGATTTAATAATTGTAACTGCTTCCATCCTACATCAGCGGATTACAACAAATCCAAATTATATATAATAGTCATGATTTCACATCGATGGATTACGTAAAATTCAAATTATATATAATAGTTAGGAAGAGACTACTAAATAATTTGAATTAACTATTTTAGACTAAGTGAAAAATAAGTTCAAAAGTTATTTAGATTCATTTGAATCAGATTGTTTCATATTTTAATTCCGTATTTTAATATAAATTAATAATTTATTTACTGTTTTTGCAATACATACACGTACAATTAAAATTAAAATTTTATTAAATATAAAATAAACTATTTATTAAAATATATTATGAGAACCTACTTCTACATTATATGTCATAGCAGCAGTAACATCACATCAACGCAGCCCAAATATCCTTACCAAATAGTCTGATTTTTCTCTCAACCTTAATTTTGATTCTATCTCCATTAGCCTGATCATTCAAGCTTGGTTCCTCGAGAAAAATGACCTTGTCACCGACTCTAATGTCTCCATATTTAGCAAACTCAAGCCACCCAATTGAAAGAACATGTCCCAGTTCTTCATTTCTCTGAATAGAGCAGGGAAATATCCATTCTTGCCCACAATCATCATGAACATTCATGTCCATCTCCCAGTGGACGCCATCTTCAAAAGGTTGAAGACTCAGAGATGTTGGAATCAATAAGCTTTTCTCAAGATCAGCTCTTGTTATTAGCTTTGAGAAGAGCACTGTCGACATGCTTGGTCTCGGGAAACTTGAACAACACAAGAGTTGCTTAATTTTAGAAACTAGATAATAACACGTACGTGCATTAGATTTATATACTGATTGATGGGCAAAGTGATTTGCCCCTTTTTCGTTAAAAAGAATCATTTATAGAGAAACTCTTACGCGTTTAGGTTTGTGTTCACTGCGTGGAAAAGTTTCAAGAGCTTCCAAGAAGATGGGATATCTTTATAATAAGTTTTTTTTTTTCTTTTTAGCAAGTATGCAGAAAATTCATTGTTGAAATATGAAAATTAATGATATATGATAAACTGTATACTATATTTAAGGTCATAAATTTTATGGAAATAATTATTATATTTTTTTTATATTTTCTCTAAATATATAAATATATAATATTTTTTAATATATTTCATTTAAAAATTTACAGAAAAATCAGAAAAATCTAGTTATTATGGAGCGAAATTATAAATCACATTAAATTTGTGTGTTTCTTATTATCCATATTTATTTTTTTGATAGTGTGTTATTCAATTCTTAATATTCATGATACTTATTATTATGTAATTTTTATAATTTCGAGTTTTTCTTTTATCCATATATAAATTTAAATCGCAAAATATTATAGATTTCACATATGTATTGTTTTCCTCCTATCTATTCAACTGAATAATGCTTGTGTTGGAGGATGTGGAACCAAATAGAGAGTATAAAGAAAGCAGAAACTATAACGTGCCATGGTGATTTCACATAGGATATTCTTATTAAATTTTGAACATTTTTTTTTTCTATTCCCCCTCTGCTTGATTTGAGAATTTTCTCTGAAGTTTCCTTGACCTTTGCTTCTTCGAGTTCCGCGGGGTTTCCATACATTAGTAGAAGATTGAAAGACTAGAGGGAGACCTCTATCTGCATGGTCGTAGGTTTGACTCTTCCCCGCATGGTGGAAATGTATTGTTTGGTGGTAATGATGCTTATATAGAAGGCCTGTTATGGTTGCTGTTTGTTTCCTTTTCTTTTTTGTGTGTTTTGGGTATGGTTGTTTGCAGATTTAGAGAGCTTTCCTAATATAGGTTTCGGAGGTTTTCAAGCAACAAAAGAGCAATGGTGGCTCACGGAGCTGTGCGTCCATATCGTTTTCCTCGCTGGCTTTTGTTGATTCGGGGCAATTTATCCCTAAACCTAGGTGGTTTGGTGAGGTGGTGGGATTGAAGATGCTCTTACCTCTCTTTAAGTAACCTGCTTTCCACTGTTTTTCAATCGAATTAAAGGCGTATGTGCTTGTCTTAGCCACTAGCTACACACTCCAAAGTTGAGTTTTCTTGGCTATGTGTACTTCTTCTCCCTTCTTCCTCGATTTGTTTTGCAAGGGCTTTATAGGTTGTTGTAATAGGAATTTTATTCTTATCATCTTAGTTTTGCCAGTAACAATGACTGACTCTTCCAACGTTAGGGTGCAATTCTTTCAGTAGGATAAATTCAGATTTTTAGAGCTAACTACTATATTTTAAGGTTTAGAAAATGGTATCTGATAGTAATTATTAAATTGTTACCTTAATATTATTTAGGTAACAGTTTAAAATTATTATAAATAAAATTTAATTTTTTACTATACATAATAATATACTTTAATAAAATGTGCATTTTATATTCAGTAAAATTATAATTTTAGCCGTAATTTTTATTTGCTGCAAAGAAATGATTAAAACCACTGTTGTATATTTAGCAGTAGAAACAGATGTAGCGGTTTTCAAACCGTTACTATTGAATTATGATAACAGTTAAAATATTTAAGATAACAATCTATAACTACGGTCTATTTTTACAGTAGTGGCCTTATTTCTTAATTGATTTTTTTACTTATTTTGTGAATCTTAAAGTGAAAAAATTATAACTAGAAGCAAGACGATAATATTTTATTCTTGATAATGAAACAGTGTGGAGAGGTCGACCTGCAGAGAAGCAAGACAATAACATGTCCTACATCACAAAAGTCTATGATCGGATTTTGCGTTTTTCTCGGACCCTTTCTTATTTCCTAAAAAACAAAAAAGCAGACCACTATTAGTAGATTCTCTGTGGAGGCCGAATACAGAAGCATGGCTTCTACGGTCTGTGAACTCCAATGGATAATATACCTATTGCAAGAATTTCAAATCAAACCTCAACTAATCATTCCGCTTCATTGTGATAACAAGGCGACCCAATACATTGTTGCCAACCCTGTCTTCCATAAAAGAACTACGCATTTGGAGATCAATTACTATGTTGTTCGTAATCAGTTTGCAAAAGAATTCATCTCCACCATGCATGTCTCCTCCAAAAATCAAATTGCAGATCTTTTATTGTTGGGTGCTTCTGCATTTCACCATCTCCTATTTAAGATGCGACTTTCTTCTTCGGAACCGTCTTCATCTTATGAGAGGAAGAAAATATTATAACTAGAAGCAAGACGACAACATTTTGTTCTTGATAATAAAATGGTATGGAGAGGCTAACCTGCAGAGGAGCCGACCTAGAGACAGACATGTGCGAAGAGGCCAACCTTCATTTTCCTCTTTCTCTTCTTTCTTTCTTCTCCGTGTACAGTACACCTGTTATATATTATCATTTATTCTTTTTCCATTAGCTGACACCAAATTAGCTGGCTATTTCTTTATGTTATTCATTTTAGAATGATCCATCAACCTATATATAATAGTGTGCGTGCGAAAATCAATAACAAATCCCATCATTCTTCCATAAATTTTTTTCTTTACATAGAGACCATTTAAATTTTGTATTTCTTCAAACCTTGGCCTATACCTAATTGTATTTGGATTTAGATATTTAATTCTATGAATGAAACATCATTTAACTATGAAGGAAAAGAAAAAGAAAATTAACCATTTATTCATGTTGCTGAAGTAAATACCATTGAAGAATAGAAATTTAAGTATATTCTAACAGTTTGCTGAAGTAAAATAATGCAAATTAAACAATAGAAATTTAGATTATTATTATTCTTATTACAACTACTACAAAGATGATGTATAAAAACGACATTGAATATTACTATTATTAAAGAGTTGACCTATATATATTTCGCCATTTTAAAAAAAAAATTTATATATATTTAGAGAATTTTATTAAAATGTTATTGAGATTAATAAGGAGAATGCATGTTGAAAGCAAAGAGCGAATGTTGATATGAAGAGTATAAATAATTTTATTTTATCTATACCGTAAAAAAAAAAAATATTTTCGTAAATACACTAGAATTACGGTTTGAGAATTGTATACACTTTTTTCATCGTAGTTAAATTTTATCTATATTTTACTTGTGTATATAGACCTGATGATCGAATCATATTAAATTTTATTTATTTATTTATTTATTTTTTCTTATATTATGATTTATGAATGTTTGTTTTAGTAACTCTCAATAATGACTTATTAGAATTCTAAATTTATGCTATAAATGTTCAAATTTTGTCATATTGATTAAGAAATCATGTTTGAAATCTATAGCTAGAAGCTGCAAATCAACAGTTCATAAAGTGGACATGATGCAGTTTTAAGTCATTATCACAATAATTAAGAAATTGGAGCAAAAAATCTAAAGATCATTGTCAAGCAAATTAATAAACTGCCAGTCATGAACTGCCAGTCGCCACCCAAATGCATGGACTAATCAAATATAATTAATGGTTTTGAAAGCATGTCTTGTAGTTAACTCATTTTTCTATGAAATTATCCATTAAGAATTTAATTAGGAGAAAATTTTGTCTAGGTGATCTTCTCATGAGGTTGATACTAAAAATGGAGAGAGAGAGAAATGGAGTTGTTCATTTCTAAGGTTAGGGTCAATTTCAGAGGACCACATGCACGCAAACACTTTAGAAAATTAAAACTTGGTGATGAAGTTTCTTGAGACATGACATGATTGCTACCCATTTCAACTTTTTTTTTTTTTTTTTCAAATTACTTCAGCTTCTATTCTTGGGCTATGAGATAAACATAATTATCAGTCAAAGATCCTTTTTGGGTATCTTTAGAATGTTCCAGGTATTTTTAAAATTTGGTTTTACATATAGAATCATCCAAGATTGTTGATGGTATTGCATTGTGCACATATCAGAAGGAAGCAAATCCAAACACTCAAGCTAAGTGATAATCTGATTAAACCCTTTTCAGTTCATTTCTTTTTCTTGGTCATCATAAGCAAACAAGAAAAAGAGACTACTTTTGTTTAGTGGAGTGTGTGAAATTGTCAACATTCTTTTCATCATCAGTCTTTCAATGGCCCTACTCGACAGAATTCAAATGCATTGTATTCAGCTTTTCGCAAAACTCATATTTTTGTTGGCAAAGAAAGATAAATGATAAATTTGAAAGTAGTTGTCATTCAATGTCCAAATCTTGAAAGAATCCTGGTAGTGGTCGGTAAGTCATGATCATTATTACTAACTAATTGTCTCCACATGCCGCTCACAAACATTGGATAACTGCAAAAATAATAACTTTTTTGAAGTACGATTATGATTTTTGGGTAGTCAACATTTATCGTTGATTCTCCATCCATCCACAACCAGATTCAGCGCAAGCATCTACTTAGAAAATCCGTTGATAAAGAAAGATACACGACAGAAATCATACCATGTGGTCCTCTGAAATTAAAATCCACCACCTTTCTTTAATAAGAAAAAACAATATTTCCCGAGACGAATTTTTCAGTTTTTCTTCGCCCACTAAATAAAGAAACAGAGTACTCTGTCTCAGTATAAATACATCAGACTAAGAGAAACACCTCAGTCGTCAAAGCTTATCAGCTTAATCTCCACGCAAAAACGGAGCACCTGGACATGGCAAACGGTGATATACGACTGATTAGACTCTATCATAATTTTAATTAATAATATTTGATTAAAATAAAATAATAAAATTTATAGACTATAAATAAAAAAAATTATTAAAATTTTTAAAAAATTAAAAAATTAAAAAATATCTCAAATAATAAAAAAATTTTTTTACAATAGAAAAATTCAATACGTAAAGTTTTAAAAATATTCAAAAAAATAATAAAAATATAAAATTGACTATCTCATAAAAAATTTTTAATATGTAAAATTTTAAAAATATTTAAAAAATAATAAAAATGCAAAATAAATTTTTATCTTGAATATTGTGACATACATTCGACTCTCATAACTTTTTTGAAAGTCGTGCGTCTCAAAATTTTTTTTTCGAATAGCTATTGCAAGTCTTATCAGACTTCGACTACAACAAAACTTAAATTTAATTTCAAGTTTTCCGTAAAATCTAAAACTAATTACTCTGTATCAAACAGACATTGACGGAGCCATTGTGAAAATTTTCAAATTTTTTAGGAGAAGTTAGATAGTTTTACCTGAAAGCAAAAAATCACAATTAAGTCCCTATAAATTAAGAAAGTGTATTATTTTAGTCTTTATTTCAAAATTACCTAATTAAAATATTTTATAGTTTGTAAATTCAAACTTTTCCGTCTTTCTATCAAATAAATTCTTAATGGACTTTAATATTTATGCTATTTAGTTCATATATTTTTAGCTACATTATAATATTTAATCCATATCGTTCTCTATTATTTTTTTAATTCAAAATATTTACTTCTCATTTTTAAGATTTTAATACTCCAAGTAGTAAAATTTTTCTTAAATTATTTACTAAACATCTAATTTATTTTTATACATAATTATTATTATTATGGGTACATTTAGTATGACAGTAAATGAGATTTATATACTATAACGTAATACTTAATTTTATTTAGCTATAATTAATTTTAAATTAAAATTTATGCTAAATTAATATATCATCCATTCATCTTACCTTTTTTTTCTAGTGTAACATTTGGAATGAATTATGAGATTAAATGAGTTAAATTTTAAATTTAAAAATTTAAATATAGATTAAATATCTAATATTTTAATCTCGTATATATAACCACCATTATAATTTTATTATATTATTATTAATTTTTATAAAAAAAATTTTTATCTAAAATTTCTACGTAGATTGGAAATAAGAGAGAAGATGAAGGATTGAGGTGGAAGACTCTGTATTTCTTGGCAAAGACGAAGACCTTAAAGAAGCAAGGCCATAGACAACCTTTATTTATATTGCTTACTTTTTGGAAAGATAATAGATTTCTATGATTAAGTTGGCAGGAAAAGCACGAGGCTCAGTCCACTGGCTCTTGGCCCAAAAATGAAAACAGATAACCTAGCTCAACACCCAAGCCCCTCACACTTGTCTTACTTTTATCTTATATTGGGCTCCAGTAGCTTGATCAATCTCCATATAAAATGCGCTGGTGGCACCACTTCTGAGACCCCATTGACGAGCAAATGCAAACCAGTCCTTGGAGAATACAGGCTTCATCAGCGTGTTCCGGCCGGTTTTGGTAGTGCAGGCAAAATTCCAAGCTTTCCCTTCAATATCTGCCACCAGAAACTCTACCTTGTTGCCACTGCCGGAAGGTGGCAACGCCGCTAGACTATAATCTGGTACTTGTAAACCCTTGTCGATATCTATGGAGGTGAGTTTCTTAGAGAAGATCTCCATTGATGATATGCTTGGAGAATGGATATATATGTTTAGGCCTCAGACGTGGACGAGGGGGGATTTAATTTATAAACAATTAATGAAAGATTATCTGAAAAAGAACAAAGTATCAAGAAATTTCTGTTGTTCATAGTATCTATCAATCCTATAAAAAATCTTTATGAAATAATAATAATATTATTATATGTGCATGTGTTTACGTGTACAAGATGACATCAGCAGATTACGTAATGCTAACGATATCGACTTGGTTTGTCATGCCATTACCAAGAATGGCAGGATCTTCTGATCTTTACTGTATATATTGGTTTTTGACAATTTTAGTATTTGGTTTAATTTTCTATTCAAAAAAGTAATTAATTATTATTTATTCAAGAAAATTTATTTATTTTATATATATGCATATGAAAATAAATTTAACAACAGTAAAATTAAATATTAAATATTTTATTCGTTCTATAATTTTTATTTATTATTTTTATCCTTTTAAAGTTATTATTTACTTTCTTTTTAATATATGGTTAATATATAAATTAATTAATATAAAATTAAAAATCCTTCAACTATTTTTATTGTTAAAAGTGTAAAAATACTTATATTATCCTATTTAAATAGATAATTATACTTGAACTCTTGAATTTTACTATAATTAATGGTTTTAAAATCGTTCAATAATAATTTTAAAATTTTTACAAAATATTTATAACATTAACTATTTTAATTTCAAAAAAATTAACCATTTACTAGTTTTAAATTAAAAATTAATGTAATACTTTATATTTAAATTGCTATAATAAGTTAATAATAATAGTTTGAAAATGGGTACATTTACATCCATGTTTTAGTATAAAGTAATAATTTATATATTTTTTCGCAATGGGTGTAATTAAAATTATAATTTTATTAAATATAAAATAAATTATTTATTAAAATATATTATGAAAAATTAATTTTTTAATAATAATTTTAAATTACTGTGAAATTATTCTCTTATTAATATTAAAATAACAATTTTATAATTACTTTTACAATAATGCTGCATAAACTCTAGATGTGATAATGTCTCAAAATTAAGAAATTTTAAAAAAAATCTAAAAGTTGAATTTTTTATTTATATATTGGGTCCAGACTAGAGTTTGAACTCAATACTTAGCATCACTGGAAATTCAAAAAAATTAGAACTCTATTAATAAAAAAAAATAATAAATCCACTTATTTTAGGCTTCCTCATTGCTTAACACAGGATCCATAGTGTTCATATATAGAAAGGGCCATTTGCCCTACTTCTACATTATATGGCATAGCAGCAGTAACATCACATCAACGCAGCCCAAATATCCTTACCAAATAGTCTGATTTTTCTCTCAACCTTAATTTTGATTCTATCTCCATTAGCCTGATCATTCAAACTTGGTTCCTCGAGAAAAATGACCTTGTCACCGACTCTAATGTCTCCATATTTAGCAAACTCAAGCCACCCAATTGAAATAATATGTCCCAGTTCTTCATTTCTCTGAATAGAGCAGGGAAAGATCCATTCTTGCCCACAATCATCATGAACATTCATGTTCATTTCCCAGGGGTCGCCATCTTCCAAAGGCTGAAGACTCAGAGAAGTTGGAATCAATAAGCTTTTCTCAAGATCAGCTCTTGTTATTAGCTTTGAGAAGAGTACTGTCGACATGCTTGGTCTCGGGAAACTTGAACAAAACAAGAGTTGCTTAATTTGAGAAACTAGATAATAACACGTACGTGCATGAGATTTATATGCTGATTGATGGGCAAAGTGATTTGCTTCTTTTTCGTTAAAAAGAATCATTTATAGAGAAACTCTTACGCGTTTAGATTTGTGTTCACTGCCTGGAAAAGTTTTAAGAGTTTCCAAGAAGATGGGATATCTTTATAATAAGTTTAGTAAGTACGCTGAAAAATCATTGTTAAGATACGGAATTTAATGATATGGTAAATTGTATACTGTATTTCATGATTGTGAATTTTTTAGAATTATTATGTTTTTTGTATTTTCTCTAAAAATATAATTATATAATATTTTTCGTGTATTTCTACTAAAAATTTAAAAAAAATATAAAAATAAATAAATAGCTGTGGGTGAAACTAAATTTATAAATCACGTTAAATCTTGTATTCTTATTTTTTATATTTATTCTTTGTTCGTGTCGTAATCACAAAATATTATAGATTTCACATAATATATGTATTGTTTTCCTCCTATCCATTCAACTAAATAATGCTTGTGTTGGAGGATGTGGGACCAAATGGAGAGTATAAAGAAAGCATAAACTATAACGTGCCATTATTAAAGATAAAGACTAACTATAACAGTTTTATCTATTTGTAACTTGAGTTATAGCTGTATACTTATCTTGTATTTAGTTAGTGATAAGGGTTAGAGTTGTGATAAGGTTTAGAGTCATGATAAGGTTAGAGTTGTGATAAGATTTAGAGTTATGATAAGGTTTTGTATTCTATACAGAAATACAAATACATAGAATTCTCAATATCATAAATCTTCTATATGGTATCAGAGCCGCAATCTGCTCTCACGAGTTTTCTGATCCAATTTTCTTTTAATTAATGGCTTCGTCATCCAATACCGTCATTCAATTAAATGCTCCAACGCATTTTCCAATTAAACTTACTCCGGAGAATTTTCCTGTTTGGAGAAAACAGATCCAATCAACCTTAATTGGTCTTGATTTACTTGATTTTATTGATGGTTCACGGGTTGCACCATCACAATTTATTTCTGAAAAAGACAAAACAGCCAACCCAGCTTTCGCCTTATGGTTTCGACAAGATCAAATTTTGATCAGTGCTCTTTTAGGAAGTTGTTCCGATACTATTCAACCCTTGATTTCTTCAGCCAATACTGCCAAAGAAGCATGGGATCGGCTTCACCAGAGTTTTGCTAATGTTTCTCGTTCTAGAATTCTGTCCTTAAAAACTAAATTAGCACAGAACTCTAAGGGAACCAAACCGATTGCTATTTTTCTCAATGAGATGAGGGCTATTGCAGATGAGCTTGCTCTTACCCAGAATCCGGTGAGTGATGATGACTTAATTGTTTATATTATCACGCGATTGGGAGATGATTACAGTCCCATAGTTGCTGCGTTAAAAGTTCGTGAAACCCCAATAACCTTTTCTGATCTCTTTGAAAAACTTACTGATCATGAACGATCCCTACAAGAAAAAGATTCCACAACTGTTTCAGCTATGTCACAAGTGATTGCTACTGTCAATTACACTCAACGTTCTGGAGGGCGTTCACACAATCAGAATGGCAATTATAATCGATCTCCACAAAACTCCAATTATTCTGGAAATCGACGTGGTGGTCGTGGTTCTTACTCTGGTGGTCGAGGTCGAGGTTCTTATCGACCTGATGTGGTATGTCAATTTTGTGAATATACTGGGCATACTACTGCTGAATGTCGCAAATTGGCTCGCTTTCTTAAGGAGAATAATATGTCTTTGAAGACTGATACCTCGCATTCTTCAGCACCGATACCTGCAGTTAATGTTACTTCTTCTATGACTGCTTCTTCTCCACAACAATGGTTGTTTGATAGCGGAGCTTCTCATCATGTTGTGTCGAATCCAGCTTCTTTGCAAAGCTATTCTGACTATGGAGGTCCTGAGGAAGTACAACTTGGTGATGGTAAAACGCTTGCTGTATCACATACTGGTTTTGTGCAAATTCCTACTTACTCTAAGAATTTATCATTGCCTAATGTGTTATGCGTGCCTAATCTGCGCAAGAATTTGGTCTCAATTGCTAAGTTGTGTCGCACTAATCATGTTTCTGTGGAATTTTTTCCATCTTATTTTGTTGTGAAGGATCTGTACACGGGGGCGTCTCTCCTACGGGGAGAGAACATTGATGATATCTACTGTGCAAGTTTTTCCAAAGTTAATTCTCAACGTTCTCAGCTGAATGTTACTACTCGGTGTCTGTCTTTGCTTTCTGAATGGCATCACAAGCTTGGTCATCCCAACAATAAAGTCCTTTTGTTAGTACTTCGAAATATTGGTCTTCAGTCTATGTCTAAATATGTTTCTAGTTTTCATTGTACTTCCTGCTCTATGAGCAAGAGTCATAAATTACCGTTTTCTGAGAATTCTCTTGTTAGTAATAAGCCTTTGCAACTTGTTTATTCCGATGTTTGGGGTCCTACACAAAAATCTATTGATGGCTATGCATATTACGTTACATTTATTGATCACTATTCTAAGTATGTTTGGCTATATCCCATGAAGCAGAAATCTGATACTCATGATTTGTTTATCCACTTTCAGAAATTGGTTGAAAATTATTTTCACACTAGAATTGTTTCTGTGTTCACTGATAATGGTGGGGAGTATCAAAAGCTTAAGAATCATTTTTTGTCTTGTGGTATTTCACATTATACAACACCTCCACATACGCCAGAGCATAATGGTACTGCTGAACGTCGTCATCGCTCAATAGTTGAAACAGGTCTTGCTATGTTACAATTTTCGTCTTTACCTTCTAATTATTGGTCTCATGCTTTTCAGGCTGCTGTTTATTTGCTCAATCGGTTGCCTTCGTCCGCTATTTCGTTTCAAACACCTTTCTCTAGATTGTTTGGTATGCCTCATAGTTTTAAGAGATTGAAATCTTTTGGTTGCCTTTGTTTTCCATGGCTAAGGCCATATAATAATTCTAAACTTCAGTGTCGTTCATTGCCTTGTATTTTTCTTGGATATTCTCCAACTCAATCTGCATACAAATGTTACGATCCAAAGGCTAATCGTTTGTATTTGTCTCGTCATGTTCAATTTGTTGAGCATATTTTTCCATCTGAAACTTGCACTAGTTCTCATCAATTTACAGATTATTTTCGAGATGCTTCTTGTACAGGTTCGGCACAACAACCAAATCCATCACCTGTTGCACCAACTGCAGTTGCTTCGGTTCCATTGGCAATTTCTATTCCAAGTGATTCTGATTTGTTGGTTTCAAGTACTGGTTCCGAATCTATTACAGCATTATCAGCAGAATCTGATCAATCTACCATGCCATTAATTAGTACTGAGACTCAACAAGTTGACCCTTTGATGACTGAATCTTCTACTACTGCTTTAGATTTGCCACTACCGATTGTTTCACAAGACTCAGTTCCAGCTCCTGTACAACGGCAGCAGCGACAAAGGAAGCCTAACTCAAAGTATTTTAATTCTTCTTTTGTTAATCTTACAACTAAATATCCTTTACCGGATACACTCGAGCCAAGAACAGTGAAACAAGCTCTGGCCAGTTCACTTTGGCGGCAAGCGATGGATTCAGAGTACAATGCTCTTTTGAAAAATAAAACCTGGGAGCTGGTTCCGAGAGACAAACATCATCTTATTAGTTGCAAATGGGTGTTTCGGATTAAGCGTAAACCGGATGGTACTATTGATAAGTACAAGGCACGTTTGGTTGCCAAAGGATTTCTTCAGGAACCTGGGCGTGATTATTTTGAGACATTTAGTCCGGTTACAAAACCGGTTACAATTCGGGTAGTTCTTACTCTTGCAATTTCTAAAGGATGGCAGTTAAGGCAATTGGATGTAAATAATGCTTTTTTACATGGCACACTTTATGAAGATGTCTACATGCAGCAACCTCCAGGATATGTGCAACCTGAGTTTCCTGATTATGTTTGCAAACTGAAGAAGTCTCTTTATGGTTTGAAACAGGCTCCACGAGCTTGGTATCTTGAACTTACTTCTTTTTTGCTCAAACTTGGTTTTCGCAAATCAAATGCTGATGCGTCCTTGTTTATTTTTTCCTCCAATGGGATTATTGCATATTTTCTAGTATATGTTGACGATATTGTACTTACAGGTAATAACAATCATTTTCTGCATACCTGTGTACAGAAGCTATCTGCTCAGTTCTCTGTCAAAGATTTGGGAATATTAAATCATTTTTTGGGGGTTGAAGTGATTTCTACAGCTGCAGGATTATTTCTTTCGCAACATCGACATATTGATGATTTGTTAGACCGATTTGATATGGCTGGAGCTAAAGAGGTGAATACTCCTATGTCTACAGGAGACAAGCTCATCTTAAATGATGGTTCTAGTTCGACTGATTCCACCGTATATCGCCAAATTGTTGGATCTCTTCAATATTTGGCAATTACGCGTCCTGATGTTTCTTTTGCAGTGAATCGGCTGTCACAATTTATGCATGCACCGACGCAAACTCATCTTCAAGCACTGAAACGTGTTTTGCGATATCTTAAAGGAACCATACATTATGGCTTATTTCTCAATCGAAATTCCACTCATACTCTGTCTGCCTTCTCTGATTCTGATTGGGGTGGTGTCCTTGATAATGGGCGGTCTACAACAGCTTATGTTCTATATCTTGGTTCTAATATTATATCCTGGAAATCTAGTCGCCAAAAGACTGTCTCCCGATCTTCTACAGAGGCTGAGTACAAAGCCTTAGCCAATGCTGCAGCAGAGGTATTTTGGGTTCAAAGTTTATTACAAGATTTGGGAGTACCAATATCACAACCACCAGTCCTTCATTGTGATAATCTTGGTGCGACTTACTTCTGCGCCAATCCAATCTATCATACTAGGATGAAGCATCTTGCACTGGATTACCATTTTGTTCGCGAGAAAATTAATGCTGGACAGTTAAGGGTTCTTCACATAAGTTCAAAAGATCAAGTTGCTGATGTGCTTACAAAGGCTTTGGGAAGAACTCAGTTTTGTTACTTTAGAACCAAGATTGGAGTATCCGATGGCGCCTCAATCTTGCGGGGGCGTATTAAAGATAAAGACTAACTATAACAGTTTTATCTATTTGTAACTTGAGTTATAGCTGTATACTTATCTTGTATTTAGTTAGTGATAAGGGTTAGAGTTGTGATAAGGTTTAGAGTCATGATAAGGTTAGAGTTGTGATAAGATTTAGAGTTATGATAAGGTTTATAGCCATGGTGATTTCACATAGGATATTCTCATTAAATTTTGAACATTTTTTTTTCTATTCCCCCTCTGCTTGATTTGAGAATTTTCTCTGAAGTTTCCTTGACCTTTGCTTCTTCGAGTTCCGCGGGGTTTCCATAAATTAGTAGAAGATTGAAAGACTAGAGGGAGACCTCTATCTGCATGGTCGTAGGTTTGACTCTTCCCCGCATGGTGGAAATGTATTGTTTGGTGGTAATGATAATTATATAGAAGGCCTGTTATGGTTGCCGTTTATTTCCTTTTCTTTTGTGTGTGTTTTGGGTACGGTTGTTTGCAGATTTAGAGAGCTTTCCTAATATAGGTTTCAGAGGTTTTCAAGCAACAAAAGAGCAATGGTGGCTCACGGAGCAGAAGTTTGATGCAATTAGGTCGCTGTGCGTCCATATCCTTTTCCTCGCTTGCTTTTGTTGATTCGGGGCAGTTTATCCCTAAACCTAGGTGGTGGGATTGAAGATGCTCTTACCTCTCTTTAAGTAACCTGCTTTCCACTGTTTTTCAATCGAATTAAAGGCATATGTGCTTGTCTTAGCTACTAGCTTCACACTCCAAAGTTGAGTTTTCTTGGCTATGTGTACTTCTTCTCCCTTCTTCCTCGATTTGTTTTGCAAGGGCTTTATAGGTTGTTGTAATAGGAATTTATTCCGACCATCGTCGTTTTGCTAGTAACAATGACCGACTCTTCCAACGTTAGGGTGCAATACTAGCTGATTCTTTCAGTAGGATAAATTCAGATTTTTAGAGCTCACCCCTATATTTTAAGGTTTAGACGTCAGACGGTTTTTTGATAGCAGTTATTAAATTGTTATCTTAATATTATTTAGGTAACAGTTTGATAACAATTTAAAATTGTTATAAATAAAATTTAATTTTTAATTATAATTTTAATCGTATTTTTTATTTGTTGTAAAAAAATAATTAAACAACTAGTAGCATAAACAGATGTAGCGGTTTTTAAACCGTTGCTATATTGAACTATAATTACAATTAAAATATTTAAAATAACAATTTACTGTCTATTTTTGTAGTAGTGGCCTTATTTTTTAATTGAATTTTTTACTTATTTTGTGAATCTTAGAGTAAAAAAATTATAATTAAAAGCAATACGATAATATTTTATTTTTAATGAAATGGTGTAGAGAGATTGTCCTGTAGAGAAGCCGATCTAGAGGCAGACCTGTGTGGAAAGGCCGACTTTCAAATTTTAAAAGCATACTTGTGCGGGGAGGCCGACCTTCTTCTTCCTCTTTTCCTCCTTTCTTCTCCCGTGTAAAGTACATCTATTGTATATTATCATTTCTTCTTTTTCCATTAGCCGGCACCAAATTAGCTGGCTATTCTTTTTCTGTTATTCACTCTGGAATGATCCATCAACTTATATGTAATAGTGTGCAAAGATCAATAATAAATTGGGTCATTCTTCTATAAATTATTTTCTTTACATGGTATCATAGTAGTACCTATTTTGATTCTCTTATAAACCTTCTTTTCTTTTCGAGTTTCTATCTTTCCTTTTATAATACAAATGGCCGAGATTATTGATCAAACCATACCACCAACCAAGAGCTAAGGATCTTCCTCTGGTACAATATCAGATGATTCAATGGATCTGTTGAATTCAGATCAACCTGGGATGCAGCTGCTGAGTATTCCAATGGATAGAAGCAATTACTTGCCAAGGAACATGGAAATTATTGGTATAATTCAACAGTAGATTATGAAATATATGAAGAATCAGGGTTCATATGAAAGTGAAGCAGCTGGCTGCATGGGACTTTTAGAATTTGTAGGTAAAAATCCTAACCTCATTTTGCACAATGTTCTGAACATTCCTAGTTTCAAGCATAATCTTTTATCCATCAATAAGATAACCCAAATTTCAAATTTATCAGCTAAATTTCTAGCTAACAAATGCCTTTTGCAGGACTTAGTGAGCAAAGCACAAGGTGGTCTTTACATTCTGGAAGTTAATCATGATATAAATAGTCATGCTTCTCATACTATGTTATCCGATATGTATCTCTCGTGGCATAGTAGACTAGGCCATATTTCTAAGAATAAATTGCTTCATATTCCAGAATTGAGCCTCACTTTTGATAAACCATATGTTTGTGAGATATGCCAATCAGCAAAATAACATAGAATATGTTTTCGTAAAAGCCACATCTCTATGCATGAAGTTTTTAAAATAATTCATATAGATCTATAGGGACCATACTCTATCAAATCTATTTTTGTTGTATCATATGTTTTAACTATAGTGAACAATTTTTTTAGAGCCACATGTACATATTTACTAAAAGATATGTGCATTTGATATTAAAAAAATATTTCATCATGACGAAAAGATAATTTCAAAAAAAAAATCAAAATAATAAGGACTGATAATGGAACCGAATTTGTAAACAACTCATGCATCGCACTTTTCAAAGAAAATGAAATTATTCATAAAAAAACCTTGACTATATACTCTACAGCAAAATGGAGTATTGGAAATAAAATATAAGCATTTAATTTAAATAGCAAGATACATTTACTTTAAATAGCAAGATCTCTCATATTTCAATCAAATTTATTAAAAATATTTTGGAGTGAATCAATTTTAATAGCCACTCGCATTATTAATAGTTTGCCTAGTTCAGTTTTAAATTGGAAAACACCATATGAGATTCTATAGAATAAAAAACCAAATTATTCTTGAATAAAAGTCTTTGAATATCTATGTTTTGCAACTAATACACAACCACACAAAAATAAATTTGAAGAAAGAGCTTTTAAATGCATTTTTCTTGGTTTTGTACAAGGTTTCAAAGCATACAAGTTATGTGATTTAAAAAATAAAAGGATTTTTATTTCTAGAGATGATGTCTTTTATGAAAATATTTTCTCTTATGCTCAAACATCAAATAACCAACCCACAACACCCATACCCAACATTATTTTTTATTTAGCTTCTGAAAACACACAACCAAGTATAAATATGCCCACAAATTTAGAGACCGAAATTCCCTCACCCATTTCAGAATCCTCAGTCACCACTATACCACCCATTGTAACCTCGCCCCCTCTAATAAGAAGAAATACAAGACATATATCAAGACCACAATGGTTAGAGGATTATGTTTCACAGGTATCAAAAATAGACAATGCTCTGGGTCTTGCACACATACAGCCACACATTCCTTCATATAATTTTTTTACTGATTTTCCTACATTCAATCATAAATACAAAAGTTTTGCTGCTACAATATCTACTATATTAGAATCTAAGTCTTACAAGGAAGCAAGAAAGGATAGTAATTGGATTAGAGCTATGCAAGAAGAAATAGAAGCCTTAGAAACAAATAATACATGGGTCCTAACAATACTGGTAGATGTTTTAGAATTAAGTACAATACTGATGGATCAATCAATAGATACAAAGCACGGTAGGTAACAAAGGGTTACAATCAATTACTAGGAGTGGACTATCATGATAGTTTTTCACTTGTTGCAAAAATGGTCATAGGTTTTGGCCATAGCTACTGTGACTGTGCGGTTATCAAAGCTGATAAAAAATAACCTTTTTGGTTATCAACAATTTTACAACTGTAGATAGTGACAAAAGGATCGAATCCATAGGGAATTGATACTTACCTATTTTCCTTATCAAGACCAAGTAAACAAACTGAAAGTAAAATAAAAAGGGGGTTTTGAGATTGATTGAGTTAAACTAATGCTGAAAGCAATAAAGTACAGCAAATAATTAATGTGAAGAAGTTCAAATATGAGAAAAGTTCTAGTTGAAGAGTTGGATCCACTTCAGTTGTTGGGATTGATCATTGACACTTAGGTTCTTTTATTTGATTTAATAAATTAGTTATGCAGATGAAAGACACTTCTCACCACCATATACCTCAAGCATAAATCAATTAGGGAACGTCCTCTAATTAATTACTAATTAATAAGTTGCCAAGAAACGTCCTTATACTTTTGACATCTAACAATTGTCAATTGCATTAAGAAATAGAGAGACATAATTCTAGCTACCCAAACGCATGATGATATTGCTAGATCATGCAATTTCCTTAGTTTTTACACTAAGAGTTACTTATGTTTGAATAATCCAAGCAATTACAGACTTAAAACTATCCAAACTAATAAATTATTACTTTGCAATCAAGAATCAATTGGCCCTATTGATCAAAATCACAAAGCAACAATGGAATTAAGCATGAAATTGCATAAATATTAAAAAACAAAAGATAAACAATATATGTTCAGATCTCCCAATCCATAAACCAACTAAAGTTTCACCTAATCTTCAACTAGAAAAAGAGGTTTCGGCCACTCATGGCTGAAACAAAATAAAAAATAAAAGAAAGAGGAGAAGGAGAAGTGGCCGGCGGCCTTGGAGAGGAGGAGAGGTGCGACGGCCTTGGATCTGAATGGGAGAAGAAGAATCAAGAGTGGGGCGGCTAGGAAGAGATGTATTTATAGAGGAGAGTGTTGCCCTAAGTTTCCTTGTGAGGTGGAACCTTCTTTTGAATTTCAAATTTTGAATGTCCTCTTTTGAATTTTGAATTTTGAATGCTTGTGAGGCAAGTGCTAAATTTTGGCTTTCTGAATAAGCTGAATTTTGAATTTTGAATTTTGAATGCTCTTGAAGATTTGAAATTTGAAATTCAAATTACTTGGCTGAATGTACTTTTCTTATTTATCTCCTCTTCAGCTGTAACTTAACTTGTGCAAACATACTTGTTTCCCTTCATCCTATTTTAGGCAGTTTTGAGAGTATTTTCACCAAATCACCTCTTTACACCATTTTCTGCAAAATAAGATCAAAACCATAGAATTAGGCAGAAAAATTGTAAATTAACATTAATAACAATATGATAAAATGGTCTAAATTTGGACTGATCATACTGCAAAGAATTGAGAAGTGCATTAATTGGATATCAATAATACCTATTTACATGGACATATTAATGAAGATTTATATATAAAAGCACCAGATGGATACACTGTATCAGAAGGGCAAGAATACAAACTGGTAAAAAGTATATATGGGCTCAAACAGGCTGAGAGATAGTAGAATAGGGAGTTAACTTCAAAACTTAATGCCTATAGGTTCAAACAGTCTGAAATTGATTAGTATCTTTTTACTAAGGGATCCCACATCTCATTACTAGTTCTTATTGTCTACGTAGATGATATACTAATTACAGGTGAAGACAGAGAACAAATTCTGAAAGTCAAAGCTTACTTACATAATGCATTCACAATCAAAGACCTCGGTCTCTCCGCACAATGTACTTCTAAGGTCGAAAGGTCAGCCTCTCCGCACAAGCATGTTTTTATTGAGTTTAAAAGATTAAAAACTAAATAAATAATTTTGAAAATATATAAAAATTGAATAATAATTATTTTACCGTATTGTTTATTATATTTATTATATATATAAGGTAATATCAATGGTACGTAGGGTCAACTTTGAACATTCAATTTAATACAATAGCATCAACAATCTCGGATGATTTTATATGTAAAACCAAATTTTAAAAATTCCTAATACATTCTAAAGATACCCAAAAAGGATATTGGACTGATAATTATGTTTATGTCATAGCCCAAAAAGAAAAAAAAAACAAAAAATGTTGAAATGGGTAGCAATGTAATACCCGGCTAGATTCCGGCATCCGAATCCCTACCTTCCGACGGAATCTCCGTTGGAATCTGGAATTTCTGAAGATGCCAGAGTCTTCTAGAGGGGTAAAATGTGTTTCTAAAATATTTTCTCATGATTTTATGGTTTTAAATGGAAAAGAAATGGAGTTTTGAAAAGAAAAGGCCAAGGAGGAAGGATCCAGGTTCGGCCGCCGAACCTCAAGATCGGCTGTCGAACATGGGGCTGTTTCGGGAGTGCTTTAGGCCTCCGAAAGCTTTGAGGGCAGAAACCAGGTTCGGCCGCCGAACACGGGAGAGTTTAGGAGGCACGTTAGGCTTCCGAAGGTAGCTTCCTTTCGGCCGCCGAACCCCCAAGTTCGGCTGCCGAATGTGGTGAAGTTTTGGCAGCAGCTTTGGCAGCAGCTTTGGCCGCCGAAGGAAGTTTAGCCGGCCACCTATAAAAGGCCCTCAGACCGAAAATGGTCGAATTTTCTCCCCATTCTCGAGCTCAGGTGTGTTCATGTCCTCCTTTGGCTGATTTTATGTCTTTTCTTCAATCTCCCAAGGTTTTTATAAGTTTTATGGTTGTCTTGAAGAGTTTTAAAGCTTAGATCGAAGTTTTGGAGCTTGGAGATCTTTGGAGCTTGGATTCTCCATATCTTCAAGTTAGGGATCGCACCAACCCTCGATCTTCAAGAGGTAAGTGTAGATCCTTGCTTTCCTTTATGTTTCATAAAGTTTTAAGTAAGTTTAAAGAAGTTTAATGCTTGAGTATGGGTAGATATGCATGTTAGGGTTTATGTGGGTTTTATGCGCAATGTATGTTTATGTGATGTTTGTGTTGGGTTTAAGTTAGTTTATGCCCCTTTATGCATGTGGGAGTGTGTTTGCATGTTTGGGTGAGAGCATGTGAGGTTTTGGGTGGTTTGGAGGTTGGTTTTGCTTGCGACAGATTCAGACCTGCTGTTCAGAGGGGACCAGGTTTGGCCGCCGAAGGTATGTTCAGCTGCCGAACCTGCATGGAAGGCAGCTTTGGCCGCCTAACGTCCCCCAAAGGCCAGAACTTTCGGATCTGTGAGAGGCTTCGGCCGCCGAACCTACTGCCGAAGGTGCCAGACTTTCGGCTCTGGAAGGACTTTCGGCTGCCGAAAGTGCCCCCGAACCTGCATGGCTTTCGGCTCTGGAAGAGACTTTTTGCTGCTGAAAGTGCCGCTGAAAGTGCTCTGTCCAGCCCTTTCTTGGGTGTCTCTTATGCATGTTTTGAGGATGTTTTAGGGGGTTTTTGGGGAGTTGTTTATGAGTTGTTTAGAGTGTGTTTGGCACCTCATTCGAGTCCACCTGTGTAGGATCGGACCTGAGGGACCGAGGAGGCCAGCAGTGTTAGCTGTTGCAGCGTTAGTCCAGCGTCTGCCAGAGCTGAGTAGAACTGAATCTTATGTTTTTAAATTAAATCAAATGCCTAAATCATGTTCATGCATCATGTTTTTATGTAATAGGTTGATTGCACTAGTTTCACGAATATGACGCATTGCATTACTTACTGTTGATGTGGATGGACCAAGGCAACTTCAATAGCCCATAGATCTGTCATAATTGAAAGTCCTGTGTGAGCTCCTTTAGAGGGGCCGGGCACTATGTTGGGTAAGTCCTGTGTGAGCCCTTTTGGGTCGGGCACCATGTTATGTGATTGAAAGTCCTGTGTGAGCTCCTTTGGGGGCTGGGCACCGACAGAGGGAGTTTTGAGATCATGTCCAATCCGTGATGTGAATTATTTGTGCTGTGACACATTTCATGAAAGCATGTAATTAATGAACTGTTTTTATTGTTTCTACTCACTGGGCTTTTTAGCTCACCCCTTTCTCCTAACCCCAGGTTTGCAGGTCAGAGTTAGTCCAGAATGACGTCAAGGGTAAAGGTTTTGGCTATGTAATAGAGTAGTGGACATGATGTAGATTAAAGGAATGTTATGTGATATAATGTATTGTAAGATAATGTAATGTAACGTAAAGTAGAGTTATGTTATGGATTAGTATTGTGCTTGGCTCTAAGGCTTGGTTAGTCCCTTTTTAATACATGATGTATGTTATTTTTTAGTATTGGGTTGAGTTTGAACCAAACTTGTGGCATGTAATGTTTACCACGCTAGAGTATTTGATGAGAACCCTAGTGGAGGTCTTATGCTTATGGTTTCAATGCATGCACAGGTTAGGTTTTGGTTCATCGGATGTGATCCAAGCTTGATGTATGTTATGTTGACCCAGCTAGAACATTTGATGAGGGCTCTAGTATAGGGTTCTTTATGTTTCCAGTTATTTAGCATGCAGGTCAAGCTCGGTATATACATCAGATGTTTAAGTTTTTATGTTTCTCTGTTGATCATGTATGGGATTTGACCAGGTACCAGGATGTATGTTAGGCTTGCTACGGGTCCCGACGGCCTTAAGCCGATCTGGATCCTAGCGCCGGTAGCGGTCCGGTTTCTGGGTCGTTACAGAGTGGTATCAGAGCCCTAGGTTCATATGGTCGGATCTAGAGTGTTGGGCTCATAGAGGTCATAGAAGGGCAAGCACAATAGGGGAAATCATGTCCACTAGGATAGGATGTAGAGTCCTGTCATGAATGATGATGTGAAATGCCGTGATTTTATGTATGTGCATTAATGATATGCTATGTATGCATGTATGTGATGCAGGTTCACGTGTTGTCACATGAACCTTATGATGCTAATGATTGTTTGTATGATTGTGTGTTGTTCTTCAGCGGAGCTAGGATGCGAGGTGCTTGTCGATCTGTGGAATCGACTGGAGTTTCGTTTGTGAGGGAAGGTATGGACACCTTTCCCCCTGCTCTGCCAAGAGCGCAGTCGTGGGGAGTCAGCAGATGGAGAACATCAAGGGACCCTGGAAGGTCTTTTGATGTGAGCAGAGAAGGATGTTAGCTAGTATGAGGGAAGTAGAGATGGATGTTCAGAGAAGAGATATCTGTTTGGGAATCAGAGTGCCAGAAGAAGGTATGGGAGATTCTCAGGAGGATGCTTAGACTCAGGATTCCAGAATCTCGGGTTTAGGAGGGATTGATCCCTCCACTTTGAGTACAGCCTCCACGAAAAGTAAAAAGTGGGGGAACACCACGAAAAAGTGGGGCAGAGGCCTCAGAAGATTGAAGAAGAGCAAGTTCTGGAAGAGGTTGAAGTCTAGTATGGGTTTTGGTGGTGGCTCAAGCTTTGGCTCAGGCAGTTCAAGATGCATGAGGTGTGGGAGGCCGCACAAAGGGGTTTGTCGGTATGGGACTAATTGATGTTATAGATGTGGTCAGGAAGGGCACATGGTACGTGAGTGTCCCACTGCGCCCTGGTTGGCACAGTCCCAGCGGGCAACTTCTGGTAGAGCAGCTCAGCCAGCAGCTCCAGCCATGGCTCAGGTCAGTGGTCGAGGCAGAGGGAGAGGGTCAGCCTTTTCTTCTGAAGGTTCCCGCAGAGAAGGTCCGTCAGCTCCAGCTTGGATCTTCACCCAAGCTCAGCAGGAGGCAAACACATCAAACATGATGGTGTCAGGTACGCTCACTTTCAAATGTTCTGATGTGTATGTTTTGTGAACCCTGGTATTTCTCTTTCTTTAGTTGCTCTAGGAGCCGTCGAGGGGTTGAGTTGATAACTTCTGGGCTAGAGTGTCCTCTTTGGGTTAGTGAACCCAAGTGTGATCCATCTATGGTAGAGTCAGTCTGTCGGTCCAGTTCAGTGTCAGTTGAGGGTAGATGCCGTCCACCCAACCTTGAGGTCCTAGACTTGACTGTCTGGACGTCATTCTAGGGATGGACTGGGTTTTTCTACTCGTGGTACTACCGGGTCTGTAGAGACAAGGTAGTCAAGTTCAGAGGACAGGATGGGTCAGAGGTAGTCTGTTGAGGGGACAGTGTAGGGATGCCTAGAGGTTTGATATCAGCCTGTCAGGTTCGTAGGGTGCGTAGGAGGGGTTGTTAGAGGGTTCGAGTTCTTGTTGAGAGTTTAGCAGTCAAGTCGGGGAACCAGCCTCAGTTTAGAGAGAGTTCTTAGATGTCTTCCCAGACGTGTTGTCAGGTTTACCACCTGCTAGGGAGATAGAGTTTGGACATAGAAGTGATGTTAGGAATCCGGTTCACCTCTATTCTTCCCTACAGGATGGCACCTGCAGAGTGAAGAAGTTGAAGGAGCAGTTGCAAGAGCTTGGTAGAAAAGGGGTTTTATCCGACCTAGTACCTCACCTTGGATTGCTCCAGTGTTGTTGTGGGAAAAGCAGGATGGATCCTTGAGACCCTGTGTCAACTTCAGGCAGTTGAACAAGGTCGCTACCAAGAACAGGTATTCCCTACCTGTTGAAGGTTAGAGAAGAAGTCAGTTCAGTAGAGAAGAAGGGAGAATAGAAAGGATCAGAGTGCGCAGCGGAAGTTTATGGAGTTTTAGGAGGAGGTTGGGGTATTGCTAAGATGTCTCCACTAAAGAGGTGATTCGTTGTGGGTCGAAGGGTAAAGTAGCTCCAAGATACATCGGACCCTTTGAAGTCCTGCAAAGGATTGGGGATGTATCGTATAAGCTCGATTTACCTGCTTCGATAGAGAAAGTCCATTCGGGTTTCCATGTTCCTGTGTTATGGCAGTTCGTGTCGGATCCAAGTGAGGTTCTTAAAGAACTAGAGGTGGAGATCTCGGGGGGTCTCACCTATTGTGAGCAGCTAGTGCGGATCATAGACACACAAGTTAGGTAGCTAAGGAATAAGGAATCCCGATGGTGGTAGCCCTTTAGAATCACCATATAATAGAAAGGTGTGCCTGAGAGACCCGGGAGTTCATACTCCAGCAGTATCCGTATCCCTTTTAGGAGGGAGGTTTTTAGGCTTTGCTTGCTTGTTTGCTTGCTTGTTTTATGTATGCTTGATTCTATGATTTGAGAATACCTGTTTGTTTGAACATTCGGGGACGAATGTTCTTAAAGGGAGAAAAAATGTAATACCCGGCTAGATTCCGGCATCGGAATCCCTACCTTCCGGCAGAATCTCCGTTAGAATCTGGAATTTCTGAAGATGCCAGAGTCTTCTAGAGGGGTAAAATGTGTTTCTAAAATATTTTCACATGATTTTATGGTTTTAAATGGAAAAGAAATGGAGTTTTGAAAAGAAAAGGCCAAGGAGGAAGGACCCAGGTTCGGCCGCCGAACCTCAAGATCGGCCGCCGAACATGGGGCTGTTTCGAGAGTGCTTTAGGCCTCCGAGAGCTTTGAGGGCAGAAACCAGATTCGGCCGCCGAACCTCAAGTTCGGCCGCCGAACATGGGAGAGTTTAGGAGGCACGTTAGGCTTCCGAAGGTAGCTTCCTTTCGGCCGCCGAACCCCCAAGTTCGGCCGCCGAACGTGGTGAAGTTTTGGCAGCAGCTTTGGCCGTCGAAGGAAGTTTAGCCGGCCACCTATAAAAGGCCCTTAGACCGAAAATGGGCGAGTTTTCTCCCCATTCTCGAGCTCAAGTGTGTTCATGCCCTCCTTTGGCTGATTTCATGTCTTTTCTTCAATCTCCCAAGGTTTTTATAAGTTTTATGGTTGTCTTGAAGAGTTTTAAAGCTTAGATCCAAGTTTTGGAGCTTGGAGATCTTTGGAGCTTGGATTCTCCATATCTTCAAGTTAAGGATCGCACCAACCCTCGATCTTCAAGAGGTAAGTGTAGATCCTTGCTTTCCTTTATGTTTCATAAAGTTTTAAGTAAGTTTAAAGAAGTTTAATGCTTGAGTATGGGTAGATATGCATGTTAGGGTTTATGTGGATTTTATGCGCAATGTATGTTTATGTGATGTTTGTGTTGGGGTTTAAGTTAGTTTATGCCCCTTTATACATGTGGGAGTGTGTTTGCATGTTTGGGTGAGAGCATGTGAGGTTTTGGGTGGTTTGGAGGTTGGTTTTGCTTGCGACAGATTCGGACCTGCTGTTCAGAGGGGACTAGGTTCGGCTGCCAAAGGTATGTTCGGCTGCCGAACTTGCATGGAAGGCAGCTTTGGCCGCCTAACGTGCCCCCGAAGGCCAGGACTTTCGGATCTGTGAGAGGCTTCGGCTGCCGAACCTGCCGCCGAAGGTGCCAGACTTTCGGCTCTGAAAGGACTTTCGGCCGTTGAAAGTGCCCCCGAACCTGTATGGCTTTCGGCTCTGGAAGAGACTTTCGGCCGCCAAAAATGCCGCCGAAAGTGCTCTGTCCAGCCCTTTCTCGGGTGTCTCTTATGCATGTTTTGAGGATGTTTTAGGGGGGTTTTTGGGGAGTTGTTTATGAGTTGTTTAGAGTGTGTTTGGCACCTCATTCGAGTCCACCTGTGTAGGATCGGACCCGAGGGACCGAGGAGGCCAGCAGTGTTAGCTGTTGCAGCGTCAGTCCAGCGTCTGCCAGAGGTTAGTAGAACTGAATCTTATATTTTTAAATTAAATCAAATGCCTAAATCATGTTCATGCATCATGTTTTTATGTAATAGGTTGATTGCACTAGTTTCACGAATATGACGCATTGCATTACTTACTGTTGATGTGGATGGACCAAGGCGACTTTAATAGCCCATAGATCTGTCATAATTGAAAGTCCTGTGTGAGCTCGTTTAGGGGGGCCGGGTACTATGTTGGGTAAGTCCTGTGTGAGCCCTTTTAGGGTCGGGCACCATGTTATGTGATTGAAAGTCCTGTGTGAGCTCCTTTGGGGGCCAGGCACCGACAGAGGGAGTTTTGAGATCATGTCCAATCCGTGATGTGAATTGTTTGTGCTGTGACACATTTCATGAAAGCATGTAATTAATGAACTGTTTTTATTGTTTCTACTCACTGGGCTTTTTAGCTCACCCCTTTCCCCTAACCCCAGGTTTGCAGGTCAGAGTTAGTCCAGAATGACGTCAAGAGTAAAGGTTTTGGCTATGTAATAGAGTAGTGGACATGATGTAGATTAAAGGAATGTTATGTGATGTAATGTATTGTAAGATAATGTAATGTAACGTAAAGTAGAGTTATGTTATGGATTAGTATTGTGCTTGGCTCTAAGGCTTGGTTAGTCCCTTTTTAATACATGATGTATGTTATGTTTTAGTATTGAGTTGAGTTTGAACCAAACTTGTGGCATGTAATGTTTACCACGCTAGAGTATTTGATGAGGACCCTAGTGGAGGTCTTATGCTTATGGTTTCAATGCATGCACAGGTTAGGTTTTGGTTCATCGGATGTGATCCAAGCTTGATGTATGTTATGTTGACCTAGCTAGAACATTTGATGAGGGCTCTAGTATGAGGTTGTTTATGTTTCCAATTATGTAGCATGCAGGTCAAGCTCGGTATATACATCAGATGTTTAAGTTTTTATGTTTCTCTATTGATCATGTATATGATTTGACCAGGTACCAGGATGTATGTTAGGCTTGCTACGGGTCCCGGCGGCCTTAAGCCGATCTGGATCCTAGCGCCCATAGTGGTCCGGTTTCCGAGTCGTTACAAATCATGTCATGTGTCAAGAAACTTCATCACCAAGTTTTAATTTTCTAAAGTGTTTGCGTGCATGTGGTCCTCTGAAATTGACCCTAACCTTAGAAATGAACAACTCCATTTCTCTCTCTCTCCATTTTTAGTATCAAGCTCATGAGTAGATCACCTAGACAAAATTTTCTCCTAATTAAATTCTTAATGGATAATTTCATAGAAAAATGAGTTAACTACAAGACGTGATTTCAAACCCATTAATTATATTTGATTAGTCCATGCATTTGGGTGGCGACTGGGCAGGTCATGACTCTCAAAGTCTCAATCATTCAACATCTCGTTGGGGATATAGCTGCTTTATTAATTTGCTTGACAATGACCTTTAGATTTTGTTCCAATTTCTTAATTATTGTGATAATGACTTAAAACTGCATCATGTCCACTTTATGTTCTGTTGATTTGCAGCTTCTAGCTATAGATTTCAAACATGATTTCTTAAACAATATGACAAAATTTGAACATTTATAGCATAAATTTAGAATTCTAATAGGTTATTATTAAGAGTTATTGAAACAAACAGGTATACACACGTTCGTCAATCACGAGAATGAGAACAAAAAATAAATATAAAAAATTTAATGTGGTTCGATAGTGAGATTTATGTACACAAGTAAAACATAAATAAAATTTATAACACTAATTCTAGTGTATTTACGGAACATAAATAAAATTTATAACACTAATTCTAGTATATTTACGGAAACGTTCTTTTTTTAGAGTATAAGAAAAATAAAATTATCTATACCCTTCATATTAACATTCGCTCTTTACTTTCAACATACATTCTCTTTTTATTTTTTTTTTTGAAATCGAGTCAGACAGAAATCTTGATAGTTTTGAATGTTTCATTGCATTGTGCACATATCAGAAGGAAGCAAATCCAAACACTCAAGCTAAGTGATAATCTGATTAAACCTTTTCAGTTCATTTCTTTTTCTTGGTCATCATAAGCAAACAAGAAAAAGAGACTACTTTTGTTTAGTGGAGTGTGTGAAATTGTCAACATTCTTTTCATCAACAGTCTTTCAATGGCCCTACTCGAGAGAATTCAAATGCATTGTTTTCCAACTTCTCGCAAAACTAAAATTTTTGTTTGCTAAGAAAGATAAATAATAAATTTGAAAGTAGTTGTCATTCAGTGTCCAAATCTTGCAAGAATCCTGGTGGTGGTCGGTACAGTCATGATCATTATTATTAACTAATTGTCTCCACTTGCCGCTCACAAACATTGGATAACTGCTAATAACTTTTTTAAAACGATTCTGATATTTGGGTAGTTAACATTTATCATTCATTCTCCATCCACAACCAGATTCAGCGCAAGAATCTACTTAGAAAAACCGTTGATAAAGAAAGATACACGACAGAAATCATACCATGTGATTCTCTGAAATTAAAATCTAAAAGTTTCCTACCACGCAAAATTGGGTAGTCAATATTTCCCCAGAATTTTTCAGTTTTTCTTCACCCACTAAATAAAGAAACAGAGTACTCTGTCTCAGTATAAATACATCAGGCAAAGAGAAACACCTCAGTCCTCAAAGCTTATCAGCTTGAATCTCCACGCAAAAGCAGAGCAACTAGCCATGGCAAACAGTGATATATTAGACTCTAACAGGAATTTTAGCCAATAAATTTGGTTAAAACAAAATAATACAAATGAGATATTATAAATCGAAAAAAAAAAAATTAAACATTAAAAAATATCTCAAATAATCAAGAAAAAAATTATTGTATAAAATTTTTATTAAAATTTTTAAAAAATTAAAAAATATCTCAAATAATAAAAAAAATTATTTATAATAGAAATATTCTAATATGTAAAATTATAAAAGTATTTAACAAAATAATAAAATTATAAAATTATCCTCTAAACGGTTATAATAGAAAAACTCTAATATGTAAAATTATAAAAATATTCAAAAGAATAATAAAAACACAAAATTGACCATCTATAATGATGAAATTTTTATCTTGAACTTTGTAATAGGTCTTCAGCTCTCATTAAGTCGTGCATCTCAAAATTTTCTTTTCAAATAGCTATAATGAGTCTTTATCAGACGTCGACAATAAAATTTAGACCCAATTTAAATTTACTATAAAATTTAAAATTAATTGGTGAGTATCAAACAGTCAATGGAGCCATTGTGAAAATTTTCAAATTTTGTAGAAAAAGTTAGATAGTTTTACCTTAAAGCAAAAAAATCACAATTAAGTCCCTATAAATTAAGAAAATATATTATTTAGTCTTTATTTCAAAATTACCTAATTAAAATATTTTATATTTTGTAAATTCAAACATTTTAGTCTTTTTATCAAATAAATCCTTAATGGGCTTTATACTATTTAGATTATATATTTTTAGCTACATTATAATAATTAATCCATATTGTTCTCTATTATTTTTTAATTCAAAATATTTACTTCTCATCTTTAAAAGAAAAATCTTTTTTAACGGTTAATTATTACTCAACGAAAAAATACACTATTAACCATTAAACTTATTTTGTTAATTTCATATTAAATATATTTTTAATAATTTTTTTGGTTATTTTATTTAGTTGAAATTTTATTTATATAATTAAAAATTATACTTTAAACTATTTAAATTTTAAAAAAAAATTAATAATAAGAGTGTTTTACGAGTAATATTAAAATATTTAATAAATTTTATAGACTATTTATATTTAAAAATTTAAATATATATTAAATATCTAATATTTTAATCAATGAATATATAACCACCATTATAATTTTATTATATTATTATTAATTTTTATATAAAAAAAATTATCTAACTTAAATTTCTGCATCTGCATAAAGTGATGTTTTGGGAAGACTCTCTGTCCCAGAAACCTGTATGAAAGAATTCCCACCAGCCCAAAAAGGACATGAAATCACTTTGCATGTTAAAGATGATTCTGGAACTGTCTGGACATTTCGTTGCAGAATCCCTGCCATTGGCTTTTCCAAACCTGTCGTTTATGGGGACTGGTTTCAGTTTGTTCGCCGTAATATCTGACGCCTGGAGATGTGATCTTCTTCTACAAAGATGTGGATAAAGCTAGTGGAGCCCAGTACAATATTGAAGCGAAGAAAAGGGATCGAAGTTATATGAAAAGATACTGTTGGAAGTCGCCTGCAATGGAATCTGAATCCTTTCACTTGTAATTACCTGTAACATTACTACTCAGTGATTGTGAATAAGGTGGAATATTCGCCCATCTTTATTATTCACTGATTTTGGCGATAGAGTGGTCGGTAACAAAGTATCAACTACCTCGTTTACTTCTGTTTTGTAGATGCTGTTAGTCAAGAAATCAAAGGACAATGCAGACTGCATCAGCTACTTTGTTAATGAAACTTCAGATTTGTTTTATTTCGTATAGTAATTATGACTGAACCTGCATTCTTCATGTTCTGTTTGTTTGCAGATTCAAGTAATAGATTTTCAAAAAGTGCACAGCTGAACAAATCTGAAATGGTTTCTAAAAGAATCGACAACAAATTATTACACTATGATTATTAAAGAAAAGACTTTGATTAAAATAATATTATGCTAATATTGTAGCATAATTTTGGAAACTTTGAAAAGTCAATTGGAAACTCTGAAAAGTCAGAAGCAAGCAAATCTAAACACTCAAGCTAAGTGATAACCTCAGTAACCCTTTTCTGTTCTGTCTTGGTCAATCATAAAAAAACAAGACAAGGGACTAAGTTTGTCTGTGGAGTGTGAAATTGTCGACACCATTTAGTGATCAATCTTTCAATGGCCCCATTTGTACTACTACACAACTTGCATCTTCTACTTTTGGGAAACTGATGGGAAACTGATGTGATCAAAGGGATCAAAGCTTCCAAAGAAAGCTCTTTTTTTTTTTAATATTTTGTTTTATGGGTAATTATGAACCCTGCAGGTAGTTTTCGAACTTAGAAATCGTTACTTCTGATGCGAGATTGAACCATACAACAACATCACCATTCACCGACTTTCTTTGACTAAAGTTGAAGGTGGACCCACGTGGACCCATCAAACTCTTTGATGTTTCTATAAATGTCTGCACAGAACCTCGGAAAGATTAAAGAATCTGCTCATTATTAGCTATGAAGCGCACAGTTCTCTTCAGAAAGAAGCTGACACATACTGATGTGAAATTCCGCATGGTTTTTCCAATGAAAAGCTACCGAGAAGTTCTGCAAATTCAAAACGGTGATCTTTCTCAAGGCATTGATGTTATTGACGTGGAAGATAAATCTGTCAAGAATTTCATCTGTACCAAGCGCCACAAAGGCCATCACAAGCCTGTGTTCAGCAAAGGCTGGATCAGTTTCGTCAAAGAAAAACATCTGGTGGCCGGTGATAAAGTTATCTTTTGCAAGGAAGAAGATAAAGTTGGCAGAATTAGATTCAAAATCCATGCGAAAAAAGTTCCGTGCTTGTTGTTTGGTTTTGATTTGAGGGAGGCCATTCGAAAGGCAACATATCCCGGGCAGCAGAACTAGGTGATTTGTAAGGTTGATGTTGATGAAGTTGTTAAGAATCCATGGCGTCGTTGTTTGCTTTCTTCACTTGAACCTGTTAGGCTAGACTCATCAGGTTGCTTAATTTTTCACTTGTTAATTTTCTTTATGTTGTGTGGCCTGTGCTAGATTCAGGATGTTCAGCTAAATTAATATCAGAAGATATCTTATATTTATATATTTTTATTTCTTTCCCTCTTAAGGCACACTCCCATAGTTTAGGATAAATAATCCTAAGAAGAAACATATATCTAGACTTAACCTTTGTCTGGTTCGGATTGAAAATATGGATTATTGGATTGATTTAAATTTAATTTTAAATTTTTAAAATATATCATTTAATAAAAATTTTATCACTTAAAATTAATATATGAACAAATTAATTATTAAATAATTAAATTTATTTCTTTTTATTTGCAAACAACATTATTCTCTTTGAATGTAAATTAATTACTATTAAAATTTAAATATAGTGTAATTATTTTAAAATCGAACCAAATTAAAAAAAAAAAAAAAAAAAAAACTGAGTGAAAGTAAGCATTCGGTCGGTTCGGTTCAAAACCGAACCGAACCGAAAATCGAAATTTTAGTTTTTATGAAAACCGAACCGAACCGATTTTGGTCAGAAACGAATCGAACCAAACCGGTCTGATTCGGTTCGATTCGGTTCGGTTTGATCGGTTTCCATTTTTAATATTTTTTTAATTTTTTACTCTTTATTTTTAGTATTTTAAAATTTAATTAAAATATTTTAATTTTAATATAATTTAATTTCTCTATATTATTGAAAAAATATATTATTATCCCTAATCGGTTCGGTTTGGTTTTTTCGGTTTTTTTCTGATTAAAACCGAACCGAACCGAAATAACCGGAATTTCTGAAATTTAAAACCGAACCGAACCGAAATGTATAAAAAACCGAACTAAATTTTCAAATCGGTTCGGTTCGGTCGGTTTTTTCGGTTTGAACCGGATTCTGCTCGGCCCTAAGTATGGGCATATGGGGATCCCTTATACCATGCGCGTGTATACATAGAGCCTTACAAATGAGAATTAATAAAACTTTCATAGAATGAGATGTTCTTTTAAAAAAATTAAATAAAATTTTAATTTCTAATTTTCTTCATGAAAAAGTATAATTCAATTTAGTCAACAAAATTAAATATATAAAAAAAAATTTTTAATCAATCGGTACAACACAACTTATATCTATGTTAATGAGTGGACACAAATTTCAATTATGGTCTTTCTTTTCAAAAAGATAAATAGATAAGGATGTTTCAATAAATAACAAACCTATCTATAATACATATAATAAATTAAATGGTATTAAAAAAAATAAGTCTATATAAATTTAACGTATTAGTAAGTATATCAAAATAAATTTAACTGAATTAAATATATAAAAAAAAAATTTAACCAATTGGTACAGTAACAAACCTATCTATAATAAATAATAAATCTATCCATAATACATATGATAAATTAGATGATATTAAAAAACGTAAGTGTATTTAAACTTATTTTATTAGTAATAAATTTGAGAAATCTCATATTTTATATTCTCTTAATTTTTAATTTTTTTATAACTTTGGTAAAAAAAAAAATTAGAGAGATATTTTTCTCTCATTTTTTATTTTTTTATTTAAGACTTTAGTCCTTTTTCTTTGTCAATTTTACGACTTCCTCGACTTCTCTAGGTATGGAAGGCTTTTTTCTTCTCCGTCAATATTGTGGGTTTGCCCTCTCTTTTGGATGAGATTTGTTTTTATTTTGTTTGTTAGTTTTAATTTCTGATTTGTTTTTTTTTTTTTTTGTTTTTCTTCGGGAGCACATATGAGCTTTTCGGTGAGAGTTTCTTTATTCCTACTAGTCCAGTTCTCTTGAGACTCAGATCGTTAGAAGGATTTCAATTTTTGCACAATAGTTATTGCTTGGGGTTGATATTGGCTTGCATGCAAAGTGACCTTTAACACAAGATGATGAAGGCGTTTTGATCATCATCTTCCATTGACAGTGACTCAAAGATGTTATTTTCATAGTTGTTTTAATCCCTCTTCTTAGTTCTGAGTTTTCTTCTCAGTTTAAGGTTTTACTCTTATTTTGTGCTTTATCTGTGATTCTCTTTTATTTGTTATAGAATAATGGTGAATAATGCTTTCTTGGTGGTGGTTCTGTGTTACTTTCTGTTTTGAGATTCTTGACTGTTAGCTATGATCATTTCTTCTTTTTTTATAGCCTATTCTTCAATATATTGTCTTTGTATCAATGCCTATTCTTCAGTTTATTGTCTTTGTATCAATGGTAATCAATGAATTGTTTACGGTCAGACGGTGGAAGTTTTTAAAAGGAGGACGGTGGTGAAGCTATGGAGAACCTCAAAACTCTAGGGTTTATTTTTGTTTTTGGGCCATGGCTCTTTTTTTTAGTAAAATTAGGCTGCAAAACTTGGTTTTTACTTTGACCTCATGTATTTTGGATTATATCTCTAGGTTTTACCCCTATGATAAATCTCTATATCTTGATATAAAAAAAATATGAATGGTATTGAATGGTTCAATTAGATATTATCAAATAATTAAAGGAATGGTTCAAGAGAAATACTCATAAAAATTTGAAAGATTTGAAAAAAAAACATAAAATCATCAAAGGAAGGGCAAGAACTCACCTTTACTCGAAAATGGAGAGAAAAACTCTCCCATTTTCGGACTGGAGGCCTCTTATATGTGGCTGGCCAGACCACCTTCGAGGGTCGAAAGGAGAGCTCCCGCGGCAGCACCATGTTCGGCGGCCGAACATGGGTTTTCCTTCCAAAACATTTTTCTTTCAAAAACTCTTTTCTTCCTTTCTTAAAACCTTAAAATATTCAAAATACATTTTATAAAAATCTTATTTTACCCTTCTAAGGGAATCTAGGCTCGAGCTTCCAGATTCCAATGGAGATTGCATCGGTGGGCTGAAATTTCGACGCCGAAGCTTAGCCGGATATTACAATTATTGTCATTAAGTAAATTCAGGATGTATCTAAAAGACGACTAGGGAGTACTGATAACTGATCAGCCCTTGAAATTTCATGATAAATGCTAGCATGGTCGGTAGAAATCAGCCCGTAATGCCTTATTTACCGACCTTGGGCCGCAATCAAAGTCCAAGCCTTAGTTGACTTTATAGCTGAATGCTCATTCAGTTCAAATAAGAAAAAAATAAAATAATGCATTGTCGAGTTCAGTAGAAGAAGGAGAGGGGAGTCAACACCATCATGAATTCATGTGGAATCTGTTTGTGGATGGGGCATCGAGCTCCACAGGTAGTGGGGTAGGAATTCTTCTTAAAGGACCTGATGAGTTCAAAGTATATTATGCCCTGTGCTTTGGATTTTCAGCATCTAATAATATGGTAGACTATGAAACTCTTCTAAATGGAATGCAAATAGCTTCAGAAGTTGGTGGCAACCGACCTCAAAATAAACAGTGATTCACAGCTAATAGTGACATGACCCTGTCATGTACAGGTAACTAACAAATACGAGACGCTCGATTTATTTAAATTAGATTATATTATTTCTTAGAAAGGTATTATAAAATCTAATTTAAATAACAATATATTATTCTAATAATTTCACAATGGACCTTTATTATAACACTAAATAAAATAATAATAAGCACTAATCATAGAAGCAATATAAATACTAAAAGATAATAAAAAATAATAAAATGAATTAGATCTCATAACCAAATAAACTTCAACTGAAAAGAGGATTTAGATATACATATTCATAGCTGAAACATAACAAGAAAAAGAGTGTTTTCAGCCTTTTAAAATTAATTCAGAGCAAAAAGATGATATGTACATCAAAATATAATCTTTTTATAATATTAAAAATTCTAATTCAATCTAAATACCAAATGGTCGAGTCTGATATGCCTTAGCAGATGGAGATTTTTTTATCGCTTATCATCTCATTAAATACGTTATATCCATAACATACTCCATAACACAGTATGTCTAAGAATTAGAGTTCAATATGACTCTGTTTTCTTATTCTTTTGTGAATTTGATTATACTCACAACTTTTTTTTTAATTTTATAATATAGAGTTCCAATATGATTTTTCTTTCATTATTCTCCGATTCTTGTTTATTCCATCAAAATATTAAAATTTAAATAAATCAATCTGCTCTCGTAGAATTAAACTTAAAATCTAAGTATTTTAAAATATTAAAACTATACAAATATAATAATTATTAATTACTAATATATGATTCACTCATATAACTAAAAGTTATAAAATAATTAATATATTTTATAGTTAAAATAATAAATGCAGAGAAAGTTATATTTAAATTATATGAATAATTTAATCCATTACCATATATAAAAGTGAAAAAAAAGGGAATATTAGAATTTTTTAAATTACTCCTATAATATTTTGTTAATTATAAATTTATTGCTATTTAAAATTTTTTAATTTAATTATTTAATTGTATTAGTATTTTATTTAAATTCAAATTAATTAAGAAATCTCTTAATATTTAAATAATATTTAATTAAATTTTATCAATAAAGAATTCTCTTAATATTTAAATTACTTTTTTTTTGAAATGGAATATTTAAATTACTTGTATTTAAATATATATGAAAATGATTTATTTATTAATAATTAATTAATTAATTAATTAATAATATTTGTAGTTTAGACTTTTTATAATGGCATATCATTATTATATCATATAGAATATAATAATTGTCGTTAAATTTAAATAGAGTTATTGTATAAATACAATTGTAAATTCAATAAAATACTTTTTTATATTATTTTTAAAAATAGATGACAATATTATATTTTATATTAATTTTAGTTATTTAAAGAAAAATTTCAGAAAGATATATAAAATATAATAACATTAAATTTTTAATATGTTTACCATTAAATTTATAAATTTATAGTTTTTGATATATATATATATATATATATATATATGATAATTAAAAAAAATTAATTTTTTTATTAAAATTTACTAATTTAGATTTATATTGGATTCGATTTTGTATACCTATACTGAATTTTTTTTACTTTAATTTATTATTTTTATAATTTATAAAATTTATGTTATTACGCACTCATAAATTTAGTTTGATAATAAGTGTATTTAAGTAAATCTGAGAGATTTTAAATTTTACTCTTCTGATTTCATTTCAAGAAAAAAAATTATGTTATTATGTATTTTATTTAAATATTTATTTAAATAAAATTTAAAAAGTTAAAAGTAATCTTTGATTTTATAATTTTTTTATTATTAGATCGATCTATATTTAATTTAATTTTTCAGTTCATATAAAATGTAATTTAAATACATATATATAATTTTTAAATTTAAAATATATAATATTTTTTTCATATAAATACCTCATGAAAATGGTAAAGAAAGAAAAATAAATATTTATTAGTATGTGTCCTTAGTAATCATATAAGTATTTAATAGTTTAGATTAGGGTGATCATTCGGTCGGTTCGGTTTAAAATCGAACCAAACTGAATAAACCAAAAACCGAAATTTTACTATTTATAAAAATCGAACCAAATCGATTTTGGTTAAAAACTGAATCGATCTGATTCGGTTCGGTTTGATCGATTTTAATTTTTAATAATTTTTTTATTTTTTATACTTTATTTTTAGTATTTTAAAATTTAATTAAAATATTTTAATTTTACTATGATTTAATTTCTCTATATTATTGAAAAAACATATTATTATCACTAATCGATGGTTTTTTCAGTTTTTTTCAGTTTTCTTCTGATAAAAATCGAACCGAACTAAAATAACTGAAATTACTGAAATTTCTGAAATTAAAAACCGAACCGAATCTAAATATATAAAAAATCGAATCAAATTTTCAAATCGATTCGATTCGATCAATTTTTTCAGTTTGAACCGAATATTGCTCGGCCGTAGTTTAGATTCTTATTTTCAATGATTTGGTGAGCTTTTTATTGCTGACTTGCATTACATCTCAATTTAAATTATTTATATATTATTAATTTTAATAAAAGTATAATTTTTATATTATTCTTTTAAATATGAATTATTATATTTCAATATTAAAGTGAAAAATTAATATTTATTATAAATAAATAATTAAATTTTGATTATATGCATTAATAAATAAAAATATCAAAATTAAGATAATATTATTGAAATAATTTTAATTTGATAATATTATATTATTAAATAAAAATTTTAAATTAGAAAACATTGTAGAATAATAAATGATAGATAAAAAATTAAGTTATCGAATAATGATAATTCAATTTTTAATGAAAATATTAAAATATTATTATAATCTAATTATTTAATAAAACATTTAAATTTATGAGATTAAAATTATATAATATATATATAAATATTGCTTTTAAAATTATTAAAAATGATATTTAAATTTTAAAGTGAATGATAATTCAATCAAACTTATAAGATAAAAATTATAAATTATTAAAGTGATAATTTGGTAATATAAAATTATTAGATAATGTTATAAATAATTTAATAATTAAAAAATATAAATATAAATAATTTGATAATATAAAATTTTTAAATAATATAGTGTTGTTTTAATTATTAATAATATATTTAAATAATTTAAGTTGAACTCCTAAAGTACTCTTACTATGTTTTATTAATTACAAATTTATTGTTATTAAAAATTTTTAATTTAATTATTTAATTATATTAATATTTTATTTAAATTCAAATTGATTGAGGAAATCTCTTAATATTTAAAGTATAAATTTTATCAAGGAAGAATTCTTTTAATATTTAAATTATTTGTATTTAAATTTTATATTAAGTTAAATTATATTTTTTAAAAAAATAATTATAATTTGTTATTATTTAAAAAATTTTAATTTAATTATATTATTATTCTATTTAAATTTAAATTTATTGACAATATTTTCTATTAAATTTTATTATAGAATACTTTTTTTACATTTAAATTCTATTTATTGAAATTTTATCGTAAATTAAATTATTTTTTAAAAATAATAAATTAAAAATAAATTGTATATTAAAATCACACCATACTATAACTTTTATATTTTAGAATGAAAAGAGTTCAAATACTTTTATTTTAAATTTAAATTTTAAAAAATAAAAAATAATAATTGAAAAAATTATTTTAAATATTTATTTGAAATCAATAATTTTATTTTAAATTTAAATTTTAAAAAATAAAAAGTAATAAAATTTTTAATAATGAATGTAGTTAAATTTGATAATTGTAATTAGATCTTTAATTTAATTGGCTAAAATAATTTCTATTTGAATATAAAACTTATTTTATAAAATAATATAATTTTGATTCGTTTTTAATCAAAACATTAAATAAAACAGTTTCTCTTTTAAAATTAAAAATGATTTTTTTATTAATTATCTTATCATATAAATTTAAAATTTAAATTTAAAAATGGTATTTTTCATTAATTATCTTATCATATAAATTTAAAGAATATTAAAGCATTATTAATAGAGCTATATAAAATTAACCATCCATTTCAAAATAAAAAAAATTTAACCATTTAAAGAATTTCTATAATCTGATGGTAAATATATCTAAATAAATCTGAGAGATCTCAAATTCTATTTCTTAAATCTCTATTTCAAAATAAAAAAATCTATTTAAAAGATTTTGTTGATATTATTTTATAAATAATAATAGTTAATATTTATGAAATTAATGTATTTAATATTTATTTTTAATTTATTTATGATTTATTATATTTATTTGGAGTAGAATATATTTATAATATAAATAAAAGTGAGATAAATATCTATTATTATTATTATTATTTAATTTTTTTTAATTATAATGGTAAATTATTAAATTTAAATGAATACTAACCGTTAAGAATTTTAATTAGATTATTATTTAGTAATAATAATAAATTTAATAATTTCAAAGTTACCTTTTATTATCATGTAAATATTTTAAAATATAATTATATATTTAATAAGAATTAAAAATTGTTCAAATGATAAATTATAAATTAATATAAACTAAATTAAAATAATTACATTTATATTAATTTTTATAAATGGATGAGATAAATACATAAATTTAAAATTGAGATTAAAAATATTTTAAAAATATTTAAATAAATATTTATCGAATATTAGATAATACATTATTCTTTTAATTATCAATAATTATATTTGAATATAAAAGTAAAAAATTAATATTTATTATAAATAAATATTTAAATTTTGATTATATACATCAATAAATAAAAATATCAAAATATAAATTTAACTTTGATAATATTAAAGTATTAAATGAAAATTTTAAATTAAAAAATGATTGTAGAATAATAGACGATAATATATAATAATTCAAAATTTTAATGAAAATATTAAAATATTATTATAATTTTAATTATTTAATAAAATATTTGAATTTATAAGATTAAAATTATATATATATTTTAAAATTATTAATAATGATATTTAAAATATTATTTTAAAATGAATGATAATTCAATCAAATTTATAAGATAAAAATTATAAATTATTAAAGTGATAGTTTGATAATATAAAATTATTAGATAATGTTATAAATAATTTGATAATTAAAAGAAAATCAATATATATATAATAATAAATTTTTTTGGGTACCATTCATTCTCCGTTCACATGCAGCATTTTTAAAATGCTGGGACTACGGAAAAAGGGAATGGAAGATTCCGATCTCAGACTTTTAGACAATAATATTTAAGAGATGTCTTAATCATTTGAATTAAAACGAATTTAGCTTCAGCACATTAATGAATAAAAGATACACAGGCAGAAATGATGCCACGTGAGCCCCTGAAAATCCAGCACCATTTTTCAATTTTTCTTCACCCATTAAATAAAGAAATAGGTACTGTCTTAATATAAATACAGGATTTTTTAGTTTTTAGTGTTAAAATAAAAACTAAACGCTCAAGCTAAGTGATAATCGCAGAACTACTTTTGTCCGTGGAGTGTGATAAAATTTCAACATCATCAATCGTTCAATGGTATACTTGCATATTCTACAAACGGAGACTGCTGTGACCACTTTGCTTTGAATAAGGTGACCCACGTGGACCAATCAAATTCTGTGATTCTTCTATAAATTGCAGACAGAAGACCTTGGAAAGATCATAGAATCTGCTCATCAGCTCATTTTTAGCTATGAAGCGTAAAATTCTCTTCAGAAAGAAGCTCACAAATACTGATGTGAAATTCCGCATGGTTTTTCCAATCAAAAGCTACCGAGAAGTTCTCCAAATTCAAAACGGTGATCTTTCTCAAGGCATTGATGTTATTGACGGGGAAGATAATTCTGTTAAGAAATTCATCTGTACCAAGCGCCACAAAGGCCATCACAAGCCTGTGTTCAGCAAAGGCTGGATCAGTTTCGTCAAAGAAAAACATCTGGTGGCCGGTGATAAAGTTATCTTTTACAAGGAAGAAGATAAAGTTGGCAGAATTAGATTCAAAATCCATGCGAAAAAAGTTCCGTGCTTGTTGTTTGGTTTTGATTTGAGGAATGCCATTCGAAAGGCAACATATCCTGGGCAGCAGAACTAGGTGATTTGTAAGGTTGATGTTGATGAAGTTCTTAAGAATCCATGGCGTCGTTGTTTGCTTTCTCCACTTGAACCTGTTAAGCTAGACTCATCAGGTTGCTTAATTTTTCACTTGCTAGTTTTCTTTATGTTGTGTGGCCTGTGCTAGATTCAGGATGTTCAACTAAATTAATATCAGAAGATATCTTATATTTATATATTTTTGTTTCTTCTTGGTTTATGATCTGTTTTAGTAAAACTAATATTTATTATTATTATTATTAAATTAATATATAAACAAATTAAAGATTAAATAATTAAATTTATTTATTTTTTTAATTTGCTAACAACATTATTCTCTTTGAATGTAAATCAATTACTATTTAAAATTTAAATTTAATTAAAATTAAAATTATAATACGAATATGAAAACTGTCAAAAAAAAAACTGACAGAAACTATGGTACACGGGTATCCTTGTACCATGGGCGCGTGTATATGTAGAGCCTTACAAATGAAATTAACAAAACTAACTTTCATAGTATGAAATATTCTTTTAAAAAAATTAAATAAAATTTTAATTTCTAACTTTCTTCCTGAAAAATATAATTCAATTTAGTCAACAGAATTAAATATATCAAAAAAAAAATTTAATCAATCGGTTTGATAATAAAACAAAATTTAATCAATCTGTACGGTAACACATCTTGTATCCATAATGGGTGGACATAAATTTCAACAATGACATTTCTTTTCAAAAAGATAGGTAGGTGGGCAAGATATTCCAATAAATAATAAACCTATTTATAATACATATTATAATTTAAATGGTATTAAAAAATTAATTCTATCTAAACTTATTAACTTATTAGTAAGTTCGTTGGAGAAAATCTAACAGAATTAAATATGTCCAAAAAAATTTAGTCAATCAATACAATACCACATCTTGTATCCATGTTGGTGAGTGGACACAAATTTCAACTATCATATTTCTTTTCAAAAAGATACATAGGTGGGTCAGGATGTCCCACAAATAATAAACCTATCCATGATAGGTATGATAAATTGGATGGTATTAAAAAATTAAGTCTATCTTCGCTTATTGTATTGGTAAATACATTAGAATAAAAATTTAAAAGGCGTCATATTTTATATTTTCTTAATTTTTAATCTCTTTATAAGTCTGATAAAAAAATTGAAGAGATTTTCTTCTCATTTTTTATTTTTTATTTGAGATTCTAAATCTATTTTCTTTTTGGATGTTACCGCTTTCTTAATTTCTCTAAATATGAAATGCTTTTTTCTTCTCCGACAGTATTGTGGGTTTGTCCTCCCCTTTGAATGAGATTTGTTTTTACTTTTGTTTATTAGTTTTAATTTCTAATTTGTATTTTCTTTTGTTTTTCTTCGAAAGCTCATTTCTTTTCGATGAGGGTTTTCTTGTTCCTACTAGTCTAGTTCTTTTGAGACTCAAAAACATTATTTTCATAGTTGTTTTAATCCATTTTCCGAGTTCTAAGTTTTCTTCTCAATTTAAGATTTTACTCTTATTTTATACTTTATCTATGATTCTCTTTTATTTATTACAGAATAATGGTGGATAGTATTTTTTTTATGTTGGTTCTGTGTTACTTTCTGTTTTGAAATTTTTGACTGTTAGCTGTGATTGCTTCTTCCTTTTTAATAGCCTATTCTTCAGTATATTATTTTTGTATTAATGGTAATCAATGAATTATTTACAGTGATGGTCGAAATTTTGAAAACGAACATAATGGTGAAACGATGGAGAAGCTTAGAATTCTAGGGTTTGTATTTGTTTTTGGGCCATAGCTCTTCTCTTTAGTAAAATTAGGCTGCAAAACTTGGTTTTTACTTTGACCTCATGTATTTTGGATTGTATCTCTAGGTTTTACCCCATGATAAATCTCTATATCTTGATATTAAAAAATATAATGACTCCAAAATCAAATAATTAATACTTGATGATGCTTTTGCATCTATCGTTTGTCAATCAATCCACTTTTGTCCTTTTTCCAACATGGCCACGTGCAAACTTGGCTTGTCATTTCTTATGGATGTATTTTATAGAACTGATGATGGTGCCCATTCTAACACAAAGCACAAGCAGCTGCTAATTGATTAAATTGTATTGATTCTATGATGCAAAGCAATCAACTTTTTCATTTGAAAATTATGCCTATAATTTGAACTAAATTGCCTGCAAAATCTTCCATGGCTTAAACCAATTGGATTTAACTCCCTACTCTATCTCTGTGTAAATGCATCCCTTTGCCTTATGCCAAAGTATGATTCTTAACCTTCTCTAGTAGTATCGGCTTTCAGATAGTGGTAGATTCAGTCAATAAAACTCACATTTAGGCTTGTATAGTAAATTCTGCTCTTGCTCACTCTAAGGAAGGTGTGCGCTAAGTAAATTCGCATCAACTCCTCCTCCGTATTCTTATCTTTGAACTTCTAGCGGCTTTTAAGAAGACCTTTTAATTACAAGTGCGGAGGATCTTGTTGGGTCTAGGTAACTAGCAAAGCACAGGTGGAAGTTGTTAAAGTAAATATTTAATTAGGTTATTACCTCTTTGTCCCAATAATCAAATCCTTTTCTTTAAAAATTTCAATAACTATCAGCGAATTGCCCAACAGAATTGTTATCCTAATTAAAGGAGTTCAAGAAATGCTTCATAGATATTCAATTTAATCATACGTACAGAGAAACGAATGTTGTAGCAGATTGGTTGGCCAAATAGGCACAAGACAACCAACTAGGGGTTTGCCTTCTCGATGCTCCGCTCCCTTGACGACTTGAATCCATTTTTGGCTTAAAATACTTTGAGTTAAAATAGTTTTTTTGAGCTTTACCTCTCTATTCCCTTACCAAAAAAAATTGATGATAACCAAGTCTTGAACACTCTAACCATAGCTGAGCCCGTGCTAGAAAGGTTAGACCTTAACTCTATTGAGATCTAATATATAGATCTACTTCACATATAAGCCCATGACTTGCTATGACGGATCGGGTCGGATTCGGACCTACATTTGGGAGGCCCAACTCGATTAATCTGCTGAACCCGTGGGACAACAGACCCTGAAATATCTGGAATCGTGTCCACATGGCACTGGATGGAATTAAATGGCCACCTAACGATGGAAAAGAACGCAGTACGTTCCTATGTACAGCCAAACGTGACTATGGCAGGAGATACAGGCACAGGACGGCGGTTACGCATCACTAAAGGATAAAGGAAAAAAGGAATAAAGGAAGCAAAGGGGAGACAAACTAGGGAGATTTTACAAAATACACATCGAGCCCACCTCTTATCGGATCTCAGAACATCAATTGGCGTCGTCTGTGGGGATGAAGGAGATCTTTTCATCACCGGAGTTCTCATCCTCATTTCACCCATTGAGATCTACATGGCTAACCACAGCAAAAGCCATATTGGAAACACCTCGAATGACCTGAGTTTAACTCACGAGGACCACAGTTCTTATTTTTTAGCTCAACTGCCCCATTAAACCAACCCCCTATATTGTTTAGCCCTTCATCGAGCTCAGTCGGAACATTTCTCGAACTACCTTATCTGACCAAGAGCTGAAAAGTATGGCTCTTCAATTACAGAACACTGCCTAATGGCTAGGCTAGATGTTGCAATAGAGAGGACTCACCACCCCGTTGAGTGTACCATCTTCCGCTGAGGGGTTCAATGTCAATGAACCCCAGCCCACATTAAACTATGAAGCTCCTCAACAGAACAGTAGGAGAACAGATGACGGGGATGAAGAGGCTAGTTGGAGAAATGAGCCGATAGCCAAAACAAGAGGCATAGTAGTAAGAAAGCTCATCGAGAATGATGGAGCTGAGAGCTGCTCCTCCGAGCTAGTAGGAAGGTTGGAGGGTGAAGAGGTAGAAAGAAACTACCATTTGGAGAAGAGTCCTAAAAGAGAAGACGTAGATATAGATCAGAAGTTAGAAAGGTTGAAAGAGCAACTACTGATAGAGTTGGAAGCATAAGACAACAACATCCCCCTATTACCAACCTCATCACCATTTGTGAGACGAGTTCAACAAGAAACTATTCCCAAGAAGTTCATGCCGCAAGCAATGGCAGCTTATAATTCAACAGAAACCCCGGGGAGCATATTTTGAACTATAAGACATGCATGGAACTGCAGACCCATTTGGGTGCCTTGATGTGTAAGATTTTTCCTACTACCTTAATAGGACCAACCCGAGCGTGGTTTAACAGCTTGGAGGCAAGAAGTATTAAGAGCTTCATTGACCTAGCCCACTGTTCATTAGCAGATTCATTGTCGGAGTCTCTGCAAAGAGAAAGACAAGCTACTTAGAGATCGTTCGGCAGAGGAGGAACAAATCCTTAAGAGAGTACGTAGCCAGATTCAACTATGAGGCTTTGCAAATACCTAAGCTTGATGAAGGAAGTGTTGTAGAAGCTATGCAGAAGGGCACTACCTCCCTAGAGTTCTTCGGGTCATTATGCAAAAGGCCCCCTACTACCCTAGTGGAGCTGATGAAAATAGTAGAGAAGTATATAAGGTAGGACGATGCCTTAACCACAAGCAAGTTTGCTAAGGATGATAGAGATAGAGGAAGGGCTGGGGAGGACAAGTGACAAGATAGGTGTAATACCCGGCTAGACTCCGGTATCGGAATTCCTACCGTCCGGTGGAATCTCGGATGTCGGAGACCTCTAGAAGGGTAAAACCCTGTTTTCATGAAATGTTTTAATGTTTTTGATGATTTTAAGTAAAAGAGGAAATGAGTTTTTGAATAAAACAACCTTGGAGGAAAACTCAGGTTTGGCCGCCGAACATGGCTTGCATGCGGGGGCACGTTCGGCTCCCGAATGTGGCCTGGCCAGCCACTATAAAAGAGCCCCTTAGCCGAAATGGGCGAGCTTTCTCCCCATTTTCGGCCAAGGTGAGCCCTTCCGCCGTTCCTCACCATTCTTGAGTCCTTTCCTTCCAATCTTTCAAGATTTTCACAAGCTTTTACGTTGTTTTGAAGATTTTCGAGTTTAAAGCAAGTTTTGGAGCTTTGAGGTTCAAGAACTCAAAATCTCCCACCTCCGAGTTTAGGACGTCTCTCTCTCTCTCTCGATCTTCAAGAGGTAAGAGCCGATCTTAAGCTCATTTCATGTTTAAAGTAAGTTTTATGCAAGATCTATGGGGTAGAATGCATGTTTAGCTCATAGTTAGGTTTTTGAGTTAATGTTATGTTTTGAGCAATGTATGTTGGATTTGTGTTGTGGTTGTGTGTTGTAGTTGGGGTTTAAGTTAGTTTGAAGCCCCTAGGAGCCAATGTATGTATATTTGCATGATTTGAATGAGATAAATGCATGATTGGAAGTTTTGGAGGCAAATGTGCATAAAGGAGCCAAGTTTCTGCCCTTTGGCAGAAACCAGGTTCGGCAGCCGAAGGAACTTTCGGCCGCCGAATATGGCTTGGGAGGCAGGCCTTTCGGCTGCCCAAGTTGCCCCCGAAAAGAGACTTTCGTCTCTGTCTAGGACTTTCGGCCGCCGAAGGTGCCGCCGAACCTACCCTGTCCAGCCTTCCTTTGCATGTTTTTACATGATTTTTTTTTAAGGTGTTTTAGGGGGTTTTTGGGGGATGTTTTTAGAGTTATGTTCTAGTTGTTTGGTCCCTCATTTGAGTCCACCTGTGTAGGTTCGGACCCGAGGAACCGAGGACCTCAGCAGTGAGTCAGCTGCTTCAGTCAGTGTCAAAGCTAGCCAGAGGTGAGTGGAATAACTCTTATGCTTTTAAATAAATAAATTAGTTTTGAGCATGTTCATGCATCACGGATGCCATGTGATATTTTAGGCTGTTTGCATTAGAAATCACGAATATGTTGCATTGCATAAAATGTTGTTGATGTGGATGAATGTTGAATGATCCATTAGCCCTCATATGTTATGACATGATGATATGATATGGAAGTCCAGATGTGGCCTGCACTACGCCCCTGGCACTATGTAAGAGAAAGACCGGACGTGGCCTGCATTACGCCCCCGGCACCATGGAATATGTATGTTATGTTATGTTATGTATAAGAGAAAGACCAGGTGTGGCCTGCACTACGCCCCTGGTATGATTGGATTATGTAGAGGGCTAGATGGTGACAAGTTCATCCTTGATATGATTAGTTGTGATGTGATGCATTCCATGATAGCATGTGTTTTAAATGCTTTATGATTCTGCTCACTGGGCTCTAGTAGCTCACCCCTCTCCCAAATTTCCCAGGTTTGCAGGTACGGGTTAGACAGAGAAGTCAAGAAGAGTAATGAAGTCATGTATGTAATAGTTAGAATGTGGACATGACAGATTGTATAATGATGTATAGATATCTAATGTAATGATATTAAGGTTAGAAGTGTGCTTGACCATAGTATATTGTAATCTCTTTTGATACATGATCCTAATGATTATTGATGACTATGTTTAGCCAACTCAACACATGTATTGCCACCCTTTGGGGGCATTGATGAGATCCCACAGAGGGGTCAAGTTTATGATTATGTATATGTTCAGTGCATGCACAGGTTGAGTTTGGTGTATGATAGAATGTATGAAAGAAAAGTTTTAAATTTTTATGTATGTTGTTGATCATGTATGGGATTAAACAGGTTTACAGGTAGCATGTCAGGCTTGCTACGGGTCCCGGCGGCCTTAAGCCGACCTGGATACCGGCGCTAGGATCCAGGTCGGCTTAAGGCCGCCGGGACCCGTAGCAAGCCTGACATGCTACCTGTAAACCTGTTTAATCCCATACATGATCAACAACATACATAAAAATTTAAAACTTTTCTTTCATACATTCTATCATACACCAAACTCAACCTGTGCATGCACTGAACATATACATAATCATAAACTTGACCCCTCTGTGGGATCTCATCAATGCCCCCAATGGGCGGCATAACAAGTGCTGAGTTGGCTAAACATGGACATCAATAACATTAAGATCATGTTTCAAAAAGGGATTACATCATACCATGGTCAAGCACACTTCTAACCTCAATATCGATACATTACATATCTATACATCATTATATAATCTGTCATGTCCACATTCTAACTATTACATACATGACTTCATTACTCTTCTTGACTTCTCTGTCTAACCCGTACCTGCAAACCTGGGGGATTAGGGAAAAGGGGTGAGCTACTAAAGCCCAGTGAGCAGAATAGTAAAGCACTTAAAACATATGATAACATGAAATGCATCACATCACAACTAATCATATCAAGGATGAACTTGTCACCACTTAGCCCTCTACATAATCCAATCATGCCAGGGGCGTAGTGCAGGCCACACCTGGTCTTTCCCTTATACATAACATAACATAACATACGTATTCCATGGTGCCGGGGGCGTAGTGCAGGCCACGTCCGGTCTTTCTCTTACATAGTGCCAAGGGGCGTAGTGCAGGCCACATCTGGACTTCCATATCATATCATCATGTCATAACATATGAGGGCTAATGGATCATTCAACATTCATCCACATCAACAACATTTTATGCAATGCAACATATTCGTGAGTTCTAATGCAAACAGCCTAAAATATCACATGGCATCCGTGATGCATGAACATGCTCAAAACTGATTTATTTATTTAAAAGCATGAGAGTTATTCCACTCACCTCGGCTAGCTCAGACACTGACTGAAGCAGTTGACTCACTGCTGAGGTCCTCGGTTCCTCGGGTCCGAACCTACACAGGTGGACTCAAATGAGGGACCAAACAACTAGAACATAACTCTAAAAACATCCCCTAAAAACCCCCTAAAACACCTCAAAACAATCATGCAAAAACATGCAAAGGAAGGCTGGACAGGGCAGGTTCGGCGGCACCTTCGGCGGCCGAAAGTCCCACACAGAGACGAAAGTCTCTTTTCGGGGGCAACTTCGGCAGCCGAAAGGCCTGCCTCCCAAGCCATGTTCGGCGGCCGAAAGTTCCTTCAGCTGCCGAACCTGATTTCTGCCAAAGGGCAGAAACTTGGCTCCTTTATGCACATTTGCCTCCAAAACTTCCAATCATGCATTTAGCTCAACCAAAACATGCATACAAGCTCCTAGGGGTCTCAAACTACCTTAAACCCCAACTACAACACACAACAACAACACAAATCCAACATACATTGCTCAAAACATAACATTAACTCAAAAACCTAACTATGAGCTAAACATGCATTCTACCCCATAGATCTTGCATAAAACTTACTTTAAACATGAAATGAGCTTAAGATCGGCTCTTACCTCTTGAAGATCGAGAGAGAGAGAGAGACGTCCTAAACTCGGAGGTGGGAGATTTTGAGTTCTTGAACCTCAAAGCTCCAAAACTTGCTTTAAACTCGAAAATCTTCAAAACAACGTAAAAACTTGTGAAAATCTTGAAAGATTTGAAGGAAAGAACTCAAGAATGGTGAGGAACGGCGGAAGGGCTCACCTTGGCCGAAAATGGGGAGAAAGCTCGCCCATTTCGGCTAAGGGGCTCTTTTATAGTGGCTGGCCAGGCCACATTCGGGGGCCGAACGTGCCCCCGCATGCATGCTATGTTCAGCGGCCGAACTTAAGGTTCGGCGGCCGAACCTGGGCTTCCCTCACTTATGCCTTCGGGGGCCTAAGGCTTACCCGAAAAGCATGCATGTTCGGCGGCCGAACTTGAGTTTCGGCGGCCGAACCTGAGTTTCCTCCAAGGGTGTTTTTATTCTAAAAACTCATTTCCTCTTTACTTAAAATCATCAAAAACATTAAAACATTTCATGAAAACATAGTTTTACCCTTCTAGAGGTCTCCGACATCCGAGATTCCACCGGACGGTAAGAATTCCGATACCGGAGTCTAGCCGGGTATTACAGTATCAGAGCCCTAGGTTCACATGGTCGGACCTAGAGTGTCGGGCTCATAGATGTTATAGAAGGTCAAGCACAATAGGAAAGGTCATGTCCACTAGGATAGGATGTGGAGTCCTGTCTTGCATGATGATGTAAAATGCCATGATTATATGCATGTGCATTAATGATATGCTATGATGTGTGATGCGGGTTCATGTGTGCCCACATGAACCATATGATGCTAATGTTTATGTGATGTGTACTATTTTTCAGAAAACAGGATGAGAGGAACTCGTCGATCAGCAAGATTGACTGGAGTGCCACCTGAGGATGAGGGCACGAGCGCCCGTCCTCCAGCATTGCCTAGGGCAATGTCTAGTAGGTCTAGCAGAGAAAGAGCAGTAAGAGACCCTAGAAGGTCTTTGGATCTGGGTAGAAGCAGATCAGTTAGAGGAACAGTTCAAGGAGGAGCGTCAGAGGACATGGGGGATGATATGGATGTAGAGCAGAGGAGGGATGGCAGTCTGGGAGTTAGCATGTCAGAAGAAGGAATGGGAGAATCCCAAGGAGGCACTCAGGCCTCAGGATTTGTTCAGCCACCTTACTACCCACCCTTCTCACAAAACCCTGGGTATTCGATGGGAGGCATATCGGATTACCACAGCTTTAGCCCTTATCCCACACAGATGCCATACCCACCTTATTATCCACCATATTCACAATACCCAATGTATCCACCCCCACCTTACTATCCAAATCCAGCAAACCCTACCCCAGGGGATGCTGCACCTCCTCCACCACCAGCAGAACCAGCAGCCCCAGTTGCTCAACCTCCTAGACCTAGCTCAGCCAGTGGGAGCAAGGTCAAAATGACCGACTACATGAAGTTAGGTGCTCCCCAGTATGAAAAAGGGGATGACCCGTTTGTGTATCTTGAGAGGGTCAAAGAAATCACAGATGAGATTGGGGCTGATGATAGTAGAGCCATTCAGATGGCTGGGTTCACACTTAAGTGCAAAAAGGCACGAGAGTGGTTCAAGAATTATGTGAACCCGAGGGTGGACAGCATGTCTTGGGAGGAATTTGCAAACGAGTTTGCAGGATGGGCTTTCCCAGATAGTTCAAGGGAGCTGAAGATGATAGAGTTTGAGCAGTTGAGGCAGACTGATGAGATGGGTGTAGAGGAGTTCACAGACAGGTTCTTGGAGTTGTTGCCGTTTGCAGGGCAAAACCTTGATTCAGATCAGAAAAAGTCAAGGAGGTATATCATGAAACTCCACTCCAGATATTCCTCCTTGATCCAGTCAGCAGATAAGGAGAGCTTCCATGCCATAGTGGATATGGCCCGGAAAATGGAGGCCAATGCCATCGTTCAGGGGACAGTTAAGCAGTCAGTGGCACAGCCTTCTGGTTCTAAGACCCCAGGCTCTTCTTCAATGAGTGCAGCAACTTCAGGTAGCAAGAAGTGGGACAGAGGTCACAGGAAGTCTAAGAAGAACAAGTTCTGGAACAAGGTTAAGTCCAGTCTGGGACTAGGGAGTGGCTCAAGCTCTAGCGCGGATAATGCAGTTTGTGCAAAGTGTGGTAGGCTACACAGGGGAGTTTGCCGAGCTGGGACAACAGCCTGCTTCAGATGTGGGTAGGAGGGACACATGGCTCGGGAGTGTCCCAGGGCAGCTTTTGGAGCACAGTCTCAGCAGACAGCTTCAGGTAGTGTAGCTCAGCCAGTAGCTCCAGCCATGACTCAGGCCAGTGGCAGAGGCAGAGGGAGAGGGGCAGCCTCTTCTTCAGCGGGTTTCAGAGGTGAAGGTCCCTCAGCTCCAGCACGGATCTTCATGATGACTCAGCAGGAGGCAGATGCATCTAACACCGTGGTGGCAGGTAATTTAGTCATTGGTTGTTCAGATGTGTATGCCTTGATGGACCCTAGCGCATCTCATTCTTTTATTGCACCGAGAGCCGTCTAGAGGTTAGGGTTGATGATCTCTGAGTTAGAGTGTCCTCTCTGGGTCAGTGGACCCAAGTGTGATCCATCAGTGGCAGAGTCAGTCTGCCAGTGTAGTCCTGTGTTTGTTGAGGGAAGATGCTTGTCCGCCGACCTTGTGGTTCTAGACTTGACAGATTTTGACGTCATTCTAGGGATGGACTGGTTATCTACCCATGGTGCTACCTTGGACTGCAGAGACAAGGTAGTCAGGTTCAGAGGTCAGGATGGGTCAGAGGTTGTCTTCAGAGGAGACAGGAGGGGTACACCTAGAGGTCTGATATCAGCTCTTCAGGCTCGTAGGTTGCTTAGGAGGGGATGTCAGGGGTATTTGGCTCATGTGAGAGAGCTTAGCATTCAGGTTAGAGAGCCCGCCTCAGTGCCAGTGGTTAGAGAGTTTCTAGACGTCTTCCCAGACGAGTTGCCAGGTTTACCGCCTGCTAGGGAGATAGAGTTCGAGATAGAATTGATGCCTGAAACCCGACCAATCTCTATCCCTCCCTACAGGATGGCTCCAGCCGAGTTGAAAGAATTGAAAGAACAGTTGCAAGAGCTGGTAGACAAGGGCTTCATCCGACCGAGTACCTCACCCTGGGGTGCTCCAGTCTTGTTTGTCAGAAAGAAGGATGGATCCCTTAGACTTTGTATCGACTACAGGCAGTTGAACAAAGTCACTACCAAGAACAAGTACCCATTGCCAAGGATCGACGATCTATTTGACCAGCTAGCCGGAGCAGGTTGTTTCTCCAAAATAGATCTGAGATCGGGGTACCATCAGCTGAGGATCAGAGATGAGGATGTGCCAAAGACAGCCTTCAGGACCAGATATGGGCATTTTGAGTTCCTTGTAATGCCGTTCGGGTTAACCAACGCCCCTGCAGCGTTCATGGATCTCATGAACAGAGTGTTTAGCCAATACCTGGATCACTTCGTTATTGTCTTCATAGATGATATCTTGGTGTATTCCAGGAATGCAGAAGAGCATGCCCATCATCTGCGGTTGGTTTTGCAGACCTTGAGGGAACATGGCTTGTATGCCAAGTTCTCTAAGTGTGAGTTCTGGCTGAGGAGCATTTCGTTCTTGGGGCATGTAGTGTCAGAGAATGGGATAGAGGTGGACTTTCGTCTCTGTTTGGGACTTTCGGCCGCCGAAGGTGCCACCAAACCTGCCTGGGTTTCGGCTCTGGAGGGACTTTCGGCCGCCGAAGGTGCCGCCGAACCTACCCTGTCCAGCCTTCCTTTGCATGTTTTTACATGATTTTTTTTGAGGTGTTTTAGGGGATTTTTGGGGGATGTTTTTAGAGTTATGTTCTAGTTGTTTGGTCTCTCATTTGAGTCCACCTGTGTAGGTTCGGACCCGAGGAACCGAGGACCTCAGCAGTGAGTCAGCTGCTTCAGTCAGTGTCAGAGCTAGCCAGAGGTGAGTGGAATAACTCTTATGCTTTTAAATAAATAAATCAGTTTTGAGCATGTTCATGCATCACGGATGCCATGTGATATTTTAGGCTGTTTGCATTAGAAATCACGAATATGTTGCATTGCATAAAATGTTGTTGATGTGGATGAATGTTGAATGATCCATTAGCCCTCATATGTTATGACATGATGATATGATATGGAAGTCCAGATGTGGCCTGCACTACGCCCCTGGCACTATGTAAGAGAAAGACCGGACGTGGCCTGCACTACGCCCCCGGCACCATGGAATATGTATGTTATGTTATGTTATGTATAAGAGAAAGACCAGGTGTGGCCTGCACTACGCCCCTGGCATGATTGGATTATGTAGAGGGCTAGATGGTGACAAGTTCATCCTTGATATGATTAGTTGTGATGTGATGCATTCCATGATAGCATGTGTTTTAAATGCTTTATGATTCTGCTCACTGGGCTCTAGTAGCTCACCCCTCTCCCAAATTTCCCAGGTTTGCAGGTACGGGTTAGACAGAGAAGTCAAGAAGAGTAATGAAGTCATGTATGTAATAGTTAGAATGTGGACATGACAGATTGTATAATGATGTATAGATATGTAATGTAATGATATTAAGGTTAGAAGTGTGCTTGACCATAGTATATTGTAATCCCTTTTGATACATGATCCTAATGATTATTGATGACTATGTTTAGCCAACTCAACACATGTATTGCCACCCTTTGGGGGCATTGATGAGATCCCACAGAGGGGTCAAGTTTATGATTATGTATATGTTCAGTGCATGCACAGGTTGAGTTTGGTGTATGATAGAATGTATGAAAGAAAAGTTTTAAATTTTTATGTATGTTGTTGATCATGTATGGGATTAAACAGGTTTACAGGTAACATGTCAGGCTTGCTACGGGTCCCGGCGGCCTTAAGCCGATCTGGATCCTAGCGCCGATAGCGGTCCGATTTTCGGGTCGTTACTCCGAGCTAGTAGGAAGGTTGGAGGGTGAAGAGGTAGAAAGAAACTACCATTTGGAGAAGAGTCCTAAAAGAGAAGACGTAGCTATAGATCAAAAGTTAGAAAGGTTGAAAGAGCAACTACTGATAGAGTTGGAAGCATAAGACAACAGCATCCCCCTATTACCAACCTCATCACCATTTGTGAGACGAGTTCAACAAGAAACTATTCCCAAGAAGTTCATGCCGCAAGCAATGGCAGCTTATAATTCAACAGAAACCCCGGGGAGCATATTTTGAACTATAAGACATGCATGGAACTGCAGACCCATTTGGGTGCCTTGATGTGTAAGATTTTTCCTACTACCTTAATAGGACCAACCCGAGTGTGGTTTAACAGCTTGGAGGCAAGAAGTATTAAGAGCTTCATTGACCTACCCCACTGTTCATTAGCAGATTCATTGTCGGAGTCTCTGCAAAGAGAAAGACAAGCTACTTAGAGATCGTTCGGCAGAGGAGGAACAAATCCTTAAGAGAGTACGTAGCCAGATTCAACTATGAGGCTTTGCAAATACCTGAGCTTGATGAAGGAAGTGTTGTAGAAGCTATGCAGAAGGGCACTACCTCCCTAGAGTTCTTCGGGTCATTATGCAAAAGGCCCCCTACTACCCTAGTGGAGCTGATGAAAATAGTAGAGAAGTATATAAGGTAGGATGATGCCTTAACCACAAGCAAGTTTGCTAAGGATGATAGAGATAGAGGAAGGGCTGGGGAGGACAAGTGACAAGATAAGTAGGAGAGGAGGCAGGATCGGGGACTGGAGGCATTGAACAAACACTAGTGGGAGAGAAAAGAGCAGAGACCTTATCAACCCAACTCCCTGCTGAGATCACTCCCCTGAACGTGTCCAAAGCTGAATTGTCGTGACAGTCTGAGAAAAAGATTTCATACAGTGGCCCCAGCCCATGAAGGCAGAAGCAAACAGAAGAGACCCATACGAATATTACCAATACCACAGGACTCATGGCCATGACACAAACGACTATTACTACTTGATAAACGAGATAGAAAGACTTATCAAGAGAGGTCACCTCTAAAATTTTGTAAAGAAGCCAGAGGCCAAAGGCAACGGCAAAGTGTCTCAGGGTAAAGGCCTAAGAGACAGATCGGAGCCCCGGTGAAAGATGACTTCAACAGGACAATCGATATGATTATAGGAGGGACTAGAAGCCGTATGATTCGGAGAGGGAAGAAGAGAAGCACAAATGAAGATGGAAGCAGCATAGAAGTGATGCAGGTCACTAAACATTCTCTAATAACCATCTCTTTTTCCCTGGAGGATGCGTTAGAAGTGCAAGTGCCTCATGACGATGCCTTGGTCATCAAGGCTGTCATCCATAACTTCAGGTTTGAAAGGTGTTAGTAGATGATGGCAGCAAAGTAAATCTACTATCTTACAAGGTCTTCTAGCAAATGAAGATACTTGAAGAACAGCTAGTCAGGGATCAAGCCCTGGTTAAAGGGATAGGGGGAACCCCGGTAGCAGTGGAAGGAAAAGTAAAGGTAGCCCTCACCTTAGGAGAGCCACCATTGTCACGGAGTCACTATGCAGTATTTCTGGTGATGAAGTTACCCTTGAGCTACAACGCCATTTTAGACAGATCGGTGCTTTATGACTTTGAAGTAGTGACCAACATTCGATATCTGACCACCAATAGAGGCAGGGGTCAAAATCGTCTGGGAAAGATAGGAGGAGGCCGGAGTTGTATACCTGGCCATAGTAGAGGAACGATGTGCCCATCCAAAAGAAATAAACCCTGAAGTTATGGAGGTCTGAGATGAAAAAAAGGTGGCCAAGATTGAGCCTGTAGATAAGCTGGAGGCCTTCCCATTATCTAGAGAAGAAATCACGAAGGTCTTCAGCATCAATTCGAGTCTGGAAGAAAGCTAGAAGGAAGCTGTAATGGCTTTAATCCTGGGGCATGCCTTAAGCTTTGCTTGGAAGCCCATGGACATGCTAGGAATTGATCCTAAAGTGATGACCCACAAGCTAAACATCCTCCCCGGAGCCAAGCCAGTGAAGTAGAAAAAGAGAGTCTTCGGGAGAAACAACAGGCTACGAGGGAAGAGGTGGAGAAATTAGAGGAGGTTGGGTTTATTAAGAAAGTAATAGACTCACAGTGGTTAGCTAACCCTATGTTAGTGAAAAAAGTCAATGGAAAGTATAGAATGTGTATAGACTTTACTGATTTAAATTAGGCTTGTCCAAAAGATTGTTATCCCCTCCCAAATATTAATAAAATGATCGATTCTACGACTGGCTTTGACTACTTATCGTCTTTAGATCCTATATCAAGGTATCATCAAATCCCTATAGACAGATTGGATGAAGAAAAGACCTCCTTCATAACTGAAGACGGGACATATTGCTACAAGGTTACACCTTTTGGGTTAAAAAACGCTGGGGCAACATACTAGCGGCTGATGAATAAAGTCTTCAAAGATCAGATAGGGAGAAATGTGAGGTGTACATTGATGACATGGTAGTTAAAAGCCAGACTTTTCAGCAACACTTGACTGACTTAGAAGAGGTCTTCCAGTTACTATAGCGATATAGAATGAGGTTGAACCCAACGAAATGCGCTTTCTTCATCAGAAGAGGAAAATTTTTAGGTTACATGGTCAGCGGGAAAGGTATAGAACCAAATCCAGAGAAAGTAGAAGCCATTCTGAGCATGCCCGAGCCGACTTATGTAAGGGATGTATAAAGACTCATGGGAAGAGTAGTAGCACTTAAAAGATTCATGTCCAAGTCAGCAAAGAGATGTCTACCCTTCTTCAAGAAGCTACAGAAAGTCCCAAACTTTGAATGGTCAGAGGATTGCTGAGAGGCATTCAAAAGTCTTAAGGAATATCTCAGCTCTCCACATGTGCTTAGCAATCCCTTGGCAGGAGAAGAGCTGTTGATCTAGTTGGTCGCATCCGAATAGGCAGTAAGCACCATACTGGTAAAAGAAGAGGTAGGGATCTAGAAGCCCGTCTTCTATGTCAATAACGTACTTAAAGATACCGAGGTCAGGTATATGAATATTGAGAAACTGGCATTTTCTCTATTATTGGCATTGAGTAAATTCAGGATGTATCTGGAAGGCGACTAGGGAGTACTGATGACTGATCAGCCCTTGAAAAAGATCTTACACAGGCTTAAAACTTCAAGACGAATGCTAGCATGGTCGGTAGAAATCAACCCATACTGCCTTATTTATCGACCTTGGACAGCAATCAAAGCCCAAGTCTTAGTTGACTTTATAGCTGAATGCTTCCACTCAGATAAGAAAAAACAGAATAATGCGTTGCCGAGTTTAGTGGAAGAAGGAGAGGGGAGTCAACACCAGCATGAATTCATATGGAATCTGTTAGTAGATGGAGCATTGAGCTCCATAGGTAGTGGGGTAGGAATTCTTCTGAAAGGGCCTGATGAGTTCAAAGTATGTTATGCCCTGCGCTTTGGATTTTCAGCGTCTAATAACATGGTAGAATATGAAGCTCTTCTGAATGGAATGTAGATAGCCTCAGGAGTTAGGGCAATTGACCTCAAAATAAATAGCGATTCACAGCTAATAGTGAACCAAATAACAGGAGTGTACCGGGCAAAGGGCCCTATCATGCAAAGGTATTTAGCTAGAGTACAAGCTCTAGAAGCCGAGCTTAGAGAGCAAGGAATCATTATCAAATACCAAAGAATACCTCGGGAAGAAAATGAAGAGGTAAACTTACTTAGTAAATTGTTTGTGAAAGAGCTAGAGGAGCTAGAGGAGCTCTCAACAAATTGATGTCCCTACCTTCAAAAAGGCAACATCCTTCATGTAAGTTGATGAAGAATGAAGCTGGATGACCCTATACCTAGAATACCTTGAGACCAGAAAATTGCCCGAAGACAAAGCAGAAGCTCAAAAAATTGATTATCAAGCAGTAAGAGTAACCCTATATCAGAGGGGGAAGTCCAACTCATAGTTGAGATGTGTGGGCTAGGAATAGGCAACCAGGGTAATCCAGGAGATACACCAGGGGTCTGTGGAGTCTATAAGGGAGCAATCACATTGACAAACAAGATTTTCGTAGAGATATTATTGGCCTACAACAAAGAAAAAAGCTGGGGAATTTGTGAATAGATGGGATATTTGCCAAAGGTTCACAAATGCTATCAACAGCCTGGCTATGCCACATTCAATTACATCAAGCCCGTGGTCGTTCTCACAATGAGGGATAGGCATTCTGGGGCCATTCCTTAAGACTGTGGGGCAGAAGTGATTTGTAATTGTGGCCGTAGAGTACTTTTCTAAGTGGCCTGAGGCAGAGGCTATACCCACCATCACAGCCTAGAAAGTGATAGATTTTTTGTGGAGCAACATCATATGCCGATTTGGGATACCCAGGATGCTCATATCAAACAACGGAAAGCAGTTTGACTGCAATTTTTTTCAAGATTTCATAAGAAACATGAGTATATGGCACAAGTTTTTCTCAGTAGCTCATTCGCAGACGAATGGCCAAACCAAGATGACAAACTGAGCTATCCTCCAAGGACTGAAGAAACAGTTAGATGGTTCTAAAAAGAACTGGGCAGCTAAGCTGCATAGCATCTTATAGGTTTCGAACTACACCTCGAGCACCTACAGGGGAGAGCTGCAGATCCCTACTCACCACGCCAATTCAACGATGAAGACACCAATGGTGAAAAATTGAGAGGCAACCTGGATGCCCTAGAAGAGATCAAAGATGAGGCACAAGTATGAACAATTGACTATCAACAGAAGGCAGATCGGTATTACAAACAGAAATTCTGTGAGAGAAATTTGAAGGTTGGGGACCTTGCCCTGAGAAGATTAGAAGCCACAGGAAAGAGAGCTGCTGTTGGAAAATTAGCGCTAACCTAGGAAGGACCATTCAGAATCGCCAAGAATCGCCAAAGTCATCAGACCCAAAATATACAGAATCGAAGATATGCGGGGAAATCCAGAACCTCACGCTTGGAACATTCAACACCTAAAGAGTTATTTTCCATAAAGATATACAATGTAACTGTTATGTCTAAACTTAAATAAAATTGTCTTTTCTACTCCCAAAATACTTCTGAGCAGATGATGAAGATCTCAATGAGGTGGGTGACTGGTCTCGAAAATGGACTGCCAGCATCAAAAAATCGGTTGGCAAGATGAAGTCTTCAATGAGATAGGTGATCGGTCTTGAAAATAAGACCGTTGACACCACAAAACCGGTTGAGGAGATGAAGACCCCAATGAGGTAGTGACTGGTCTCGAAAATGGGCCCCCAACACCACAAAATCGATTAGAAAGATGAAACTCTCAATGAGGTAGGTGACCGGTCTCGAAAATAAGACCGCCGACACCACAAAACCGGTTGAAGGGATGAAGACCCCAATGAGGTGGATGACCGATCTCAGAAATAGACCACCGTCACAACAAAACCGGTTAGGAAGATGAAGCCCTCAATGAGGTAGGTGACCAGTCTCGGAAATAAGACCACCGGGACCACAAAACTGGTTGAGGAGATAAAAGCCTCAATGAGATGGGTGACCGGTCTAAAAAATGGACCGCCGGCACCACAAAACCAGTTGAGGAGATGAAGACTCCAATGAGGTGGGTGACTAGTCTCGAAAATGGACTACCGGCACCACAAAATCGGTTGGGAAGATGAAGCGCTCAATGAGGTGGGTGATCTATCTCGAAAATAAGACTGTCGGTACCACAAAACTGATTGAGGGGATAAAGGCCAATAATGAAGGCCCAAACCAGCAAAGCTATAATCCAAAAGAAACTAAACCAAGAGATACAATGTCGATTCCAAGAAAGGACCTTGGCATACACAAGACTCAAAAAAAGGTTAAGGCTTGGTTTCAATCTCCCAAAAGAACTTGGTTCATAGGAAAACAAGGCAAAGGCCTGGTTTTGACCTTACAAAGAAGCTCGATTCACAGGAAAATAAGGCAAAGACCTGGTTCTGACTTCGTAAAAGAGCTCGACTCAAGGAAAAATGAGACTAAGGCCAGGTTCTAACCTCAGGAAAGAGATCGGCTCATAGAAAATCAAATCTAAGGCTTGATGTCGACCTAACAAAAGAGCTCGGCCCACCTAAAAGGAAACAAAGCTAAGGCACAATGTCGTCCTCAAAAAAGAGCTCAGCGCCCCTAAGGCTCAAAGAGAAGTAAAGCCAAGGTAAAATCAAAATAAAATTAAGGCATGTCACTAACTTCAGAAATGAATCCGCAAATGTCAAAATACGAGTAAGTAAAAAGTATAATTTGGAGGCAATATGAACTAAGGCAAAGAGCTGTAAGAAAACCAGAGACAGTAATAAACGAAAACCTAGCCAACTAAAGGCTTGAAGGGAACAGAAGGCACGAAACACTAAGGCATTCGGTAAACAAAGTACAAAACAGAATAAGTTAGACACTTTACAAGTAAAATAAGCAAACGAGTAGCCAGCCCAGCCCAGCTCGCGGGCAACATACATAAAAATAGTCTAAGTATGAGAATACAAATAAAATTTAAATAGACAAGAAAAATGAAAGCAAACATATGGAAAACAACAAAAAAATTGAAAATTTTACTAATCATTAGAATGAGTTACAGAGGCAATAAGGGAAAGGGAGTAGAGCTGACTAAGTCATTTATAGGATTATTATTTACAGAATTCCCCCCTACAGTCCAGAGGGCAAAGGAGGAGGGTTCTTAGGCAAAGGGTTGCCATCCTCTTCGTAGTAGACCTCCTTACTGTTAGAGTCTAGTTCAGGGGCTCGCAGGTTAGCCAACAGAGCAGAGGGGGCATCCCTAACTGCTTTAATGCCCTAGTTGAAGCCTGAAGCGAACATGCAGAAGGCCTCTTTTTATATTCTTTCTTTTAACTCCATAGAGGCCTTATACTCCTCCAATCACACTTCACAAGCCTGCCAGATTTTCTCTTTTAACTCCGCAAAGGCCTTATACTCCACTAGTCGCGCTTCACAGGCCTGCCGAACTTTCTCTTTCAACTCCGCAGAGTCCTTGTGCTCCTGCAATCGCTCCTCGCAGGCCTGCTGGACCCTATCCTCAGTAGCCCTTGCATCCTTTAGCAATGAAGCACACTTCTCCTTTAGGGTAGAGACCTCTTGGCGGAGTTGTTACTGCTGAAGATGGGGCTCCTCTGCTGCCAAATTCATGCCCCTCAGGTCCTCGACATACTTGTTGAGCTCCTGCTGAAGGACAGCAGCACGAGCTAAAGCCTCATCGTGCTGGGCCTCGGCATCATCGCCCTGGCGACGGTTCTCCCCCAAAGCGGACAACTATGCAAGGGCTTCATCCCGCTGAGGCTCTGCCACAGAAGCCCATTGGAAAGCCTTAGTGACCTCCTCCTTTGACTCCCCCAGCTGTTTGGTGAGGCCCTTGATTTGCCTTCGAAACTCAATGATGTGCCCACGGGCCTCACTAGTGGCAACCAGATTCTCCTCCCTACATGCCTCAGCAATGCGTTGATCCATTAAGCTCTATAGGGACTGGTCTCGGGCATCAATTTTCATGAACACAGCCAAAGCCTGCCACGAAAAAGCAAAAAATAAAGTTAAAAAAGCCAGAAGGAGCAAAAAAAGTAAAGGAAGTCAAAAGATTAGAAATACCCTCAAAGAAGACAAACAGCTTACCATGAGGAGTATCTCTCTCAAACTGTCCCTAAGATCCTCCCGGGATCATGAACCAAAGGCTACCTGCTACTTTGTAGAATAGGCCAAATGGCTTACGAGAGTAAGAAAGTGGGGATTAGAAGCATCTAAGACCCCTCCAAACATCCTCCTGTGTAGCATCTCGGCCATAGAAGCAGGGCTAGACTCAGCAGTCACTTTAGCGGTGTTCAACAGCTCGTTGTCCGGGGCAGATGATAGGTGCTCTACCGCCTTCTTTCCTTTATCAACGGGAAGGGAAGGGGATGCCCTTATAGGTTTTGAGGTACGAGCACGCTTAGCAGCCCTGCACTTGGTCACAGGTTCCAAAGTCTGAGCCCGCTTGGTATCCCCTCCCCCGACCATGACAGCTCCCACAGCTTGGATAGGTGGGACATCCAAAGGAGTAGTCCCGATGCCCTCTTTCGAGCTACTCTCAGTCGACTCATTAAGCGTGATGGGCTCCTTAGGAGTTTCCTTGGGAGTAGGAGGAGTCTTGGCAAGGGTCGGTGCTTTAGCGGGGACCGACGTCCTCAACGCTGTAGAGCGAGAGCCCCCTATCACGGGCATTAAAGCTAGAGAAGGCACAGGGGTAGGGTAGAGCAACAAGTTGCAAATTCAGGGTTTGTGGCCTGAAAGACCTTCCGGGTCACATTAGCTACAGTTTTATTGGCCTTAAAAGCAGCCACAGTCGCCTTCATGCTCTCTTGCGACAGGGCAAATTTCTTGGAAAGTTTGATGGTATCCATTAATACAGCAGAAGCTGAAAAGAAAAATCGATTCAGTTAAAGCCCGGAACAACAAAAGAAAAATATAAAAAGAAAGAAAACCATAAGAGAATACCAGCTTTTCAGCAGTCCTGTAAGTTGGACATAAACATGCACTTCTTGATGTTATACTTCTTCTTTATAGAAGTTAGTCAGAAAAGGCGGATTTGATCCACTATGCTTAACCTAGGAAAGTCGTTACAGTCCTGGAGGACCTCCCTCCAAGAGAGGTCGATATCCCAATTATTTCCCGAGCTCTCTTTTAGCTTGACAACGACGAAAGCCTCGGCCCAACCTTTTATCAAGTCCTTATACCCAGCAAATATGGACAACCCAGCCTAGGGACCAAAGTAATAGAACTCATAGGTAGACCTAACGAGATGGAAAAAAGTACAGAACAACTCAATAGAAAGGACAAAACCCCAGCACAGACAAATAGACTCGAAGCAGTACATGAACAAGATAGAATTAGGGGACAACATTCGAGGAGTCACCCTAAAATGATGGAATACCTCTATAAAGAAAGGGGTAAAAGGGAAAGTCAGACCAAAATCACGTTGTTTGACAAAAAAAGATCAGGTTGCACCTTTGCTGGGTGTCTATCAGACCCGCCGGCAATGGATAGGGGAGAACAATCCTCTCATTAGGTAGGGGTGCCTTAATCCTATAATGGTGGTGTCAGAATAGTCGCTAGAAAAGTAATGAGAAGGGAATGAAGGGGTGATAGAGGATACCAGACTCACTACATCGGAAACTTTAGCAGAAGCCATGAGAAGAGTAGGACGTACCTCTGATTAGAAAGACAAGAATCACAGAGAAAAAAAAGGGCAAGATAGCAGAGGCAAAGAAAAAAAAAAGGCAAGATAGCAGAGGCAATGCAAGAGGCAGCTTGCAGAGTAGCAAGTGAAATCAAAAGCGTGAGTTTGAGATGAGTAAAGGCAAAGAGGAGACGTTTTGACAAGAACTCTCCTAGAGCTACGCAATAATAATTGGAGTTTGGGGATTTACCCCTCATTAATCATGGAATAATTAATGAGAGGGTAAAAGGACACTTGATAGTAATTGGGCCCTGGACACCCTGGCCATGGTAGAGTCCGTGTTTGGAAGGCCAAGTCTTAATTCTATTAAGGTCCAATATATAGACCTGCTTCACATATAAGTCCAGGACTTACTTTAATGGATCGGACCGGGCTTAGACCTACATATGAGAGGCCTGACTCGATTAACCTGTTAAACCCGTGGGACAACAGACTCGTAACATCCGAGATTGTATACATATAGCACCGGATGGAATTAAATGGCCGTCTAACGATGGAAAAGAATACAGTACATCTGTACATACGGCCAAACGTGACTATGGCGGGAGAATATAGTATATATGTACATACAGCCAAACATGACTATAGCAGGAGATACAGGTACAGAATAGCGGTTACGCATTATTAGAGGATAAAGGGAAAAATGAATAAAGAAAGCAGAAGGGAGATAAACCAGGAAGGTTTTATAAAATACCCCCTTGAGCTCATTCTTACCGGATCAAGAACATCAAAAATCATTATCGATTTTTAATTTTTTGGACTGTATTGTTAACTGTCTCTCACTCTTTGAACATAAATCAATTTGATTATATCCATTTATAGCATAAAGGTGATTTTGGAATCTTGATACCTTCTAATGTTTCATTTGGTTGGCCACATATCAAAAGCAAGAAATTCCAGACAAAAGCTCAGGAATAACATCAGCAACACCTTTATGTTATTTTCTCTTCTTAGCCATCCGAAGAAAACAAGACAAAAGAGACCATCTTTTTGTCTGTCGAGTTGTGAAATTGTCAACATTCTTGATTTATCACTAATCATTTCAATGACCCTACTTGCGTATTCTACTCTCCATAGAATGATCAAATCTTAATATAAAGCATATATCTTGCCCTTCAAATACGTTGTGGTGCAATTTTTATATGTTATTTCAGATTTTTTTAATATATTCTTTGAATTCAAAACACATTATATTATAATAAATTTAAATCGGACAGATCGATTAAAAAAATAAAATAATTACTTATAAATTTTAAAAGCGATTTATAGTTTGATTTAAATTTAAAATTTCTAATTAAAAAAAATCGGTTAATGATTTATTTAATAAGGTATCAACCTTATGAGATTCAGACCCATTAATGGGTTTACCATTCAACTTTATACTGATTGTCTGGAAAAATTCTCAGTGAATATTCCATCTATTAATATACCGGATTCAGATTTGACTTGAAAAATCAACTTTTATTGGATAAAGATGATGGTGGACCAATCAAATCCTTTGCTGCTTCCCGACAACCCACTTACTAGATTATCTATTTCTATAAATAAACCGACCATCTTGGAAAGATCAAAGAATCTGTTCATCAGCTTAATTAATCAGCCATGAAGTTTGAAATGCTCTTTAGAAAGAAGCTGACTGATACTGATGTCAAGTACAGAATGGTGGTACCAATGGACAACTACCGAGATGCTTTCCAAATACCAGAAGGTGATTTTTCTGAAGAGATTGATGTTATTGACATGGACGATGATTCTGTGAAGAAATTTAATTGTTCCAAGCGCCGCAAAGGCCATCCTAAGCCTGTGTTCTGCAAGGGTTGGATTAGTTTCGTCAAAGAAAAGCATCTTGTAGCAGGTGATGAAGTTACTTTTTACAAGGAAGAAGATGAAACTGGCAGAATTAGAATCAAAGTCCAGTCGCAAAAAATTCAATGCTTACTTTTTGGTGTAGATTTGAGGGATGCTGTTCGAAATGCGACATATTTTAGGCAGCAGACTAAGTGATCGGTAAGGTTGATGTTCAAAAATTCACAAGAATCCAAGATGTTGCATGTCTGAAGAATAAGGTATATTATATGTATTGGAAAATAATTACCTAGATAAAAAATGGACCCATATTGTAAATATAGGGTATGATTCATGTGAAATCTCGTATATTTATACTATGTGTCTATGTAGACTTTTCTAGATAAGAATTACTAGTACACATCAGATGTGTTTGTCAGGTTTTTGTGCTTTATATGTGTTCATTATAGTTTTTCTTAAACTGAGTTTATATAGAGTAGTAGTATAAATATATGAAATTTTATGTGAATTTCATTATAATTTTATACTATCTAAGTAATCAAATTCAATATGTAGCATATCTTCCCTTAATCCTGTTAAGCCAGTCTCATCAGGTTCCTTAATTTTCGTTTTATTAACAATTTTACAAAATATTTAAATAATTTAATTTTTATAAAATATAAAAATATTTTAATTCAGTTATTTTAATATAAAAATTAACCGGTAAATTTTAAAAATTCATACTCGAGAATTTTTTTTTTTCATTTTAAAATTACATTTCTCGTATCAATTTAGGGTATGATGTTCTCAGACTCAGAGAAAGTAGGATTACAAAGTGTGAGTGTATGCTTGGTCTGGGGGATGTATTCCTCTTTTATTCCTTTTTTCTTATCCTCTAGTGACACATAACTGCCACCCTACTACAGTATCACCTGTCCCAGTCACGCAGATTCATATGTACGGGCGTACCTGCTCTCCCATCCTAATCAGGCGGCCATTTAATTCCCTTCCGGCGTGCATGCTGATAGAGCTGTGGCATAGCTGGACCTGCTCTCCTACTCCCCATCACATCATATGAGTTAGGCTCTCCTTTGACTGGCTTAGACTCTCGATCAGTTCGACCTGCTTTAACCGCAAGTTGGATGATGCATGATGGGTTGGTCAGCTTTGTGGGTTCTAATGAATTTTGTGCTTGTTTTTTTTTTTCTCCAGGGCTCGACCTCAGCCAGGGTACTAGAGACCCGACGGTCATCAAGTGTCCCTTTATGAGTTATTCCATAATTAATGAGGGGATAAATCCTTAGATCTCAATTATGACCGCGCGACCTTAGGGAGGCTTCTGTCTAAAACGTATCTTCTCCACCTTTACTCTTTTCAAATTCAAATTCTCCATTTCTCTCCAGACTCTTCTTTTCGCTCTACTTCCTCTACTTCGTCTTTCCTCTCTTCTGCAAAATTTTTCTGAGGTACGTCTTCTGTTTCCTAATAGCTACCGTTAGAATTTTCGATGTTGTAGATATGAGGTCCACCGTCACCTCTGCCACTCTCACCAATTTCTTTTCTCCCGATAACCTAGACACCTCCATCTGCAGTATTAGGGCTCCATATCGCAATGAAAGGATCGTTCTTCCTGTTCCTCCGCCGGCGGGTTTGATGGATCCTCAGCGAAATCGCAGCTTGATCTTCTATATCAAGCAACGCGGTTTCGGTTTAACCTTTCCCTTTTCTCCCTTCTTCATCGAGGTTTTTCATCACTTTAGAGTGACCCCTCGCATGCTTTCACCAAATTCCATCCTCTTCATGTGCTCCTTCGAGATCGAGGTTTTTCGTCACTTCAGAGTGACCCCTCGCATGCTTTCACCAAATCTTTGTGTGCTCCTTCAAGTCAGTTAGCTTGTGTTGGGGTTTTGCCCCTTCTGCTACTTTGTTTTCTATATTTTTCCGCCTAGTTTGGACAAACCATGGGTTCTACTACTTTGCTCCCCGGGGAGGGTTGTCCATCTTCTTGAGGTACAAAGACTCAATTAAGGGCTGAACTGAGGCTTTGTAGTGGTAGAGCTGAAGAAAGGCTCTGGGATCACTTGGGATATTGATCTCTCCTGGAGGGATGTTCCCTAAGGTTGTAACGGCCTTCCTTGGCTACCATTGGTGGACCAGATCTGCCTTCTCCGACTGACCTTTGTTTTAAGGAAGTATGATGTTAAGAAGTGCATGTTTGTGTCCAGTCTTCGGGACTGCCAGGAAACTAGTATTCGTTTATTGATGTTTTGCATTTTTTCTTTGCCTTTTTCTTTTTTTTTTTCCTTGTGTGACGCATAACTGTCACTTTACTACAGTACTAACTATTTCTGTCATGCAAATCCGTACGTATGGGCATATCTACTCTTCTATTCTTATTAGACGACTATTTAATTTCCCTTCGATACGCGTGTTGATAGGGCCGTAGCGTAGCTGGACCTGCTCTCCTACTCCTCATCACATCAGACGAGCTAGGTTCTCCTTTAATGAGATTAGGCGTTAATCAGTCCGATCTATGGTTAGGATTACGCATGATGAGTTGGCCAGGATTCTAATGGATTTTGGACTTGATATCAAAACTCTAGCGGTCTTCCGAACATTTAGTAAACATAATTTATTAAATAAAGAAAAGCAACGATCATTGTTATGACTGAATTAATTTCTATGGTGATTTATTTTTCTACATATGGAACAGCAAGTAGACTATTGAGCTTGCACTTAACATAATCCACTTATTTGAAAGTAAGATTTTTTTTATAAAATAAAAAAATCAATTCAATATTTTTCAATTTTTTATTTAAAATAAAAGAATTAAATTCTTTTAAATTTTTTTAAAAAATCATATATAATTGTACATAGTTCATTTACATTTTTCATATAATTAAATTGTAGATGGACCCACCAATGAGCTGACTTTGCTTTTTCTTAGTCTCATTAATTATAAATAAAAATTTAAATAAAAAATATATTAAAATATATCTGAGATTTTAAAAAATATATTAATTAATTTTTTTATTAATTTTAATCATTAATTATTATATAAAAATTTAAAATGATCTCAACACATAATACTAAATAATAGTCAAATAATAAATTAATAAATTTTTTTATACTATAAAAATTAAATAATAAAATTTTTAATTATTAAAATTAATTGAAAGATAAATTAATAATTTTTTTAAATTTTAAAAATATTTTAATATATTTTTTAAAATTAAATAATCAAATTAATAAATTATCAGAGAGGTAAATAGTATATTTTTCTAATAAAAATGATCCAATCAAGTCAAAAGCCATATCTGTTATACCTTAGTCAGCAGTCCATGATTATGACTGTTGAACAAAAACAGAAGACCATAGACCTACTGCAACAGTCTCCATCTTCTAAAGCACAACACACGCAAAACTAAATTCTCTGAAATTTCTCGGACATTGAAACTCGGCAGCCTCCTCTGTTCACGGCAACCTGCTTGAACCTTCTCATCAATGATTAAACATTTCAGACAACAATTATATAAATAGAGTATCGTGTCAGAAAATGAAGAATCAGAAAATACAGATTAATATTCTTTCTCCAAGCTGCACTGTAATAAGCCAATGGCGAAAGCTACACTGGTTCTTTTCTCAAAGTTGCTTACCAAAACCGACATTGAAACTCATTTGTGCATTTCTACTTCTTCTCTAGGGCAGTTGCCCTTCGACGGAAGGCAGACGGTGAACATGCACGTCCACGATGAAGGTGGCCGGAAATGGATGTTTCCTTGCTGTATCAAAGAAGATGAAAATATGGGACGTTTTCTTTCTGTGGATTGGCTTGAATTTGCTCGTCTTAAGGATGTAAGAGTTGGTGATCAGTTCATTATTCATGAGGAAATCGTTAAACACCAAGCTGCCGGAACTTTGATCAGAATTGAAGTCCGGAGGAAGATCAGATTATTTGGTTTTGATATTTGGGCTAATGTATGAATCAATAATTATAGTAAAATCCTAGACGTATGGTTTCACTTGAACAGTTTTTTAGGTTAGCTTTATATTAATAAATAATATAATAATTAAATTACTCTTAATATAGCTTTTGAAGCCGTAAAAATTACAAATTTAAGGTGTTATTGACGACGGATAGCTGGATTGGTTTCAAATCGAAAAAATTAATTAAATTAAATTAATTTAAAATTTTAATTTAATTTTTTTATTTATTTTATTTTAATTTAGTTTGATTTTTAATTTTAAAAATTTTAATTATTTAAATTTAATTTAATTTTAATTAAAAAAAATTAAAAAAATTAAATCAAATTGATTAATTATAATAATATATTATTTTTAATAATATAAAAATTATATTATATTAAAATTAAAATATTTTAATTAAAGTTTAAAATGCATAAAAATAAAAAATTTATTAAAAATTTAAATTGATCAAATCAAATTGAAACGAATTGAATAATATCAATTCAGTTCGATTTGATTTTTATTTATTTTTCATGTTTAAATTATTTAATTTTATAGTAATAATAATAATAATAATTTTTAATATTTTCATTTCAAAAATTGTTTTTAATATTTTGATGGAATATATTTAGCATAAAATAAAATTTATGTATATTTTAGAGTAAAAAAAAAAAAAAAAAGGAACCAATAATAAAGGGAATCGATCTAACATTTAGAAAAAAGTGAAAACAGAGGACGAGGCTTAAACTCAGTGACTCAGAGAAAGAGAGAGCTCACTGGGTCAAAAAATGGCAGCCGCTTCTTCTTCGTTATCAACCTCGACGGTCACTGAGGAGGAGCTTACACTAATTGTGAAGTGGAGTGGCAAGGAGTACACGGTCCGAGTCTGCGGCGACGATTCTGTCGGCGAATTGAAGCGCCGCATATGCGAACTCACTAATGTTTTACCAAAACGACAAAAGCTTCTCTACCCCAAAATCGGTAATAAGCTTGCCGATGACTCCGTTTTGCTCTCCCAGCTTCCCCTCAAGTCCTCTCTCAAGATGACGATGATTGGGTTCCATTCTCTCCACTTTTTGTTTAATTATTATTATTACTATTATTGCTACTATTACAATTGGGGCTCTATGTATAGGTTGCATTTTTTTTTTTTTTTGACAATTTTGAGGTTAAAAATCTGTTGCATACTATCTGTCTGTTACTTCTCTTTTCAGTTTCTCCCTCAATTAACAATTTTTTGAATTTGGATAAAGGATTTTTGATAATTGGGTTTAGTTTATATGTGCCAAATTGAGATATATTTATGATTGGAGCTGAACAATTTGTAGATTGAGAGTGGAAGTTTTCACATTTTATAAATTTATAAACATTATATTTTTCTTAGGAACCATGATAGTTAAAATATAATAATAATAATGAATCTAGAAATATCTGTGGTGGTGGGGGTTTGAGACTGAATCTGTTAATTGGGAAGTGAAAGATAAATTTGAAAAACAGAGATGCCTGCAAATTGGGTTTTGTGGTTTATCATTTAAGCTATTATAAGGTCTAATCCTTTCCACATGTTCTTCCATGCGGATCCTTTGATTCTTAGATTGAGTAAAGTTTGCATGTAATTTGTCAATGAACTGAAAGATTAAAAGAAGAATCTAATCAAAGGGTCAAGAGGATTTGTTATTGACTAAAGTGAAAATTGAGACAAATTTCCTAGTCATTTAAAGAAGTTGCGTCAATGTTAATCTATTCCAGAGACCCTTTGGCATAGGATATAAGAACTAGACTAGTATGTTGAAATTGATCATGAATTCATGACTTCTTTTATAACATGCATGCAAGTATTTAAAAGATTAAATTTTGAATCTAGTTGAAATTGATAATGAATTCAACTGAATTTTCAGAACTGTTGAAGATGACTTAATTCTGGATCAAGAAGACTCTCCTGAAGTTGTTGATGATTTTGAACTTGGGCAAGATGAAGCTGTTGACATTAAAGATAAGGAAGTTAATAAACAAAAACTAAGGAGGCGCATTGATCAATATAAGGTCAGCTATAATCATTTGAGGTGTAATTAAGTTTAACTTGTATTTGTGTATTGTAAATAGTGTTAGGGTACATATTCACATGATATTGAATGATTTGCAGTCATGAAAAACCATGCCTTTAAGATATGTGGTGTATAAAGATATCTACATTTTTTTCAATTTATCTGTGTCCAATTGGATAGGTATGCTTTTGACATGAAGGTGGATTTGGATCTTTTTTGAGTTAAAAGTATCAAATTCAAGTCCTCTCAGTTTAAATCTTCATCTGTCCAAATGAATGGAGCCTTTGGTTCTTTATATAGTTGCAGTGGCAATGCCAATGGCAATAAGTTTTTGAATGGAGTGAAACTGAGAAAGTCTAAAGATTTGGCAAGGGGAAAGATTAGAATGGGATAATGATGTCCTCAGTGTACATGGGAGGTTAAGGCCATGTTTGGACAGGGGAAAAATAAGGGAGGAAAGAAAATTGTGAAGGAAAATAATTTTATTTTCCACCCCTTCTTGTTTGGATGAGGGTAAAATAGAGAGAGGAAAATATTGGATGGAATAAATTTTACAATCAACTCTTATTTCTCTCCAAATTGGAGGGAAAGTGAAAGGAAAATTTTTTAAAATTACAAATATATCTCTACATTTATTATGTTCTTTTTTAATATTTTGGGTCACAATTATAATTTTACTTTTTAAAAAGCAACTTTCCTTTCAATTTTTTCCTCTCGATATCCAAACATACTAATAATGATTTATTTTACTCCCTAATCATCACTTTCCTTTATTTTCCTTTCTTTATTTTCCTTCCTCCTATCCAAACATACCATAAGGTAGTGGGAAGGGGGGGGGGGGGGATAGCAGCATGAATCAAAAGGTTTTCTAGGGTTATGTGTTTTATTAGTAGAAGGTTGCATCAATTGTGGAACATTTCTTCTCCTACCTTGGAATTGCTCTCTACTTGAAATTATGAGGGCACCTTGCTCTTCATCCTATTAAATTGGCAAGCTATTATTTATTCCCTATTTCCTTGTTTTACTTTTCCTTCAGCAGAAATTTGGACCCTGACTAGAAATATCCCGAATATTATGTGCATGGATTTATATCCATGAAATTTTATGTATTTTATATGGCTTGGCACTTTTTTGTGGCATGGATTTATGTCCATGATTTGATGCTTTCCCTAAATGCAGCTAACTTTTAATGGTCCTTTGGATTATATGTGAATCTTAGATTGAACTTCGGAATCCATGTCGTGAAGGGAAAAAGCTGCTTGTTCTAGATATTGATTATACACTATTTGATCACAGATCCACAGCAGAGAACCCACTTGAACTCATGCGACCTTGTAAGTAGTTTGGTTGTGGAAAGTTATTGTTTGTACTTCTTTTAATATTAGTTTCTAATTGCAGCATCTTCTCTGCAGATCTTCATGAGTTTCTCACCGCTGTTTATGCAGAGTATGACATTATAATATGGTCTGCAACCAGGTTAGCTTTCAGTTCTACCTTTGGATTTGTTCCATGAGTTATTTTATGCTTTATTTGATAACAGGGCATGTGAAACTAAGGCTTCATTTGTTTAGCTGAAAAGATTTTGTTGACAAACATTTTCTGGTGTTTGCAATGTGAAAAAAATTTGTTTATGTAAAACGTGTCCTAATCATAGGGAGACCAAGTTGTGTTTAAATAAAATTAGCGGCCATTTTCTAGACTTCCACAACTCATTAGAATGAAAGAGATCTACAAGACAACCTTGTAAGCGTATACTTCCCAATCCACCAAACATTGTTGAATGCTGTCAACCATCTGCCATTATTTATTGCACCAGTCACTGTTGTGTGTGAAAGACTTAGTTTGTTTATATACTTTCTGCAGCATGAAGTGGGTTGAACTGAAAATGGGACAATTGGGAGTGCTCAACAATCCAAACTATAAAATCACAGCTCTTCTAGACCATTTGGCAATGATTACAGTTCAATCAGATTCCCGGGGGATATTTGATTGCAAGCCACTTGGACTGATTTGGGCTCTGTTTCCTCAGGTGCTGAATTTTAAGGCTTTTCTTTTCTAAAATTTTTAAATCTTTGAATGCTTCTGCTAGAAACACAATCACTTCATTTCTTGTGCATAGTTTATCAACTCAGGAAGCAATTAAAGGCAGTACAATACCAGCGAAAGTGGCAACCAACTTTCCGTGCTATATGATTTTCTGTAAAATTCTTAATGAATCTTTCACTCTATTGATCTTGTTCCAGTATAAAACTTGCCCATTTTATATGATCAGCAAATCTATTTTAATTGCGTGAAATGCAGAATATGGAATTTATTGCGCCTTTCCTTTGATGACAATTTTTTTTGTCATGTTTTAGTTTTACAATCCAGGAAACACCATAATGTTTGACGATCTGCGAAGAAATTTCGTAATGAACCCACAAAATGGTTTGACAATCAAGCCTTTCAGGAAGGCTCATGCAAATAGAGATAGCGATCAGGAGCTTGTGAAGCTCACCCAATACTTGCTTGCCATTGCTGAACTTGATGATTTAAGCACTCTGAATCATGCAAACTGGGAATTCTTTGCTGAAGACAATACAAAAAGGCGTAGGCATGCATAACTGACACTAACAAGCTTGGAAACCTTAAAGCTCCTTCCTATATTCACTTTGTGAGGTACTGCAAAATTTGTTTTTAAATTTATTTTATGCCTCTTTTAGTGCCGTAAGCTCAGTTCCCACCTCAATAGTATGTGTAATATTAAGAGAATTCTAACCATTGATGACATAAACATTGTCATCGTCAGATTTTAAATTGTTTATCTACCTGTATGTGATCATTCAATTCAAGTAACTTGTGACAGGTTAGATGTACTTGGCATATCTCTCTCTCTCTCTCTCTCTCTAGTGCGCACACATTATCTTCATGTCTTATAGTTTTGAAATACCAGTGTTGGTCCATTCAATCAGTAAGGTTTAACAGATGGTGTGAATTCTCAACTTTCGTTTCTAAGGCAATATATATTTTCATTGCAACGCCTACCACTGCCATAAACTCATCCTCTTCACCTATTTGCTATTCTGTTACCTCTCTCTCTCTCATGTTGTTTTGTTCTTCATGATAGTGGTGCTTTGAATTTCATCATGTTTAACCGTCGATATATAATCAATATTTCTTATGAGATCTCTCTTTTCAGGGAAGACAAATGATGGATACCAATACAGCAAAAGTGTACCCTTCTTGCATTCTGCTATGGGTACATATCTAGACTTTGAATTTCTCTACTGGGAGTTTGTTTAGAACTAAACTCATCAATTAATATGTGATACAGTTTGCAAGACTTTTTCTGTGGATGTCATTTATTGATTAATGTTGTGGCTGAGAATTTGGATTGTCTGACTGATGTTTCTAAAAGTAAAACTTAATCATCTTGTTCAAGTTGTTCTTGCACATTATTCTAATGTTCCTTTTGGCTGTAGAACTGAAGAAAAATTGAAACTTGATGCACTTGTTGAGAAAGTTTGGCATCCAGTGGGAATTTTTTTACTATTATTACATATTTGATCTGTTCTAAACTATGGCCTCATTAGTTCTACTGATTTGGCAATCCAGTTGCAGGATAAATTTGAATTTGAATTAGGTGTTTGAGAATCTTAAACTGGGAAAGCTCATCCAGTTTGGTATTTTATATTAATAATTTGAGACTAGTCTAAGCTGGCAACTACTATATTCTTACACAAAAATCTGCAAGTAATAATTTTAATTGTTTTGGTAAATCATGATTTCAGTGGAGAATTACTACTAAACCCGTTAGTTAGTTCATCTATTATGGATTAAAATATTTTTTTAATGTATAAATAAATGAATTTTTTTATTAAAAAAAATAAATAAACTCATTTATTTATAATTTGAAAGTGTCTTGTTCATAATAGATCAGATTGTATTTGGGGATCAAACAATCTTAAATGCAATAATAGTTTTCTATAGCGTCCTTCTTGCATACAGCTGTTGATGTCTTTTTCAGGCTCCCAAGTGAATTGTTAGTTCCTGATAAAGAAAACTGCATGCTCAGGACAGACCACAGAAATAAAAGAATTAAACCAAAAAGTGTAATAAAAAACTAAAAAGGAAAATTACATAAAATTTTGCACTAGTTACCTCCCAAATTTATATAGTTTCCGATTTTTCATATGATTCTTTGCCTGCCAGAGCTAATATAGCTTAGAGGTTTGACTTAGTTTCACCTTTCTTTTTTTTTTTTTTTAATAAAAAAACATTTTAATTCTCATGTCCTGACAAAATTATTTAAAACACAAAATAATTAATTTTATTAGAACTATTTAATATTTAAAAAAAATATAATTTCAAAAATTAAAAAAAGATGCCACACACCGATCAGGATGGCAACAGATATTCGATTCAAACTCTAATAGTATTCGATTCAAACTGGATGAATTTGGATAGTTATATTTAAATTTAGAACGTGTTAAAGTTTAAAAGTTAATAATAGTTGCAGGTTCAAAAAAAATAATAACCGTTGCGGATTTGGATCGAATTTATAGCCGGATTGAATTTAAATTTTATATATATAGTGTCTATATGCGAATCTGTTTATTTAAAAATTAAAATTTAAATATCTTTTAGAGATATTGAATTTTTAAATGGAAGTTATTAATAAAATATATTTTTATATAAATTATTAATTAAAATATATAAAATTAAATAAATTTAAATTTTATTCAAATAATAATAATCAAATCTAAAATAAATTTAAATAATTTAAATTAATTTTTAATCAGATTCGAAACGGTTTAGATATTACTAATATAAATTAAATTTGAATAATTTAACTTTTACTAATGTCCTACCTATTTACCTCCCTAATCCTAAGGGGCTATAGCTTAACGCGTGAGCAATAAATGCATGATTTCACATATCAAAAACGCATTCTAAGCACCTTGATTTGGAAAAAAATTTTCAAATATCATATGTCCTCTCGCCTACCCTTCATTTTCATTTTCATTCTCCCTTCAATTCTTCTTCTTACACACCCAAACATCCTTTTAAAACCTATCTAACACTACACATATGTTGTCTCTTTTTATCTCTCTCTCTCCCTCTCACTCCCACTCCAGAATTGAAGCAGAAGAAGAATAGCACTTGAGATTCTCTTGTTCTGAGATGAATCCATTTTTGTTTGTTGGTTATAGATCAATGGGTTCTGTCTTGATTTTCATCTTCTTCTCATCTCTCATCATCTCTTCCTGGCCTTCTTGTAAGTACCCTTTTTCTAATTCAGCCCTTTTGCTTTTATTTTTTATTTTTTTTTGACTGTTACGAATTTTTTTTATTGAATTGCAGATGGGTTTGATCCATTGGATCCAAATGCCAACATTACCATTAAATGGGATCTTTTGCAATCGGCTTCTAGTTCAAATGATGTAAGTTTTGAACATTTTTTCCCCTGATTTTAGATGTTTTTTTTTCTGATGTTATAAAATTATGAAAGAGTAGAACGGCTCAGCTGAGATCCGTGCATGATATTCGTTTTCTGAGGCTCACAGAATGCTTAACTTTAGGTGTGGTCGTTAAGGCCCCACAGAATCTCTGTTCTGAATATCGACCAGGCCACTGCTCTTTGCTTACCAACCAAAATTAAACGAATTTAAATAATAATAATAATAATTAAATTTAAAATTATTGAAATAATTTAATTATTAATTAAATTTTAATTTGAGTATTATGATTTTAGGAGTATTCTACCCGTTAACATTCCAGCAATCAAATCATCAACACAGAAGAGCATAGTCTGTTAGGGGAAGGATATTTTGGTAATTTGAATGACTGATTGCATGTCATATTGTGATTGGCTAGGATGTTTGACTTTAAAGGGTGTTATAGCTGAGAGGCTAAGCCCAAATGAAAAAGCTTTGTTTTTTTTTTTTTTTTAACTTTGCTTTAGGCATTTTTACAGAGAAAGAGGGATCAAAGGATTTAAATTCTTGACCAAATAAATTTAGAAATGGAAAATTAATTTTTATTTTCCTAAATTGTTCAAAAAAATCAAGCTTAAAATTTGAAATCTCACATTCTAAAACTACCCCAGTTAATGTTAAAAATGTACAATAATCCATTTTAAAGTGTCAAATGCTTGGCTTTACTCCTGTGCTTCCGACATGTTCGGTCCCTAAACATGTTGGACAAACTATCAGTTTACTCTGCACCCATGATAAATTTATTGATATGTTATTCGATGAGTCGATCAATTCATAAAAGTGTTCAGTACTTATTGTTTCGGACGCATTTCATACATATAGAAGATGAGCTCTGGTAGGTGATTTTACTTTTCGATACTAATAATATTGAATAATGAACTGTTCGATATCAATATTGTTGAATATGCATGTTCAGCCGTCATATTATCGAATATTATTTTTTCACATACAGAATTTGAAAATATTTTCGGTCTGTGTATTATTTGATAAATATATTATTTAATATGCATTATTGAAAAAAAAAAAAAACTCTAAGAAATTGGTTAGGCTAACTTCTGATTGAGGTTGAATTCTCTCGTTATACTCATGTTTTCTACAATTCCAGCTACGGTTGACACTATATAACTTCCAACTATATCGCCATGTGGAGCCGCCTGGCTGGAAACTGAACTGGGATTGGAAAGGTGACGAAGTGATATGGGGCATGTGGGGAGCTGAGGCCACCGAGCAAGGAGACTGCTCCGCCTTCAAGGGAGGACAACTTCCTCATTGTTGTGAGAAAAGCCCGGTGATCGTCGACCTTTTGCCTGGAGCTCCTTATAATATCCAGTCCCAAAATTGCTGCAAAGGAGGTGTCTTGTCATCCATGATACAAGACCCTTCAAGATACGCTGCTACTTTTCAGATGTCCGTAGGTGGTGGTGGTAATTATTCTGATTTCACGATGCCCGAGAATTTTACTCTCGGTCTTCCTGGTTACACTTGTGGGGATGCACATGAGGTGAAGCCAAGTAGGTACCCTGCAGATAGCGGCCGCCGATGGACTCAGGCTCTCAGTAAGCTCATTAATTTCAGTTGCTTTTGTTAATTCTAGTGTTTATTCTCCACATGAATTTTGATATATGACATGTTTTTTTGCTGAGTTGATGCAGGGACATGGAAGGTGACGTGTATCTATTCCCAGTTCATTTCATCCGCAACACCGAAGTGTTGTGTTTCTCTTTCTGCATTTTACAACCAGACCATTGTTCCCTGTCCGAAATGCAGCTGTAGATGCCAAGGACAACCTGGCGCAAAATGTGTCAAGTAAAACCTCTCAACTCCTCTCATTGCTGTAATATGAATGGAAAAATTACTATTTAATCCTCTCTTAATTTTAAAAATTACCTTAAAACGTACTTAATATTTTAAAAATTCTATAGCCTTCGTCTCTAGTTTAGACATGATTATCATGTTATTTGAACTATAACCTGAGCTTTGTGGAAACTGTCAGGCCAGGGGAGACACCATCAATGCTGGAACAAAAACATGATCCAAATGAAGAAACACCATCAAACGTAAGATGTTCGCAGCACATGTGTCCGATTCGAGTGCATTGGCATGTGAAAGAAAGTTACAAGCTATATTGGAGAGTTAAGATGACAGTGACGAATCTGAACATCTTGAAAAATTATTCTCAGTGGAACTTGGTGGTGCTTCATCCCAACTTGAGAAGCATAACACAAGTCTTCAGCTTCAACTACTCGCCTCTCAATCAGTATGGAATAATCAGTAAGTTCCATCAAACACCAACCAATCATTAGCTCAATGAAACTGAATCTGCTGAGATTTACGTTGTTAAACCATGGGTTCTTACAGATGATACAGGAATGTTTTGGGGGATACAGTACTACAATGATATGTTGCTCCAAGCTGGTGAGAGTGGAAATGTACAAAGTGAAATGTTGCTGAATAAAGATCCAGGGATTTTCACTTTCAGAGAAGGATGGGGTTTTCCGAGAAAAATTTCATTTAATGGTGATGAATGTGTCATGCCTCCACCTGATGATTACCCAAGGCTCCCCAATTATGCTCACAGGAAGTTCATTAGCTCTTTTATAGCCATTTTCTCACTGTTTCTTGTAGTTATGTTCTAAAAAAGTCCACTTATTAGTTTATATTTACTTGTTAAGTGCCGAGTCATTAGAAGTTTTAAGAATTCAGGTTTAGAATATCTCCCTGGTTTCAAATTTATGTTCTAAATGGATTCTAAATGGGTGGGTTAGCTAAGTATGAAATTTCTCCTAATTTGGTTTAAGGCTGTAAATGGACTAAATTAGTAGTAAATAATTGAGACTCAACCAAATAAAAACTTCGTTTAATTCAATTCGTTTTCTAAATGAGCTACATGTCACAAATTTCAATGAACTTACATAAATGAAAGTAAACAGAGAGATTAGATGAGGGGAGAATAGAGAAAATAGAGATCAGAAGAGAAGAAACAGAATAGGTGAGTGAGTGAGAGAGAAAGAATAGAAATTGAGTTAGAATAAAAAACTTGTCTTCCCAAATAGCATCCTTAATTGGCAGGATTAACCCTTGGAGAACTGCCCATCTTTAAGTATCACCTTTGTCTTCAACACTTTCTCGAGTTCGATAGTAACCTCATCTTTCTCAAAACTAGCAGGCTAAGAAAGTTGCTTGTATGCCTGTAATTTCAAGTACACCCAATCACCAACCTCAAACTATCTTACACTCCTTTTTTATCTGCATATTGTTCCATTCATTTTGAATTTGTAGAAATTTTTTCATATTTTCGAGTCATTTGATTCGAAGAAATTTAGCTACTCCATCCACAATAACATTCTACAACTGAACTATAGGTAAAAAAGTGGGCTGATACTCAAAAAACTTCAAAAGGGAACATTTTCAGAGCTAAATGATTATTGATATTGTACCACCACTCAGCGATAAGTAACCGCTTAGCCCATGAATAAAGTTGCTAATAACAAAGACATCTCAAGTGCCCTTCCAAGTTTTGGTTCAACCTTTCAGTTTGGCCATCCGCCTCCGAGTGATACACTGAGCTAATTTCCTGAACTCTCTCCAAAATAAAGTTGTGAAAATTTTATTCTTGTTCATTATAGTGAAAGCTGGCAACCCATGAAGTTTAAAGATATCATCCAAGAATACTTGAGCTATGATAGAAGCAGAAAAATGATGTTTTAGTGTAATAAAATGTCCATACTTAGTAAATTTGCAGATGATAACCAAAATAGTATCCAATCCTTTAGAATGGACAGTTGCACTATAAAAAAATTTACTTATTTAATTTTATTAAAAAAATTGAAAATCAAATTTTAATCAATCTCATTTATATTTTATAAAAACTATCTCAAAAAATCTACTAGAACCATTTTTGGAGTTAAAGAAATTTTAAACTCGAATCCAATTACAACAAATTTTGTATTGTATTAAAATAAAATTAATAACCAATTATATATATGTGTTTTGTTATTAGCAATTAATTTTCCATATATATATATATATATATATATATATATATATATATATATATATATATATATATATAATTTTTAATAATAAATAAATCAAAACGATATTAAAATTTGGAATTAATATTAAAAAGAATTAAATAAAATGGCAAAAAATCTAAATTAACTCTTAAAATGTGAATTTGATATTTTTTGTCAAAATAAAATCAAAAATTTTATTTTTAAGTTTTAATAAGTGATACCAGAATAAAATACTATATACAATATATTTCTGTAATTTAAATATTAAATATTATTTATTATTTTTAACTACAAAAATATAAGAATAAAAATAGTAAATAGTTTTAATATTTAATATTACATAAAAACTTTATCATTAAAATAATATTTTATTTAAATGTAAATTTAAGGTTTTATATTATGCTTATTTAAACACTGTTGAGCAAATTATGGGTATTTTTACAGAACCATATCCAACAACTTAGATTTTGAATAAAATTAGTGAAATTATGTTTGTCTAACTTTGATAATGCACAAAGATAAATAATTTGTTTTTTTTTAACCTACATTCATCTCATTCTTATATATATATAATTACGAATAAATTACACTTTAATTTTTAATTTTTAATATATTTAATTAATTAATTTTTATATTTTTAAAATTAAATATTTAAATCTCTTTATAATCGATTTATCTAAATTAAAAGTTTTTCTATCTATTTTTACCATTTAAGTATAAAAATATCTTTATTACTCTTTCTAAATAAATAAATTACACTTAAATTTTTAAATTTTAACATAATTAATGAATCGATAGTTGTATTTTTAAAATCGTACACTTAAATTACTTTATAATCAATTCATTCTTATTTATTATAATTTAAACATTTTAATTTTTTATTTTTTATTTGAAAAAACAATTAAGTTTTCATAAACTCCTATTTATAATATCTTATTTAACTAATTTTTAATATTTTTTATTCTTTAATTTTCATTAATTAAAATATTTCAATATTTATAATTTTAAAACTTTTAAAAAATATTTATAATTTCAACTATTTTTAAGTAATATTAAATAATTTTTCAATAAATTATAAACTTTTATAAAAATTATTTTAAAAAGAAATTACACATAAAAAATTATACTTTAATAGAAGGCTGAATATCCACTTTTAAATTAATATTTATAATAAATAAAAAAGTTTTAATTTTAAATAAATTAAATATAAAAAATTAAAAAATTTAATTTTAAAAATATAAAAATTAATCAATTGATTATATTAAAACTTTACGAAAGTGCAGTTTACTTAAAATAAAATTTTGGCGCCATGACAGCATTTGAAATAATCACCGTGAGATAACGTGCATGACATCAGCACCGTGATTTTATGGAGCTGAGCTCACAGTCAGCAAAGATATGCGTGTGTCGGATGACGCAAAAGGAATGACGTAAGCAGCGTGGCTCAGCTAAGTGAAGCTCACCATCACAGCCGCAATTTTGGATGGTCAGGTGTTTTTTTTTGTTTTTTTTTTGAAAGCAGGATGGTCAGGTGTTAAACGTAACCTCAAAATAATACAATCATTTCTAGGCTTTACGTTGACCATACTAAAGTGAACTCAAGCAGACCATAGAATCTGGGAGATTCTCTCTTGTGGGACCCACTTATCCAATATGTCCCCTAACGTGGATCTCTTTTATTTTTCCAATTTTTTTTTATCCACTTGCTTACCATTACGCGGCAGCTGCTACTAATTATTATTACTATAATTTTTGTTATTTTTTATTATTTTAAAATTATTATCCATTTTTTTTAATTATAATAATATATAAATTAATTATTATAATCATATTAAATTATATTTTATTTTTAAAACCATTCATTAATTAAATATTCTTAAAATTTAAAACTTAAAAAAAAATAAATTTCAAAACATTTCAAAATCTGATAATAAAGACATAAAATTTGTGATGCTTCATTAAGCACGTTTCTTCATGTTTAAAAATTTTTATTCAACGTTTAATGTCTTGAATGATTTATACATAAATAAACATATAATTCACAAATTAATTTTTAAATAAAATAATTATTTTTTTATAATTAACTTTAAATAAAAATTTAAATTCTAACTTTTCATCTTCATCGACCACTCTAATATGAAATTAAAATTCGTTGAAATAAATTTTTTAATCTAACATAACACACTATATTAAAAAAATAATAATTGAAAAAAATGAACTATTTAAATTATAAATATAATACAAACAAACTGATTTTTCTTTATTATTAATGATAAAAATATTATACAAGCTTACAACCCAAACAACACTTCTACAAGCAAACCAACACCAACATAAAGCACTATCCACTTATCCTAAGTTCATCTAAAATTTTTTTTATAAATTTATTTCAAAAAAATTTTTATTCGCACTAAACTTATCTTATAATATGCTTCTATAAGAAACTTACCATAATTTTAATATATATGATATTTTTACTGATAAATTTATCATTAATTTCAAACTAATTAGATTGCCACTTATTCAAATTGAAAGCAGACTCAAGATAAAAACTAACTCACACAACATTTGTCATCATGCAATTGGAACCCAGCTCCCCATAAGCTTTGTCTCAGCTCTAATAGTGTACGATCGCTCTCCGGTAGCTTCATCAAGCTCCATTGTCAAGATGATTTTGTTACCCTTACAAAGACTCTTGCTACGTACAAACTGAAGCCAATCTCCAGTGAGTTCAGGTTTTCTGTATCTCTCCCCATTGTTACTATTGCGAAGGCAGAGTCTGAAGTTCCAGTGTTCATGGATATTACCAGCACTAGTAGCTTCAAACTCCATACCATTTTGATCCTCAGGGATTTGAACACCCCACAAACTAGCAGTTGGAAATGCTAATCGATAATCAACATCTGTTTGAGATAGGACTTTGTTGATGATCTCTTCCCTAACCATAATGACTATTAAGTTTTTTGGAATTGAAGAAGATGAAAAGCTGATTAAGTAGAAGTTAGGACAAGCGAGAAGAGTGAGATATTCTATAGAATCATACCATATTTATAAAGAGAAATCAACACTTTTCAAATAATATTATATATCATTTTCAAAGATAAAGACAAATATTTCATTTTCAGAATTCATGATATTAAACTGTAGAATTGGATAATCTTTTGTTAACTTTAAGCACATGTGAAATTTGGCATATCATACATGAGAAAAGAAGAATGATGTTTTTTTATGAAAATTTTTTAGTCAAAATAAATCTTTGAATTAAAACTCTCTTAATGATGTTTTTTTATGAAAATTTTTTAGTCAAAATAAATCTTTGAATTAAAACTCTCTTCGTTTCACATATATTATTTCTCAAAATTTTTTTATATATTTTTTTAATATATGAAACAGTCTAATTAATTATTTTATAAAAAATATTTTTTTAAACATAAATATATTTTTTTTAAAGAGAGTCGTTTGCTTGAATTTCAGCATTAAATTTTGTGTATCAAGTTCACATGCAGTATTGTTTTGTACATAATATTATTTAGGAGAGCACTTTAATATAAATTTCAATTTCTACTAACTATATACTTATTTATATATTTATTTTCTTATACTTAGCGTACATAAATTTTTAATCCATTAAATTCCCTTACATCTCTAAACCTACCGCAAGCGTGGAGGACCCACAAATTGGACTTGATTAGAAGCCGGCACAACCGCACGAGCTACCCAGCCGGATCTGAAAAGTTTTTTTGTTTTTTTCTAATAATATAAAGCAAAAGGGTGATTGTGCTATCCGTCTCTCAACTTTAAAAAATTGTTATATTTTTTTTTATTATAACCACAATTATTATTTTATTAATATTAAATTTAACTTTATAAAAAAAAGTGTTACATACAAATATTTATTTTTTATAAGGTTTATCAAACTCATTTAAAAACAAACATCAAATAATTTATTTAATTGTTTATTTTAAATATAACAAGTTTTCACCTGATCTTCTTTAACCACATGGAGGACCCACGAATAAAATAAAATCCAAACACATTGTGAGCATGATGTATTTTGCTAGCTACCTTCTTTTTTATTATTATTATTATTATTATTATTATTATTATTATTATTATTATTATTATTATTATTCAAAATCTTAATAAGAGTGGATTCAAATAGATTGAGATTTTGATGGATTCATCGTTGACCCATGATTGTTTTCTTATGGGCCTTTCCATACAGGATCTTGAGGAGGGAAGCCTGTAAAATATGAAATAATGGTCAAGGTTTACTAAGGCATCCCATGGAAACCCTTCGACGTTCAAGTTAAATCTAAAATTATTTTTAGAGATGCATTAATACAAAGAGAAGATAAATGATAAAGGGGTATTCAAAAGGGATTTTCAGAGGACATGTATTATGAGAGTTCTTCTGTGAATGTGTGAGAGAGAGATTACAAAGGAAGGGCTTTTCAAAAAGAGATTAACCCCCTTTTTGGAGCTAGATTAGGGAGATATATATTGGGTGATCATTTTGATGGTATCCAGCATCAAGTCCCATTAGATCGGATGTGGATAGTCTTTGGCAAGTGTATCAGGCGGCTCATAAATGATTGACAGGTTTAGCCCATACTCTGTCTATCGTATATGTCACGCTAGTCAGATACTTTGCACGCACATTTAATACTTTGGAGGGAGTTAGAGGGGTTGGCCATCGAGTTGGAGGTCAGCGCCTTATCCTGGTTTCATCAGGTCGTCCCGGCTCATCTGACCTATATAGAGATGAGTTTCTTCCGGTCATTGAGGTCGGCCATGTCTGCATTCAATACCTCGTTATAGTATGAGCTTTGAAGATATTTACCCATCCACTTTGGGATTTGAAAAGGTTGGTCAAGGTTTTTATTTGTCTTCAGACTATATCAGATCGTGCTCGGCCTTTGGGAAGTCGGTAGTCTGCATATTTAATTTTCATTTATGGTACAAGTCTTGAAGTGATCGGCCTATTCATTCCAGACATTGGTGAAGTCAAGAGTATTGATGGTCTAATCTTCATACTCCATAGATCGATTTTTCCACTGCCCGGTCGAACTGGATGGAAAAGTTCCCACGTACCTTTCAAACCTCATGTAAGCATATTCCAACATGTTCATGATCAATTATATAAGGCTTTCATCTAAGATTTTAATTTTGTAACTAGTCATGATAGCAAAAAATACTTTGAGCTAAAGCAAAGTAGTGTACAGCTTGGGTCACGCATGTCACCTCTCTTCAACAATTGATGGATTGCTCTTGGTTTGCACTTTCCTCTCACACTGGCATCTTCCTTCTATCTGACTTTCACCATGTGGCTTTTAGATGTAGCCGGAGATTCTTAGGTCTTTCCCCCATCTCTCTTCTCTCTAGTCTTTCTTGTTGCTGGTTGTTAGCTTTTCTGGGTTTTCCATATGGATTTCAATGGGTTTTATTTGGAAACTCCGGCGACAGGATAGTCTCTTTGGTTCCCACAAACGATGTCAATTGATGAACTGAGATCTGGTGGGGTGGCCAGATGCGGATACCTGGACAACGGCTCGATTCCATGGATTGCTTGTTGACTCATGATTATTTTCTTATAGGTCTCTCCATACATGATCGTGAGGAAGGGAACCTCCAAAATATGAAAGGACGGGCAGGGGTCTACAGGGGTGCTTCCGGTGGAGACTCTCTGACACTCAAGTTAGATCTAGAATCATTTTTAGAGACACATTAATACAAAAAGAAGATAAATGACGAAGGAGCATTCAAAAGGGATTTCTAGAGGGCATGTATTATGAGAGTTCTTCTATGAATGTGTGTAAGAGAGAGATTTTGAGGGAAGGACTCTTAAAAAAGAGATTAACCCCTTTTTTGGGGTTAGATCAGGGATATATATAATGGATAGTCATTCTAATGGTATCCATTATCAAGTCCCATCAGATCGGATGGCTTATAAATGACTGGTAGATTCAAACCATACCCTGTCTATCGTGTACATCACGTTAGTCAGTTTCTCTGCACGCACATTTAATACTTCGGAGGGGGGCTAAAGGGGTTGATCATCGAATTAGAGGTTAGCGCCTTACTCTGGTTTCACCAGGTCGTCCCAGCTCACCCGACCTATATAGAGGTGAGTTCCTTGCAGTCATTGAGGTAGATCATACCTGTATTCAATGCCTCGTTGTAGTATGAGTTTTGAAAAGATTTGTCTGTCTGCTCCGAGCTTTGAAGAGGTCAGTCAAGCTTTATATTTGTCTTCAAACTGTATCAGATTGTACTCGGCTTTTATTGACGTTGGTAGTCTCCATATTAAATTTCCGTTTGTGGTACAAATATTGAAGTGGTCGGCCTGTTTGTTTTGAGTATTGATAAAGTTAGAGTGTTGGCGGACTGATCTTCATATTCCATAGATCGAGCTTTTCACTACCTGGTCGATCTGGATGAAAAGATTCACACATACTTTCTAAATCCATGTATATATGTCATGATTTTAATAGGTACTATCTTTTATATGTTATCGAATTCTGAATACGGAAATCAATATTAATAGTTTTACGTCATTCGTATAAGCTCAAGTGCCCTTAAATTCTTAAATAAAGGTGAGCTTTCTTAAATAAAGAGAAGTGGGAATGGCAAGGCCAAACAACATCAAACTCCACAATAGAAGGACCACTTATCATCACATACAAGGAAGCACAAATGGAAGAAGACAAAAACCTCCGAAGTCAGGAACTGACGCCGGCTTCCTTATCACCTATAGCCGGGTCAGGTCCAGAACATTCAGAGACAGGAGAAAGCAGCTCGAAGGGACCAAGGAGGTTCAGGACTCTTTAAGAAATTTATGACAACACAGTGGAGGTCGACCAAGACTACAGTCTTTACCTGATGTCAATTGAAGAACCAGCATCTTACCATGAAGCTGCCTGCAGTGAACATTGGCGACAAGCAATGATAGAAGAAATGGAGGCTATCCGGAGAAATGGAACGTGGAAACTAGCAGAACTCCCAAAGGACCAGAGAGCTATTGGTCTGAAATAGATCTTCAAAGTAAAGAAGAATCCGGAAGGGGAGATCATTAAATATAAAGCGAGACTTGTTGCGAAGGGGTATGTGCAGAAACAAGGCATAGACTTTGAAGAAGTCTTTGCTCCCATAGCCAGACTAGAGACAGTGAGAGTGTTGCTTGCTGTAGCCGCACAAGAAGGATGGATAGTGCATCATATGGATGTAAAATCCACCTTCTTGAATGGTGAGATAGAAGAAGAATTTTACGTGTCACAACCAGATGGATTCATTGAACAAGGAGAGGAAGGAAAGGTTCTGAAGCTACGAAAGGCCCTGTATGGTCTTAAGCAGGTGCCTCGAGCATGGAATATAAAGCTAGACAAATGTTTCCAAGAGCTGGGGTTTCAAAGATGTATGATCTAACATGCGGTCTACAAAAAACACAATGGAGATGAAGTGCAGATTGTGGGAGTGTACGTAGATGATCTGATAATCATGGGCTCAAAACCGAGAGGTGTGGAGAATTTCAAAGCGAAGATGAGAAAGATCTTCGAGATGAGTGATCTTGGGATGCTAAGCTACTACCTGGGTATAGAAGTCAAGCAAAGGCCGTATAGCATCACCCTTAACCAGTCAGGGTATGCTGAGAAGATGCTCGAGAAGCTCGGTCTGGCTGAGTGCAAGCCATGTCAGGTTCCAATGGATACACGGGTGAAGCTGAGCAAGTCAGATGGAAGTCCTCCAGTAGATGCAACACTATACAGGAGTGCAATCGGAAGTCTGAGGTATTTGGTGAACACTCGACCCGATCTTGCATATTCAGTTGGAATTGTAAGTCGCTTCATGGAAGCCCCAACAACGAAACATCTACCAGCCGTAAAACAGATATTGCGTTATGTGAAAGGCACCTTACATCATGGGTGCATATACAACAAGGTAGAAGAGGAGGAGTTCAAGCTAGTAGGCTATAGCGACAGTGACTTAGCCGGAGACGTAGATGATCGAAAAAGCACGATAGGAGTAATCTACTTCCTCGGCCAAAGCCCTATCACTTGGATTTCTCAAAAGCAGAAAGTTGTAGCCTTATCCTCTTGTGAAGCCGAGTATATTGCTGCAACAGCAGGAGCTTGTCAAGGCATATGGATTAGTAGGTTGTTACATGAATTGATCGGTTGGAAGACAAACAAGTTTGTGTTAAGAGTTGACAACAAGTCTGCAATTGCTTTCTCAAAGAATCCCGTCCATCATAACAGAAGCAAGCATATAGATATTAAGTTTCATTTCATTCGGGAGTGTGTCCAAAGAGGAGAAGTCGAAATTGAGTATGTCAAGACTGAATCACAACTGGCTGATATTCTAACAAAGCCACTGTCTCGGGACAAGATCGACGAGTTGAGCATGATGATTGGGATCAAAGATGTGAAGAACAAGTTTACGGGGGAGAAATGAAGAAAATAAGCTTGTTATGCCAGCTGTTGAGTCCACAGTTGTACGTACCCACTTTGCACCCACTTTACACGTAGTTTCAACGTCTGTTTCTGCATGTTTTTATCTTTGAATTGGTCAGCATCTGATAGTTGTTCAATTCGAGATTTACGCAATATGGCGTGATGCTCGGATTGAAGCTTGATTTGCAGTTTTTATTCAAGTATAAATAAAGCAATTCCTTAACGAAATGTAATGGTTGAGTTCTGAAGAAATATGAGCTACATCTTCATTTCTCTGTCCTTAGCTACACTGCTCCATTCTTAAAAATTCTGCACTGCTCCTTTCTTAAAAATTCTGCAGAAACTTCAAATTTTGCAGAAATATCAACAATTGCAGCAACCTCATAAAGTTCAGGTCCACTGCTTCACTTGCATTCTCTGGTGGTTATCTTCATAGTCTACACTTTCCTCTCACACTGGCATCTTCCTTCTATCTGACTTTCACCATGTGGCTTTTAGATGTAGCCGGAGATTCTTAGGTCTTTCCCCCATCTCTTTTCTCTCTGGTCTTTCTTGTTGCTGGTTGTTAGCTTTTCTGGGTTTTCCATATGGATTTCAATGGGTTTTATTTGAAAACTCTGGCGATAGGATAGTCTCTTTCGTTCCCACAAACGATGCCAATTGATGAACTGAGATCTGGTGGGGTGGCCAGATGCGGATACCTGGACAGCGGCTCGATTAGATGGATTGCTTGTTGACTCGTGATTATTTTCTTATAGGTCTCTCCATACATGATCTTGAGGAAGGGAACCTCCAAAATATGAAAGGACAGGCAGGGGTCTACAGGGGTGCTTCCGGTGGAGACTCTCTGACACTCAAGTTAGATCTAGAATCATTTTTAGAGACTCATTAATACAAAAAGAAGATAAATGACGAAGGAGCATTCAAAAGGGATTTCTAGAGGGCATGTATTATGAGAGTTCTTCTATGAATGTGTTTCAGAGAGAGATTTTGAGGGAAGGACTCTTAAAAAAGAGATTAACCCCTTTTTTGGGGCTAGATCAGGGATATATATACTGGATAGTCATTCTAATGGTATCCATTGTCAAGTCCCATCAGATCGGATGTAGACAATCTTTGGCCGGTGTATCAGGCGGCTCATAAATGACTAGTAGATTCAACTCATACCTTGTCTATCGTGTACGTCACGTTAGTCAGTTTCTCTGCACGCACATTTAATACTTCGGAGGGGGCTAAAGGGGTTGATCATCGAATTAGAGGTTAGCGCCTTACTCTGGTTTCACCAGGTCGTCCCAGCTCACCCGACCTATATAGAGGTAAGTTTCTTGCAGTCATTGAGGTAGATCACGCCTGTATTCAATGCTTCGTTGTAGTATGAGTTTTGAAAAGATTTGTCTATCTGCTCCGAGCTTTGAAGAGGTCAGTTAAGGTTTATATTTGTCTTCAAACTGTATCAGATTGTACTCGGCTTTTATTGACGTTGGTAGTCTCCATATTAAATTTCCGTTTGTGGTACAAATATTGAAGTGGTCGGCCTATTCATTTTGAGTATTGATAAAGTTAAAGTGTTGACGATCTGATCTTCATATTCCATAGATCGAGCTTTTTACTATCTGATCGAACCGAATGAAAAGATTCACACATACTTTCTAAATCCATGTACATATGTCATGATTTTAATAGGTACTATCTTTTATATGTTATCGAATTCTGAATACGGAAATCAATATTAATAGTTTTACGTCATTCGTATAAGCTCAAGTGCCCTTAAATTCTTAAATAAAGGTGTGTTTTCTTAAATAAAGGTGTTTAAGCTCATGGCTAGTACTACTACTACGTATCTTATCTTGTACGGTCGTTGGTTTTTATTTGGTCAATAATGGTGGCTTAATTAATCATTATAGCATCCCAAATGTTCATTTATATCCCAACATTTCTTGCAAGATTATTTATCCATAAAATTTTCTTAAATAAAAAAAAAATTTTAAATACAGAAAAAAAAAATTACCCTCAAAAACTAAAATAAATATAATAATTTTTAAACTGTTAGTATAAATTTATAATTATAACTAAAATATATAAAATAATAATTTATGATCGTTGTCTTAAACTTAATTTTATAATTATGATATTATAGCTTGATTATTATAGTTTTAATAAACAATATTGATTCGATTTAATTTTTTTAATTTAAACATTATGGATAATTTTAATTTTTTAGGCATTTTATAAATTACATATTGTATTCCATAAAAAAAACTATAAAATGAACAAAAATCGTCGTGAATTAGACACAAATTAATCGGTTTAGTAATTTGATGAACATAATCAAACTGAAAACTAATTTTTTTAAAAATGCAAATTATAATAATTGCTTTTGCTTTTATAACAGGGACTGTAATTTTTAGAAAATGAACCAGAAATTCCCTTTGCAACAATAAGAAGAAATAGAAATCGATTACAAATTGGGATACTTTCATTCGTAAGTTTTGAAAGCCATAATCAAAACAAGTATGAAAATTGAGATTGAAACAGCAGCAGCATAATACCCAATAATTTTGCAACAGTCTTTATCACAATCTTTGTCTGGATCAGTGGTGGCTGCAGGAGAGGATGGTCGCTGCACTGGATTCTCTGGGTCTGTGGGATTAGGTGCCATGGTGATTAATTATGGAGGTCTTATGAGATAGTTGCAAGAACTAAGTAGCTTCTATATATATATATATATATAACTAGTCTATTGCCAATGCAATGTACCTATAAGTCTTATAGAATGTTTAACACCTATTTTTAGCGAGATCGATAATTTCATTCATAAATAAATATAAAAAAAATTTAACGAATCAAATTAATTTAAATTTATTTACATCCAATTATTCACACCAATTATGTATGTTGATATATGGACACTTTAATATATATGTCAAAAATTTCCAGTTAAAGGATAGACTCTTAGGTATGGATAAGCCCAATCAAAATTATTCACTTCATAAGTTGTAAGATAAATATTATTATTATTAATTGTCCTAACCAGAATGATAAAGTTGACTTACATTTGATAATAAGGAAGAGATTAATTGAAAAATAAAAAAATATGGATAAAAAACCAAAAAAATAATAATAATTAAAAATAAGAATAATATCGTACATGAAAATTGTAATTGATGGATAGCCGTATAAGGAGAAAAATAAATTAATGCCATCATTCATCTTCTAGAAAGAAAACAAAAATTCGTATTAATTAAAAATATATATATATAAAGCAAGTTTATAACCATCTACTCTATCTTGATCTTAAAAAACTGAAAAATAATTTCTTATAAATAATTATAAAATTTCAGAAATCCAATCACGAAATGCAAATTTATTGACAAAATTACAAGATACAAACTCCAAGATAAATCTATTTTCCCACACTAAAAAGCAAAGAAAAAATAAAACACCACCCCATGCATGCATGCATGCATAGCCAAACTGCTGAAACTAAGACACAGAGGATAGATATGGCTCCTTGGAGTTAGGAACCACCTTAAAAGCTTCAAAAATTGAAGCTAGCTCAGGTTCATGCATGCCCGTCGCTGGTTGTGAAGCTTTTCCACTTCGACCCAAGACTCTTCTCCCTTGAATAATATAGTTTTTCTCAAGCCTCTAACTTGTATCTTATCAGCTGGGTCGTCTAGCCTTGTATAGAAGAGCACAGAATCACCAGCACGGAGGCCATACTCCGCCACAAATGGATGCCAAGAAGCTGGGGGAACTGACGGTTTTGGATAACGACCAGTGTTGCGGGTGGCGAGGGGAAACTCCCATGGCTTGCCATTCTTATCGAATGAAATGATGTACTTACTCACATGACCATTTTGATCAAGAATTGGATATTTCGTCAGGACTTCGCTTGGAACAATCAACTGATGCTCAAGATCAGTTTTCGTGAGCAGCTTGCTAAATAGCACGACTGTTTTTGGATCATTGATGGGGATGATGTCCTTCATTTTTTCTTTTGGAAAAGATTTAATGCTGATTTATATGCTTGAAGAAAGCTTAATTTGCTGAAGAACAACAAAGAAAAAGATATGAATTGAAAACTTGCAGCTTGAAAGCTGCTTATTTATAATGTTGTAAAGCAGAAACAGGCCTAGGTAGGTAGGTAGCTAGATTTCAAAATCTCAAACCCCACTAATTCTTGAATGAAGGTTCAAATAAAGTTCATGGCTTGATATTCTTAGTACATTAAATTAAAATTAAATTTTATTTACACTGATTAATTTATTAAGCAGTAAAATATTTTTAACGAAGATTTATTTTATACTGAGGATCGAATTATGGATTTGAGAGTGAAAAGTTTAGAAACTCAGTATATGGCCAGTAACTCTTAGTGTTGGCACTACAACTACTGCCCTCATCGTGGACGTTTATTTGGTCAATGAAGGTGGCTGGTTTTCCCAGACTGCAGCACGTGCATTGCCAAAATTTTCTTCTATAATTTCTCTTTAGTAGAAGAAAAAACCAGCAAGTGAAAATGAGTGGCTGAATCATAGAAATGAAATAGGTCAGCTTGTTGTTAAATGAGACACGTAGTAGATGTGTTTCTCTGCTTTTGTATTCCATGAAGGGCATTGGCTACCGACCCATTCATGGGAAGAGGGAATCATAGCCTTCTGAAATTTTTGAAATTTGTTAAGGGTATATAGTTAATTTTTATTAGAACATGAAAAATTTCAAAATTATTTAATTAAATCATCATTATATTTTATAATTTTAAATTTTTTAATCTATTTATCAAAAAAAAATTATTATTTAGTCCCTTATCTTTTATATTATTTTTCAATTCAAAAAATTTACTTCTCATTTTCAAAATTTTAAATTTAATCTCCACTTAATTTTTTTAGATTATTCACACATTATTTAATTTATTTTAATATACCATTTTTATTATTAAGTTATAGTCTTTTTTATTTATTTCATTTAATTACTAATCTATTTATACTATTAAATTATATGAAAATAATTTTTAATGGGTTACAATATTTTTTAAAAAAAATTAAATTTTAATAGTAAATTTTGTATTAAAATATTATATTATTTTAATAATTTTTTTTTATAAATTTACATATTACAATAATAGCAAAAATAAATTTTTTCTATATTAAAGTGATGAATTATAATAATTTATCAATAATTTATATTGAAATATATATTTACAAACACTGATAATGGTATTATTGCAAAATATTTTTTAATTAATAAAAAATAGATGAAAATAACCATAATTTAATTATAATAGTTTATTATTTTTTATAAAAATTTATTTTCTGAATATAAATTTTTCACACATATTAAAAAATTAATTTATTTTATTAATTTTTTAATTATACTATTTTAAAAATATTAAATTTTATTAAATATTAAAAAATTTTGAATATTTATTTGAAAAAATAATAATTAATGATAAGTTGATTTAAAAATAATATAAAATTAAATAAAACTATAATAGTTAATTATATATTATTATAATGGAAGGAAGTGAACAGTAATTTTAAAATAATAATAATAAATTAATAAAATAATAAAACAGTAGATATTTATTTATATTAAATGTCTGATTTAAATGTTTATATTCTTAGTTGATCGAGTACTTGTAAGAATTGTAAAAAAAAATAAAAATAAAATAAATTCAGCTTAGCAAGATGTCATAGTTGAGCAATGAAAGATCCATGAGAATATAGACATGAACAGAAATATTATTCTGACTTGTAAGGTTAGTTCATGCTCCAAAGTTTTGTTTGCATCAAAATCCATATCTAAATTGTAATAATAATAATAATAATAATCTGTGGGTCCCAATCCACTATAGATGGCCAGATTGAAATTGGTTGAATTTTAGCAAGGGCACGTGCATTCAGCCACACGCTTTCTCTGCTTAGATTAGGCGGAGGCTGCGGATAACATTATTGTCTTCTTTGTGGAAGTTTTTGCTATAAAATCTTTATGAGTTGTCATCACACTCATTACGCTTGCTTTGATCTTATGCCATCACATGGTCTTGTTAGCATGCAGTGTTAATAGGGTTCTAGAATGTATTCGTGTTTAGTAGATTCTATTTTTTTTTTAACACATTTTTGTATTTAGACATTTTATAAATAGGTGTCCTGTATGTACAGTTGAAGTATTTTTTATAATACCGGACTCAATATAAGTAAATTATTTTCTATCAAAATAAGGTGGAATCAAAGCGGATTACTTATCTTTAGCCTTTAGCTTTTTTCTCTCATCCTGTAAAATTTCTCTAAATCAAGAAATAACAGAGAGTAGCTCTACTAGGTCACAGAGCCAATTAACTCTGACAAGAGACGTCTTCAAAACGATCGTCGACAACACATTGACGCTGTAAAACTCTAGATGACAATCCGATGATGGTTTTCATTTCCATTCAATTAAACGGCATTAATTACAGAGGCTAGAATCGAGCGATGAAAATCGCTCTCGGTGCTAAGAACAAGCTCACGTTCGTGGAAGGAAAAATCGTTCTACCTGAAGATGGATTTGAAGATTACGAGAAGTGGAGACGATGTAATTACATGGCAACGTCATGAATTCTCAACTCTATCTCAAAAGATATGGTCGAAAGCTTCTTGTATGCCACCACCACTCAAGAACCTTGGGTCCAACTAGGAGAACGATATGGCGAGAGCAATAGGCCGATGATTTATTAAATCAAGCAAAGAATATGATCGATCTCCTAAGAGAATCTCTCGATGATGATGTATTATAATAAATTGAAGCAACTGTTGGACGAATTAGCCAACATTGTCCCTGTTCCTCCATGCAATTGTGGATCAAAGAAACTTGCAACAAAAATCCACAACGCGAATCATCTAATGAAATTTCTGATGGGACTCAATAATGCCTTCGACTAGGTTTACAGCCAAGTATTACTTCTGGATACATTACTGACAGTGAACAAAGCCTTCTCGATGGTTCTGCGAGTAGTGTCTCAAAAGCAAGTTCAAACCAACCTCACAGAGCATACTGAGGTTACTGCCCTAGCTGTCTGATCTCAAGGTAACATGCGTGGTTGCAGGAGATATGACACGAGAAAGGGCCATTGTGATTACTGCGATTTAGATGGGCATACACGGGTAGGTGCTTCAAGCTGATCGATTATCCAGAATGGTTCAAGAATAAGAACAAACAATTCACCAAACCATGGGCATCCAAACCAAGATACGCAGCTCATATGTCACACACCGAAGGTCATAACACATAATCAATCTCGGGAACACCATTAGCAGGCGCTGAATCAGTCGCCACCACCAAATTGAAAAAAATGGAAGAGGTCAATGCAAAGCTCGAACTACTACAACAAGAGATGAGTAGGCTGATCAAAGGTAAAGTAGCTCCTACGATAAATACAGTCAATTCACATTTAGGCTACTCTTATAATCCGACGATTATTCTGGTAATAACCTCAACCCCTATCATTTCAATCATAAAGTTTCTTCTTTGGTTTTTGCCTGTGCCATGATAATTGGAACGGATTGTTGACACTGGTACATTATATCATGTCACATCATATAGGCATCATATGATATACATGGATTCTGTTTCTGCACCAGTAACTGTGCACTTGCCGAATGGCTCTTCCACACAAGCTTCACACACTGGAACTGTAGCATTACACACACACATATGAAATTAATTGATGCTCTCTTTCTCTTCCTTATTTTACCATGAATCTTTTGTATGTGTCCAAACTGCTTAAATATACTAGCTTGGCAGTACAGTTTTATTCATCATGTTGCTTCTTTCAGGACCAGAAGACTAGGTCTATTATAGTTGTTGGACGAATAATCAATGGGCTATATATTTTAGACAATAATAGTTTTTCTACATCCAATATTCAATCCTGTATCAACTTTGTGTGTAATGTGGTAGCTTCAAATCTCATTGTAAATACTACTTAGTTTTATAATTGAAATATAGAAGTTGCAAACTTCATAAGAAAAGTTTCTTTTTCTGTACTTCATGCTAGATTAGGACATTCTTCTTATTATAAAATATCTCATATACCTGCTTTTAAGCAATTTGTTGATACTAATCATATATGTGCTTTGTGTCGTTTAGCTAAAATGTCTAAGTTGCCCTTTCATAACAATAATAGTATTACTGTTAACCTTTTTGACCTTGTACATATAGATTTATGGGGACCCTATTCCATTCACTCTATTACTGGTGCCAGATTTTTTTTAACAATTAGTGATGATAAAACTAGAGCAATCTGGACCTATATGCTTAGGTTTAAATATCAAACATATTATATTTTGATATCTATCATTCAATATGTCAATACACAATTTGGCATAATAATTAAAACTATAAGGCCTGAAAATAGAGGAGAATTTCTTAATAAAAGATGTACTTCTTTGTTTTCTTTCCATAAAATCATTTATCAAACTATTTGCTCTTATACACCTTAACAAAATAGTACAGTAGTAATTAAATATAAACATATTCTCAATATATCTAGAGCCGTTCAATTCCAAGCTCATTTTTCAAAAACTTATTGGTCTGAATATATATTAGCTACTTACATCATTAGCAGAATACCAGTTAAAACTTTGGGTTGGTTAACTCCTTTTGAAACTTTGTTTCATAAACCACCTAATTATAATCATCTAAAAACTATTTGTTGTCTATGTTTTACCATCAATCACAGTTCTCACAAAGATAAGTTTAATCCTACATCTGCCAAATGCATTCTCCTTGGATACTCTAATACTCAGAAAGGATATAAACTACAAAACTTAGACACAAAATAAATTTTTGTCAGTAGAGATGTTCTTTTCCATGAAAATATTTTTCCTTTCTAAAATCATCCTTCTCAAGGGCATTCCATTTTGAATTATGTCCTCCCTGTGAGTTTGTCTAATTTTCCTCAGGTTCTCACTCAATCTGGTTGTGTTTCCCAGTCACCTTCACAAGAAAATGTCAGTTCTCTTCCCCTACCTTTAAAAAAGAGCACCAGAATTCATAATTAATCATCTTGGATACAAGATTTTATTGTGAATCACTTATCCACTGCTTCTAATTTTGATTTGTCTATTCACTTTACACCTTCACATCACACTTAATCAACACAATATCTCACATTTATGAACCTTGCACTTTCACTCAAGCTTCAACTGACTCTAATTGAGTTGAGGCCATGCAATCTCTTGAAAAGAATGGAATCTGGATACTTACTAATCTTCCAAAAGGCAAAAAGGCCATTGACTCCAAATGGGTATACAAGATTAATGTAATACCCGGCTAGACTCCGGTATCGGAATTCCTACCGTCCGGTGGAATTTGGGTGTCGGAAACCTCTAGAAGGGTAAAAGCATGTTTTTATAAAATGTTTTCATGTATTTTAATGTTTTAAGTATGATTTTAAATAAGTTTTTGCATGAAAATTCTTTAAGGAAAAACCCAGGTTCGGCCGCCGAAACTCACTTTCGGCCGCCGAACATGCATGGACTTTGGGAGGCACGTTAGGCCCCCGAAAGTCTAAGTGAGGGAAGTGCAGGTTCGGCCGCCGAACCTTATGTTCGGCCGCCGAACATTGCATGGATGCGGAGGCACATTCGGCCCCCGAACGTGGCCTGGCCAGCCACTATAAAAGGGTCCCCTTGGTCCGCACGGGCGAGCTTTTTCTCTCCCATTGTCGGCCAAGGTGAGTCTCCACCGTTCCTCCCTCGATCTTGAGTGTTTCCTCTAGATCTTTCATGGTTTTAACAAGTTTTCATCTTGCTTTGAAGTTTTTAAGCTTTTGAATCGAGTTTTGAGCAAGTTTTGAGCTCGGAGACCCAAGGAGCTAAATCTCTTCCAACTCCAAGTTAGATCGCCTCTACTCTCGATCTTCAAGAGGTAAGGGTCGATCTTGAACTCTTTTATGCTTGACACAAGTTTTATGAAGATCTTTGGGGATTAAAGGCATGTTTAGTTCTTGTGTAGGTTTATGGGTTTAAGTTGTGATTTTGAGCAATGTAGCTTGTTTGTGTGTGAATGAAGTGTTGTAGATGGGGTATATGCATGTTTGAGGCCCCTAGGAACTTGTATGTGTGTTTTAGTTGAGAAATATGCATGATTTATGGTTTTGGGAGGCAGGAGGTTCATTCGAACCAAGTTTCTGCCGTTTGGCAGAAACCAGGTTCGGCAGCCGAAGGGAGTTTCGGCCGCCGAACCCCCCTTGTGGAGGCAGCTTTCGGCTGCCGAAGGTGCCCCCGAAAAGAGACTTTCGTCTCTGTCTGGCACTTTCGGCCGCCGAAGGTGCCGCCGAACCTAGCTGAGTTTCGTCTCTGTCTGGGGCTTTCGGCCGCCGAAGGTGCCGCCGAAGGTGCCCTGTTCAGCCATTTCATGCATATTTTCTGTGATGTTTTCATGATGTTTTAGGGGGTTTTTGGGGGATATATTAGAGTTGTGTTTATATATGTTTGGTCCCTCATTGGAGTCCACCTGTGTAGGTTCGGACCCGAGGAACCGAGGACCCCAGCAGTGAGTGAGCTGCTTCAGTGTCTGGTCAGAGCTAGCCAGAGGTGAGTGGAAACAAGCTTAATGTTTTAAATCAAGCAATTAAATGTTTTGAGCATGGTTCATGCATCATGATGACATGTAATAGGCTGATTGCATTAGTTCACGAATATGTCGCATTGCATTTTATTTTGTGGTTGTGGGTGAATGCTGTATGATCCAATTAGTCCACGAGACTTAATATATGTTATGACAGGAAGACCAGGACCCCATGCTACGGCCTGGCACGAGGCTTTATATATGTTATGACAGGAAGACCAGGACCCCATGCTACGGCCTGGCACGAGGCTTTATATATGTTATGACAGGAAGACCAGGACCCCATGCTACGGCCTGGCACGAGACTTTATGTATGTTATGACAGGAAGACCAGGACCCCATGCTACGGCCTGGCACGAGACTATGTTGGGACTAATTGGTGACAGGTTCACCCTTGATGTGAATTGTTTGTGATATGATGCATTCCATGAAAGCATGAATTTCAATATAATGTTTTTAGTTTCTGCTCACTGGGCTTTTAGCTCACCCCTCTCCCCTAACCCCAGGTTTGCAGGTACGGGTTTGATAGAGAAGAAAAGAAGAGAAAAGTCATATGTATGTAATAGCTAGAGTATGTGGACATGACAAATGATAAGAATGTAATGTAAAGTTTTGAATAGTTATGTTATTGAGGATAGAGTTGTGCTTGACCATAGTATATGTTAATCCCTTGGTATGTACATGATCTTATTTTATGATGTATATGTGAACCAACTCAACACAGGATATACATTGCCCATTGAGGCTTTGATGAAATCCCACAGAGGGATTAATGTTTATGTATATGATGAATATAGTGTATGCACAGGTTGAGTTTGGTGAATGAAGAAAAAGAAAAGTTTTTAATTCTTATGTATGTTTGTTGATCATGTATGGGATTAAACAGGTAAACAGGATGTATGTAGGCTTGCTACGGGTTCCGGCGGCCTTAAGCCGACCTGAATCCTAGCGCCGGTAGCGGTCCGGATTTCCGGGGCGTTACAGAGTGGTATCAGAGCCCTAGGTTCATATGGTCGGACCTAGAGTGTCGGGCTCATAGAAGTTATAGAAGGTCAAGCACAATAGGCAAAAATCATGTCCACTAGGGTAGAATGTAGAGTCCTGTCTTGCTATGATTGTATGATATGTCATGATGATATGCTAATGTTTATGTGATGTTTACTGTTTCTCAGAAAACAGGATGAGAGGAACCCGTCGATCTGCACGATTGACTGGAATACCACCTCAGGACGAGGGCATTGATGCCCGTCCTTCAACATTGCCTAGGGCAATGTCAAGTAGGTCCAACAGGGACCGAGCAGTGAGAGACCCTAGAAGGTCTTTAGATCTGGGAAGAAGCAGATCAGTCAGAGGAACAGTGCAGGGAGGTATGTCAGAGGATATGGGGGATCAGATGGATGTTGATCAAAGGAGGGATGGCAGTTTGGGCGTCAGTATGTCAGAAGAGGGTATGGGAGAATCCCAAGGAGGCACTCAGGCCTCGGGATTTGTTCAGCCACCTCACTATCCGCCCTACACCCAAAATCCCGGGTATTCGATGGGAGGTACATCGGATTACCCTAGTTTTAACCCCTACCCCACACAGATGCCATACCCACCATACTACCCACCATATCCACAGTACCCAGTGTACCCACCTCCACCATACTATCCAAATCCAGCAAACCCCACTCCGGGGGATGCTGTACCTCCACCACCACCAGCACCTACATGCCCAGATACCCAGATACCTCAGCCTAGCTCATCTGGGGGAAGTAAGGCTAAAATGACAGATTACATGAAGTTGGGTGCTCCCCAGTTTGAGTCAGGTGATGACCCGTTCGTATATTTGGAGAAGGTCAAGATGATCACAGAGGAGATCGGAGCTGATGATAGTAGAGCCATTCAGATGGCTGGTTTCACCTTGAAAAGCAAAAAGGCCCGTGAGTGGTTCAAAAACTATGTGAAGCCGAGGGTGGATAGCCTATCGTGGGAAGAGTTCGCTAATGAATTTGCAGGATGGGCTTTCCCTGATAGTTCAAGGGAATTAAAGATGATAGAATTCGAGCAGTTGAGGCAAACCGATGACATGAGTGTAGACGAATATACTGACAGGTTTATGGAGTTGCTGCCTTTTGCTGGGCAAGACCTTAGCACAGACCAGAAGAAGTCGAGGAGGTATATCATGAAGCTCCATCCCAGGTATTCCTCCTTGGTACAGTCAGCAGATAGAGAGAGTTTTCACGCCATAGTAGACATGGCTAGGAGAATGGAGGCTAGTGCCATCGTTCAGGGGACAGTCAAACAGGCAGTGGCACAAGCTTCTGGTTCTAAAACTCCGGGTGGGGGAAGGTTAGATCCCTCTACCTTGAGTGCAGCAGCTTCAGGCAGTAAGAGATGGGGTAAGCCCAAGGGTAAGAAGAATAAGTTCTGGAACAAGGTCAAGTCTAGTCTGGGATTTGGCAGTGGTTCTAGTTCTGGAGCAGATAATGCAGCTTGTGCGAAGTGTGGTAGGCCACACAGGGGTTTATGCCGGTTTGGGACAACGACCTGCTACAGATGTGGGCAAGAGGGGCATATGTCATGGCAATGTCCTAAAGCAGTTCCTACGGCACAGACACAGCAGACAGCTTCAGGAAGTGTGGCACAGCCAGTAGCTCCAGCTGCTACACAGGCCAGTGGCAGAGGCAGAGGGAGAGGGTCAGCTTCTTCCTCAGCAGGATTCAGAGGTGAAGGTCCATCAGCTCCAGCCAGGATCTTCACCATGACGCAGCAGGAGGCTAACACATCCAACACCGTGGTGTCAGGTAATCTCATCATTGGGTGTTCTGATGTGTATGCATTAATGGACCCGGGTGCATCTCACTCTTTTATTGCACCGAGAGCCGTTCAGAGGTTAGGATTGATGGTCTCTGAGTTAGAGTGTCCCCTATGGGTCAGTGGACCCAAGTGTGATCCGTCAGTTGCAGAGTCAGTCTGCCAGTGTAGTCCAGTTTTTATAGAGGGAAGATGCTTGTCCGCCGACCTTGTGGTTCTAGATTTGACAGACTTTGACGTCATTCTAGGGATGGATTGGCTATCTACCCATGGTGCTACCTTGGACTGCAGGGACAAAGTAGTTATGTTCAGATGTCAGGATGGGTCAGAGGTCGTCTTCAGAGGAGACAAGAGGGGTACACCTAGAGGTCTAATTTCAGCTCTTCAGGCTCGTAGGTTGCTTAGGAGGGGATGTCAGGGGTTTCTAGCTCATGTGAGGGAGTTGGATAGTCATGTTAGAGAGCCCGCCTCAGTGCCTGTGGTGAGTGAGTTCTTAGATGTTTTCCCAGACGAGCTGCCAGGGTTACCACCTGCTAGGGAGATAGAGTTCGAAATTGAGTTAATGCCTGGTACCAGACCGATCTCTATCCCTCCCTACAGGATGGCACCAGCCGAGATGAAAGAGTTAAAAGAACAGTTGCAGGAACTGGTAGACAAGGGTTTCATCCGACCGAGTACCTCACCTTGGGGTGCTCCAGTACTCTTTGTGAAGAAAAAGGATGGATCCCTCAGGCTTTGTATCGACTACAGGCAGTTGAACAAAGTCACCATCAAGAATAAGTACCCATTGCCAAGGATCGACGATCTATTCGACCAGCTAGCAGGAGCGGGCTGTTTCTCCAAAATAGATCTGAGATCCGGGTACCATCAGTTGAGAATCAGAGAGGAGGACGTGCCAAAGACGGCCTTCAGGACCAGATATGGGCACTATGAGTTCCTTGTAATGCCGTTTGGGTTAACCAACGCCCCTGCAGCATTCATGGACCTCATGAACAGAATATTCAGACCATACCTGGATCACTTCGTTATTGTCTTCATAGATGATATCCTAGTGTATTCCAGGAATGCAGAGGAGCATGCCCATCATCTGAGGATAGTTTTGCAGACCTTGAGGGAACATGGCTTGTATGCCAAGTTCTCCAAGTGTGAGTTCTGGTTAAGGAGCATATCATTCTTGGGGCATATAGTGTCAGAGAATGGAATAGAGGTAGACCCCAAGAAAGTAGAGGCTGTGACTAACTGGCCCAGACCCACCTCAGTGACAGAGATCAGAAGTTTCTTGGGTTTGGCTGGTTATTACAGGAGGTTCGTACAGGACTTCTCCAAAATTGCAGCTCCTTTAACCAGATTGACCAGAAAGAATCAGAGGTTCGAGTGGACCGATCGATGTGAAGAAAGCTTTGAGGAGCTCAAGAAGAGGTTGACTTCAGCACCAGTGTTAGCTCTGCCAACCAGCAATGAGGACTTCACAGTATTCTGTGATGCATCCAGAGTAGGCTTGGGTTGTGTGTTGATGCAGAATGGTAGGGTGATCGCTTATGCTTCTAGACAGCTAAAGAGGCATGAGATGAATTACCCCACACACGATCTGGAGATGGCAGCAGTTATCTTTGCCCTCAAGATGTGGAGGCATTACCTCTATGGGGTAAAATGTGAGATCTTCACAGATCATAAGAGCCTGCAGCACATCTTGAGTCAGAGAGATTTGAACTTGAGGCAGAGGAGATGGGTAGAACTGCTCAGTGACTATGATTGTAAGATACAGTACCATCCGGGTAAGGCTAATGTAGTAGCTGATGCCTTAAGCCGGAAATCACTTGGCAGTCTATCCCACATCACGGCAGAGAGGAGACCGGTGGTGAAGGAATTTTATAAGCTCATTGAGGAGGGTCTACAGATGGAGTTGTCTGGTACAGGTGCTTTGATTGCACAGATGAAAGTAACCCCCGTGTTTCTGGAGCAGGTGGCTCAGAAACAGCACGAGGACCCAGAGTTAGTGAAGATTGCCAGGACTGTTCAGTCAGGCAAAGATAGTGAGTTCAGATTCGATGATAAGGGGATCCTCCGCTATGGGAACAGACTATGTGTACCAGATGACATCGGGCTTAAAGGAGACATTATGAGAGAGGCTCATAATGCAAGATACAGCATTCACCCTGGAGCCACCAAGATGTATCAAGATCTAAAGAAGGTTTATTGGTGGCCAGCTATGAAGAGGGAAGTGGCACAATTCGTGTCAGCCTGCGAAATATGTCAGAGGGTGAAGCTGGAACATCAGAAGCCGGCTGGAATGCTTAACCCGCTACCTATTCCAGAATGGAAATGGGAGAACATAGCTATGGACTTTGTAGTGGGGTTACCGGCAACATCCAACAGACTAGACTCCATATGGGTGATTGTGGACAGACTCACCAAATCTGCTCACTTCATTCCAGTTAGGAGCAACTACTCTGTGGATAAATTAGCGCAGGTGTATGTTGAGGAGATTGTCAGACTACATGGGGTCCCGGTATCTATAGTGTCAGATAGAGGGCCCCAGTTTACCTCCAGGTTTTGGCGGAGTCTGCAGAGTGCTATGGGTACTAGGTTGGATTTTAGCACTGCCTTCCATCCACAGACAGACGGACAGTCAGAGAGGACCATCCAGACCATAGAAGATATGCTCAGAATGTGTGTGCTAGATTTTGGCGGTTCTTGGAAGCAACATCTACCTTTGGTGGAGTTTGCCTACAATAACAGCTATCATGCTAGCATAGGGATGGCTCCATATGAAGCTTTGTATGGGAGGAAGTGCAGGTCACCCGTTTGCTGGGAAGAGGTTGGAGAGAGGTCCTTAGCAGGGCCTGAGCTTGTTGAGATCACCAGCAGGGTGGTGCCCATTATCAGAGAAAGGATAAAGACTGCCACCAGCAGGCAGAAAAGTTATGCAGACATCCGCAGGAAACAGGTAGAGTTTCAGGAGGGGGATCTAGTATTGCTCAAGGTGTCTCCGATGAAAGGGGTGGTTCGATTTGGTAAGAAGGGTAAGCTAGCTCCGCGGTACATTGGACCCTTTGAAGTCCTGCAAAGGATTGGGAATGTATCGTACAAGCTGGACTTGCCTGCTTCTATGGAGAGAATCCATCCGGTTTTCCATGTTTCCATGTTGAGGAAGTTCGTGTCAGATCCGGGCAAGGTTCTTAGCGAGCCTGATGTGGAGATCCAAGAGGATCTCACTTATGTTGAACAGCCAGTGCGGATTCTTGACACTCAGATCAGAAAGTTGAGGAACAAGGAAATCCCAATGGTGAAAGTCCTTTGGAACCACCACAATTTGGAAGAATGCACTTGGGAGACCCGGGAGTCCATGCTCCAGCAGTACCCCCACCTCTTCTGAGGTTAGTTGAGATGTGTACCATGTGCTATATGTGTGTATGTTATGTTTGTTTCACTATGCATGTACTAGTTGAGGAACATTCGGGGACGAATGTTCTTAAGGGGGGGAGAATGTAATACCCGGCTAGACTCCGGTATCGGAATTCCTACCGTCCGGTGGAATTTGGGTGTCGGAAACCTCTAGAAGGGTAAAAGCATGTTTTTATAAAATGTTTTCATGTATTTTAATGTTTTAAGTATGATTTTAAATAAGTTTTTGCATGAAAATTCTTTAAGGAAAAACCCAGGTTCGGCCGCCGAAACTCACTTTCGGCCGCCGAACATGCATGGACTTTGGGAGGCACGTTAGGCCCCCGAAAGTCTAAGTGAGGGAAGTGCAGGTTCGGCCGCCGAACCTTATGTTCGGCCGCCGAACATTGCATGGATGCGGAGGCACATTCGGCCCCCGAACGTGGCCTGGCCAGCCACTATAAAAGGGTCCCCTTGGTCCGCACGGGCGAGCTTTTTCTCTCCCATTGTCGGCCAAGGTGAGTCTCCACCGTTCCTCCCTCGATCTTGAGTGTTTCCTCTAGATCTTTCATGGTTTTAACAAGTTTTCATCTTGCTTTGAAGTTTTTAAGCTTTTGAATCGAGTTTTGAGCAAGTTTTGAGCTCGGAGACCCAAGGAGCTAAATCTCTTCCAACTCCAAGTTAGATCGCCTCTACTCTCGATCTTCAAGAGGTAAGGGTCGATCTTGAACTCTTTTATGCTTGACACAAGTTTTATGAAGATCTTTGGGGATTAAAGGCATGTTTAGTTCTTGTGTAGGTTTATGGGTTTAAGTTGTGATTTTGAGCAATGTAGCTTGTTTGTGTGTGAATGAAGTGTTGTAGATGGGGTATATGCATGTTTGAGGCCCCTAGGAACTTGTATGTGTGTTTTAGTTGAGAAATATGCATGATTTATGGTTTTGGGAGGCAGGAGGTTCATTCGAACCAAGTTTCTGCCGTTTGGCAGAAACCAGGTTCGGCAGCCGAAGGGAGTTTCGGCCGCCGAACCCCCCTTGTGGAGGCAGCTTTCGGCTGCCGAAGGTGCCCCCGAAAAGAGACTTTCGTCTCTGTCTGGCACTTTCGGCCGCCGAAGGTGCCGCCGAACCTAGCTGAGTTTCGTCTCTGTCTGGGGCTTTCGGCCGCCGAAGGTGCCGCCGAAGGTGCCCTGTTCAGCCATTTCATGCATATTTTCTGTGATGTTTTCATGATGTTTTAGGGGGTTTTTGGGGGATATATTAGAGTTGTGTTTATATATGTTTGGTCCCTCATTGGAGTCCACCTGTGTAGGTTCGGACCCGAGGAACCGAGGACCCCAGCAGTGAGTGAGCTGCTTCAGTGTCTGGTCAGAGCTAGCCAGAGGTGAGTGGAAACAAGCTTAATGTTTTAAATCAAGCAATTAAATGTTTTGAGCATGGTTCATGCATCATGATGACATGTAATAGGCTGATTGCATTAGTTCACGAATATGTCGCATTGCATTTTATTTTGTGGTTGTGGGTGAATGCTGTATGATCCAATTAGTCCACGAGACTTAATATATGTTATGACAGGAAGACCAGGACCCCATGCTACGGCCTGGCACGAGGCTTTATATATGTTATGACAGGAAGACCAGGACCCCATGCTACGGCCTGGCACGAGGCTTTATATATGTTATGACAGGAAGACCAGGACCCCATGCTACGGCCTGGCACGAGACTTTATGTATGTTATGACAGGAAGACCAGGACCCCATGCTACGGCCTGGCACGAGACTATGTTGGGACTAATTGGTGACAGGTTCACCCTTGATGTGAATTGTTTGTGATATGATGCATTCCATGAAAGCATGAATTTCAATATAATGTTTTTAGTTTCTGCTCACTGGGCTTTTAGCTCACCCCTCTCCCCTAACCCCAGGTTTGCAGGTACGGGTTTGATAGAGAAGAAAAGAAGAGAAAAGTCATATGTATGTAATAGCTAGAGTATGTGGACATGACAAATGATAAGAATGTAATGTAAAGTTTTGAATAGTTATGTTATTGAGGATAGAGTTGTGCTTGACCATAGTATATGTTAATCCCTTGGTATGTACATGATCTTATTTTATGATGTATATGTGAACCAACTCAACACAGGATATACATTGCCCATTGAGGCTTTGATGAAATCCCACAGAGGGATTAATGTTTATGTATATGATGAATATAGTGTATGCACAGGTTGAGTTTGGTGAATGAAGAAAAAGAAAAGTTTTTAATTCTTATGTATGTTTGTTGATCATGTATGGGATTAAACAGGTAAACAGGATGTATGTAGGCTTGCTACGGGTTCCGGCGGCCTTAAGCCGACCTGAATCCTAGCGCCGGTAGCGGTCCGGATTTCCGGGGCGTTACAATTAAGACCAAGCCCAATGGGGAAGTTGATAGATATAAGGCTCGTTTAATGGCTAAGAGGTATAATCAAGTGAAAGGATTAGATTTTAAGGATCGTTTTTCTCTTATAGCCAAAATTATTACTATTTACATTTTTATTTCCTTAGCTACTTCTAAAAACTGGATTATCTTTCAGTTTGACATTAATAATACCTTTTTTACATGGTTTCCTAAAAGAAAAATTGTACATGCAGCCCCTGCAGGTTATTCAAAAGCTAATCCATGACAAGTTTACTTATTGAAACTGTCACTTTATGGTTTAAGACAGACTTCTCGACAATGGAACTTGGAAATCACATCCTTCCTGTAGTTCTTGGGATTTGTTCAGTCAATACATGATAATTGCCTTTTCATAAAAGATGCCAATGGTACCTTCACTGTTATGCTTATCTATGTAAATGATGTGATCATAACTGATAATTCTATTTCTATCATTGATCAAATTAAATGTAGTTTACATTGTAAATTTACTATTAAAGATCTTGGACATTTAAAATATTTTCTTAGTTTAGAAGTCATCAGGTCGCTTTTGGTACCCTTATCTGTAACGACCCCAAAATGGACCGTCACCGGCGCTAGGATTCAGGTCAGCTTAAGGCCGTCAGAACCCGTAGCAAGCCTGCTATACTCTCTGTGTACCTGTAAATCTCATACATGATCATACATTTTTTGTGAAAATAAAACTCTTTTCTGAACCAAGACTTAACCTGTTCATGCACTATCACCGAACCCTGTACCCCTGACTAGAGCTTGCTCTAGATGGGTTATCTCATACCTGTTAAGCCTGGTTGTTCACATACTCTGTAAAACATATACATATACAGATCATGTACATCAACCAAAGATTTACAATACAACTATGTCAAGCACAATTCTAACTGAATACACAACTAGTACATCTCTTAAATATTGCATGTCCACTCTAAGCTATTACATAACTCTTCTCTCTTTCTGATACTCTTCTGGTCTTCCCCTGTACACTGTACACTTAACCTGCAAGACTGGGGTTAAGGGAGTGGGATGAGCTCTATAGCCCAGTGAGTAGAACAGTAAAATAAGTCATTAAAAAATGATCTTATGAAATGCGTCATATCACAGACAATCCACATCAAGAGTAAACCTGTCACCACATAGTCCCAGTAAACTGTGCCAGGCCGTAGACTGGGGTCCTGGTCTTCCTGTCCCATATATGTATATGTGTATATAACACCTGTACTTACCATTTACCAAGCATAGACTGTTTGCCTATACCCGCCAGGCCGTAGAATGGGGTCCTGGACTTTCCTATACCTGCCAGGCCGTAGAATGGGGTCCTGGACTTTCCTATACCTGCCAGGCCGTAGAATGGGGTCCTGGACTTCCTGTTTGGAACTACTGGATCATTCAGCATTTACCCACACCAACAAATAGATATGCAATGCAACATCTTTGTGAATTCTAATGCAATCAACCTATTGCATAACCATGATGCATGAAAGATGCTAAAAGTAGTTAATATCTCAAATTAAAACGAGTAATAAGTTTAGTTCCACTCACCTCTGGCTGTCTGGACTGACTCTACAGGTTCAATAAACTCTGGAGCAGTACTCACTGCTGCTCTCTCTGGTTCCTCTGATCTGTGTAATCACAGAAAGACTCAAATGAGGGACCAAACTTACTTAAGAATAACTCTATTAAACTCCCCAAGAATCCCCTTAATCTCACTCTAAAACTCATGCAAAGCATGCAAAAGAAAAGCTGAACAGGACACTTTTGGCGGCAGGTTCGGCGGCCGAATGTCCTCTCCAGAGACGAAACTCATGCACCTTCGGCGGCCGAATCTCAACTTTCGGCGGCCGAACCCTTTCGGGGGCAAGTTTCGGGGGCCAAAAGGCTCTCCAGAGACGAAAGTCTCTAACCTTCGGCAGCACCTTTGGCGGCCGAATCCCCCAAACAGAGCCGAACTTCAAAACTCTCGGGGGCAAGCTGTGGCAGCCAAAGCCACCATGTAACAGGTTCGGCGGCCGAATGAACCTTCGGCTGCCGAACCTGAGTTCATCCAGAACTCAGCCCCGACGGCAACCTAGCTCCTCCATCCCCTCAACCTCTCTAAACATGCATATATCAATACCTCAACACACATATACTCAAGTATATGTCCAAAGGGGTCCAAAACTATCTAAACACCCCAACAAACATATCAAACATAACACATAATCATGCTTACATGCATAAATCATCAAAACCATCATTTTTCACCTAAACATGCATCTTTAACCAAACCTCCATAAAACTTCTGTAAAACATTAAAACAAGTTCAAGATCTTCACTTACCTCTTATAAACAGGAAGATGAACGATCTGAACAAAGAAAAATGGATCAACTCTTCTTCAAACTCATTAAACCTCAAAACTTGCTTTTTTAACTTCAAAACCTTCAAAACCTTTGAAACCCAACAAAATCCCTGCATGAGCAGCTAAAACACTTGCAGATGAGTCATGAGAGACGTGGCCTATCCCATGGCAATGATCTGAGGCCAACATCTGTCCAAAATACTGACTCAGCTGGCTGGACAACTCAGCTTCGGTTGCCGAATCGCATGCAAAACCATGCAACATTCGGGGGCCGAACTTGAACTTCGGAAGCCGAACATTGGGCACTTTCGGCGGCCGAACTTACCTTCGGCGGCCGAACTTGGCTCATCTGCCTTGGTTCATTTCAACTCAAAACTTAGTTCCATATAACTTTAAAACATTAAAACATACAACATTTCTTTAGAAAAACATAAGTCCTTCCCTTCTAGAGGATTCCAACACCCTGGATTCCACCGGACGACAGGAATTTCGGTGTCGGACTCTAGCCGGGTATTACATTATCAGTCAGAGGAAATTTGTTTTTGATATTTTAGGTGATACCGGCATATTACATGCTAAGAATGTCTCCACTCCTTTATTCAAAGGTTTGAATCTTAATCCTTCTACTGGTGATTTACTTCTTGAACTTGATAAATATAGGCAGCTAGTTGGCAGATTATTATACATTAACACTACTAGGCCTGATATTAGCTTTGTGGTCCATTATCTGAATCAGTATATGTCTAGTCCTAGAAAGCCCTATTGGGATGCCACTTGTCATGTTTTACGATATCTTAAGACATATCCAACTAGGGGATTATATTTTTCCTTCACATTAAACTTGTCTAATCTTTCAGCTTATTGTGATGCACATTGACTACCTGTTCTTTTTCTAGGCAATTTATTACTGGATTTTATATTTTTTTAGGAGACTCTCTTATATGTTGGAAGACCAAGAAACAGAAGGCAACCTCTAAATTTTCTGCCGAAGCTGAATATCGAAACATGGAGGCGTTGTGATGCACATTGACTACCTGTTCTTTTTCTAGGCAATTTATTACTGGATTTTATATTTTTTTAGGAGACTCTCTTATAAGTTGGAAGACCAAGAAACAGAAGGCAACCTCTAAATTTTCTGCCGAAGCTGAACATCGAAGCATGGAGGCGTTGTGTGTGAACTTTTATGGATTTCATATATATTAAAAGATTTGTGAGTTAATGTATAATTTTCTATTTTATTGCAATGTGATAGCTATTAATATAGCTAACAACCCCATTTTTCATGAGAGAACCAAGTATCTTGACGTCAATTGTCACTTGGTCAGGGAATAGCTCCAAAAAGGTTCTATTGCTCCTATTCATATGTCATCAACCTCTTAGCTTGCGGATGTCTTCACCAAATTATTGACCACTCCACAAAACTCCAATTTTTTATTTCCAAGTTGCATCTAGTTGTTTTGCCCCCTGATCCAATTTGAAGGGGAATGTTAGCATGTAGGGTTAGTGGGATTCTAGAAGGTTCTAGTGTATTCATGTTTAGTAGACTCTAGTGTATTCTTGAAGACACTTTTATATCTAAACATCCTATAAATAGATACTCTATACATACAGTAAAAGTCTTTTCACAATACAGTACTCAATGCAAGTAGAGTATTTTCCATCAAAATAAGAGTATGATCTTTAAGAAGAAGATGATGAAGTTCATTGTAGAGCAAAGTGTATAGCTGATGTATTTGTACTATATTTATGTTCGTATAGATGGATTTGTACTATATTTATGTTCGTATAGATGGTAGCTATTAGTAAGTGCATGTGGTTTGCACATAACTGAGACTATTATAAAAAAGCTTGCACATAGATTTATAGGAGATTTATTATTTAGTCTCTAGGTATTGCTATTATTTATAAATTGTCCTTACCTTTTGCGTCCTTCAACAATTTAATTCTTCCATCCAATTTCAACCTATTTTCTATTAAAAAAGTTGGTCAAATGATTGAGAAGAAATTAAAAACCCAAAATTGTCCTCTCCCACAATTTAGCTCTCTTAAAATTTTCATCTCTTCCAATAGAAATATAAAGAATAAAAAAAACAATTGCTTCCAATGGAAATATAAAGAAAAAAAAAAAACAATTGACACAGCAAGGCAATGCAGCTAAATCAAATGTTGATCGGCACATTCCTTCACAAATGATGATCATTCTACTTAATGCACATATGCTAATCGCCAGATAAACTATGGTTAACATACAGATGTAGGTTTATCCCAGATTCAAAAAGCAATACATCAACTAATGTTTAAATCCCAAATCTGAATAAAAATAAATATAATTACTCAAAACTTTGAATTTGGGAAATCAGGATTTGTAGTGAATTCCTCGGGCCCAATAGCAGCAAGCCCAACGGGTCTGTGAGTGAGTCTTGGCATTTGAAATTTTGCTTTCTCTCCCTTGGTTTAAGATTTTCCAATTTCTTCAATGTTATTAAATCGATCGCAAACCACCATTGCCATCTCCTCTATCTAAAATTCCTCACTTTTTCCACAAAAAAAAGATAGAAAGATGGGTTTTTTGTTTATAGGCTTCTGGTGCTGATGGCAATGGAGGGATATATAAGCTTGCTCTGAGATCGACATGGCTGTGCATCGACATGGACAAACATGAGCTCACTCAAGATCTTCGGTTATGCAAGGAAATTAACCTACTAGAGCATGCAAAGCCAACCATTATTGAAGAACCGCTCCCCTGTGACTCTGAAATTGAAAGGAAAATTTTGAGGCAGGAGCATAATAAGGATGAAACGATACAGAGAGAAAAATGAGGGATTTTCTTAATAAGCTAAAGAGAAAGGGTAAATTAGAAAGTTTCAAAAGTTTCTCTCTCCTTTTGCTGAGATTTTAACGGAAAATTGATTATAAATCTCCCAATATTTATTTATATATATATATATCAATAAAATCTCTTCTATTTTTCTCTCTAGAGCAGGAGATCCAAAAAGCAGTTAATTGTTTAGCCATCGATCTCTCATTTTGCTTAAATCGATAGTCGGAATATTGTGTTTTAGTCATCGGAGAAAGGAAAATGGAAGGTACTTGTAATAGCAACTTGGATGCTGGCCAAGGAGCTAATGTGAGGGACGAATCGCAATCCATCAGAACTGAAGATCCTCTGTTGTAGCAGTCTTCGGATAGTGTGATTCTTGCTTATGTGCGACTAGTAGCTAGGAGCTAAAACTGAAGTTAGGGTTTCATCGTGGATGTTAAAATTGATATCTAAAGATCTAGTGGAAGCGTTCATTTGCCCGACTTCTGCCAGAGGGTTGTGATTAGAGATTAAAAGAGAAGTTTTGGGAAAGTAAACGACCTCAAATTTATCAATTACAAAGAAAAATTGCTTCTACCACCCAAGAAAATTCCCTTCTCAGTATATTTTACGAAACTGAAGGTATTGTGGCATGAGCTAAGATCAGTGGATGTGTTACCACCATGTACATGTGGTGTCTTAAGTTGAAGAGAATAAGGGTTGAAAGACCAAGCCTGCTGGATTAAGCGATCAAAATTACGGTTAAGCAACTCTCCAATTCATGCAGAATATTATATAATATGTCAAACCTATTTGCTGTTGAATTTCATGGAAGAGAGCAGTTCAATTTTGCTGATATATTTCATTTCGAAATTAAGTAATGCTATCAAGATTACAATAAAGCTTACGAGCTCTTGGCTGCTGGACCTTGCATTAACAAAATTAAATTGGAAGAGTTAACCTTGAGTAACCTTGTGCCCTCGTCCTAAAATTTACAGGCTCAGTGAAGCCTTGGCAAAAGTTTAAATGAGATGGCCTGTGAAAAAAAATCAAACGATAGTAGCTCAGAGTTCAATTATCCTCTTTCTAAACCCCTGGAAGAGGGAAATTCCATAAATCAAACGCCAGAAGCTGCATTACAAGTTTCTTTTCCTACCACAAAAATAAGGACTCAAAATTTTCCTCATCCTTTAAACAAAATATTAAGGAAGACATGAACTTCATTGAAGAGATTTTACAAGAAAGCATTTCCTTTGAATATTGTCATTACAAAGTATGCATATCCAACAGGCCCTACATATCCTTTAACTACATTTCACTCCACAAAGTGGATACTTCAAATGGACCAGATCAGAAGTGGAGCACACAAATTTCCTGAATTATAATCACCTGAACATACAGAAGGGGCCCAAAATATGGAACCCCACAAGTTACCACCTCCTGTGAGTCGGCTTGCATGAATTTGTGATTTTCAGCAACGACTACCAGGTGCACATGAGGATATTAATTATCAAATGGAAAGGGGCAAGAAACAGTGGAAAAACAATTTGTGCAAATCAGGCAGAGAGATGGGATGAAGACTGGAGCAACTCGGCTTTACCCCACTCGAGGAGAAAATAATGATGGTTAATGTGGCAGCCCAAGGCAAAATGGTGGCACAACAAATCTCTGGTTAATGCATTTATCTAAGTGCGGAGTGGGCCTGTCACAGGATCTCGGCCAGAATTAGCATCCTTATATTTCAGGGAAAGATTTGCAAACTGGGATTCAATGTCCCTGCTGTTAGTTCGGCGATGGCTGGAAGATGGTTGCTGCTGTGGCTGTGGTTGCTGTTGTTGCTGATACAAGGTTCGTAGCCTTCCAATTTCTCTCTCCAAAACTTCATGTTCCACTGAAAACGTCCTCTAAAAGTTTAGCATCCATGAAATAACCCAAAAAGCAAAAGCAAAAGCAAAATCCATTTATGAATGATGATGAACTGTTCATTGTGCAGGATCCAATCAGGCCTAAATTTCAGCACTAGACTGGCCTAGTCAACACAATAAATATCTAATATATTTTATTCAATCAGGCAATCCTGGTTGGGTCAAGCCATAAACATATAGCAATCTCAAGCCTGATCCACCTTTTGACTGGGGTGGGCCTCGATTCAAGGACTCTAGCTAGAGCAAGGCTTTTATTCAGGCTGGGCTAGAAAGGTTCCCAAGCCTGTGAACAGATTAAAGGATAGGCATTAGGCAGATGTGAGATTTCCTCATAGTGATTTGCCTTTTTCTTTTAATAGCTTCATTTACTATACTAAGAGGTTCGAGAACAACAACACTTTCAAAGAGGAAACTATGATTTCAGGAGGCAGAAAATCATTTTCTAGCACTCATGGTGACCAGCAAAAGGTGGAATAAGATTACAAACCCACATGTCCTAACTAGCCAGTACCCATCTACTCCCGAACCCAACCTCCTCCCCCGATCCCCACCAAAACAGGGAGAAACAACTTAAAACTGTTTTGAGATAGTGGAAAACTGAACAACTAGTTTTCTGGCTCTGCATTTGGAAAACTACCACATGTAAATATGAAACTCTTTTCTACTTTTCTTAGCAAACTTTTTCCAAAAAATTACTCCAATTTTCTGTAAGTGAAAAGCCCCCTACACTCTCAGGAAAATCTATGCCAATTAAACAAAATAATCAGAACGAAGACTTGATGTATACCCCTATTTGATATTTGTAGCTAATTAATTACAAGCAGCAATAGCTTAGTACTTCATCAGTTTACTTCATTATTTGCAGCAAAGAATAATCATAATATGAGTTTCTTCTAGTAATTTTAATCAACGAAAATATAGGTGTCATACTGTAATGTTCTGTCTGTTCTGTCCCATACCCTCAGTATTCTTAGAAGTGCAGAACAACAATGTCCACTCGTGTATGTGTATGCAGAAACACATGTCAAACATGCACACATGTCAAACATGCACACATGTAAACTTAAAGAGTATGAATAAGTTCAAACATAAAGAGGCAAAAGGCTTTGCTTCTCAATCTGAAAAAGCAATGAAACTAAGCCCCTTAATGAGCCAATCAAGGCAAATTAAACAAGAGTCAAACCGGGACTGGTTTACTCTTCCATTACAAATCTTGCAAGTTATGTAAGGCAAGGCTCAATGCAACTTCATAGAAACTGGACCACGTTATTTGACAACAACTTTCTTGAACTAGAACTAACATCAACCTTACCCTATCCATTACTAATTTGCCAAAAAGAATGGCACTATCATCTGACAAAAGGAACAAATTGTCAATAATTTCAGTAGCAAGAAGCAATTCTTTAATGATACCAACAAGCCAAAAAATATTAAAGCCTTCCCACAAGATGGTAACAATTTCCAAAAAATTGTACAAGAAGAAAAGAAACCTATTTCCAATATTTTAGTCACAGGGACAACCTCCTATTATGGACCACCAGAAGTAAAACTTTAATGGACCTCTTCTTTCAATTTCTATTCCTCTATGCCAAGGAAATGGATATAATTCAATCTCCATCAGATCATCTCTGGTCATTCCCAAACTGTTTCTATTTCTACATATCAAGTTCTTCATACACTGGATGATGCAGTTCTTAACATTCTCTCTTCAAATGACATGAATCACTAGGCAAATACTGTGTAAGGGCACAACTAGAAGCATGCCCTCTTGCCTCAAAATCTTCCCACTTCCTTTGCAGTTGTACCACAGTTATGTTGAACATGGTTTTGGTGGATGAAGAGTGGACATGAAGTGGCAAAAAATATATATACTATTCCTTCCCAAATTCTGTTAACAAAATTTCTAGCGATATTTAGGGCGACTGAGTCGGAAAATGAAGGCCTTTTGGAATTTTTTGAGTCAAATGACAAACAACAACAATAAGTAAGCTTTTTCTTTTTCTTAGAAAAACAACTAAACCTTGATCCCAAATTAATTAGGATAAGCTTTACGGGTCCTCCATCGCCATTCTGCTCCGCTAGACACCAAATCCACATTAATAATTACAAATGACAAACAAGATCAGCTAAAAACATACCACATATTCTACTCAAATAAGCTTCTCGCAATGAAACTACTGTTTGAGTGAATCACATCTGAGTTTCCAAGTAAAAAGTGAAGGGCAACAAAATAATATTTTCAACACCTAAACAAGAAGAAATTGAGAACTAAACTCACCGTATTTGATAAGCTGCTCCTGAGCTAAACTTTCCAAACGTTGCTTGAGAGCTTTATTCTCCATGCTTAGAATAAGATTTTGCTGGTTGAGAAATTCAACCTGAGCTGAAACTTCAGATCCTTCTGCCTGTGGAGTACAAGATAGAAATTAGAAAATTAAACTGGTCCAAGCGTTGCATATTACATAATTTTTTTAAATTAAACTCTAAAACCACAACCATATTTAGCTTTTATAGATCGCAAATACTTGCCTGTACAGCTTGTACATTCCTTTCCAGCTCAGCAATGTACTGAAGTTTCCGAACCATATTTTTCTTAGGTTATTCACACATTATTTAATTTATTTTAATATATCATTTTTATTATTAAGTTATAGTTTTTTTTATTTGTTTCATTTAGTTATTAATTTATTTATACAATTAAAATTATATGAAAATAATTTTTAATGGGTTAGAATAATTTTTTTTAAAAAACTTAAATGTCAATAATAAATTCTGTATTAAAATATTATATTATTTTAATAATTTTTTTATAAATTTGTATATTATAATAATATCAAAAAGAAATTTTCTTATAATAAATATCATTAAAAGTCAATTTTATATTGATCAACCATATATAATTAATCAATAATATATATTAGAAGATATATTTCGATTATTGATAATGATATCATTAAAAATATACTTTAATTAATGAAAAATAAATAAGAATGATTATAATTTAATTATAATAGTTTTTCATTTTTTATAAAAATTTATTTTTTAAATATAAATTTTTTACATATATTAAAAAAATTAATTTATTTTATTAATTTTTTAATTACTATTTAAAAAATATTAAATATTAAAAAATATTTTAAATATTTATTTAAAAAATAATAATTAATGATAAGTTGATAAAAAATAATATAAAATTAAATAAAATTATAATAATTAATTATATATCATTATAATAAAAGAGAGTTATCAATAATTTTAGAATAATAATAAAAAATTAATCAAATAATAAAACAGTAGATATTTATTTAAATTAGGTTTCTAAACTAATTTTCTAGTTCCGTCATTGATTATCTGTAAGACTTGTGAAAAAAATAAAAATAAAATAAATTCATGAAAATATAGATATGAACAGAAATATAATTCTGACTTGTAAGGTTAGTTCATGTTTGCATCAAAATCTGTGGGTCCCAATCAATTCAAGTTCAACCACACTCTTTCACTGCTTAGATTCGGCGACGGCGGTTGATAACAATTATTGTCTTCTTTTTGGAAGTTTTCGCTATAAAATCTTTATGAGTTGTTATCAAACTCATATACGCATGCTTTTATCTTATGCCATCCCATGGTCTTGTTAGCATGTTCGTAGGGTTCTAGAAAGTTCTAGTATATTCATATTTACTTGATTTTAGTGTATTTTTTAACACACTTTTATATCTAGACATTTTATAAATAGATTTCTATTAAAATAAGATGATATTAGAGCGGGTTATTTCTCTTTAGCCTTTAGCTTTTTTCTCTCGTCCCGAAAATTTTCTCTAGATCGAGAAATGACAGACAGTAGCTCTACTAGGTCACAAAGCCAGTCAACTCCGATGAGAGGCGTCTGCAAAACAATCGTCGACAACACATTGATGCTGCAAAACTCTAGATCACAATCCGACAATGGTTCTCATTTCCATTCAATTAAACGACATTAATTATAGAAGCTAGAATCGCATGATGAAAATCGCTCTCGGTGCTAAGAACAAGCTTGCGTTCGTGGAAGAAAAAATCATTGAATCTAAAGATGGATCTGAAAATTACAAGAAGTGAGATGATGCAATTACATGGTAACGTCATGGATTCTCAACTCTATCTCGAAGGATCTCGTTGGAAGCTTCTTGTATGCCACCACCACTCGAGAACTTTGGGTCGAATTAGGAGACCGACATGGCGAGAGCAACGGGCCGATGATTTATCAAATCAAGCAAAGAATAACATCGATCTCCCAAGAGAATCTCTCGATGACGACGTATTACAGTAGATTTAAAGCAAATGTCGGATGAATTAGCCAACATTGTCCCGATTCCTCCATGCAGTTATGGATCAAAGAAACTTGCAACAAAAATCCACAACACCAATCATCTAATGAAATTTCTAATGGGACTCAATAATGCCTTCGACTAGATTCACAGCCAAGTATTGCTTCTGGATCCATTACCGACGATAGTGAACAACGCCTTCTTGATGGTTCTGCAAGTAGAGTCTCAAAAGCAAGTTCAAACCAACCTCACAAAGCATACTGAGGTTATTGCCCTAGCTGTCCGATCTCAAGGTAATATGTGTGATTATAGGAGATATGGGCCATTGTGATTACTACAATTTAGATGGGCATACACGAGCAGTGTGCTTCAAGCTGATTGGTTATCCAAAATGGTTCAAAAACAAGAATAAACAATTCACTAATCCAGGGGCATTCAAACTAAGATATGCAACTCATATGTCACACATCGAATATCATAACATAGAATCAACGCTAGAAACACCATTAGCAGGCGCTAAATCGGTTGCCATTACTGAATTGAACAAAATGGAAGAGGTCAATGCAAAGCTCAAACTACTATAGCAAGAGATAAGTAGGCTGATCAAAGGTAAAGTAGTTCCTATGATAAATATAGTCAATTCACATTTAGGCTACTCTTACAATCCAACCGATTTTTTTTACAATAACCTCAATCCCTATCATTTCAATCATAAAGTTTCTTCTTCGATTTTTGCTTATTGTGCCATGATAACTGAAACAGAGGCATGGATTGTTGACACTGGTGTATTAGATCATGTCACACTATATAGGCATCATATGATATATATGGGTTTTGTTTCTACACCAGTAACTGTGCACTTGCCGAATAGCTCTTCCACACAAGTTTCACACAATGGAACTATAGCATTACACACACATACATGAAATTAATTGATTAATTGACAAAATTACAAGATACAAACTCCCACATTAAAATCAAACCTTCTTTTTTATAAGAAAAAAATACACTGATTATGATTCGTCATCCAAAACTAAGCAAATAAAAAATAAAACACTATTTAGTTTGAAGAAATTTAGCTATCCCATTCACAACAACATTCTACAACTGAAGTATAGGTAAAGAAGTGGGCTGATACCCATAAAAGACTTCAAAAGGGGACATTTTCAGAGCTGAATGATGGTTGGTATTGTACCACCACTCAGTGATAAGTAACCGCTTAGTCCATGAATGGGGTTGCTAATAAGAAAGACATCTCAAGTGCCCTTCCAAGTTTTGGTTCAACCTTTCAGTTTGGCCATCAGTCTCCTAGTGATATGCTGAGCTATAGGCCACCTTGATACTCAACTTCCTTAATAACTCTCTTCAAAATAAACGAGTGAAAATCTTACTCTTGTCCGTTCTAATGGAAGTTGGCAACCCGTGAAGTTTAAAGACATTATCCAAGAATACTTCTATGATGGAAGCAGAAAAATGATGCTTTAGTGCAATAAAATGTCCATATTTAGTAAACTTACGGATGACAATCAAAATAGTATCCAATCCTTTTGACATGGGCAGTTGCTTTATAAAAAAAATTTACCTATTTAATTTTATTGAAAAAACTGAGAATCAATAACCAATTTTATATATGTGTTTTGTATATTAGCAATTTTCCTTATAAGCATATATATATATATATATATATATATATATATATATATATATATATATACCTTATAATTTTTAATAATAATAAATCAAAACGAAATTAAAATTTGGATTTAATATAAAAAGAATTCAATAAAATGGCAAAAAGTCTAAATTAACTCTTAAAATCTGAATTTTATTTTTTTTGTCAAAATAAAATTAAAAATTTTATTTTTTAAGTTTTAATAAGTGATACCAGAATAAAATATTATATACAATTTCTGTAATTTAAATATTAAGTATTATTTATTATTTTTAACTACAACAAAAAAATTAGAAAATACAAAAATATAAGAATAAAAATAGTAAATAGTTTTAATATTTAATATTACAAAAAAACTTTATCATTAAAATAATTTTTTATTTAAATGTAAATTTAAGGTTTTATATTATGCTTATTTAAACACTGTTGAGCAAATTATGGGTACTTTTTATAGAACCATATCCAACAACTTAGATTTTGAATAAAATTAGTGAATTTATGTTTCTCTAACATTGATAATTAAGAATAAATTACACTTTAATTCTTAATTTTTAATATATTTAATTAACCAATCCCTATATTTTTAAAATTAAATATTTAAATCTCTTTATAATCAGTTGGTCTAAATTAGAAGTCTTTCTATTTATTTTTAATATTAAAAGTATAACAATATCTGTATTACTCTTTCTAAATAAATAAATTACACTTAAATTTTTAAATTTTAATATAATTAATTAATCGATCGTTGTATTTTTTAAATCATACACTTAAATTTCTCTATAATTAATCCATCTTGATGTATTATAATTTAAACATTTTAATTCTTCATTTTTTATTTAAAATCATAATTAAATCTTTATTAACTTTTATCTATAATATTTTATTTAACTAATTTTTAATATTTTTTATTCTTCAATTTTTATTAATTAAAATACTTTAATATTTATAATTTTAAAACTTTTAAAAAATATATATAATTTCAGCTATTTTTAAGTAATATTAAATAATTTTAAATATATTGTAAATTTTTATAAAATTTATTTTAGAAAGAAATTACACATCAAAAATTATATTAATTGAATATCCACTAATTTTGAATTAATATTTATAATGAATAAAAAAATTAATTTTAAATAAATTAAATATAAAAAAATTAATAATTTAATTTTAAAAATATAAAAACTAATCATTTAATTATATTAAAACTTTACGAAAGTGATCAGCACCGTGATTTTATGGAGCTGAGCTCACAGTCAGCAAAGAAATGCGTGTGTCGGATGACGTAAGCAGCGTAGCTGAGCTGAGTGAAGCTCACCATCACAGCCGCAATTTTGGATGGTCAGGTGTTAAACATAACCTCAAAATAATACAATCACTTTTAGGCTTTACGTTGACCATGCTAACGTGAACTCAAGAAAAATTAAGCCTTTTCAAATAATATTATATTTCTTTTCAATGATGAAGACAAATACTTCATTTTCAAAACTCATGATATTAAACTGTAGAATTGGATAATCTTTTGTTAGTTTTGAGCACATGTGATCTTTGCCATATCATACCTGAGAAAAGAAGAATGATGTTTTCTTATGAAAATTTCTTAGTCAAAATAAATCTTTGGATTAAAACTCTCTTTGTTTCACCGAAATTATTTTTCAAAATCTTTTTTATATATTTTTTTTAACATATGAGGCAGTCTAATAAATTATTTTATGAAAATATTTTTTTAAACATCAAATATATTATTAATATATTTAAAAGGGTGATTGTGCTATCCGTCTCCCAACTTTAAAAAATTATTATATATTTTTTTTATTATAACCACAAGTATTATTTTATTAATATTAAATTTAACTTTATAAAAGAAAGTGCTACATACAAATATTTATTTTTTATAAGGTCTATCAAACTCATTTAAAAACAAACATCAAATAATTTATTTAATTGTTTATTTTAAATATAACAAGTTTTCACCCAATCTTCTTTAACCACATGGAGGACCTACGAATAGAATAAAATCTGAACACATTGCGAGCATGATGTACTTTGCTAGCTACCTTCTTTATTATTATTATTATTATTATTATTATTATTATTATTATTGCATTATTCAAAATCTTAATAAGAGTGGATTCAGATGGATTGAGATTTTGATGGGTTCATCGTTGACCCATGATTGTTTTCTTATAGGTCTTTCCATATAGGATCTTGAGGAGGGAAACCTCTAAAATATGAAATAATGGTCAAAGTTTACTAAGGTATTTCATGGAAACCCTCCGACGCTCAAATTAAATCTAAAATTATTTTTAGAGATACGTTAATACAAAGAGAAGATAAATGACAAAGGGGTATTCAAAAGGGATTTTCAGAGGACATGTATTATGAGAGTTCTTCTGTGAATGTGTGAGAGAGAGATTACAAAGGAAGGGCTTTTCAAAAAGAGATTAACCTCCTTTTTGGAGCTAGAGTAGGGAGATATATATTGGGTGATCATTTTGATGGTATCCAGCATCAAGTCCCATTAGATCGGATGTGGATAGTCTTTAGCAAGTGTATCAGGCGGCTCATAAATGACTGACAGGTTCAGCCCATACCCTATCTATCGTATATGTCACGCTAGTCAGATACTTTGCACGCACATTTAATACTTTGGAGGGAGTTAGAGGGGTTGACCATCGAGTTGGAGGTCAGCGCCTTATCCTGGTTTCACCACGTCGTTCTCGACTCATCTGACCTATATAGAGATGAGTTCCTTCCGGTCATTGAGGTCGGCCATGTCTACATTCAATACCTCGTTATAGTATGAGCTTTGAAGAGATTTGCCCATCCACTTTGGGATTTGAAAAGGTTGGTCAAAGTTTGTATTTGTCTTCAGATTATATCAGATCGTGCTCGGCCTTTGGTGAAGTCGGTAGTCTTCGTATTTAATTTTCATTTATGGTACAAGTCTTGAAGTGATTGGCCTATTCATTCTAAACATTGGTGAAGTCAAGAGTATTGATGGTCTAATCTTCATACTCCATAGATCGGGTTTTCCACTGCCCGGTCGAACTGGATGGAAAAGTTTCCACGTACCTTTCAAACCTCATGTACGCATATACCAACATGTTCATGATCAATTATATAAGGCTTTCATCTAAGATTTTAATTTTGTAACTAGTCATGATAGCAAAATATACTTTGAGCTAAAGCAAATTAGTGTACAACTTGGGTAATTCACGCATGTCACCTCTCTTCAACAATTGATGGATCGCTCTTGGTTTGAACTTTCCTCTCACACTGGCTTCTTCCTTCTATCTGACTTTCACCATGTGGCTTTTAGATGTAGCCGGAGATTCTTAGGTCTTTCCCCCATCTCTCTTCTCTCTAGTCTTTCTTGTTGCTGGTTGTTAGCTTTTCTGGGTTTTCCATATGGATTTCAATGGGTTTTGTAATACCCGGCTAGACTCCGGTATCGAAATTCCTACCGTCCGGTGGAATCTCGGATGTCGGAGACCTCTAGAAGGGTAGAACCATGCTTTCATGAAATGTTTTCATGTTTTTAATGGTTTTAAGTATGAAAGAAAAGGAGTTTTTACATGAAAAGTCTTTGGAGGAAAACCCAGGTTCGGCCGCCGAAAGTCAAGTTCGGCCGCCGAACATGCATGCGTTTTGGAGGCACGTTAGGCCCCCGAAAGCATGAGTGAGGAAAGTCCAGGTTCGGCCGCCGAACCTCATGTTCGGCCGCCGAACATGGCATGCATGCGGAGGCACATTCGGCCCCCGAACGTGGTCTGGCCAGCCACTATAAAAGGGTCCCTTAGCCGAAAACGGGCGAGTTTTTCCCCATTTTCGGCCAAGGTGAGCTTTCCGCCGCCCCTCACCCATTTTTGATGTTCTTCCTCTAAATCTTTCAAGATTTTCACTTGTTTTCCCTTGGTTTTGAAGATCTAAGCTTTTGAAACAAGTTTTGGAGCTTTGGGAACTCAGGAGCTCATTTTCGTGGATCTCCAAGTTTAGGTCGTCTCCCTTTCGATCTTCAAGAGGTAAGAGCCGATCTTAAGCTCCTTATGTGTTTTAAATAAGTTTTATGCAAGATCTATGGGTAGAAATGCATGTTAGGGTATATGTTAGGTTTATGGGTTTATGTTGTGATTTGAACAATGTATGTTGGAAATGTGTTGTTTGAAGTGTTGTAGTTGGGGTATATTATAGTTTGAGACCCCTAGGTGTGATGTATGACGTGTATGCATGTGTAGAAACAAGTTTATGCATGTTTTGAGGCGTTTTGGAGGCTGTGGACACAAGGGAGCCAAGTTTCTGCCCTTCGGCAGAAACTCAGGTTCGGCCGCCGAAGTGACTTTCGGCCGCCGAACCCCCTTGTGGAGGCAGTTTCGGCTGCCGAAGCCTGCCCCCGAAACTCAAGTTTCGTCTCTGTCTGGGAGGTTCGGCCGCCGAAAGTGCCGCCGAACCTGCATGACTTTCGGCTGCAGAGGGACTTTCGGCCGCCGAACCTGCCGCCGAAAGTGCCCTGTTCAGCCATTTCTTGCATGTTTTCATGTGATGTTTTCAGGATGTTTTAGGGGGTTTTTGGGGAGTATTTTAGAGTCATATTCATGTATGTTTGGTCCCTCATTTGAGTCCACCTGTGTAGGTTCGGACCCGAGGAACCGAGACCCCCAGCAGTGAGCCAGCTGCTTCAGAGTCTCTTCAGAGCTAGCCAGAGGTGAGTGGAATAAACTTTAAGTTTTAAAGCAAATTAATGAAATGTTTTAGCATGATTCACGCATCATGAATGCCATGAGATATATTAGGTTGTTTGCATTAGAATTCACGAATATGTTGCATTGCATACTTTGTTGTTGATGTGGATGAATGTTGAATGATCCATTAGCCCTTGTATGTCATGATAGCCTATGTGAGTCCAGGTGTGCCTGCTACGGCTCTACGCCCCTGGCACTATGACAGATTATGGAAGTCCGAGTGTGCCTGCTACGGCTCTACGCCCCCGGCATGTATAAGTAAGAAAGATAGGGGCTAAATGGTGACAAGTTCATCCTTGTTGTGAAATGTTTGTGTTATGGCGCATACATGAAAGCATGATTTAAATTGATGTTTTATTATTCTGCTCACTGGGCTCTAGTAGCTCACCCCACTCCCTTTATCCCCAGAGTTGCAGGTACAGGATAGATCAGGAAGTCGGCTAGAGTGAAGTTAAGTCATGTATGTTGTAATAGATAGTAGTGGACATGAACATGATGTAATGAGTATTTATGACCATGTAATGTAATGAATGATTTGATGATGTATTGAGGATTATAGTAGTGCTTGACCTAGAGGTGTGTGAATCCCCATTATGTACAGAGTGTTTAATGAGTAATGATGTTAATGACCATGATTATCCAAGCTGATATGTATGATGATGATACCCCATTGGAGTATTTGATGAGGACTCCAGTGTGGGGTTTATGTATGATTTTGTGCATGCACAGGTTTTGCTTGGATAAGAGAAAAGAAAAGTTTTTACAGATCATGTATATGTTGTTATGTATGGGATTCCACAGGTTTATAGGAGGTATGTAGGCTTGCTACGGGTCCCGGCGGCCTTAAGCCGATCTGGATCCTAGCGCCGGTAACGGGTCGGATTTCCGGGTCGTTACAGAGTGGTATCAGAGCCCTAGGTTCATATGGTCGGACCTAGAGTGTCGGGCTCATAGATGTTCTAGAAGGTCAAGCACACTAGGAAAATCATGTCCACTAGGATAGGATGTAGAGTCCTGTCTATATGATGATATGATATGCCATGAGGATATGCATGTGCATAAATGCTATGATGTGATGCTATGTATGTGATGAGGGTTCATGTGTTTCCACATGAACCATATGATGCTAATGATTGCTTATACTATGTGCTGTTTTTCAGAAGATAGAATGAGAGGAACTCGTCGATCTGCACGATTGACTGGAGTGCCACCTCAGGACGAGGGCGCTGATGCCCGTCCTCCAGCATTGCCTAGGGCAATGTCCAGTAGGTCCAACAGAGACAGAGTAGCTAGAGACCCTAGAAGGTCTTTGGATCTGGGTAGAAGCAGATCAGTAAGGGGAACAGTGCAGGGAGGAATGTCTGAGGATATGGAAGTAGATCAGAGGAGGGATGGCAGTCTCGGTGTGAGCATGCCGGAAGAGGGCATGGGAGAATCAGAAGGAGGCACTCAGGCCTCGAGTTATGTCCAGCCACATCACTACCCACCCTATTCACACCATCCAGGGTATTCGACGGGAGGTACATCGGATTACCCCAGTTTTAGCCCTTATCCTCCACATATGCCATACCCACCATACTCTCAGTACCCCATGTACCCACCTCCACCTCCCTATACCAGTACAGCAAACCCTACCCCAGGGGATGTTGCACCTCCACCACCACCAGTACCTACTGTCCCGGAAACACAAGTACCCAAACCTACCTCATCTGGAGGGAGCAAGGTCAAGATGACCGATTACATGAAGTTGGGTGCTCCTCAGTACAGAGCAGGCGATGACCCATTTGAGTATCTGAGCAGGGTCAAGACTATTACAGATGAGATAGGGGCTGATGACAGTAGAGCCATTCAGATGGCTGGGTTCACACTGGAGTGCAAGAAGGCACGTGGTTGGTTTAAGAACTATGTGGACCCGAGAGCGGACAGTATGTCCTGGGAGGAGTTCGCAAATGAGTTTGCAGGATGGGCTTTCCCTGAGAGCTCTAGAGAGCAGAAGATGATAGAATTCGAACAGTTGAGGCAGACTGAACAGATGAGTGTGGAGGAGTACACAGACAGGTTCCTGGAGTTGTTGCCATATGCTGGGCAGAATTTGGACACAGATCAAAAGAAGTCAAGGAGATATATTATGAGGCTGCACTCCAGGTATTCCTCTTTGATACAGTCAGCAGAGAGGGAGAGTTTCCATGCCATAGTGGATATAGCTAGGAGAATGGAGGCTAGTGCTATCGTTGAGGGGAAGGTAAAACAGTCAGTGGCACAGTCTTCTGGTTTCAAGACCCCAGGTGGGGAAAGGTTAGACTCTTCTTCTTTGAGTGCAGCAGTTGCAGGCAGTAAGAAGTGGGACAGAGGCCACAGAAAATCTAAGAAGAATAAGTTCTGGAACAAGATCAAGTCAGGTCTGGGTTTAGGCAGTGGCTCAAGCTCTGGCGCAGAGGTTACAGCATGTATGAGATGTGGGAGACCACACAAGGGAGTATGTCTGGCAGGGACAAACACATGTTTCAGATGCGGACAGGCGGGTCATTTGGCTCGAGATTGTCCTAGAGCAGCCTTTGCAGCACCGTCTCAGCAGACAGCCTCCGGCAGTGTGGTGCAGCCAGTAGCTCCAGCCGCAACACAGGCCAGTGGCAGAGGCAGAGGGAGAGGGTCAGCCTCTTCATCAGCAGGATACAGAGGTGAAGGTCCATCAGCTCCGGCACGGATCTTCACTATGACTCAGCAGGAGGCCAACACATCCAACACTGTGGTGGCAGGTAATCTCATCATTGGTTGTTCTGATGTGTATGCCTTAATGGACCCGGGTGCATCTCATTCTTTTATTGCTCCGAGAGTCGTGGAGAGGGTAGGATTGATGGTCTCTGGGTTAGAGTGTCCCCTATGGGTCAGTGGACCCAAGTGTGACCCGTCAGTGGCAGAGGCAGTCTGCCAATGTAGTCCAGTTTTCATAGAGGGAAGATGCCTTTCCGCCGACCTCGTGGTTCTAGATTTGACAGATTTTGACGTCATTCTAGGGATGGATTGGTTATCGACCCATGGTGCTACCTTGGACTGTAGAGACAAGGTAGTCAGATTCAGAGATCAGGATGGGTCAGAGGTCGTCTTCAGAGGAGACAAGAGGGGTACACCTAGAGGTCTGATCTCAGCTCTTCAGGCTCGTAGGTTGCTTAGGAGGGGATGTCAGGGGTTTCTAGCTCATGTGAGGGAGTTAGATAGTCATGTCAGAGAGCCCGCCTCAGTGCCTGTGGTGAGTGAGTTCTTAGATATTTTCCCAGACGAGCTGCCAGGGTTACCACCTGCTAGGGAGATAGAGTTCGAGATAGAACTGATGCCTGGAACCCGACCGATTTCTATCCCTCCCTACAGGATGGCACCAGCTGAATTGAAAGAACTGAAGGAACAGTTGCAAGAGCTGGTAGATAAGGGTTTCATCCGACCGAGTACTTCACCTTGGGGTGCTCCGGTTTTGTTTGTGAGGAAGAAGGATGGATCCCTCAGACTTTGTATCGACTACAGACAGTTGAACAAGGTCACTACCAAGAACAAGTACCCTTTGCCGAGGATCGACGATCTATTCGACCAGCTAGCAGGAGCAGGTTGTTTCTCCAAAATAGATCTGAGATCAGGGTACCATCAGTTGAGGATAAGGAATGAAGATGTACCGAAGACAGCTTTCAGGACCAGGTATGGGCACTATGAGTTCCTTGTGATGCCGTTTGGGTTGACCAACGCCCCTGCAGCATTCATGGACCTCATGAACAGGGTATTCAGTCAGTATCTGGATCACTTCATTATTGTCTTCATAGATGATATCTTAGTGTATTCCAGAAATGCAGAGGAGCATGCCCATCACCTGAGGACAGTTTTGCAGACCTTGAGAGAGCATGGCTTGTATGCCAAGTTCTCCAAGTGTGAGTTTTGGCTTAGGAGCATTTCATTCTTGGGGCACATTGTGTCAGAACAGGGTATTGAAGTAGACCCCAAGAAGGTAGAGGCTGTAGCTAACTGGCCTAGACCCACCACAGTGATCGAGATCAAGAGTTTTCTGGGTTTAGCAGGTTACTACAGGAGGTTCGTTCAGGACTTCTCAAAGATTGCTGCTCCTATGACCAAATTGACAAAGAAGAATCAGAAGTTCATATGGACCGATCAGTGTGAGGAAAGCTTTGAGGAGCTTAAGAGGAGGTTGACTTCAGCACCGGTGTTAGCTCTGCCAAAAAGTGATGATGACTTCTCAGTATATTGTGATGCGTCCCGTGTGGGACTGGGTTGTGTGCTAATGCAAAATGAGAGGGTGATCGCTTATGCTTCTAGGCAGCTGAAGAAGCATGAGCTGAATTACCCCACACATGACCTAGAGATGGCAGCAGTGATCTTTGCACTCAAGATGTGGAGGCATTACCTCTATGGGGTAAAGTGTGAGATCTTCACAGATCATAAGAGCCTGCAGTACATCCTGAGTCAGAGAGAACTGAACTTGAGGCAGAGGAGATGGGTAGAGCTGTTGAGTGACTATGATTGCAAGATTCAGTACCATCCGGGTAAGGCGAATGTTGTGGCAGACGCCCTAAGCCGGAAATCACTCGGCAGTCTATCCCACATTTCAGCAGAGAGGAGGCCGGTGGTGAAGGAGTTCCACAGACTTATGAGTGAGGGATTACAGTTGGAGTTGTCTGGCACAGGTGCCTTAGTGGCTCAGATGAGAGTGACACCCGTGTTTCTGGAGCAGGTAGCTCAGAAACAGCATGAGGACCCAGAGTTGGTCAGGATAGCCAGAACGGTTCAGTCAGGCCAGAGTAATGAGTTCAAGTTTGATGATAAGGGGATCCTCCGCTACGGGAACAGATTATGTGTGCTAGATGACATTGGTCTGAAGGGAGATATTATGGGGGAAGCCCATAATACCAGGTATAGTGTTCACCCTGGAGCCACCAAGATGTATCAGGATCTGAAGAGAGTGTATTGGTGGCCAGCTATGAAGAAGGACGTGGCACTGTTCGTGTCAGCCTGCGATGTGTGTCAGAGGGTGAAACTAGAGCATCAGAAGCCGGTTGGAATGTTGAATCCACTACCGATTCCAGAGTGGAAATGGGAGAATATAGCTATGGACTTCGTAGTGGGGTTACCGGCGACGTCCAACAGATTGGACTCCATATGGGTGATTGTGGACAGACTCACCAAATCTGCTCACTTCCTCCCTGTCAGGAGTGGTTACTCTGTGGACAAGTTGGCGCAGGTGTACGTAGATGAGATTGTCAGACTGCATGGGGTCCCGGTATCTATAGTGTCAGATAGAGGGCCCCAGTTCACCTCCAGGTTTTGGCGGAGTCTGCAGAACGCTATGGGTACCAGATTAGACTTCAGTACTACCTTCCACCCATAGACAGACGGACAATCAGAGAGGACCATCCAGACAATAGAGGATATGCTCAGAATGTGTGTGCTAGATTTTGGCGGTTCTTGGAGGCAGCATCTACCTTTGGTGGAGTTTGCCTACAATAACAGCTATCATGCTAGCATAGGGATGGCTCCATATGAAGCTTTGTATGGGAGGAAGTGCAGATCACCTATCTGCTGGGAGGAAGTAGGAGAGAGGACTCTTGCGGGTCCGGAGTTAGTAGAGCTTACCAGCAGGGTGGTACCCATAATCAGAGAGAGGATCAAGACTGCTGCTAGTCGGCAGAAGAGTTATGCAGATATCCGCAGAAGACAGCTAGAGTTTCAGGAGGGGGATTTGGTTTTGCTCAAGGTGTCTCCTATGAAAGGAGTGGTTCGGTTCGGGAAGAAGGGTAAGTTAGCTCCACGGTACATCGGTCCTTTCGAGGTGCTTCAGAGGGTCAGTAATGTGTCGTACAAGCTAGACTTGCCTGCTTCGATGGAGAGAATCCATCCGGTTTTCCATGTTTCTATGTTGAGGAAGTTTGTGTCAGATCCGAGCAAGGTTCTTAGTGAGCCTGATGCAGAGATCCAAGAGGATCTCACCTATGTTGAACAGCCAGTACGGATCATAGACACCCAGATCAGAAAGTTAAGAAACAAGGAAATCCCGATGGTGAAAGTCCTGTGGAACCACCACAATTTGGAGGAATGTACCTGGGAGACACGGGAGTCCATGCTCCAGCAATATCCCCACCTCTTTTAAGGTTAGTCCCTATGTGTTTTATATGTATGTGTGTATGTTATGTTGTTGTTAGGCTATGTACTAGTCGAGGAACATTCGGGGACGAATGTTCTTAAGGGGGGGAGAATGTAATACCCGGCTAGACTCCGGTATCGGAATTCCTACCGTCCGGTGGAATCTCGGATGTCGGAGACCTCTAGAAGGGTAGAACCATGCTTTCATGAAATGTTTTCATGTTTTTAATGGTTTTAAGTATGAAAGAAAAGGAGTTTTTACATGAAAAGTCTTTGGAGGAAAACCCAGGTTCGGCCGCCGAAAGTCAAGTTCGGCCGCCGAACATGCATGCGTTTTGGAGGCACGTTAGGCCCCCGAAAGCATGAGTGAGGGAAGTCCAGGTTCGGCCGCCGAACCTCATGTTCGGCCGCCGAACATGGCATGCATGCGGAGGCACATTCGGCCCCCGAACGTGGTCTGGCCAGCCACTATAAAAGGGTCCCTTAGCCGAAAACGGGCGAGTTTTTCCCCATTTTCGGCCAAGGTGAGCTTTCCGCCGCCCCTCACCCATTTTTGATGTTCTTCCTCTAAATCTTTCAAGATTTTCACTTGTTTTCCCTTGGTTTTGAAGATCTAAGCTTTTGAAACAAGTTTTGGAGCTTTGGGAACTCAGGAGCTCATTTTCGTGGATCTCCAAGTTTAGGTCGTCTCCCTCTCGATCTTCAAGAGGTAAGAGCCGATCTTAAGCTCCTTATGTGTTTTAAATAAGTTTTATGCAAGATCTATGGGTAGAAATGCATGTTAGGGTATATGTTAGGTTTATGGGTTTATGTTGTGATTTGAACAATGTATGTTGGAAATGTGTTGTTTGAAGTGTTGTAGTTGGGGTATATTATAGTTTGAGACCCCTAGGTGTGATGTATGACGTGTATGCATGTGTAGAAACAAGTTTATGCATGTTTTGAGGCGTTTTGGAGGCTGTGGACACAAGGGAGCCAAGTTTCTGCCCTTCGGCAGAAACTCAGGTTCGGCCGCCGAAGTGACTTTCGGCCGCCGAACCCCCTTGTGGAGGCAGTTTCGGCTGCCGAAGCCTGCCCCCGAAACTCAAGTTTCGTCTCTGTCTGGGAGGTTCGGCCGCCGAAAGTGCCGCCGAACCTGCATGACTTTCGGCTGCAGAGGGACTTTCGGCCGCCGAACCTGCCGCCGAAAGTGCCCTGTTCAGCCATTTCTTGCATGTTTTCATGTGATGTTTTCAGGATGTTTTAGGGGGTTTTTGGGGAGTATTTTAGAGTCATATTCATGTATGTTTGGTCCCTCATTTGAGTCCACCTGTGTAGGTTCGGACCCGAGGAACCGAGACCCCCAGCAGTGAGCCAGCTGCTTCAGAGTCTCTTCAGAGCTAGCCAGAGGTGAGTGGAATAAACTTTAAGTTTTAAAGCAAATTAATGAAATGTTTTAGCATGATTCATGCATCATGAATGCCATGAGATATATTAGGTTGTTTGCATTAGAATTCACGAATATGTTGCATTGCATACTTTGTTGTTGATGTGGATGAATGTTGAATGATCCATTAGCCCTTGTATGTCATGATAGCCTATGTGAGTCCAGGTGTGCCTGCTACGGCTCTACGCCCCTGGCACTATGACAGATTATGGAAGTCCGAGTGTGCCTGCTACGGCTCTACGCCCCCGGCATGTATAAGTAAGAAAGATAGGGGCTAAATGGTGACAAGTTCATCCTTGTTGTGAAATGTTTGTGTTATGGCGCATACATGAAAGCATGATTTAAATTGATGTTTTATTATTCTGCTCACTGGGCTCTAGTAGCTCACCCCACTCCCTTTATCCCCAGAGTTGCAGGTACAGGATAGATCAGGAAGTCGGCTAGAGTGAAGTTAAGTCATGTATGTTGTAATAGATAGTAGTGGACATGAACATGATGTAATGAGTATTTATGACCATGTAATGTAATGAATGATTTGATGATGTATTGAGGATTATAGTAGTGCTTGACCTAGAGGTGTGTGAATCCCCATTATGTACAGAGTGTTTAATGAGTAATGATGTTAATGACCATGATTATCCAAGCTGATATGTATGATGATGATACCCCATTGGAGTATTTGATGAGGACTCCAGTGTGGGGTTTATGTATGATTTTGTGCATGCACAGGTTTTGCTTGGATAAGAGAAAAGAAAAATTTTTACAGATCATGTATATGTTGTTATGTATGGGATTCCACAGGTTTACAGGAGGTATGTAGGCTTGCTACGGGTCCCGGCGGCCTTAAGCCGATCTGGATCCTAGCGCCGGTAACGGGTCGGATTTCCGGGTCGTTACAGGTTTTATTTGAAAATTCTGGCGACAGGATAATCTCTTTCGTTTCCACAAACGATGCCAATTGATGAACTAAGATCTGGTGGGGTGGCCAGATGCGGATACCTGGACAGCGGCTCGATTCCATGGATTGCTTGTTGACTCATGATTATTTTCTTATAGGTCTCTCCATATATGATCTTGAGGAAGGGAACCTCCAAAATATGAAAGGACGGACAAGGGTCTACGGGGTGCTTCCGGTGGAGACTCTCTGACACTCAACTTAGATCTAGAATCATTTTTAGAGACGCATTAATACAAAAAGAAGATAAATGACGAAGGAGCATTCAAAAAGGATTTCTAGAGGGCATGTATTATGAGAGTTCTTCTATGAATGTGTGTAAGAGAGAGATTTTGAGGGAAGGACTCTTAAAAAAGAGATTAACCCCTTTTTTGGGCTAGATCAGGGATATATATAATGGATAGTCATTCTAATGGTATCCATTGTCAAGTCCCATCAGATCGGATGGCTCATAAATGACTGGTAGATTCAACCCATATCCTATTTATCGTGTACGTCATGTTAGTCAGTTTCTCTGCACGCACATAAAAAAATTTCATTTGTGAATAAATACAATAAATATAATTTCATTCGTAAACAAATATAAAAAAATTTTAACGAATCAAATTAATTTAAATTTATTTACACCGGATTATTCACTTTTATTTTTAAGTCCAAAAACCTCTATAAGACTACACATCAATCATGCACGTTGATATATGCACACTAATATATATGTCAAAAATTTCCAGTTAAAGGATAGACTCTTAGTTATGGATAAGCCCAATCAAAATCATTCACTTTATAAGTTGTAAGATAAATATTATTATTATTAATTGTCCTATAAGGTTGACATATTTGAAACCAGAATGACAAAGTTGACTTACATTTGATAATAAGAAAGAGATTAATTGAAAAATAAAAAATATGGATAAAAAACAAAAAAAAATAATTAAAAATAAGAATGATATGAAAATTGTAATTGATGGGTAGCCGTACAAGGAGAAAAATAAATTAATGTCATCATTCATCTTCTAGAAAGAAAAAGAATTTCAACGATCAATTATTTTCGTATTAATTAAAAAACAAATATATAAAAAGTAAGTGTATAATCATCTACCCTTTCTTGTTTGATCTTAAAAAACTGAAAAATAATTTCTTATAAATAATCATAAAATTTAAAAAATTCAATCACAAAATACAAATTTATTGACAAATTACAAGATACAGACTCCCATACTAAATAAAATCACACCTTTTTTTTTATAAGAAAAAAATACACGGATTATGATCCGTCTTCCAAAACTAAGCAAAGAAAAAATAAAACACCTGCCCATGCATGCATGCATGCATAGCCAAACTGCTGAAACTAAGACACAGAGGATAGATATGGCTCCTTGGAGTTAGGAACCACCTTAAAAGCTTCAAAAATTGAAGCTGGCTCAGGTTCATGCATGCCCGTTGAGAGTTCAAGGCTGGTTGTGAAGCTTTTACACTTCGACCCAAGACTCTTCTCCCCTGAATAATATAGTTTTCCTCAAGCCTCTAACTTGTATCTTATCAGGTAGGTCGTCTCGCCTTGTATAGAAGAGCACAGAATCACCAGCACGGAGACCATACTCCGCCACAAATGGATGCCAAGAAGCTGGGGGAACTGTCGGTTTTGGATGAGGACCAGTATTGCGGGTGGCGAGGGGAAACTCCCATCGCTTGCCATTCTTATCGAATGAAATGATGAACTTACTCACATGACCATTTTGATCAAGAATTGGATATCTCTGCAGGACATCGCTTGGAACAATCAGCTGAAGCTCAAGATCAGTTTTCGTGAGCAGCTTGCTAAATAGCACGACTGTGTTTGGATCATTGATGGGGATGATGCCCTGCATTTTTTCTTTTGGAAAAGATTGAATGCTGATATATATGCTTGAAGAAAGCTTAATTTGCTGAAGAACAACAAAGAAAAAGATATGAATTGAAACTTGCAGCTTGAAATCCCTTATTTATAATTGCAGGGATGACCACTGTCACTGTCACTTTCAACGGGGCCGCTAATGTTGTAAAGCAGAAACAGGCCGAGGTAGGTAGGTAGCTAGATTTCAAAATCTCAAATCCCACTATAATTCTTGGATGAAGGTTCAAAGAAAGCTCATGGCTTGATATTCTTAGTACATTAAATTAAAATTAAATTTTATTTACACTGATTAGGTTATTAAGCAGTAAAATATTTTTAACGATCGAATTATGGATTTAAGAGAGAAAAGTTTAGAAACTCTAGTATATGGCCAGTATCTCTTAGTGTTGGCACTGCAACTACTGCCCCCATCATGGACGTTTATTTGGTCAATGACGGCGGCTTGTTGTCGCAAAACAGGACGTGCATTGGCAAAATTTTGTTGTATAATTTCTCTTTAGTAGAAGAAAAAACCAGCAAGTGAAAATGAGTGGCTGAAAGCCTTTTGATAAATTAGACGCGTAGTAGAAGAGCATTGGGTACGGACAAATTCACTCTGAAATTTTAAAATTTTTTTATGATATATAGGTAGTTTTTTTTTAAATATACAAAATTATCATTAAATCCCTACATATTTAAAAAATTTACAAACTCATCCTTATTTCAAAATTATTTAATTAAATCATCATTATATTTTATAATTTCAAATTCTTTAATCCATTTATCAAAATAGTTTTATTATTTAGTCTCTCATCTTCTATATTATTTTTCAATTTAAAAAATTATTTTTCATTTTCAAGATTTCAAATCTTCGCTTAATTTTTTCTTAGGTTATTCACACATTGTTTAATTTATTTTAATATATCATTTTTATTATTAAGTTATAAGCTTTTTTATTTATTTCATTTAGTTATTAATATATTTATACGATTAAAATTATATGAAAATAATTTTTAATGGGTTAGAATACTTTAAAAAAAAATAAATTGCCATAATAAATTATGTATTAAAATATTATATTATTTTAATAATTTTTTTATAAATTTGCATATTACAATAATAGCAAAAAGAAATTTTTCAATAATATTTTTATTAAAAGTCAACTCCATATTGATGAACTATAAATAATTAACCAATAATATATATTAAAAGATATATTTGTAATTATTGATAATGATATCATTAAATATATACTTTTACTAATGATTATAATTTAATTATAATAGTTTATTATTTTTTATAAAAATTTATTTTTTAAATATAAAATTTTCACATATATTAAAAATTATAATTTATTTTATTAATTTTTAATTACACTATTTTAAAAATATTAAATATTAAAACATATTTTGAATATTATGAATATTTATTTAAAAAATAATAATTAATGATAAGTTTGATAAGAAATAATATAAAATTAAATAAAATTATAATAGTTAATTATATATTATTATAACAAAAGGGAGTTAACAATAATTTTAGAATAATAATAAAAAATTAATCAAATAACAAAACAGTAGGTATTTATTTAAATTAAATTTCTAAATTAAATTACTGTATTCGTAATTAATTGAGTACTTGTAAGAATTGTAAAAAAAATAAAAATAAAATAAATTCATAGAGCTTAGCAAGATGTCATAGTTGAGCAATAAATGATCCATGAAAATATAGATATGAACAGAAATATTATTCTGACTTGTAAAGTTAGTTCATGTTTGCATCAAAATCCATATCTAAATTGTAATAATAATAATCTGTGGGTCCCAATCAATTATAGATAGCCAGATTGACGTTGGTTGAATTTTTGCAAGGGTACGTGCGAAACCACACTCTTTCACTGCTTAGATTCGGCGGCGTCGGTAGATAACATTATTGTCTTCTTTTTGGAAGTTTTCGCTATAAAATCTTTATGAGTTGTTATCAAACTCATATGCGCATGCTTTTATCTTATGCCATCCCATGGTCTTGGTAGCATGTTCGTAGGGTTCTAGAAAGTTCTAGTATATTCATATTTAGTAGATTTTAGTGTATTTTTTAACACACTTTTATATCTAGATATTTTATAAATAGACTTTCTGTATATACTGAAAATACTTTTCACAATACCGTATTCAATACAAATAAAGTATTTTCTATCAAAATAAGATGATATCAGAGCGGGTTATTTCTCTTTAGTCTTTAGCTTTTTTTTCTCGTCCCGAAAATTTTCTCTAGATCGAGAAATGACAGAGAGTAACTCCGACGAGAGGCGTCTCCAAAACAATCGTCGACAACACATTGACGCTGCAAAACTATAGATGACAATCTGGCGATGGTTCTCATTTCCATTCAATTAAACGACATTAATTATAGAGGCTAGAATCGCGTGATGAAAATTGCTCTCGGTGCTAAGAACAGGCTCGCATTCGTAGAAGAAAAAATTATTGAATCTAAAGATGGATCTGAAAATTACAAGAAGTGAGATGATGCAATTACAGGGTAACGTCATGAATTCTCAACTCTACCTCAAAGGATCTCGTTGGAAGCTTCTTGTATGCCACCACCACTCGAGAACTTTGGGTCGAATTAGAAGAACGACATGGCGAGAGCAACGGGCTGATGATTTATCAAATCAAGCAAAGAATAACATCGATCTCCTAAGAGAATCTCTCGATGAAGACGTATTACAGTAAATTAAAGCAACTGTTGGATGAATTAGCCAATATTGTCCCGATTTCTCCATGCAGTTATGGATAAGAGAAACTTACCAATCATCTAATGAAATTTCTAATGGGACTCAACAATGCCTTCGACTAGGTTCAACCCCAAGTATTGCTTCTGGATCCATTATTGCCAGTGAACAATGCCTTCTCGATGGTTCTGCGAGTATAGTCTCAAAAGCAAGTTCAAACCAACCTCATAAAGCATACTGAGGTTACTACCCTAGTTGTCTGATCTCAAGGTAATATGTGTGATTACAGGAGATATGGCACGAGAAAGGGCCATTGTGATTACTGCGATTTAGATGGACATACACGAGTGGTGTGCTTCAAGCTAATCGGTTATCCAGAATGGTTCAAGAACAAGAATAAACAATTTACTAATCCAGGGGCATTCAAACCAAGATACGCATCTCATATGTCACACATCGAGTATCATAACATAGAATCAGTCCCAAAAATACCATTAGCAGGCGCTAAATCGGTTGCCACCACTGAATTGAACAAAATGGAAAAGGTCAATGCAAAGCTCAAACTACTGCAGCAAGAGATAAGTAGGTTGATCAAAGGTAAAGTAGTTCCTGTGATAAATATAGTCAATTCACATTTAGGCTACTCTTACAATCTAACCGATTGTTTTGGTAATAACCTCAACCCCTCTCATTTCAATCATAAAGTTTCTTCTTCGGTTTTTGCTTATTGTGCCATGATAACTGAAACAGAGGCATGGATTGTTGATGCTGGTATATTAGATCATGTCACAAAGTAACTATGCACTCGCCGAATGGCTCTTCCACACAAGTTTCACACACTGGAACTATAGAATTACACACGTATATGAAATTAATTGATTAATTGACAAAATTACAAGATACAAACTCCCACACTAAAATCACACCTTTTTTTTATAAGAAAAAAATACACTGATTATGATTCGTCTTCCAAAACTAAGCAAAGAAAAAATAAAACACTATTTAGTTTGAATAAATTTAGCTATCTCATTCACAACAACATTCTACAACTGAAGTATAGGTAAAGAAGTGGGCTGATACCCATAAAAGACTTCAAAAGGGGACATTTTCAGAGCTGAATGATGGTTGGTATTGTACCACCACTCAGTGATAAGTAACCGCTTAGTCCATGAATGGGGTTGCTAATAAGAAAGACATCTCAAGTGCCCTTCCAAGTTTTGGTTCAACCTTTCAGTTTGGCCATCAGTCTCCTAGTGATATGCTGAGCTATAGGCCACCTTGATACTCAACTTCCTTAATAACTCTCTTCAAAATAAACGAGTGAAAATCTTACTCTTGTCCGTTCTAATGGAAGTTGACAACCCGTGAAGTTTAAAGACATTATCCAAGAATACTTCTATGATGGAAGCAGAAAAATGATGCTTTAGTGCAATAAAATGCCCATATTTAGTAAACTTACGGATGACAATCAAAATGGTATCCAATCCTTTTGACATGGGCAGTTGCTCTATAAAAAAAATTTACCTATTTAATTTTATTGAAAAAACTGAGAATCAATAACCAATTTTATATATGTGTTTTGTATATTAGCAATTTTCCTTATAAGCATATATATATATATATACCTTATAATTTTTAATAATAATAAATCAAAACGAAATTAAAATTTGGATTTAATATAAAAAGAATTCAATAAAATGGCAAAAAGTCTAAATTAACTCTTAAAATCTGAATTTTTTTTTTGTCAAAATAAAATTAAAAATTTTATTTTTTAAGTTTTAATAAGTGATACCAGAATAAAATATTATATACAATTTCTGTAATTTAAATATTAAGTATTATTTATTATTTTTAACTACAACAAAAAAATTAGAAAATACAAAAATATAAGAATAAAAATAGTAAATAGTTTTAATATTTAATATTACAAAAAAACTTTATCATTAAAATAATTTTTTATTTAAATGTAAATTTAAGGTTTTATATTATGCTTATTTAAACACTGTTGAGCAAATTATGGGTACTTTTTATAGAACCATATCCAACAACTTAGATTTTGAATAAAATTAGTGAATTTATGTTTCTCTAACATTGATAATTAAGAATAAATTACACTTTAATTCTTAATTTTTAATATATTTAATTAACCAATTCCTATATTTTTAAAATTATATATTTAAATCTCTTTATAATCAGTTGGTCTAAATTAGAAGTCTTTCTATCTATTTTTAATATTAAAAGTATAACAATATCTGTATTACTCTTTCTAAATAAATAAATTACACTTAAATTTTTAAATTTTAATATAATTAATTAATCAATCGTTGTATTTTTTAAATCATACACTTAAATTTCTCTATAATTAATCCATCTTGATCTATTATAATTTAAACATTTTAATTCTTCATTTTTTATTTAAAATCATAATTAAATCTTTATTAACTTTTATCTATAATATTTTATTTAACTAATTTTTAATATTTTTTATTCTTCAATTTTTATTAATTAAAATACTTTAATATTTATAATTTTAAAACTTTTAAAAAATATTTATAATTTCAACTATTTTTAAGTAATATTAAATAATTTTTAAATAGATTATAAACTTTTATAAAATTTATTTTAATGATTGAATATCTATTAATTTTGAATTAATATTTATAATGGATAAAAAAATTTAATTTTAAATAAATTAAATATAAATAAAATTAATAATTTAATTTTAAAAATATAAAAATTAATCATTTAATTGTATTAAAACTTTACGAAAGTGATCAGCACCGCGATTTTATGGAGCTGAGCTCACAGTCAGCAAAGAAATGCGTGTGTCGGATGACGTAAGCAGCGTAGCTGAGCTGAGTGAAGCTCACCATCACAGCCGCAATTTTGGATGGTCAGGTGTTAAAGATAACCTCAAAATAATACAATCATTTTTTGGCTTTATGTTGACCATACTCAAGTGAACTCAAGCAAACCATAGAATCTGGGAGATTCTCTCTTGTGGGACCCACTTATCCAATATGTCCCCAACGTGGATCTCTTTTATTTTTCCAATTTTTTTTATCCACTTGCTTACCATTACGCGGCAGCCGCTATTAATTATTATTACAATAATTTTTGTTATTTTTTATTATTTTAAAATTATTATCCATTTTTTAATTAATTATTATAATCTTATTAAATTATATTTTATTTTTAAAACCATTCATTAATTAAATATTATTAAATTTAAAACTGAAAAAAATTAAATTTCAAAACATTTCAAAATCTGATAATAAAGATATAAAATTTGTGATGCTTCATTAAGCACGTTTCTTTATGTTTAAAAATTTTTATTCAACGCTTTAATGTGTTTAATGATTTATACATAAATAAACATATAATTTGTAAATTAATTTTTAAATAAATAAATTATTTTTTATAATTAACTCCGATTAAAATTTAAATTCGACTTTTCACCACTCTAATATGAAATTAAAATTCATTAATATGAGTTTTTTAATCTAACATAACACAATATATCCAAAAAAAATAATAATTAAAAAAACTATCTAAATTACAAGTATAATACAAACAAACTGGTTTTTTTTTTATTATTAATGATAAAAATATTATACAAGCTTACAACCCAAACAACACTTCAACAAGCAAGTTGATTACAGCAAACCAACACATACATAAACCACTATCAACTTATCCTAAGTTCATCTAAAAATTCTTTTTATAAATTTATTTGAAGAAAATTTTTATTCGCACTAAACTTATATTATAATATATTTTTATGAGAAAAACTTACCATAATTTTAATATATATGACATTTTTATCGATAAATTTACCTTTAATTTTAAATTAATTAGACTCACAATTTATTCAAATTAAAAACATACTCAAAATAAAAACTAACTCACAAAACATTCATCGTCATGCAATTGGAACCCAGCTCCCCATAAGCTTTGTCTCAGCTCTAATGGTGTACGATCGCTCTCCAGTAGCTTCATCAAGCTCCATTGTCAAGATGATTTTGTTACCCTTACGAAGATTCTTGCTACGTACAAACTGAAGCCAATCTCCAGTGAGTTCAGGTTTTCTGTATCTCTCGCCATTGTTACTATTGCGAAGGCAGAGTCTGAAGTTCCAGTGTTCATGGATATTATCAGCACTAGTAGCTTCAAACTCCATAGCATTTTGTCCCTCAGGGATTTGAATACCCCACAAGCTAGCAGTTGGAAATGCTAATCGATAATCAACATCTGTTTGAGATAGGACTTTGTCGATGATCTCTTCCCTTACCATAATGACTATTAGTTTTTTTGGAATTGAAGAAGATGATAAGCTGGTTAAGTAGAGGCTTAGAACAAGCGAGAAGTGTGAGTTATTCTTTAGAATCATATCATATTTATAGAGAGAAATCAACCCTTTTTAAATAATATTATATTTCTTTTTAATGATGAAGACAAATATTTCATTTTCAGTAACTCATGATATTAAACTGTAGAATTGGATAATCTTTTGTTAGCTTTGAGCACATGTGATCTTTGTCATATCATACCTGAGAAAAGAAGAATGATGTTTTCTTATGAAAATTTCTTAGTCAAAATAAATCTTTGGATTAAAACTCTCTTTGTTTCACTGAAATTATTTCTCAAATTTTTTTTTATATATTTTTTTAACATATGAGACAGCCTAATTAATTATTTTAAAAAAAAAAATTTTTAAACATCAAATATATTATTAATATATTTAAAAAAATAAATTTTTTTTTAAAAGAGAGTCGTTTGCTGAAATTTCAGCATAAAATTTTGTGTATCAAGTTCACATGCAGTATTGTTTTGTACATAATATTATTTAGGAGAGCAGTTTAATATCAATTTCAATTTCTACTAACTATATACTTATTTATTTATTTATTTATTTTCTTATACTTAGCGTACATAAATTTTTAAACCATTAAATTCCCTTTCATCTCCAAACCTACCGCAAGCATGGAGTACCCACAAATTGGACTTGATTACAAGCCGGCACAACCGCACGAGCTACCCAGCCGGATCTGAAAAGTTTTTTTTTTTTGTTTTTTCTAATAATATAAAGCAAAAGGGTGATTATCCTATCCGTCTCTCAACTTTAAAAAATTGTTATATTTTTTTTATTATAATCACAACTATTATTTTATTAGATCGGACGTAGACAGTCTTTGGCAAGTGTATCAGGCAGCTCATAAATGACCGGCAGGTTCAGCTCATACCCTGTCTATCGTGTATATCATGCTAGTCAGATATTTTGCACGCACATTTAATACTTTGGAGGGAGTTAGAGGGGTTGACCATCGAGTTGGAGGTTAGTGCCTTACCCTGGTTTCACCCGATCTATATAGAGGTGAGTTCCTTCCGATCATTGAGGTCGGCCATGCCTGCATTCAATACCTCATTATAGTATGAGTTTTGAAGAGATTTGTCCATCCATTTTAGGATTTGAAGAGGTCGGTCAAGGTTTGTATTTGTCTTCAGACAGTGAGGTCGGTAGTCTCCATATTTAATTTTCGTTTATAGTACAAGTCTTGAAGTGATCGGCCTATTCATTCTGGGCATTGGTGAAGTCAGGAGTATTGGTGGTCTAATCTTCATACTCCATAGATCGGGTTTTCCACTGCCCAGTCGAACTAGATGGAAAAGTCCACACGTACCTTTCAAATCTCATGTACACGTGTCACGATCTTAACAGACCCTATTTTTTAGAGACAATCAGCAAGAAGAGGAGGCTGGTAAAGGAGTCTGAGCTGGTCCATTTGCGGAAGGGAACTTCGTCTTCCTTGCCTCCGAAAAAGCCCTCATCGGATAAAGCGAGCAAAGGCAAGGTCAAGGAGAGCTCATCTCAAGGGGCCAACGGCAATCTTCCGACCGCCATGATTTCCAATGAGTTGGGGGTACCTTTTCAACTGAGCCCCTACTTCCATTGCCTAGCTGCTTAGCAATCACGTCTTCGAGCTGTCCCCGAATTTGACTGATCCTCAAGTTGTGAGCACAATTTTTTGAGTAGTTCAATCCATCGAGCAGTCGGCTTCATTTACTTCCCAGAAGAAAGATGACCTTTTGAGTGCCTCCAAAAGACAAATCCTTCTTGTAAGTCTTTCTTACTATTTTTCTTGCTTTTGAATTTTTAGTCATTTTCTGACTTGTCTTCTTGCTTTGTAGCTTCTTAGTGCTTTATTAGAGCTGGAGTGTGAAAAGGCCAATTCCCGAGAGGCTGCCCTTCGTGATATCGAGAAGGCTAAGGAAGAGGAGGTTGCGCAGGTAATCATTGTTCTGAAAAGTTAGTATAAAGAGGAGATGAGCCGGCTAGAAGGGCTTCTCCAAGATAACCAAGCTCAGGGTGAGAAGATTGCTCTCTTGGAAGTGCAACTTGTTGAAAAGAGATATGCCGCAAAAATCAGGTTTGCTTAGGAGAAGGCTTCTGCAGATGAGAGAGAGAAAAGCCTCTCTGCCCGGTTAGTCTAGTTTGAGGAGGAAATACAATGGCTGTCCGGGGAGTTAGAGGAGGCAAAGGTGGAGTTGAGTAGGGCTCGAGGGGACTTGGGTGCTTCTGAAGCTGTGAGGAGGCAGCTTAAGAGCAAGGTCAATGAGCTTACTGTTCGATGCAAAGATTACGAGAAAAAGATTGTGGATGCTTGAGAGAATGCAAAGGTGGTCGTTTGGAGTTTAAATACAAAGTTTTTTAGCAGTCTACTTATTTCTATGCAACGGGTTTCAATGATGGCCTTCGGACAGCTCAGGAGTCTCCTACTGTCTCACTCAGTGCTCTTTGTGCCGTAGAGTATGATTCTGATGGTAAGGAGGTGCAATATGGCCCTGATAACCGTGCTCTCCCCAAAATTCATCCTCATGCTCCTCAAGAGGCCTTAGCCCATTTGGTAGCTAAGTTTGATTAGGGTGCCAGTCAGGTCCGATGATGGTCCACCTGTGCTTGAGGCTGCAAATGCCCATATGGGTCCTCCTTTGGAAATGATATTATAGCAGGTCCGACTTTTGTGACTGTTGATGATTCAAAGAACACCTCTGAAGTTGAGCCCGACTTGATTGGTGATCTTTCTTCGTTTGGGGAGAGTTGAAGGCTTTCTCGTTTCACAAAGTTTTTTAATTTGTTAATATGTGGCCGGCTTGTGTTTGCCTTGCCCCCTTGTTAGTAAAGGGTCTCCAATTTCCTGTAACACATATTTTTATTTTAATGGAATCGCTTCTGTTTCTTGATTGCAATTTAATGCTTGATTTTTCGCTCCTCAGTTTGGACTTTTTTCTTATGGGGCATACTCAATCATGTCGTTTATATGAGATCTTAATATCTTATTGGTTCGGCAGGTCATTAATGACTTGTCTTAGCTCCGATGGCATGTCAAAATAATGATACTTAAGATTCATATAAATAAAAAGAGTAATAGACAAACTATTTGATAAAAATCATAATAAAACTATTGTAAGTTGTTGTATGGAACCTTTGGTCTGTGTGTTTTTTTTTTTTTATTTTCAAAAGTCGTGATATATTTTACTTTTTCTTTTCGTATTGTCAATACATACTCCTTTTTAGAAAGGACCTTCTAGGCTTTTCAATGCCTGAATTATTTTTCTAAACTTTTAGCACTTACATCATCTTTGGGGTTTTTTAGCTCTGAGTATTTTTCATGAGTGTTTCAGCTCTTTATCGGGCTCTTTAACCTTCATTATTATTCTGAACATTTCAGCTCTTTACCAGGCTTTTTAGCCCTGATTCTTCATCCAAGCTCTTTTGGCTCTCTGTATTATTTCGGGCTCTTTAGCCCTGATTCTTCGTTCAAGCTCTTCTGCTCTTTGTCATCTTCTGAGCTCCTAGTCTTGATTCTTTGTTTGAGCTCTTCTGCTCTTTGTCATCTTCTGGACTCCTAGCTCTGATTCTACTTCCGAGCATTTTCGGTCTTGTGCTTCTCCTGGGCTTTTTGCCTTGGACCTTAGTCCAAGCATTTTGCTCTCTAATCGGCTTCCGAGCTCCTACGCTCTGATTTTTTATCCGAGCACTTTTGCACTTATTGTTTTCCAAGCTCTTAGTCCTGGGTCTACTTTCGAGCATTTTCACTTGTGTGCCTCTTTCAGGCTTTTTGCCTTGGACCATAGTCCGAGCATTTTACTTTTAAGTTTCATCCGGGCTTTTTTCTCTCTAGTCGGCTTTTAGGCTATTTTCCCTGATTCTTTACTTAAGCACTTTTACTTATAAGTGTCTTATGGGCTCTTGCTCTTAAGTGTCTTCAGAGCATTTTCTCTTTTAACCATCTTTCGAGAATTTTTCCTCTTGTCGTTTTTCGAGCTCTTAGCCCTGCAATCTTCTTTTGAGCATTTTGCCTTGATTTTACTTTTGAGAATTTTTTCTCTCGCGCTTCTTTTGTGCTTTTTGCCCTTAAGCGTTTTTCGAGTACTTAGCCTGATTTTACTTCCGATCACTTTTGCTCTTGTGCCTTTTACAGGCTTTTTGCCCTTAAGTGTCTTTTAAGCGTTTTTGCTCTTGCGTTTCTTTTGGGATTTTTGCTCTTAAGCGTCTTCCGGGCATTTTTGCTTTAATTCTATTTTTGAACATTTTTTCTCTTACTTTTTTTCTAGGCTTTTTTCCTTAAGCTTCTTCCGAGCATTTTTGCTTTGATTTTACTTTCGAGCATTTTTGCTCTTGCATTTCTTCCAAGTTTTTTGCTCTTAAGCATCTTTCGAGCTCTTATGCCTGAGTTTTGGTTGGAATGCTTTTAGCTTTTCATATTCTTCTAGACACTTTTTAACCTTGGGTTTCTTCCAGGGTCTTAGCCCTGCTTCTGAACATTTTTGCTTTTGAGCATCTTCCGAGTATTTTTGCTCTCGCATTTCTTCTGGGCTCTTAGCCCTAATTTTTTCATCTAAGCTTTTTGGCTTTCTGGTCGGCCTCCAGGCTCACTGGCGATTTCGGGGATTCAGGCTCATGGCCTTACTGGGGATTTCGAGGATTCAGGCTCATAGTCTTACTGGCGATTTAGGGGATTCAGGCTCGTGGCCTTACTGGCAATTTCAAGATTCAGGCTCGTGGCCTTACTGGCGATTTTAATATTTAGCCTCGTGGTCTTACTGGCGATTCTGAGATTCAGGTTCATGGACTTACGCGATTTTAGTATTCAGGCTCATGGCCTTTCTTAGCGTTTTTGGGATTCAGGCTCGTGGACTTACTAGCAATTTCAATATTCAGGCTCATGGCCTTTCTTGGCGTTTTCGGGATTCAGACGCATGGCCTTTCTTAGCGTTTTCAAGATTCAGGCTCATGGTTTTTCTTAGCGTTTTCGGAATTCAGACTCATGGCCTTATTAGCGATTTCAATATTCAGGCTCATGGCCTTTCTTGGTATTTATGGGATTCAGGCTAGTGGCTTTACTAGCGATTTTGGGCTTATTAGACTTTCTTTTACTTTTAAAATTTATCTACAAAATAAAAACTTGCACAGAATATACATAATATAAATGCTTGTTGTTAATTGAGTAATATTTATCAATGAATACTGTGGCACGCAATATACTTAGCTTTACATTTCAAAAGAACGTAAATATTAGTTTTGACCAACTACATCGTCTCATACGATTTGATGAATCTAATAAATAATGTTTCTCATGTGTAAATTATTTCACAGCTTTTAAATTACATAGCAATATGCTTAAACAAATAATCTTTTTCTTAGCGAATTCATGCTAATATTAATCACAGATGAGGGCTTTTAAGCTACTTCAGTATACCATCATGTTCATATTCAATTATATAAGGCTTTCGTCTAAGATTTTAATTTTGTAACTCGTCATGATAGCAAAAAATACTTTGAGCTAAAGCAAATTACTGTACAGTTTGGGTAATTCATGCATGTCACCTCTCTTCCACAATTGATGGATCGCTCTTGGTTTGCACTTTCCTCTCACACCGGCATCTTCCTTCTATCTGACTTTCACCATGTGGCTTTTAGATGTAGCCGGTGATTCTTGGGCCTTTCCCCATCTCTCTTCTCTCTGGTCTTTCTTGTTGCTGGTTGTTAGCTTTTCTGGGTTTTCCATATGGATTTCAATGGGTTTTATTTGGAAACTCTGGCAACAGGATAGTCTCTTTTGTTCCCACAAACGACGCCAACTGATGAACTGAGATCCGGTGGGGTGGCCAAACACGGATAGCTGGACAGCGGCTCGATTTGATGGATTGCTTGTTGACTCGTGATTATTTTCTTATAGGTCTCTCCATACATGATTTTGAGGAAGGGAACCTCCAAAATATGAAAGGATGGGCAGGGGTCTATTGGGATGCTTCCGATGGAGACTCTCTAATACTCAAGTTAGATCTAGAATCATTTTTAGAGACACATTAATACAAAAAGAAGATAAATAATGAAGGAGCATTCAAAAGGGATTTCTAGAGGGCATGTATTATGAGAGTTCTTCTATGAATGTGTGTGAGAGAGAGATTTTGAGGGAAGGACTCTTAAAAAAGAGATTAACCACTTTTTTGAGGCTAGATCAGGGATATATATATTAGATAGTCATCATTCTGATGGTATCCAGTGTCAAGTCCCATCAGATCGGATGTGGACAATCTTTGGCCGGTATATCAGGCGGCTCATAAATGACTGACAGATTCAACCCATACCCTGTCTATCGTGTACGTCACATTAGTCAGTTTCTCTACACGCACATTTAATATTTCGGAGGGGGCTAGAGGGGTCGATCATCGAATTAGAGGTTAGCGCCTTACTCTGGTTTCACCATGTCGTCTCAGCTCACCCGACCTATATAGAGGTGAGTTCCTTGCAGTCATTAAGGTAGGCCACACCTGTATTCAATGCCTCGTTGTAGTATGAGTTTTGAAAAGATTTGTCTGCCTGCTCCGAGCTTTGAAGAGGTCGGTCAAGGTTTATATTTGTCTTCAAACTATATCAGATTGTACTCGGCTTTTATTGACGTTGGTAGTCTCCATATTAAATTTACGTTTGTGGTACAAATATTGAAGTGGTCGGCCTGTTCGTTTTGAGTATTGATAAAGTCAGAGTGTTGGTGGTCTGATCTTCATATTTCATAGATCGAGCTTTTCGCTACTTGGTCGAACCGAATGAAAAGGTTCACACATACTTTTTAAATCTGTGTACACATGTCATGATTTTAATGGGTACTATCTTTTATATCGAATTCGAAATTAATATTAATAGTTTTATGTCATTCGTATAAGCTCAAGTGCCCTTAAATTCTTAAATAAAGGTGAGCTTTCTTAAATAAAGGTGTTTAAACTCATGACTAGTACTACTACTACGTATCTTATCTTGGACGGTTGTTGGTTTTTATTTGGTCAATAATGGTGGCTTAATTAATCATTATAGCATCCCAAATGTTCATTTATATCCCAACATTCCTTGCAAGATTATCTATCCATAAATTTTTTAAATAAAAGTAAATTAAAAATTACCGATCGAAAAAAAAAATTGCTATTTTATATTCAGCAACGAGAATAAATATGATTATTTAAATTATTACTTTTAATTTATAATTATAATTAAAATATATAAAATAATAATTTATGATCGTTGTTTTAAACCTGATTTTATAATTATGATATTATAACTTGATTATTATAGTTTTAATTTAACCGAAATAATATTGATTCGGTTTTTTTTTTTAATTTAGACCTTTATATGGATAATTTTAATTTTTTAGGCTTTTTATAAATTATATATTGTATTAAAAAAAAAACTATAAAATGAACAAAAATCGTCATGAATTAGACACAAATTAATCGGATTAGTGATTTGATGAACATAATCAAACTGAAAACTAAATTTTTCAAAAATGCAAATTATAATAATTGCTTTTGCTTTTATAACAGGGACTGTAATTTTTAGAAAGTGAACCAAAAATTCCTTTGCAACAATAAGAAGAAATGTAAATCGATTACAAATTGGGATACTTTCATTCGTAAGTTTTGAAAGCCATAATCAAAACAAGTACGAAAATTGAGATTGAAACAGCAGCAGCATAATACCCAATAATTTTGCAACAGTCTTTATCACAATCTTTGTCTGGATCAGTGGTGGCTGCAGGAGAGGATGGTCGCTGCACTGGATTCTCTGGGTCTGTGGGATTAGGTGCCTTCTCTGGGCTGCTGGCTGGAGAATGGTCTTGATACTTCATCATGGTGATTAATTATGGAGGTCTTATGAGATAGTTGCAAGAACAAGTAGCTTCTATATATATAACTAGTCTCTTGCCAATGCAACGTACCTATAAGTCTTATCGAATGTTTAACACTTTTTTTAGCGAGATCGATAATTTCATTCGTAAATAAATATAAAAAAATTTTAACGAATCAAATTAATTTGAATTTATTTACACCTGATTATTCACTTTTTTATTTTTAAGTCCAAAAACCTCTATAAGACTACACATCAATCATGCATGTTGATATATGCACACTAATATATATGTAAAAAATTTCCAGTTAAAGGATAGACTCTTATTTATGGATAAGCCCAATCAAAATTATTCACTTTATAAGTTGTAAGATAAATATTATTATTATTATTATTAATTGTCCTATAAGGTTGACATATTTGAAATCAGAATGACAAAGTTGACTTACATTTGATAATAAGGTATTAAGGAAGAGATTAATTGAAAAATAAAAAATATATGTCAAAAATTTCCAGTTAAAGGATAGACTCTTAGTTATCGATAAGCCCAATCAAAATTATTCACTTCATAAGTTGTAAGATAAATATTATTATTATTAATTGTCCTAACCAGAATGATAAAGTTGACTTACATTTGATAATAAAGAAGAGATTAATTGAAAAATAAAAAATATGGATAAAAAACCAAAAAAAATAATAATAATTAAAAATAAGAATGATATGAAAATTGTAATTGATGGGTAGCCGTATAAGGAGAAAAATAAATTAATGTCATCATTCATCTTCTAGAAAGAAAAAAAAAATTCCATGATCAATTAATTTCGTATTAATTAAAAATATATATATATATAAAGCAAGTTTATAATCATCTACTCTATCTTGATCTTAAAAAACTGAAAAATAATTTCTTATAAATAATCATAAAATTTCAGAAACCCAATCACAAAATGCAAATTTATTGACAAAATTACAAGATACAAACTGCCAGATAAATCTATTTTCCCACACTAAAAAGCAAAGAAAAAATACAACACCACCCCATGCATGCATGCATGCATAGCCAAACTGCTGAAACTAAGACACAGAGGATAGATATGGCTCCTTTGGAGTTAGGAACCACCTTAAAAGCTTCAAAAATTGAAGCTAGCTCAGGTTCATGCATGCCCGTCGCTGGTTGTGAAGCTTTTACACTTCCACCCAAGACTCTTCTCCCTTGAATAATATAGTTTTTCTCAAGCCTCTAACTTGTATCTTATTAGCTGGGTCGTCTCGCCTTGTATAGAAGAGCACAGAGTCACCAGCACGGAGGCCATACTCCGCCACAAATGGATGCCAAGAAGCTGGGGGAACTGACGGTTTTTCATAAATACCAGTGTTGCGGGTGGCGAGGGGAAACTCCCATCGCTTGCCATTCTTATCGAATGAAATGATGAACTTACTCACATGACCATTTTGATCAAGAATTGGATATTTCTTCAGGACTTCGCTTGGAACAATCAACTGATGCTCAAGATCAGTTTTCTTGAGCAGCTTGCTAAATAGCACGACTGTTTTTGGATCATTGATGGGGATGATGTCCTTCATTTTTTCTTTTGGAAAAGATTTAATGCTGATTTATATGCTTGAAGAAAGCTTAATTTGCTGAAGAACAACAAAGAAAAAGATATGAATTGAACATTAAATTCAGTTTTCTTGAGCAGCTTGAAGCTTTATTTATAATGCAGTGATGACCGCTGTCACTTTCATCGGGGCCGCTAATGTTGTAAAGCAGAAACAGGCCGAGGTAGGTAGGTAGCTAGATTTCAAAATCTCAAATCCCACTATAATTCTTGGATGAAGGTTCAAAGAAAGCTCATGGCTTGATATTCTTAGTACATTAAATTAAAATTAAATTTTATTTACACTGATTAGGTTATGAAGCAGTAAAATATTTTTATTGAGCATTTATTTTGTATTGAGGATCGATTTATAAATTTGAGAGTGAAAAGTTTAGAAACTCTAGTATATGGCCAGTAACTCTTAGTGTTGGCACTGCAACTGCTGCCCCCATCATGGACGTTTATTTGGTCAATGAAGGCGGCTTGTTGTCGCAAAACAGCACGTGCATTGGCAAAGTTTTGTTGTATAATTTCTCTTTAGTAGAAGAAAAAACCAGCAAGTGAAAATGAGTGGCTGAAAGCTTTTTGATAAATTAGACGCGTAGTAGAAGAGCATTGGGTACGGACAAATTCACTCTGAAATTTTTAAATTTTTTTGATGATATATAGGTAGTTTTTTTTTTTAAATATAAAAAATTATCATTAAATCCCTACATATTTAAAAAATTTACAAACTCATCCTTATTTCAAAATTATTTAATTAAATCATCATTATATTTTATAATTTTAAATTCTTTAATCCATTTATTAAAAAAAATTATTATTTAGTCTTCCATTTTCTATATTATTTTTCAATTCAAAAAATTTACTTCTCATTTTCAAAATTTTAAATTTAAATCTCCACTTAATTTTTTTAGGTTATTCATACATTATTTAATTTATTTTAATATACTATTTTTATTATTAAGTTATAGTTTTTTTTATTTATTTGATTTAGTTACTAATCTATTTATACTATTGAAATTATATGAAAATAATTTTAAATGGATTAGAATAGTTTTTGTTGAAAAAAATTAAATTTCAATAATAAATTATGTATTAAAATATTATATTATTTTAATAATTTTTTTATAGATTTGCATATTATAATAATAACAAAAAAAAATTATAATAAATATCATTAAAACGTAAACTTGATAAATCATAAATAATTAATCAATAATATATATTAAAAAGATATATTTGCGATTATTGATAATGATATCATTAAAAATATATTTTAAATAATAAAAAATAAATGAAAATGATTATAATTTAAATATAATAGTTTATTAGTTTTTTATAAAAATTTATTTTTTAAATATAAATTTTTCACATATATTAAAAAAATTAATTTATTTTATTAATTTTTTAATTACACTATTTTAAAAATATTAAATATTAAAAAATATTTTGAATATTTATTTAAAAAATAATAATTAATGATAAATTGATCAGAAATAATATAAAATTAAATAAAATTATAATAGTTAATTATATATTATTATAATAAAAGAGAGTTCACAATAATTTAAGAATAATAATAATAATAAATTAATTAAATAATAAACTGAATTAAATTACTGTATTCGTAATTAATTGAGTACTTGTAAGAATTGTAAAAAAAAACAAAAATAAAATAAATTCATAGAGCTTAGCAAGATGTCATAGTTGAGCAATAAAAGATCTATGAAAATATAGATATGACCAGAAATATTATTCTGACTTGTAAGGTTAGTTCATGTTTGCATCAAAATCCATATCTAAATTGTAATAATAATAATAATCTGTGGGTCCCAATCAATTATAGATAGCCAGATTGACATTGGTTGAATTTTAGCAATGGCATGTGCATTCAACCACACTCTTTCACTGCTTAGATTCGGCGACGGCGGTTGATAGCAATTATTGTCTTCTTTTTGGAAGTTTTCGCTATAAAATCTTTATGAGTTGTTATCAAACTCATATACGCGTGCTTTTATCTTATGCCATTTCATGGTCTTGTTAGCATGTTAGTAGGGTTCTAGAAAATTCTACTGTATTAATAGATTTTAGTGTATTTTTTAACACACTTTTATATCTAGATATTTTATAAGTAGATGTTCTGTATATATTGAAAGTATTTTTCACAATACTGTATTCAATATAAATAAAATATTTTTTTATCAAAATAAGATGATATCAGAGCGGTTATTTCTCTTTAGCCTTTAGCTTTTTTCTCTCGTTCCAAAAAATTTCTCTAAATTAATGATAGAGAATAGCTCTACTAGGTCATAAAGTCAGTCAACTCCGATGAGAGACGTCTTCAAAATAATCATCGACAACATATTGACGTTGCAAAACTATAGATGACAATCTAATGATGATTATCATATATAGGTAGTTTTTTTTTTTAAATATAAAAAATTATCATTAAATCCCTACATATTTAAAAAAAATTTACAAACTCATCCTTATTTCAAAATTATTTAATTAAATCATCATTATATTTTATAATTTCAAATTCTTTAATCCATTTATCAAAAAAAATTTATCATTTAGTCCCTCATCTTCTATATTATTTTTCAAATTAAAAAATTTATTTCTCATTTTCAAAATTTCAGGTCTTCGCTTAATTTTTTCTTAGGATATTCACACATTGTTTAATTTATTTTAATATATCATTTTTATTATTAAGTTATAGTCTTTTTTATTTATTTCATTTAGTTATTAATCTATTTATACGATTGAAATTATATGAAAATAATTTTTAATGGTTAAAATACTTTTTTTAAAAAAAATTAAATTTCAATAATAAATTATGTATTAAAATATTATATTATTTTAATAATTATTTTTATAAATTTACATATTAAAAAAAATTTTTTCTATAATAAATATCATTAAAAATCGACTCTATAAATTATAAATAATTAATCAATAACCAATTTTATATATGTGTTTTGTATATTAGCAATTTTCCCCATATATATATATATATATATATGGAGCTGAGCTCACAGTCAGCAAAGAAATGCGTATGTCGGATGAACGCGAAGGGGATGACGTAAGCAGCGTAGCTGAGCTGAGTGAAGCTCACTATCAATTTTGGATGGTCAGGTGTTAAAAATAACCTCAAAATAATGCAATCATTTTTAGGCTTTATGTTGACCATGCTAAAGTGAAGTCAAGCAAACCATAGAATCTGGGAGATTCTCTCTTGTGGGACCCACTTATCCAATATGTCCCCAACGTGGATCTCTTTTATTTTTCCAATTTTTTTTATCCACTTGCTTACCATTACGCGGCAGCTGCTATTAATTTTTGTTATTTTTTATTATTTTAAAATTATTATCCATTTTTTAATTAATTAATTATTATAATCCTATTAAATTATATTTTATTTTTAAAACTATTCATTAATTAAATATTCTTAAAATTTAAAACTGAAAAAAAATTAAATTTTAAAACATTTCAAAATCTGATAATAAAAATATAAAATTTGTGATGCTTCATTAAGCACGTTTCTTTATGTTTAAAAATTTTTATTCAACGCTTTAATGTGTTTAATGATTTATACATAAATCAACATATAATTTGTAAATTAATTTTTAAATAAAATAATTATTTTTTATAATTAATTCCGATTAAAATTTAAATTTGACTCTTCACTTCCATAGACCACTCTAATATAAAATTAAAATTCGTTGGTATAAATTTTTTAATCTAACATAACACACTATATTAAAAAAAACAATAATTGAAAAAAAATAAACTATCTAAATTATAAATATAATACAAATAAACTGATTTTTCTTTATTATTAATGATAAAAATATAATACAAGCTTACAACCCAAACAACACTTCAACAAGTTGATTATAACAAACACCAACACCTACATAAAGCACTATCAACTTATCCTAAGCTTATCTAAAATTTTTTTATAAATTTATTTCGAAAAAATTCTTATTCGCACTGAGTTTATCTTATAATATACTTTTACGAGAAAAGTTGACATTTTATCGATAAATTTATCTTTAATTTTAAATTAATTAAACTCACTACTTATTCAAATCAAAAGCAGACTCCAAATAAAAACTAACTCACAAAACATTCATCCATAAGCTTTGCCTCAGCTCTAATGGTGTACGATCGCTCTCCAGTAGCTTCATCAAGCTCCATTGTCAAGATGATTTTGTTACCCTTACAAAGATTCTTGCTACTTACAAACTGAAGCCAATCTCCAGTGAGTTCAGGTTTTCTGTATCTCTCGCAGCAGAGTCTGAAGTTCCAGTGTTCATGAATATTATCAGCACTAGTAGCTTCAAACTCCATAGCATTTTATCCCTCAGGGATTTGAATACCCCATAAACTAGCTGTTGGAAATGCTAATCGATAATCAACATCTGTTTGAGATAGGACTTTGTTGATGATCTCTTCTCTAACCATAATGACGGTTAGGTTTTTTAGAATTGAAGAAGATGATAAGCTAGTTAAGTCGAAGTTGGGACAAGCGAGAAGGGTGAGATATATAAATTTTCTATAGAATTATACCATATTTATAGCGAGAAACCAACCCTTTTCAAATAATATTATATTTCTTTTCAATGATGAAGACAAATATTTCATTTTTAGTATTCATAATATTAAGTCATAGAATTAATTGGATAATTTTTTGTTAACTTTGAGCACATGTGATTTTTGCCATATCATACCTGAGAAAATAAGAATGATGTATTTTTATGAAAATATCTTAGTCAAAAATAAATCTTTGGATTAAAACTCTATTCGAGTCACATAAATTATTTCTTAAATTTTTTTTATATTTTTTGACATATGAGACGGTTTAATTAATTATTTTATGAAAAATATGTTTTTAAATATAAATATATTAATTATTTTTTAAAATATATTAATAATATATTTAAAAAAATAATTTTTTTTCTTTTAAAGAGAGTCGTTTGCTGAAATTTCAGCATTAAAATTTGTTTATCAAGTTCACATGCAGTATTGTTTTGTACATAATATTATTTAGGAGGGCAGTTTAATATCAATTTTAATTTCTACTAACTATATATTTATTTATTTATTTATTTTATTATACTTAGCGTACATAAAATTTTTAATCCATTAAATTCCCTTACATCACCAAACCTACCGCAAGCATGGAGGACCCACAAATTGGACTTGATTACAAGCCGGCACAACCGCACGAGCTACCCAACCGGATCAGAAAAGTTTTTTTTTTTAATAATAGTTAGAATGGTAAAGCAAAAGGGTTTAAAAATTGTGATTTTTTTTATTATAACCACAACTATTATTTTATTAATATCGGATTGAACTTTGTAAGAGAAAGTGATCCATGCAAATATTGATTTTTTTATAAGCACTATGGAACTCATTTAAAAACAAATATTCAATAACTTATTTAACTGTTCATTTTAAATATAATAAGTTTTCGCCCAATCTTCTTAACCACATGGAGGACTCACAAATAGGATAAAATTCGAACACATTACGAGCATCAAGTACTTTGCTAGCTAGTTTCTTTTATTATTATTATTATTATTATTATTGCATTATTCAAAATCTTAATAAGAGTGGATTCAGATTATTATTATTATTATTATTATTATTATTATTATTATTATTATTATTATTATTATTATTATTATTGTTAATGCATTATTCAAAATCTTAATAAGAGTGGATTCAGATTATTATTATTATTATTCAAAATCTTAATAAGAGTGGATTCTGATGGATTGCGATTTGATGGGTTCATCGTTAACCTATAATTGTTTTTTTTAGGTTCTTCCATACAGGATTTTGAGGAGGAAAACCTGTAAAATATGAAAGGATAGTCAAGGTCTACTAGGGTAGACAATGGAAACCCTCCGACGCCCAAGTTAAATTTAGAATTATTTTTAGAGATGCCTTAATACAAAGAGGAGATAAATGACAAAGGGGCATTCAAAAGGGATTTTCAGAGGACATGTATTCTAAGAGTTTTTCTATGAATGTGTGAGAGAGAGATTTTAAAGGAAGGGCTCTTCAAAAAGAGATTAACCCCCTTTTTGGAGCTAGATCAGGGAGATATATATTGAGTGATCATTTTGATGGTATCCAGCATCCAGTCCCATTAGATCGGACGTGGACAGTCTTTGGCAAGTGTATCAGGCGGCTCATAAATGACTAGCATGTTCAGCCCATACCCTGTCTATCATGTATGTCACGCTAGTCAGATACTTCGCACGCACATTTAATACTTTGGAGGGGGCTAGAGGGATTGATCATCGAGTTGGAGGTCAGTGCCTTACCCTGGTTTCACCAGTTGTCCCGGCTCACCCGACCTATATAGAGGTGAGTTCCTTCCGATCATTGAGGTTAGTCATGCCTGCATTCAATGCCTCGTTATAGTATGAGCTTTGAAGAGATTTGCCCATCCACTTTGGGCTTTGAAGAGGTCAGTCAAGGTTTGTATTTGTCTTCAGACTATATCAGATCGTGCTCGGCCTTTGCTGAGGTCGATAGTCTCCATATTTAATTTTCGTTTGTAGTACAAGTCTTGAAGTGGTCGGCCTATTCATTCTGGGCATTGGTGAAGTCAGGAGTATTGGAGGTCTGATCTTCATACTCCATAGATCGGGCTTTCCACTGCCCGGTCGAACTGGATGGAAAAGTTCACATGTACCTTTCAAATCTCATGTACGCGTGTCATGATCTTAACATACCCTATTTTTTAGAGCCAACCAGTAAGAAGAGGAGGCTGGTAATGGAGTCTGAGCTTGTCCCTTCAGGGAAGGGAACTTCGTCTTCCTTGCCTCCGGAAAAGCCCTCATCGGATAAAGCGAGCAAAGACAAGGGCAAGGAGAGCTCATCTCAGGGGGGCCAACGGCAATCTTCCGACCGCCATGATTTCTAATGAGTTGGGGGTACATTTTTAGCTGAACCCTACTTCCATTGCCTAGCTGCTTAGCAATCACGGCTTCGAGCCGTCCCCGAATCTGACTGATCCTCAAGTTGTGAGCACAATTTGTCGAGTAGTTTAGTCCACCGAGCAATCGGCTTCATTTACTGCCCAGACGAAAGAGGACATTTTTAGTGCCTCTAAAAGACAAATCCTTCATGTAAGTCTTTCTTACTCTTTTTCTTGCTTTTGAGTTTTTAGTCATTTTCTAACTTGTCTTCTTACCCTGTAGCTTCTCAGTGCTTTATTAGAGCTGGAGGGCCAAAAATCCAATTCCCGACAGGCTTCCCTTCGTGATATCGAGAAGGCTAAGGAAGAGGAGGTTGCGCAGGTAATCACCATTCTGAAAAGTCAGTATAAAGAGGAGATGAGCCGGCTGGAAGGGCTTCTCCAAGATAACTGAGCTTAGGGTGAGAAGATTGCTCTTCTGGAAGTGCAACTTGTTGAAAAGAGATATGCCGCAAAAATCAGGTTTGCTCATGAGAAGGCTTCTGCAGATCAAAGGGAGAAAAGCCTCTCTGCCTGGTTAGTCTCGTTTGAGGAGGAAATACAATGGTTGTCCGGGGAGTTAGGGGAGGCAAAGGTGGAGTTGAGTAGGGCTCGAGGGGACTTGAGTGCTTCTGAAGTTGTGAGGAGGCAGCTTGAGAGCAAGGTCCATAAGCTTACTGTTCGATGCAAAGATTACGAGAAAAAGATTGTGGATGCTCGAGAGAATGCTAAGCTAGCCGTTCGGAGTTTAAATGCAAAGTTTTTTAGCAGTCTACTCGTTTCTATTCAACGAGCTTCAATGATGGCCTTCAGACAGCTTGGGAGTCTCCTGCTGTCTCACTCAGTACTCTTTGTGTTGTAGAGTATGATTCTGACAGTAAAGAGGTGCAATATGGCTCTAATAATCATGCTCTCCCCAAAATTCATCCTTATGCTCCTCAAGAGGCCTTAGCTCGTCTGGCAGCTAAGTTTGATCAGGGTGCCAGTCAGGTCGGTAATGGTCCACCTATGTTTTAGGGTGCAAATGCCCATACGGGTCCTCCTTTGGAAGGTGATATTATAGCAGGTCCGACTTTTGCGACTGTTGATGCTTCAAAGAACACCTTTGAAGTTGAGACTGATTTAATTGGTGATCTTTCTTCTTCCGAGGAGAGTTGAAGGCTTTTTTCCTTTCACAAAGTTTTTTTAATTTGTTAATATGTGGCAGGCTTGTGTTTGCCTTGCCCTCTTGTTAGTAAAGGGTCTCCAATTTCCTGTAACACATATTTTTATTTTAATGGAATCGCTTCTGTTTGTTGATTGCAATTTAATGCTTGATTTTTCGCTCCTCAGTTTGGACTTTTTCCATATGGGGCATACTCAGTCCTGTCATTTATATTAGATCTTAATATCTCATTAGTTTGGCATGTCATTTATGACTTGTCTTAGCCTTGATGGCATGTCAAAATAACAATACTTAAGATTCATATAAACGAAAAGAGTAATAGACAAACTATTTGATAAAGATCATAATAAAACTATTGTAAATTGTTGTATGGAATCTTTGGTCTGTGTGTTTTTTTTTTAAAAAAAATTTCAAAAGTCATGATATATTTTACTTTTTCTTTTCGTGTTGTCAATACATACTGTTTTTTAGAAAGGACCTTCTAAGTTTCAGTGCCTGAAATATTTTTCTAAACTTTTAGCACTTACATCATCTTTGGGGTTTTTTAGCCCTGCGTATTTTTCATGAGTGTTTTAGCTCTTTATTGGGCTATTTAGCCTTTATTATTATTCTGAGCATTTCAGCTCTTTATCGAGCTTTTTAGCCCTGATTCTTTATCCAAGCTCTTTTGACTCTCTGTATTATTCCGAACTCTTTAGCTCTGATTCTTCGTTCAAGCTCTTTTTCTCTTTGTCATCTTCTGAGCTCCTAGTCTTGATTCTTCATTTGAGTTCTTCTGCTCTTTGTCATCTTCTAGACTCCTAGCCCTGATTCTACTTCCGAGCATTTTTGCTCTTGTGCTTCTCCTAGGCTTTTTGCCTTGGACCTTAGTCTAAGCATTTTGCTCTCTTATCGGCTTCCGAGCTCCTACGCCCTGATTTTTTATCTGAGCACTTTTGCACTTATTGTTTTCCAAGCTCTTAGTCCTGGGTCTACTTTCGAGCATTTTCGCTTGTGTGCCTCTTTCAGGCTTTTTGCCTTGGACCTTAGTCTAAGCATTTTACTTTTAAGTTTCGTCCGGGCTTTTTGCCCTGGACCTTAGTCCGAGCGTTTTGCCCTCTAGTCAGCTTTTAGGTTATTTCCATTGATTCTTTATTTGAGCACTTTTGCTTATAAATGTCTTATGGGCTCTTGCTCTTAAGCGTCTCCTGAGCATTTTCTCTTTTAACCATCTTTTGAGATTTTTTCCTCTTCTCGTTTTTTGAGCTCTTAGCCCTGCAATCTTCTTTCTAGCATTTTGCTCTTGAATATCTTCCAGGCATTTTGCCCTTCGGGATCTTCTGGGCTTTTAGCCTTGATTTTACTTTCGAGCATTTTTTTCTCTCGTGCTTCTTCTGGGCTTTTTGCCCTTAAGCGTCTTTCAAGTACTTAGCCCTAATTTTACTTCCGATCACTTTTGCTCTTGTGCCTCTTCCAGAATTTTTTCCCTTAAGCGTCTTTTGAGCGTTTTTGCTTTGATTATACTTTCAAAGACTTTTGCTCTTACATTTCTTCCGGGATTTTTGCTCTTAAGCGTCTTCCGGACATTTTTGCTCTAATTCTATTTTTGAACATTTTTTTCTCTTACTTTTTTTTCTAAGCTTTTTTCCCTTAAGCTTCTTTCGAGCGTTTTTACTCTGATTCTACTTTCGAGTATTTTTGCACTTGCATTTCTTCCAAGTTTTTTGCTCTTAAGCATCTTTCGAGCTCTTATGCCTGAGCTTTGGTCAGAATGTTTTTAGCTTTTTGTATTCTTCTGGATACTTTTTAACCTTGGATTTCTTCCAGGCTCTTAGCCCTGAGTCTGCTTCCGAGCATTTTTGCTCTTGAGCATCTTCTGAGTATTTTTGCTCTCGCACTTCTTCTGGGCTCTTAGCCCTAATTTTTTCATCTGAGCTTTTTGGCTTTTTGGTCGGCCTCCGGGCTCACTGGCGACTTCAAGGATTCAGGCTCATGGCCTTTCTGGGGATTTCGGGGATTCAGGCTCGTAGCCTTACTGGCGATATAGGGGATTCAAGCTCATGGCCTTACTGGCGATTTCAAGATTCAGGCTTGTGGCCTTACAGGCGATTTTAATATTCAGCCTCGTGGTTTTACTGGCGAGTCTGAAATTCAAGTTCGTGGACTTACTGGCGATTTTAGTATTCAGGCTCATGGCCTTTTTTAGCATTTTCGGGATTCAGGCTCGTAGACTTACTAGCAATTTTAATATTCAGGCTCATGGCCTTTCTTGGCATTTTCGGGATTCAGAATCGTGGTCTTTCTTAGCGTTTTCGGGATTCAGGCTCATAGCTTTTCTTGGCATTTTCGGAATTCAAACTCGTGGCCTTATTGGCGATTTCAATATTCAAGCTCATGGCCTTTCTTGGCATTTATGGGATTCAGGCTCATGGCCTTATTGGCGATTTTGGACTTATTAGCCTTTCTCTTACTTTTAAAATTTATCTATAAAATAAACTTGCACAGAATATACGTAATATAAATGCTCGTTGTTAATTGAGTAATATTTGTCAATGAATACTGTGGCACGCAATATACTTAGCTTTACATTTCAAAAGAATGTAAATATTGATTTTGACCAACTATATCATCTCATACGATTTGATGAATCTAATAAATAATGTTTCTTATGCGTAAATCATTTCACAGCTTTCAAATTACATAGCAGCATGCTTAAACAAATAATCTTTTTCTTAGCAAATTCATGCTAATATTAATCAATAAGAGCTTTTAAGCTACTTCAGTATACCATCATGTTCATGTTCAATTATATAAGGCTTTCGTCTAAGATTTTAATTTTGTAACTAGTCATGATAGTAAAAAATACTTTGAGCTAAAGCAAATTATTGTACAGCTTGGGTAATTCACGCATGTCACCTCTCTTCCACGATTGATGGATTGCTCTTGGTTTGCACTTTCCTCTCACATCCGCATCTTCCTTCTATCTGACTTTCACCATGTGGCTTTTAGATGTAGCCGGTAATTCTTGGATCTTTCCCCCATCTCTCTGCTCTCTGATTTTTCTTGTTGCTGGTTGTTAGCTTTTTTGGGTTTTCTATATAGATTTCAATGGGTTTTATTTGGAAACTTCGACGACAGGATAGTCTCTTTCGTTCCCACAAACGACATCAATTGATGAACTGAGATCCGGTGGGGTGGCCAGATGTGGATACCTGGACAATGGCTCGATTTGATGGATTACTCGTTGACTCGTGATTATTTTATTATAGGTCTCTCCATACATGATCTTGAGGAATGAGACCTACAAAATATGAAAGGACGGGCAGGGGTCTATCGGGGTGCTTTTGGTGGAGACTCTCTGACACTCAAGTTAGATCTAAAATCATTTTTAGAGGCGCATTAATACAAAAAGAAGATAAATGACAAAGGAGCATTCAAAAGGGATTTTTAGAGGGCATGTATTATGAGAGTTCTTCTATGAATGTATGTGAGAGAGATATTTTGAGGGAAGGACTCTTAACCCCCTTTTTGGGGCTAGATTAGGGATATATATATTGGATAGTCAATCTGATGGTATCCAGTGTCAAGTCCCATCAGATCGGATGTGGACAATCTTTGGCCGGTGTATTAGGTGGCTCATAAATGACTGGCAGGTTCAACCCATACCCTGTCTATCGTATACGTCGCGTTAGTCAGTTTCTCTGCACGCACATTTAATACTTTGGAGGGGGCTAGAGGGGTCGACCATCGAATTAGAGGTTAGTGCCTTACTCTGGTTTCACCAGGTCGTCCCAGCTCACCTGACCTATATAGAGGTGAGTTCTTTGCAGTCATTGAGGTAGGCCATGCCTGCATTCAATGTCTCGTTGTAGTATGAGTTTTGAAAAGATCTGTCTGTCTACTCCAAGCTTTGAAGAGGTCGGTCAAGGTTTATATTTGTCTTCAAACTGTATTAGATTGTACTCTGCCTTTATTCAAGTTGGTAGTCTCCATATTAAATTTCCGATTGTGGTATAAGTATTAAAGTGGTCGGCCTGTTTATTTTGGATATTGATAAAGTCAGAGTGTTGGTGGTCTGATCTCCATGCTCCATAAATCGAGCTTTCCGCTGCCTGGTCGGACCAAATGAAAAGGTTCACATATACTTTCTAAATCCGTGTACACATGTCATGATTTTAATGGGTACTATATGTTATCGAATTCTGAAAACAGAAATCAATATTAATAGTTTTATGTCATTCGTATAAGCTCAAGTGCTCTTAAATTCTTAAATAAAGGTGAGCTTTCTTAAATAAAGGTGTTTAAGCTCATGGCTAGTACTACTACTACTTATCTTATCTTGGACGGATGTTGGTTTTTATTTGGTCAATAATGGTGGCATCCCAAATGTTCATTTATATCCCAACATTTCTTGCAAGATTATCTATCCATAAATTTTTTTTAAATAAAAAAAATTTTAAAATATTGACAAAAAAAATTACCGTCATATATTCAGGAACGAAAATAAATATAATAATTTTTAAACTGTTACTATTAATTTATAATTATAACTAAAATATATAAAATAATAATTTATGATCGTTGTCTTAAACTTGATTTTATAATTATGATATTATACCTTGATTATTACCGTTTTAATAAATAATATTGATTCGATTTAATTTTTTTAATTTAGACTTTTATATGGATAATTTTAATTTTTTAGGCATTTTATAAATTACATATTGTATTCCATAAAAAAAACTATAAAATGAACAAAAATCGTCATGAATTAGACACAAATTAATCGGATTAGTGATTTGATGAACATAATCAAACTGAAATATTTTTCAAAAGCAAATTATAATAATTGCTTTTGCTTTTATAACAGGGAGTGTAATTTTTAGAAAATGAACCAGAAATTCCCTTTGCAACAATAAGAAGAAATAGAAATCGATTACAAATTGGGATACTTTCATTCGTAAGTTTTGAAAGCCATAATCAAAACAAGTATGAAAATTGAGATTGAAACAGCAGCAGCATAATACCCAATAATTTTGCAACAGTCTTTATCACAATCTTTGTCTGGATCAGTGGTGGCTGCAGGAGAGGATGGTCGCTGCACTGGATTCTCTGGGTCTGTGGGATTAGGTGCCTTCTCTGGGCTGCTGGCTGGAGAATGGTCTTGATACTTTATCATGGTGATTAATTATGGAGGTCTTATGAGATAGTTGCAAGAACAAGTAGCTTCTATATATATATATATATATAACTAGTCTCTTGCCAATGCAATGTACCTATAAATCTTATAGAATGTTTAACACTTATTTTTAGCGAGATCGATAATTTCATTCGTAAATAAATATAAAAAAATTTTAACGAATCAAATTAATTTGAATTTATTTACACCTGATTATTCACTTTTTTATTTTTAAGTCCAAAAACCTCTATAAGACTACACATCAATCATGCATGTTGATATATGCACACTAATATATATGTAAAAAATTTCCAGTTAAAGGATAGACTCTTAGTTATGGATAAGCCCAATCAAAATTATTCACTTTATAAGTTGTAAGATAAATATTATTATTATTATTAATTGTCCTATAAGGTTGACATATTTGAAATCAGAATGACAAAGTTGACTTACATTTGATAATAAGGTATTAAGGAAGAGATTAATTGAAAAATAAAAAATATGGATAAAAAACTAAAAAAAAAATAATAATTAAAAATAAGAATGATATGAAAATTGTAATTGATGGGTAGCCGTATAAGGAGAAAAATAAATTAATGTCATCATTCATCTTCTAGAAAGAAAAAAAAAATTCCACGATCAATTATTTTCGTACTAATTAAAAAACAAATATATAAAATTTCAGAAAAACTGAAAAATAATATCTTATAAATAATCATAAAATTTCAGAAACCCAATCACAAAATGCAAATTTATTGACAAAATTACAAGATACAAACTCCCACATAAATCTATTTTCCCACACTAAAAAGCAAAGAAAAAATACAACACCACCCCATGCATGCATGCATGCATAGCCAAACTGCTGAAACTAAGACACAGAGGATAGATATGGCTCCTTTGGAGTTAGGAACCACCTTAAAAGCTTCAAAAATTGAAGCTAGCTCAGGTTCATGCATGCCCGTCGCTGGTTGTGAAGCTTTTACACTTCGACCCAAGACTCTTCTCCCTTGAATAATATAGTTTTTCTCAAGCCTCTAACTTGTATCTTATTAGCTGGGTCGTCTCGCCTTGTATAGAAGAGCACAGAGTCACCAGCACGGAGGCCATACTCCGCCACAAATGGATGCCAAGAGGCTGGGGGAACTGACGGTTTTGGATAAATACCAGTGTTGCGGGTGGCGAGGGGAAACTCCCATCGCTTGCCATTCTTATCGAATGAAATGATGAACTTACTCACATGACCATTTTGATCAAGAATTGGATATTTCTTCAGGACTTCGCTTGGAACAATCAACTGATGCTCAAGATCAGTTTTCTTGAGCAGCTTGCTAAATAGCACGACTGTTTTTGGATCATTGATGGGGATGATGTCCTTCATTTTTTTCTTTTGGAAAAGATTGAATGCTGATATATATGCTTGAAGAAAGCTTAATTTGCTGAAGAACAACAAAGAAAAAGATATGAATTGAAACTTGCAGCTTGAAATTATTTATACTGCAGATCCGACCACTGTCACTTTCATCGGGGCCGCTAATGTTGTAAAGCAGAAACAGGCCTAGGTAGGTAGGTAGGCAGTTAGGTTTCAAAATCTCAAAACCCACTAATTCTTGGATGAAGGTTCAAAGAAAGCTCATGGCTTGATATTCTTAGTACATTAAATTAAAATTAAATTTTATTTACACTGATTAATTTATTAAGCAGTAAAATATTTTTAACGAAGATTTATTTTATACTGAGGATCGAATTATGGATTTGAGAGTGAAAAGTTTAGAAACTCTAGTATATGGCCAGTAACTCTTAGTGTTGGCACTACAACTACTGCCCTCATCATGGACGTTTATTTGGTCAATGAAGGCGGCCTGTTGTCTGAAGAAAAAACCAGCAAGTGAAAACGAGTGGCTGAATCATGGTTAGTAGAAATGAAATAGGTGAAAAATTAGACACGTAGTAGATAGTTTTTCTCTGCTTTTGTATTCCATGAAGAGCATTGGCTACCGACCCATTCATGGTAAGAGGGAATCATAGCCTTCTGAAATTTTTGAAATTTGTTAAAGGACATATACATGAAAAATTTCAAAATTATTTAATTAAATCATCATTATATTTTATAATTTTAAATTTTTTAATCTATTTATTAAAAAAAATTATTATTTAGTCCCTCGTCTTTTATATTATTTTTCAATTCAAGAAATTTATTTTTCATTTTTAAAATTTTAAATTTAAATCTCCACTTAATTTTTTTAAATTACGCACACATTATTTAATTTATTTTAATATACCATTTTTATTATTAAGTTATAGTCTTTTTTATTTATTTCATTTAATTACTAATCTATTTATACTATTGAATTTATATGAAAATAATTTTTAATGGATTATAATATTTTTAAAAAAAAATTAAATTTTAATAGTAAATTTTATATTAAAATATTATATTATTTTAATAATTTTTTTATAAATTTACATGACAGAAAATTTTTTTTCTAATAATAAATATCATTAAAATCGGCTCGATAAATCATAAATAATTGATAATAACTTATATTAAAAAAAATATTTACAAATATTGATAATAATATCATTAAAAAATATTTTTTAATTAATAAAAAATAAATGAAAATGATCATGATTTAATTATAATAATTTATTCACTTTTTATAAAAATTTATTTTCTGAATTTAAATTTTTCACACATATTAAAAAAATCAATTTATTTTATTAATTTTTTATTATATTATTTTAAAAATATTAAATTTTATTAAATATTAAAAATATTTTAAATACTTATTTAAAAAATAATAATTAATGATAAGTTAATTAAAAATAATATAAAATTAAATAAAATTATAATAGTTAATTATATATTACTATAATGAAAAGAAATAAATAATAATTTTAGAATAATAATAAAAAATTAATAAAATAGTAAATATTTATTTAAATTTAATTTCTCAAATAAATTTCTGTATTCGTCGTTAATTAAGTTAGAATTGTAAAAAAAATAAAAATAAAATAAATTCATAGAGATGTCATAGTTGAGCAGTAAAAGATCCATGAAAATATAGAAATGAACAGAAATATTATTCTGACTTGTAAGGTTAGTTCATGGTACAAAGTTTTGTTTGCATCAAAATCCTATCTAAATTGTAATAATAATCTGTGGGTCCCAATCAATTATAGATAACCAGATTGACGTTGGTTGAATTTTAGCAAGGGTACGTGCGAAACCACACTCTTTTCACTGCTTAGATTCGGCGGCGTCGGTAGATAACATTATTGTCTTCTTTTTGGAAGTTTTTGCTATAAAATCTTTATCAGTTGTCATCGAACTCATTACGCATGCTTTGATCTTATGCCATCCCATGGTCTTGTTTGCATGTGGTGTTAATGGGGTTCTAGAAAGTTCTAGTGTATTCATGTTTAATAGATTCTAGTATATTTTTTTAACACATTTTTATATTTAGACATTTTATAAATAGGTGTTCTCTACATACAGTTGAAGTATTTTTCACAATATAATACTCAATACAAGTAGAGTATTTTCTATTAAAATAAAATAGTATCGAAGCGGATTATTTGTCTTTGACTTTTAACTTTTTTTTCTCATCTTGAAAAATTTCTCTAGGTCGAGAAATGGCAGAGAGTAGCTTTACTAGGTCACAAAGCCAGTTAACTCCGACGAGAGACGTCTCTAAAACGATCGTCGACAACACATTGACGCTGCAAAACTCTAGATGACAGTCCAATGATGGTTCTCATTTCCATTCAATTAAACTGCATCAATTACAGAGGCTAGAATCGAGCGATGAAAATCGCTCTTGATGCTAAGAACAAGCTCGTGTTCGTGGAAAGAAAAATCGTTGTACCTAAAGATGGATCTAAAGATGACAAGAAGTAGAGATGATGCGATTACATGGTAATGTCATGAATTCTCAACTCTATCTTGAAGGATCTGATCGGAAGCTTCTTGTATGCCACCACCACTCGAGAACTTTGGGTCAAATTAGGAGAACGAAATGGCAAGAGCAACGGACCGATGATTTATCAAATCAAGCAAAGAATAACATTGATCTCCCAAGAGAATCCCCTGGTAATGGTGTATTACAATAAATTGAAGCAACTGTTGGACAAATTAACCAACATTGTCCCAATTCCTCCATACAGTTGTGGATCAGAGAAACTTGCAACAAAAATCCACAACGCCAATCATCTAATGAAATTTCTAATGGGACTCAACGATGCCTTCAACTAGGTTCACAGCCAAGTATTGCTTCTGATCCATTATCGACAGTGAATAAAGCCTTCTCGATGGTTCTGCTAGTAGAGTCTCAAAAGCAAGTTCAAACCAACCTCACAAAGCATACTGAGGTTATTACCCTAGTTGTCCGATCCCAAGGTAACATGCGTGATTACAAGAGATATGACACGAGAAAGGGCCATTGTGATTACTGTGATTTAGATGGACATACACGGGTGGAGTGCTTCAAGCTGATCAGTTATCCAGAATGGTTCAAGAACAAACAATTCACCAATCCAGGGGCATTCAAACCAAGATACGCAGTTCATATGTCACACACTGAAGATCATAACATAGAATCAGTCCTAGAAACACCATTAGCAGGCACTGAATCGGTCGCCACCACTGAATTGAACAAAATGGAAGAGGTAAATGCAAAGCTCGAACTACTACAGCAAGAGATGAGTAGGCTGATCAAAGGTAAAGTAGTTTCTACGATAAATACAATCAATTCACATTTAGTCTACTCTTACAATTCGACCGATTGTTCTAGTAATAATCTCAACCCTATCATTTCAATCATAAAATTTCTTCTTCGGTTTTTGCTTGTTGTGCCATGATAATTGGAACAGAGGCATGGATTGTTGACACTGATGCATTAGATTATGTCACACCATATAGGCATTATATGATATATATGGGTTCTTTTTCTACACCAATAACTGTGCACTTGCCGAATGGCTCTCCCACACAAGTTTCACACACTAGAACTATAGCATTACACACACAAACATGAAATTAATTGATGTTCTCCTTATTCCTAATTTTACCATGAATCTTTTGTCTGTGTCCAAACTGCTTAAACATACCAGCTTGACAGTACAGTTTTATTCATCATGTTGCTTCTTTCAAGACCATAAGACTAGGTCTATTATAGTTGTTGGACGAATAATATGTGGACTATATATTTTAGACAATAATAGTTTTTCTACTTTCAATATTCAATCATGTATTGACTTTGTGTATAATGTGGTAGCTTCAAATCTCATTGTAAATACTGTTGAGTTTCGTAATTGTAATAAAGAAGCTGCAAACTCCATAAGAAAAGTTTCTTTTTCTGTACTTCATGCTAGATTAGGACACTTTTCTTGTTATAAAATGTCTCATATACCTGCTTTTAAGCAATTTGTTGTTACTAATTATATATATGCTTTGTGTCCTTTAGCTAAACTGTCTAGGTTGCTCTTTCATAACAGCAATAGTATTACTATTAACTCTTTTGACCTTGTACATATGGATTTATAGGGACCCTATTCCATTCACTCTATTACTGGTGCCAGATTTTTTTTAACTATTATTGATGATAAAACTAGAGCAATCTAAACCTATATGCTTAGGTTTAAATATCAAACATATTATGTTTTGGTATTTTTCATTCAATATGTCAATGCACAATTTAGCATAAAAATTAAAACTATAAGGTCTGACAATAGAGGAGAATTTCTTAATACAAAATGTGCTTCTTTGTTTTCTTCCCACAGAATCATTATCAAACTACATGCTCTTATACACCTTAACAAAATAGCACAATAGAAATTAAATATAAATATATTCTCAATATAGCTAGAACTATTCAATTCCAAGTTCAATTTTCAAAAACTTATTGGTTTGAATGTATATTAGCTACTTACTTTATTAACAGAATCCCAGTTAAAACTTTAGGTTGGTTAACTCCTTTTGAAGCTTTGTTTCATAAACCACCTAATTATGATCATCTAAAAACTATTTGTTGTCTATGTTTTGCCATCAATCACAGTCCTCACAAAGATAAGTTTGATCATAGATCTGCCAAATGCATTCTCCTTGGATACTCCAATACTCAGAAAGGATATAGATTACAAAACTTAGACACAAAATAAATTTTTGTCAATAGAGATGTTCTTTTTCATGAGAATATTTTTTCTTTCTACAATCATCCTTCTCAAGGGCCTTCCATTTCGGATCATGTCTTCCCTGTGAGTTTGTCTAATTTTCCTCAGGTTCTCACTCAATCTGATTGTGTTTCCCAGTTACCTTCACAAGAAAAGGTCATTTCTCCTCCCCTACCTTTAAGAAAGAGCACCAAAATTCATAATTAATTATCTTGGATGCAAGATTTTGTTGTGAATCACTTATCCACTGCTTCTAATTTTGAATTGTCTATTCACTTTACACCTTCACATCACACCTACCTCAACACAATATCTCACATTTATGAACCTTGCACTTTCACTCAAGCTTCAACTGACTCTAATTGAGTTGAGGCCATGCAATCTCTTGAAAAGAATGAAATTTTGATACTTACTAATCTTCCAAAAGGCAAAAAGGCTATTGGCTCTAAATGGGTGTACAAGATTAAGACCAAGCCCAATGGAGAGATCGATAGATATAAGGTTCGTTTAATGGCTAAGAGGTATAATCAAGTGAAGGGATTAGATTTTAAAGATCATTTTTCTCCTATAGCCAAAAAATTGTTGCTATTTAAATTTTTATTTCCTTAGCTACTTCTAAACATTGGCCTATCTTTCAGTTTGACATTAATAATGCATTTTTTACATGGTTTCCTAAAAGAAAAGGCTTACATGCAGCCCCCTACAGGTTATTCAAAAGCTAGTCCATGACAAGTTTACTTATTGAAAAGGTCACTTTATGGTTTAAGACAAGCTTCTCGACAATGGAACTTGGAATTCACATCCTTCTTGTAGTCCTTGGGCTTTGTTCAGTCAGTACATGATAATTGTCTTTTCATAAGAGATGCCAATGGTACCTTTACTGTTATGCTTATCTATGTAAATGATGTGATCATAACTGGTAATTCTGTTTCTGTCATTGATCAAATTAAATGTGATTTACATTATAAATTTACTATTAAAAATCTTGGACATTTAAAATATTTTCTTGGTTTAGAAGTCACCAGGTCTACTTTTGGTACCCTAATCAGTCAAAGGAAATTCATTTTTTTATGTTTTAGGTGATACCGGTATGTTACATGCTAAGAATGCCTCCACTCCTTTATCCAAAGGTTTGCATCTAGTTGTTTTGCTCCCTGATCCAACTTGAGGGGGAATGTTAGCATGTAGTGTTAGTAGGGTTCTAGAAGGTTCTAGTGTATTCATGTTTAGTAGACTCTAGTGTATTCTTGAAGACACTTTTGTATCCAGATATCCTATAAATAGATGCTCTATATATACAGTAAAAGTCTTTTCACAATACAGTACTCAATACAAGTAGAGTATTTTCCATCAAATAAGAGTATGATCCTTAAGAAGAAGATGATGAAGTTCATCGTAGAGCAAAGTGTATAGTTGATGTATTTGTATTGTATTTATGTTAGTATAGATGGTAGTTGTATTTGTACGGTAGCTGTTAGTAAGTGCACGTGGTTTGCACATGACTGAGACTATTATAAAAAGGCTTGTACATATATTTATGAGAGATTTACTATTTAGTCTCTAGGTCTTGCTATTATTTATAAGTCAGTCTTTGTATTTTTAAAAATTTATTAAAATGTCCTTACCTTTTGCGTCTGTTAACAATTTAGTCCTTCCATCCAATTTTAATCTATTTTCCATTTAAAAAGTTGGTAAAATGATTGAGAAGAAATTAAAAACCCAAAATTGTCCTCTCCCACAATTTTCCTCTCTTAAAATTTCCATCTCTTCCACTAGAAATATAAAGAAAAAAAAAACACTTGATACAGAATATCTCACAGCAAGGCAATGCAGCTCAATCAAATGTTGATCGGCACATTCCTTCACAAATGATGATCATTCTACTTAATGCCCATATGCTAATCGCGAGATAAACTATGGTTTACATACAGATGTAGATTTATCCCAGATTCAAAAAGCAATACATCAACTAATATTTAAACCCCAAATCTAAATAAAAATAAGTATAATCACTCAAAATTTTGGATTTAGAAAATCAGAACATGAAGATCCTCTGTTGTAGCAGTCTTCGGATAGTGTGATTCTTGCTTATGTGCGACTAGTAGCTAGGAGCTAAAACTGAAGTTAGGGTTTCATCGTGGATGTTAAAATTGATATCTAAAGATCTAGTGGAAGCGTTCATTTGCCCGACTTCTGCCAGAGGGTTGTGATTAGAGATTAAAAGAGAAGTTTTGGGAAAGTAAACGACCTCAAATTTATCAATTACAATGAAAAATTGCTTCTACCACCCAAGAAAATTCCCTTTTCAGTATATTTTACGAAACTTAAGGTATTGTGGCATGAGCTAAGATCAGCGGATGTGTTACCATCATGTACATGTGGTGTCTTAAGTTCAAGAGAATAAGGGTTGAAAGACCAAGCCTGCTGGATTAAGCGATCAAAATTACGGTTAAGCAACTCTCCAATTCATGCAGAATATTATACAATATGTCAAACCTATTTACAGTTGAATTTCATGGAAGAGAGCAGTTGCATTTTGCTGATATATTTCATTTCGAAATTAAGTAATGCTATCAAGAGTATAACAAAGCTTACGAGCTCTTGGCAGCTGGGCCTTGCACTAACAAAATTAAATTGGAAGAGTAACCTTGAGTAACCTTTCTCAGGTGCCCTCGTCCTAAAGTTTATTGGCTCAGTGAAGCATTGGCAAGAGTTTAAATGAGATGGCCTGTGAAAAAACATCAAACAATAGTAGCTCAAGAGTTCAATTATCCTCTTTCTAAACCCCAGGAAGAGGGAAATTCCATAAATCAAATGCCAGAAGCTGCATCACAAGTTTCTTTTCCTACCACAAAAATAAGGACTCAAAACTTTCCTCATCCTTTAAACAAAATATGAAGGAAGACATGAACTTCATTGAAGAGATTTTACAAGAAAGCATTTCCTTTGAATATTGTCATTACAAAGTATGCATATCCAACAGGCCCTACATATCCTTTAACTACATTTCACTCCACAAAGTGGATACTTCAAATGGACCAGATCAGAAGTGGAGCACACAAATTTCCTGAATTATAATCACCTGAACATACAGAAGGGGCCCAAAATATGGAACCCCACAAGTTACCACCTCCTGTGAGTCGGCTTGCATGAATTTGTGATTTTCAGCAACGACTACCAGGTGCGCATGAGGATATTAATTATCAAATGAAAAGGGGCAAGAAACAGTGGAAAAACAATTTGTGCAAATCAGGCAGAGAGATGGGATGAAGACTGGAGCAACTCGGCTTTACCCCACTCGAGGAGAAAATAATGATGGTTAATGTGGCAGCCCAAGGTAAAATGGTGGCACAACAAATCTCTGGTTAATGCATTTATCTAAGTGCGGAGTGGACCTGTCACAGGATCTCGGCCAGAATTAGCATCCTTATATTTCAGGGAAAGATTTGCAAACTGGGATTCAATGTCCCTGCTGTTAGTTCGGCGATGGCTGGAAGATGGTTGCTGCTGTGGCTGTGGTTGCTGCTGTTGCTGATACAAGGTTCGTAGCCTTCCAATTTCTCTCTCCAAAACTTCATGTTCCACTGAAAACGTCCTCTAAAAGTTTAGCATCCATGAAATAACCCAAAAAGCAAAAACAAAAGCAAAATCCATTTATGAATGATGATGAACTGTTCATTGTGCAGGATCCAATCAGGCCTAAATTTCAGCAATAGACTGGCCTAGTCAACACAATAAATATCTAATATATTTTATTCAATCAGGCAATCCTGGTTGGGTCAAGCCATAAACATATAGCAATCTCAAGCCTGATCCACCTTTCGACTGGGCTGGGCCTCGATTCAAGGACTCTAGCTAGAGCAAGGCTTTTATTCAGGCTGGGCTAGAAAGGTTCCCAAGCCTGTGAACAGATTCAAGGATAGGCATTAGGCAGATGTGAGATTTCCTCATAGTGATTTGCCTTTTTCTTTTAATAGCTTTATTTACTATACTAAGAGGTTCGAGAAGAACAACACTTTCAAAGAGGAAACAATGATTTCAGGAGGCAGAAAATCATTTTCTAGCCCTCATGGGGACCAGCAAAAAGTGGAATAAGATTACAAACCCACATGTCCTAACTAGCCAGTACCCATCTACTCCCGAACCCAATCCCCTCCCCCGATCCCCACCAAAACAGGGAGAAACAACTTAAAACTGTTTTCAGATAGTGGAAAACTGAACAACTAGTTTTCTGGCTCTGCATTTGGAAAACTACCACATGTAAATATGAAACTCTTTTATACTTTTCTTAGCAAACTTTTTCCAAAAAATTACTCCAATTTTCTGTAAGTGAAAAGCCCCCTATACTCTCAGGAAAATCTATGCCAATTAAACAAAATAATCAGAACGAAGACTTGATGTATACCCCTATTTGATATTTGTAGCTAATTAATTACAAGCAGCAATAGCTTAGTACTTCATCAGTTTACTTCATTATTTGCAGCAAAGAATAATCATAATATGAGTTTCTTCTAGTAATTTTAATCAACGAAAATATAGGTGTCATACTGTAATGTTCTGTCTGTTCTGTCCCATACCCTCAGTATTCTTAGAAGTGCAGAACAACAATGTCCACTCGTGTATGTGTATGCAGAAACACATGTCAAACATGCACACATGTCAAACATGCACACATGTAAACTTAAAGAGTATGAATAAGTTCAAACATAAAGAGGCAAAAGGCTTTGCTTCTCAATCTGAAAAAGCAATGAAACTAAGCCCCTTAATGAGCGAATCAAGGCAAATTAAACAAGAGTCAAACCGGGACTGGTTTACTCTTCCATTACAAATCTTGCAAGTTATGTAAGGCAAGGCTCAATGCAACTTCATAGAAACTGGACCACGTTATTTGACAACAACTTTCTTGAACTAGAACTAACATCAACCTTACCCTATCCATTACTAATTTGCCAAAAAGAATGGCACTATCATCTGACAAAAGGAACAAATTGTCAATAATTTCAGTAGCAAGAAGCAATTCTTTAATGATACCAACAAGCCAAAAAATATTAAAGCCTTCCCACAAGATGGTAACAATTTCCAAAAAATTGTACAAGAAGAAAAGAAACCTATTTCCAATATTTTAGTCACAGGGACAACCTCCTATTATGGACCACCAGAAGTAAAACTTTAATGGACCTCTTCTTTCAATTTCTATTCCTCTATGCCAAGGAAATGGATATAATTCAATCTCCATCAGATCATCTCTGGTCATTCCCAAACTTTTTCTATTTCTACATATCAAGTTCTTCATACACTGGATGATGCAGTTCTTAACATTCTCTCTTCAAATGACATGAATCCTTAGGCAAATACTGTGTAAGGGCACAACTAGAAGCATGCCCTCTTGCCTCAAAATCTTCCCACTTCCTTTGCAGTTGTACCACAAGCAGTTGTACCACAGTTATGTTGAACATGGTTTTGGTGGATGAAGAGTGGACATGAAGTGGCAAAAAATATATATATTATTCCTTCCCAAATTCTGTTAACAAAATTTCTAGTGATATTTAGGGTGACTGAGTCGGAAAATGAAGGCCTTTTGGAATTTTTTGAGTCAAATGACAAACAACAACAATAAGTAAGCTTTTTCTTTTTCTTAGAAAAACAACTAAACCTTGATCCCAAATTAATTAGGATAAGCTTTACGGGTCCTCCATCGCCATTCTGCTCCGCTAGACACCAAATCCACATTAATAATTACAAATGACAAACAAGATCAGCTAAAAACATACCACATATTCTACTCAAATAAGCTTCTCGCAATGAAACTACTGTTTGAGTGAATCACATCTGAGTTTCCAAGTAAAAAGTGAAGGGCAATAAAATAATATTTTCAACACCTAAACAAGAAGAAATTGAGAACTAAACTCACCGTATTTGATAAGCTGCTCCTGAGCTAAACTTTCCAAACGTTGCTTGAGAGCTTTATTCTCCATGCTTAGAATAAGATTTTGCTGGTTGAGAAATTCAACCTGAGCTGAAACTTCAGATCCTTCTGCCTGTGGAGTACAAGATAGAAATTAGAAAATTAAACTGGTCCAAGCGTTGCATATTACATAATTTTTTTAAATTAAACTCTAAAACCACAACCATATTTAGCTTTTATAGATCACAAATACTTGCCTGTAAAGCTTGTACATTCCTTTCCAGCTCAGCAATGTACTGAAGTTTCCGAACCCGGGAACGTTGAGCAAATTGTCTACATTAGATAGCGGTTTAAGTTTTAGCATCATATATCACTGACCACTTTATTCCACATCATACACAACTTTTCAATTTTACATATTTGTGTATTAGACTATCTTCTTACGAAACAAATTTCTAAAGTAACTACCACATATGAGTAAGAGGATGTTCAAAAAAGATTGAAGAGAACAAATTAAAGTTATAGGACAAGCCCAAACCTTAAGGTAGACATGTATGCTTAACAAAAATACAGAAATCTTATATAGGATAGGAGTTCATATTTTCTCTTGGAAACATCAGTTATTCCCGCTCATGCTTGAATGATTTAAATCATAGCTTATCACATAGGTCAAGACTCAAAACTGGCATGCAACTCTATGATATTCCAATAACGGAAAATTACTATTTGGTGCTTGTTGTATTAGGAAACTCCTCAGTCCCTTAATTTTAGAAAATACATTAAACGCCTCTGACATTTTAAAAAATTTACTAATTAATTTATTCATTAATTTTATCCGTTAAATATTACAAAAAAGTCTAAAATGCTCTGAATACAAAGGAACTAATTGTAAACTTTTTACAAAACTGAAGGATCAGCAAATGAGTTTTTCAAAATCACATAGCAACTAATGAGTTTTTCCATAGCATAGGAACTAAATAATAAATTCCCTTCTAAGAATGAAGGTGCATCAAACATCTGTCTAAGGATGAGAAGACATTAATGCAGCAATCATGTGCCTTGACCCATACGATATATAAAAGTAATATACCAAGATAAGAAAAAGATACAGGAAATTTCAGGAAAAAAAAAATTCTATAAAGTTCATACTGTTTAGCACGTTTTGTATCAGTCTCTAATGCTGAAGACCTAGCATGAGAACCATCCTTTCTTTCAGATGATTTTTTTGAATCATTGGAACCAGATTCAGCTGAATCTTGCTTTTCATTCAAAGAAGTTGGGACACCATCTGCTTCCTGTGGAGTACATGATGACCCCAAGCTCTGTGAAACAGCATTCTCCCTTGCAGAAGGAAGTCCACTTGGAGAGGTTGCAGCATTCAAGGATGAATCCCAAGACCTATTTTTTTGTTTTTTCATGTTAACGTCAGCATAGAGAAAGTTTTGACGAGCATCATTGTGATAATCAAAGTCTTGGGATCCCCAAGAAGGTTTTGACATCATATTTTTGTATCTATACTCATCCTGTGCAGCATTGTCTATGTTAGAAGCATTAGCTACATCTACATATGCAAAGGAGTCGCTGGATGAACGCCGATGACCTCCTCTACGAACAGGTGTCTCTGGCTCATTAAGGAGATCATCAAGCCAGGAAGGTTGCTCCTCTAGGAGAAGTGTCTCAGAGGATGTTCGCTGGTGATGACTGTTTCCCTCTCTAGGCCTTTGAACAGCTTTTGATCCAATTACACCACTGGGCATATAATCAAGATATGATGGGGTAACACTAGGAAAAGGAATTTTTGGAGGCAGTAATGCATGCTTTCCAGAGTACATATAACTTCTCATATTTGAAGACCCCTTCGAATTTGCCATGGCTGAAAGAGAACCACTTCCTGCCAAAGAAAATAACAAGAAAATAACAAAAGAAAAGAGGGTTATTGAGAAAATGAGGCAATCTGAATGATGGAATTACTATCTTTATCAGTATATCTTCATTTCAAAACATTAAAGGGGCATCAACGAGAGCATTTCATAGAAAGGATCTGAATAATTATCAAAAAAAAAATTTAAATTTTCCAAATCAGTACTCTTACAACTTGACAATATTATCTGAAAATTTGTCTCCATGCGATTAAAGTCCAATAACAAACACAAAATAGCATGAGATTTGTCCACCTAAGTTCTGATTATCTCGGTATTTTAAAGGTAGAAATGTGAGTAATAACAAGCCAAATCAACACCTACAGAAACAAAGAACACGCAGGACCTATTTAAGCATATCCATTCTATATTTGCTCATAAAAGAGGACTTAAAAAATTGCTATGGTATAGATTCACTACTGATTATCTATGGGATTTAAGTAATTCTGCACTTTCCTCACAAGGTCATTCACTAGACGTTAGTGAACCTGCAATGTTAGTAACCCATGTGCTGCCTACCTAATGTTGAGCAAAACAAATTATTAAATCAACATAAATAATATTATGTAGACACTAAGTTTTAGAAGTGATTAGGGTTGTGTGTGTATGTCTTTTTCCACTTTTGATGACCTGGAAACTGTAGTGGGTTTCCCAATATCCACTCACAAATTTAATTTTTCCAATAATCAAACCAAAAAAGGTCCAAAGTGGTTATTCCATCTAATTTCTCTCACAAACTGCAATCTATGGATTCTTTTTTTTTTTTTTTTCAGAACCTTTCACAACGCTCATCCAATAATTCTATGAAAATTTTCAGTCAAGTAAGAGTTGGATCCAAGCACTGTCCTATAGAACCAAATTAACAACACCTACCAGAAGTTTGAGCATAATCTTAACAGATATGGAAAACGCCAAGTCTCTAATCCAACAGGAGAAAAGAAATCAGAGAAAAAGTAAAGCACATGTACTCTAGGGTCTCACAAACCTTAAGCTACTAACAAAAACGCAAGCTAGAGAAGAAAGTAAATTCAGTTGAGTGTATGCTGATATTATCCAGGCCCAGAAGGAGAAAAAATTGAGGAAGTATTAAGAAAGAAAGGAAGAAACCCACAATTCAAATTTGCAATTTCGACTATTTCCCACATTTCCCAGCAAACAAACAAGATAGTAAAATTCAAACTGTCCAAAATCAGACGTAAAAAGAGATGTATTATCCAAAACAAACGAGAGATGAGTACAAATTTAAAAAATAAATTAGTCAATAAGCTAAACAAAACATAGCAATGCACGATAAAAGAGCTTAACAAAATTAGAATCTAAGCTTATGTTAACAAATTAGAAGCAGAAACTGGAACAGATTCGTTTTGGAACAAAAAAAAAAGATGTTTTTGCTTAGAAAGATATAAAAGTTTGTACCTTTTATTGATTGAGGAATTGAGATCTCGAAATATAATTATAAAAGGAGAAGAATCGAGAGGATACTTTCTGCTATCTGTCACTCTTTCTTAGGTTAACGACGCCCCTTCACTGTCTCTGCTTCTCTCTCTCTCTCTCTTTCTTCTGGTTGAAGACTATGGGTTGAAAAAGGACTGGAATGAAAATTTAATTAAAAAAGATATAAAAATCATATTCTTTTGTTTTTAGTTCATTGCTTCCAGTTTTGCTTTCTTACTCTTTCAACCCCTGTAAAACTCATTATTTTCACATATACCCCTCTCTCAAGTATATAATGTTATTTTCAGTTAAAAAAAATTTAGCCTTTTAACTTTTTAATATATTGAAAAATCTTAAACAGAACAAATCATCCTTTTCTGTAGAGTGAATTTTTTTTTTTGCGGGTAATTAAATTATTTATTTGATATAATTTATTTTGTAATAAAATAATTTAAATAAATTTTTATAAAATCATACAAAATTTCATTTTATATTAAATTAAAAAATTAAATTTTATTTCATTTTAAATAAAAAAACTATGAAAAAAAATTACATTAAATTATTAATTTTAAATTGACAGTAAATAAACTAATTAAATGGAATATGATAATTTCTCTCCATTGAATAAAATTTAAAATATATATATATATATATATATTTTAAGACTATTAAAATAATAAGACTATAAAAGATATTGTAAAAATATAAAATTTAGTCTTAAAAAAATAAATTTAGACAATACAGTTCAATTATAGTATCTGTCAAAATATTTAAATATTAAAAATAAATCCCCTTTTGATATCGATGTGACTTGATTATAATCGAAACAGCAAAAAAAATTAAAATTTACAATAAAAAAGACAATTATTTCACTGCATAGTTTATTAGGTCAATAAAAAAAATTCTATTGGATGATAAAAATTCAAAAATTTATATTTTTTAAAGATTATTATTTAAATGTTTAATTATAATTATAACAAAATTGAAAGAATGGGTCTCATCTTTCAAAATTAAAAAAAATAAAATTATAATCATGAGAAAAGGTAAAGTTTTGAAATTTTAGATATAGAAAAACATTTAATAAAAAAATAAAATAAAATGTGAGAAAGATATGAGGGGAAAATAATTTTGGGTTGATAAAATAGTGGTCCCTATGCATAAGTACAAGCTTTTCACTTATTGTAAATTGCTAAATATAAAGGACCAATGAGGTATTGGGCAGCTTAGTTGTCAATAAGGATTGGATTTGGATGGTTCTCACTTGTCCAAATAGATATCACAAATGCTAATAACAGTCATTTTTTCAAAAAATATTTATTTAATATTTTCATTTTTATTAATTAAAAAATACAATAATTAATAATTAATTAAGGAAATAGAAACTAATAAATAATACAATGAATATATTTCAATCAAAAGTATTAAATAATTATTTTAAAAACATGAGCATTTTCTATTTTAAGTGAATTATAATATAAAAAGTAGTTTTATTTAGAATCAGGATTTGGTATTGAATTTAAAATTGAACTCAACTAAATAAATTAAAAAAAGAAATTTTAATATTTATAAAAGTTGAATCAAGCTTATTTTAATTAGAAACTGAATTAAATCAAATCGATCCGATTTAATTCAATTCAATTTGATTGATTCGAATTTTAAATATTTTTTTTATCTTTTACACTTTATTTTTAATATTTTAAAATTTAATTAAAATATTTTAACTTTTGATATTAAATTAAAATATTTTAACTTTTGATATAATATCATCTGTATATTATTAAAAATAATATATTATTATCACTAATCAGTTCAATTTGATTATTTTAATTTTTTTAATTTTTTCGGATCAAAATCGAACCGAATCGAAATAATCAAAATTTTTTAAATTAAAAACTAAACCAAACTGAAATGAATAAAAAAATAAACTAAATGTTCTTGATTTTTTCGATTTAAACCAAATATTATTGGCTCTACTTATAATGAATGAGTTAATCACCTCAACAACCCACACTAACAAAGATAATTAATGGGTAATTATCATCTTAATAATATCATTATTGTTGGCTACCATACAAATTAGGACAAGGTGGGATTTCTTTTTCTTAGAGTTCTTTTGAGATTAGAAGGGAAAATGATTGGATTATCTTAATCCCAAGTTGAGGAAAGGGTGACTTAATTAGACTTAAAGTGTGAGCAAGCTGTTTAAAAAATTATAATCAATAAATAAGTGGAATAAGCCAACCAACTCCCACAAATACTTAATAATTATTATTATGCTAAATGTTCAATTTCACCATATACTTATTAGGAATGTTCAATTTGGTCCATTTTTTAAATGTTTTTTCTAAATTAATACAAAATTTTCAATTTAAGCTTACTTTAACCTCAAAATCAAAATTTTTAGACTAAATTTCTTAATTTTACCAAAAATTAAGAATATCAAATTATGATTTTTAAGTTAAATTTATTGATCTCTAATTTAAATTAAAAACCATGAACATCAATTTATTGATTTTTTTGATTTTTTAATTATTATGGCTCAGGACAAAATGGAGGTGGCTTAAGATAGAGTCAGAGAAACAATACCCTCACAGCTCTTTTAAGTTTGCCCAAGTCCAGCCCTTCCTCTTTCCTTAAGAATCTAAGATCTTCATCGTCTCTCTCTACACTACTCTGGTGCATATATTTGATCTTCTCTCTTCCAATCTACAGCAGCAGACTCGGAGTATCCTTACTAGTTTATGCTACAAAAATAGAATCTGATAGTCAAATAGCTCCAAAAATGTCTATAACATGCACAGAACCATGTATCCATCCTAGCCTGCAACACCTGCACATCTTCAAATTTATGCTAAGCATGTATGCCACTCATAAACGTCTTGCTGCCTATACCACAGTGCTTAATTAGAGTAAAATCTAACATCTCAATTCCATCAATCCATCCAAAGAATAATTAACCTCAACCAGAAAAGAAATTTCAACATGAGATGGTATATTTATTAATCACAGCATTAATGTTGAGTATCATATGAGAAACAAATTGAAAACAAAAATCTACAGGTTTCACTTTCCTGAAATCCTATTTTTGATTTTTCAATGCATTTCATCAAGAGAGAGAGAGAGAGAGAGAGAGAGAGAGCATTTGATACAGCTTGGAGGCACCATCTCCTAAGTATACACTTCAGAAGATTTTATCATTTGCCAGCACTAATAAGCAAATTCTTGTATGAATCCCAAATATGTGGCGCATGATATTGTTGAAAATGAGCTGGACTTATGAACCAAGCAATTTCTTCCATCTAGCATATCCTAGAACCAGCAGGAAAAGTAAGAAACATGCTGCAGAAGTAGCCCCAACAAAGTACCCAAATATCCCTTGTATTTCATACAATCGACAGGGGATATTCATGCCAAAGAACGATGCTACTAAGGTATCCATTGTTATTGCAAATGATGCAATAGTTAATGTAAGCTGAAGTTGAATGAGCTCATTTCGCTGCTGGTCAAGTTGGATGTTGACATAGTCTTCTGTGTCATCAATATATTCACGAACCTGTATGTTCAATAAAGCAATAAAAAGAAATATATATTCCAGTTACCTTAAATGATATCAACTAAGTAATTACAGTAACTGAATTTAATAATTCCACACTGTAAATAATAGCCAAAATACTTACAGACAAGATCTTATTACGTGTTCCATCCAACTGCATAAAATATGCTTCAAGCAACATCTCCAAGTCCTCCACATCATTTTCACCCAAAATGCTGCCAGTCACCAAACTTGCACTGTGACTAGAACTAAGTCGGCGGAGAGGAGGGGCAAAAGTGATAATGCTATTTGAAGCTGCAGTTCCCAATAAAGCCTCAGATTGCTGATTCTGGACCCACTTCCTCGTCAAATATAAATCTGCCATATCTTCATTATCATCTAATAGATGTTCAATTTCATCCCTCACCTGAGATTGAACACATATAAGTTCTTAGTAAACTACAACAACAATAATAGTAAAGCTTGTTCAGCAGTCTCAGCCATTACACCCCACGAATTCTTGTTTTTCCACTTAAATAAATTTAACACTTTCATAGCAAGCTGCATCTCTCCAAAGCATCATATAGTAAATCATAATTTTACATAAAAAAAATGTGCATAATTTAAGAAATACTAATCCACTTAAGTACTAACCTGAAGATTTTTCAAAAAGGTAAAAAAAATGTGTAGCAGACTTAGTTAAGTTTTAAGACATTTGCATGAGTTTTCAAATGTTAAAACAAATACAGCGGAGAAAGCAAAACGTAGCAATAAGTAATTGCTCAATTAGTTATGTATGGCAATATTAACTTATTAAGATGTATCAACAGTTCTTGCATGCCAATAGCCAAGTTCAAATAGGCACTTTCCAACATTATGTCCAAGATAGGACTACCAAAGGCGTTCCTAAGCACCTGCATTCTTGGTTCTAAGTTCCTGAGAAAAAAATTACAAAAATTGACATATGTGAAAGAAGGCAACATGTTGCTACCGAAGGCTTTCTTAATTTATATCATGACAACATATCTCTGCATCAGGACTAGTAATTCATTGAGATGCCCAAAAACTAAGTGAAAAGATGTACGCATGCTTGGACTATTTATTTATCAAGATAGCAATAATGCCAACTGCATGCATGATCCCCAGATAATCCCTAAGAAACAAAAGAAGAAGATTCTGTCTGGACAAAGATCAAGATCCTCAGGTCACAAACCACATACAACACATGGAGAAAAAAAAATTATCTATTGGAACTACCAAAGCTTTCACTAAGACAGATATTTACTCAGAGGCTAGATCAGGCAATTTTCAGAATCAATCCACAAACACCAAATATGGGCAATAGAAGGTTAGAGTATAAGCAATAAACTTTTATGTATTTTTCACAGTTTGTTTCTAGAAATGCAAGCCGCAGCTTCCTGCTAAATAGATGTATAAATTAGACGCCCAAACTAGAAAAAATCCAAAAATCATGGATGACGTCAATGACTGTTAGACAAAGCAAGAGATTTTGGGTGCATTTCAGAGGAAGATGTAGATGATAGGTTATTTCACTTCATATTTATGGATGGGTTGGCTGGCAGACATCATAAACATTTTCATTCTTTTGCACATCAAGTTTCATTTTCATCATTTGATTGCAGCATAAATAGTGACATACTGAACAACTAGGTAAATCCAGGCAGGTATAAGAACGGAGAAAAATTAATCCACACCACCTTTTGCACACGTGCAAGAAGACGTGTGAGATTGCTTTTCAAACTTCGAACGTGTTCAAGATTCTTGGTGCTAACATTCCTGGCTAGTTCATCCAGAACAGGATAAGCATCTCGCTCTAGGTCTGCCACATTGGAGTCCAAATATGTGCAGACAACTTCTAAAGCGATTTCTAGAACCTGAAACTCAAATGGAAGCTCACACTGCAAACCTTCAGCGGCTTCTGTTGAATGCACTTCATTATCTTGGGTATCAGTGTGACCTGCTTCCTGGGTATTAACTGACCTTTTAAGAGGAATTTGTTGCCTGAGCTGATCCACAAATGGAAGAACCTCTTGGCATAGAGGATCCAGAATCAGGACTTCTTCAGCTGTAACTATGGCCCTTATAAACTCTAGATTAACAACCATGGCTTTCTCCCTGGCTGCAAAGAGTAAAGATAAAATCTGAATCCATTTTTTTCACCATTATCACTGACCACATATATATAATGCCAAAAGATAAACTAATATTGAACAACAAAAAGCAAAATGCAAATTTTGATTCAAGATAACAGACATCAGAATGTATTGAATTTGTGATTAATGGAAAAAAAAGCAAGTAAAAGATCTTGGCATACTGAAGGTGTGAATATATACAATAGGAAATATGAAGTCATGTTTAATACTTTTTATAAAAAATTGTTTTTTGGCCTAATCACTAGCTCCTTCATTAAGCCAAAAGTCATTTTGTCAGACATGAAAGACACAAGCAAAGATGATAGTAACCAAGAGAAGGGTCAAATTGACTAGCATTAGTAGGTCTAAATATAAAAAGCATACTTGAAATTAGAAGAAATTAGTATTAGTAAATAGTGAACATCGTGTGCCATGTTTGGTCTTTTTTTCTTTCTTTTTTTTTATGGGTTTCTTTTTCTACACAAATCGTGTCATTTCTCAAAAACCTGAACAAAATTTGGTAAATGAGATAATACCTCATAATGTTGAAAATGTAGCAGTCAAATAAATAATATTAGTAACCCAAATGCACCCTTTGATTTTCTAGGCAGAATATATTTTAAAACCACGTACAAGTTAAATTCCAGATGATGCAAAGTGATTAATCAAATCATTCAAGGAAATAAATTGTAGTTATTAGTTCAGACACATAGTGAGTATGAAATCAGCTTATTTCGCAAATTTATAAAATATAAGCCATTCCATCACCTTCTAGACCACATAAAACTATTAAAACTAGAAAATGTACGGAGAAAGGAAATAGCTATATCAAAACTCAATAGAATTTCCACAGATCATCTAGGAAGCGAAATCTAATCAAACATTCAATTTCATTAATGTATATGTTCCATTAACAGGCCAGTATGCTTGCTCTTTAACGATTACTTTGATCAGTTTAGCAAAATGTTTTAGAAAATATTGTCCCTTCACAGGCCTAATATCAAACCATAACTCTTTATTCTTACCACAATTTCGCAACACCCATGAATAAGAAATAATAATTGATAACTCCAAGCAAAAATCATACGAAATCTACACGATCAAATTACCAAGAATATTGGACGAATGGGAAAAGACAGGGCCAAGAATCCTCAAATCCCTAGCAGGTATTGCCACACGCTTAATGATTGTGCTTTTGTCACATTCCATCAGCTCCGAAATCCCAAACCTATCAAACCTCATCCACAGCCTCGCCCCTACGGCCTTCTTCTTCGTCTTCGCCCCGGTCCCCGCAATTAAACTATTATTGTTATTATTATTATTATTATTACTCCCATCAGTCAATTGCTGCGGCGATGATACTGCCCTCAACGGTGGAGGAGGAGGAGGGGTCAGCACAGGTGGAGACGGAGGCCCCGACTTCTTCTTCAGGCGACGCCTGGAGCTCTTAGAGAAAATAGAGGACCCCCTTCCCATTCTCCGAATTTGATTTTTACAGAAATTGTATAAAGGTGTTTGTATAGAATTTCTGGTGTGTGGTTTAGGGTTGTGGGATTACGGAGCCATGGAGAAGGGTGGCGTAAGCGGTGGTACTGGTGGCGGACTGATGGGGCGTCTTCCACTTCTTCTTCTGCTTCTTCTTCTTCTTCTTCCTCTCCTCCTGCTTGCTCCTCTGCCATAAATGCCTTCTTTTTGTGAGATTCCTTCCCTCTTCCTCATATTATAATAATTAATTTAATAAAATTACTATATAGTCCTCCTGATGTATGCCGAAACTGATAAATTAATTTTTATATTTTAAAGATAGACCAGATTCATTTCTTTATTATTAAAACTCAATATTTTAATTTTTAAAATTTAATTTTATTAAAATTATAATGAATAATTATGAAAATAATAATTTTATTAAAATATTAAAATTTAAAGATTAAAAAATAAATTATGAAAATTTATATTTTTCACATTTAATTAAATATTATAAAATAATTATAAACTAATAAAACAGTTAAAAACTATTTAAATTATTAATATCCACAAATATGATTTAAATAATATTATAATTTTAAAATTTTATTTAAAAATATCTCATATTATTAAATTATAAATATTATATAAATTAATAATAACGATATTAAATTTTAACGAGAGAGATTTATTAATTGAGTTTTTAAAATAAAAGATTATTTAATATATTTTAAATATATAAAAATTAAATAATTAAATTTATCATACTATAAAATTAAATTTTAATTTCTATTTAATTTAATTAACCCTCAATATTAAAAAAATAAATTAATTAAAAAATAATAATAATAAGACAATTAAACCAGGAAAATATGGGGAAAAAATTAAATAAAATACTTTTTATCGAAATAAAATACTTTCTCTCTGTTTCATTCTTTTTATCCATTCAATTTTTTATACATATTAAAAAATATTTTTTTTAAATTCTCTAATTATATTTATCTTAAATACATTAAATTTTATTAAAAATTAAAAAATATCTTAAAAGATTATTTGAAAATTAAATAAAATTATAATAATTAATTTATATATTATTAAATAATTTTATTTAAAAATGAATAAAATTATAATAATTAATAAAAAAATATTTCTTAAATCCTTTTAGTGACTTAAGCATTAAATACACAAACAAATATTTTTCATATTTTTGCAATTTAGTATTACAAAAACCAGATATCATATGCACTCCAAGGCTTAGCCTGGTGGAAAATGCATCACGTAGCCTTGAAAGGTCTAAGGTCATATTTAATTAGCTATAATATGTTATGATAATATATTATATTAAAAAAATTATTAATTAAATATTAATTTATTTGAATTTAAATTTAAATGTACATTAATGATCAGATTTTATCATTATTATTAATAATCAGATTTTTATCATTTTTATATTTCATTAAATTAAAGTAACATAAAATCCTCATTTTGTTGGAATTAATTTATAAAAATTACTTTATAATCGCTTAATATTTATAAAGTATTTTTAATTTATAAATAATTTAAAATTAAATAAAAAGAAATATAGTAATTTAAAATGAATTATCATCCAAAATGAATCTCTAAAAGAGGATTGAACAGTTAAGAACGGGCAAGACTTCCGTGAACTGAAAATACCTTTGCGTATTTATTTAAACGGCAGCATTTTAGGGAATACTAAAGCCTTGGATTTGTGCTTGAAACAGCCAAACGGCTTCTCCATAAAAGCAAAACGACAATGCGGATAAAAAAAAAAACGACCACAGTGGGAGTCGAACCCACGACCTTCTGATCCGAAGTCAGACGCGCTAATCCACTGCGCTATGCGGTCTTGATGTTAACGTTAACAATTTTCTATATATTCATTGGTTCTCTTCAATTGCAGAAGACCTAAATAAAAGAAGTTTGCAGCCTATTTATTTATGAAAAAAATAATTTTTATTTTTCATTTTAGCTAATAAGAAAATTTTATTTTATTTTTTAAAAAAATTATAGAAGGAAAATATAAGAAATGTATTTTATATGAAAATAATAAAAATATTTAAAAATTAAAAAAATATTTGTATTTATAATTAAAAAATATATTTAAAATATCAAATTTTAGATATATTTTATTTATTTAATTTAAAATAATGTAATTAATTTTTTAAAACAATTATTGACAAATATTGTTCTTAAATAATTAAATATCTTTCCAACAAATATGATTAATTAGCATTTCAATAATACACATGGGTGGTATCAGAAAGCTTTAAATAATGCTTCACTTTTATTATTTTTTCGGATTCCAATTGAAAACGGAAATTTTAGTATTTATAAAAATCAAATCAAATTGATGTTAATTAAAAATTAAATCGAATCAGTTTAATTTAGTTCAATTTAATTTAATTTGAATTTTTAATAAAGTTTTTATTTTTTACTCTTTATTTTTATTATTTTAAAATTTAATTAAAATATTTTAATTTTAATATAATATAATCTCTATAAAAGTAATATACTATTATCACTAGTCGATTCGATTCAATTTTTTTAATTTTTTTCTGATCAAAATTGAACCGAATTGAAATAATCAAAATTTTTAAAATTAAAAATCATCCAAAAAAATAAAAAAATTAAATTTAATAATTTGAGATCCATAAAATAGAATTTTACAATAGCATTCGGATGAACTCACTAGGAGAATGAGCTGACTACCTTTACTCCTCCGAGCTGGACCGAAAGATAAGAATAGGACTGAAACCCAAGGGAGGTCTGGTCTTAGGGCCGGAAGGGCTGAGCCGGCCTGATTGAGAGATTTAAATAGAATTCGGTCCCAAGGATGAGCGGGTTATACCTGGTTCGTTCGAAAGATTTAGAAATTTTCAGATCACGAACTGTCATTATGGGACCAACCTCGTAACGGAATGTTAAAATTTCATCAAAATTAAAATTTTAAATTAATTTAATTTTATCCATTTTTTTAATTTGAATAAAATAGTGCTAATTCCTGTTTTCAATCTTCAAAAATTTGTTAAAAGTAATTGGTTTGCTTTCAATGGAGCTCACATGCTAATTGGAGGTCCATTCACCTAAATCTTTTCCTCATACAAAAGGCAATAAAAAAATAAATAAAATTATTATTTAATTCTTATAAAATAAATAAAATTATTAATTTAATTTTAAAAAATATATTAAAATATTTAAAATATCATCAACATAAAATAATTGATCAATAGATATTTTTAAAAAATTAAAAGATTAATTAATAAATTTTTAAATAATAAACTATCTGTTAGCTAGTTTTCCTAAGCACTAAGTAGTAAATTTCTCCAAAGAGAGAAAGTGATGCAGCCTCCATGTGAGCAGGTTGCATTCGGTGAAAACTGTAGCCTGTATGCGTATGAAAGAGAGAGAAAGTGAAGTGCAGCAGCGATTCCCATGCAAGTAAAAGTGGGCTGGCTTGCTAAATCCAAAGCAAAGATCCTATAAACAACTAATATCTCCAAACACATCCGTAGACCTTGCATGTTCTCTTTGCAATTCAACTCTCACTAATGACAAAAAGTAATAATAATAATTTAATGTTCAGTTTTCAAAAGCATTATTGATCTATTGGATTCACTTTCCTTCCTCATGTCCTGGATCCTACACTTTCCCTCACTGTCACCCACTTTCACTTTTCATGGGAAAAATACTCTTCTGTTTCTCAGAAAGTAGTGGGGAAGTTTAAAGTTGGAAACTTTCAGCTGGTTGAAGGTTTCTGGAGAAAGTACTCAGTTTTCCCAGGAAAGTAGTGGTGAAGAAGTTAAAGTGGGAGCTTTTTTTTCTTTGTTGTTGTGTTGTTGGTTTTGTATGATTTGAGAAATGGCAGAACAAGTGTTGATGAGACCAGGGAGGTCTCTGGCTGAGACTCCTACTTACGCTGTAGCTACGCTGGTTACTGTCTTGGTTTTCGTGTGCTTCATTGTTGAACGCTCCATCTACAGATTTGGAAAGGTAGAGAATGATTGTTTGTTTCTTGGTTTTTCTTGCAAGGAAGACTGAGGGAGGTGGTGATTTGCTTTCCTTGAATAAGTTTCAGGAAGTTAGAGAGCATAGCAGTTTTGTAAGAATGATTTTGCTTTGCTTTTTTTCCTGAGAAACTGCCGGAAAATGCAATGCACTGGAATAACTGTTAATTCATTGGGGATTACCTGAAAACATATAAGATTCAAATGTTGAAGAACGGAGCAAATTTCTTTACAATGTCCTGTTTGGTTGCCAGGAAAATGTGGGTTCGATGAATGAAACAAAGCCTGGATATAGAAATTTTGTCATACTCCTTTATTGATACATAGCAATTAGCAAATAGCTAGACTTTTCATTTTGCTCATAAAAAGAAGAGAAAATAATCATTTTTCTCCGATTCTCTCTACAGTGGTTGAACAAGACAAGGAGGAAGGCTCTGTTTGCGTCTCTGGAGAAAATTAAGGAAGGTGAGCATTTTGATTCATCAATGGAAACAATCATATCATGCCTATTGATCAAGGATTGAAATAATTCTAGGCTCAAGTTTTCAATTTTTTTTATATGGGTTTAGATCTTAATTTGATCAGTTTTTATTACATTGTTTTGCATATCCCCTTTGATAAGTTTATGGTTTGGATTTTAATCTCCATAAATTTTTGCTGCCTTTTTATTCTTGTTAGAGCTGATGCTGCTTGGGCTTATATCTTTGTTCTTGGCGCAATGTGGAAGATGGCTATCTGAGATTTGTGTAAATTCATCTCTTTTCAATAGTAAATTCTATCTTTGTTCAAAGGAGGATTATGATCTCACTGAACATGTCTTACTTGAAAGTTCATCATTTTTTCTCAACAAGACTGATATTCCTCCAAAAGGGATAACAACTCGAACGTCTCATCAATGTGGTGAGGTAAATTTTGCTTCTTTCTCTGTTAGGACTTTATACATTTGTTCTGCATGAAAAGAATTCAAATGAATTCTTATAAAATATGCAAACTTTCACTTTCTTTTTAAGATGATTTTTTTTCAAGTTAAAAGTAATCTAATTCTTTCATTCCAAACCATAGAATTGTTAGAAAAGAAACCATTTGAATTGAATTCTTACAAAATTCTTGATAACAAATGGAGCAAATGAGATACAATGGTGGGTGAACTATATGTAATAATTAAGTTGGGTGATTTCAGGGTCACGAACCCTTTGTTTCATTGGAGGGTCTTGAGCAGCTCCACCGGTTTCTGTTTGTTCTTGGCATTACTCATGTTCTTTACAGCTGTTTGGCTGTTGGCCTGGCAATGAGCAAGGTACCTCTTCATATCTTTTTCACCAAATTGGGGCTCCTAAATAAAGTCGAGCCCATGATTTCTTGTTCGATATCATTTGTTATATTTATCTAAAAAGCTATGCTGTTGTAAATTTATCTATATGCAATTTGTGATGCTTCTACATAGATTTATTCCTCTTCCATTCTCTGTCTTTGTAGATTTACAGTTGGAGGAAATGGGAAAACCAAGCCAGTTTAGTGGCTGATGGAAGTTTGCATCAAGGTATACAAATGAAGCAATGAAAAATAAACTGATATGTTGACTATGGCTTATTTAGCAACATCCTTCAGCTACTAGAGATTTGTGGTTAATGATTACCTGATGAACAACCAATTGATAGATTTTCCTCAAGTATTAATCCACAGAGACATTGGCTTTGCAGATTTAGGCTTTGAGGCCATTTGAAAATTGTGTTCGATCATATTGCATAGTCGGATGAAAGGAAACAAAATTTTATCCCAGAAAATCCAAGATTCTTATAAATACTGTTAGGGGATTTGACATCACAATGTTATCAATATGGATGTTATGAATGCACATATGGTGTTAGCAAAATAGCCTCACAGACTCTCAACCAGCTGACCTTGCATGCGTGCTCGTAGCAATCTGTGTTAATTTTAGCAAAATATTTGGACTATATTTTAGAAAGATGAATATAAATGAACTGACTAAGCCTAAGGAGATAAAAAGGATTTTCCAGATACCATTAACAAAGAGAAAATAATGTAAATATCAGTATATTAAGCTAGTGTGATGTAGTTATCTGATTGTTCAAGGCATCAACTATAAGCTAGCATGAGAAATCTGTCTATTACCAAGAGGGCGTGTATGTGTGATCTTGGACGTGTAGCAGACTGAATTCCAAACACATTTTAGAGACTATTTTTGTGCTTTTATAGTGAGGTCTTCCCAACTTAGTAGTCATCAGCAATGGCATCAAGTTTAAAGATTAAACTGCTAAATTGTAGAGATCAGAAATTGCTAAATGACGCAAGTGAAAAAAAGACCAATACAACCAGGCATCTTATTTTGAACTTTAGATTATTTAAAGATAACTTTTTAAATTAAAAAAAATATATATATATATTTTGTTAACTTTTTTATTGCTTTTCCATGTAGTGTCTTTACATTGTAAATCTTTCGGTATGTAACCTTTCCTACTTTTGATATTTTTTATAGCCAAGAAAAAGAAGGTGATGAGGCGACAATCAACCTTTGTTTTCCACCATGCATCTCATCCGTGGAGCAGAAGTCGGATTCTCATTTGGATGGTGAGTTTCTTTCTTTCTTCCTTTTCACAGAAATAATATATGATTGTTGATGCTTTTTAGCGTACGAAACCTTCTAACTTGTGGCTTAGCAACTAAGACGACACATTGTTCTGCACCACAAAAAGACAGGGGTTCGGCATGAAAACTGAAATCAGCAGTTATCTTGCCTGTAAATATAATACTCTATTAGAAACTACAACCTCTTTGTCTAATTGATTTCCATATCGCTCCACTAGCCATGTAAAGGTAGACAACAATGCTGTCAACTTCCTACATAAAATCCAACTTTTCAAGTTATACTGTACTAACATCTTAGTAACAGCCTAACAGGACTGATGATGCTGATAATTCTCATGGTGAAACAATCTACTAATGGATTTATAATTATTATTAGCTTATTACTCTTTAAATGTTTGCTTAAGGGAATTGATCAGTATTTTGACTATGAAAGTGGTTCATTTCTGCAGCTTTGCTTTCTGAGACAATTTAAGAGTTCTATAAAGAAATCAGACTACTTGGCACTGCGATTGGGTTTCATCACAGTGGGTATCAAACTTATTACACTATTTTGTTGTGTTCTTTCTTTTGGGCAACTTTTCCCAGGCTGTAAAAAATGAAAACTCTCTTTTTTAACCATGTGTGTTCTAGTTCAAAAGCTCACTTCAGCCTTATCCACTAGAACACATGCTTCTTGAAAGAATATTCTATTTCTGCATGCATTGAATTACAACATTACTGCTTCCTTTCATACCCCACAAAGTAGGTTATTGTCAACATTTGTTTTTACATTTATATGCAATATCCAAATGGCAATGGATAAAACCAAAGTAAGAAACTAAAATTTATAAAGTCAGGGTTTGAATTGTTAATTCAGAAGCTGTAGTTTGGATATTGTGCAGATGAAATTCTTTTAATATTAATATCTCAGGCTTGCTAAAACTGAGTCTAACTTGTGCTCTTGTAGTGTTGCAAATTCACATGGCTAGTTTATTCAAGAACTCTGTTTATCTATTCTGATTGCTTTATTTCACCCTTCCTTGTACTGAACTTATGTTTGCATTTTGTCATGCTTTTCACTTTTCAGAAGCATAAATTACCACTTTCATATGATTTCCATAAATACATGGTTCGGAGTATGGAAGATGAATTTCATGGCATTTTGGGGATTAGGTATGCATTCAACCTATTTGAAATATTTTTCTTTCATTTTCTTGATGTCAGAATGTCTTCGGTTCTTAGATCTACATATTCAGCTGACAAGCCTGTCCTAATGTAATTGGGAGCTCAGATACTCCTCCATTTCTATTCTTTTCACATGCCGAGTTTTAGATATATATATTTAATATTTTATTGCCTGAGATCTAGCAAGAGTCAAGAAGAAAAACTTAACATGAAAGCCTTTTTTGATTCACATCAAAACCAAGCTTTTTCTAACATAACATATTGGTTCTGGTGAATATTATCCGTTCCTGTAATGGTTTCGCATGGAAATCTGATCGTTTAATAGTCTAGGAATTGTCTGAAACTCAATAATCATATGATTGCCAACATAACCTACTTGATCTTAATTTATGTAAGCTATATTAGTAATAAATTAATTTCACAAGTTGACAAAACAAATAGAAAATGAGGTGAACTGAATCATTTTTCAATTTTGTAGCTGGCCGCTTTGGGTTTATGCTATAGTGTGCATCTTCATAAATATTCACGGTAAGCTGCCATTTTCAGAATGTGAAAAAGAAACGCTATTTGCATTCTCAAGTTATAGTTCTATGGATGGTGAAGTTGTCTAATGTTGCAGGCTTAAATATCTACTTTTGGCTATCTTTCATCCCTGCCATTGTAAGTACATTAGCTCTTTTGGTCATTTTTACTAACATAACAAGATGGCTATTCATTTATAGCATGATTATTTTACATGTCAAAGCTTGTCATGTTGGTTGGGACAAAACTTCAGCATGTTGTTTCCACATTAGCACTTGAAATTGTCGAACAAACCGGTCCATCTGTTGGAACTCAATTGAAGCCACGGGATGATCTGTTTTGGTTTGGAAAACCTGAGATACTTTTAAGGCTGATACAGTTTATTATATTTCAGGTGAGGATCTTAGGCATATCTTGTATATCAATACAGAATTTATCTACATTTTTTATATGCAGTTGTTAATATTTTGCTTTTTCTGCAGAATGCCTTTGAGATGGCAACATTCATCTGGTCCTTGGTAAGAATAAGTCCTCCATCTGTCCGTGCGTGGGTATTTTATTTGTTTTATTATTTTTTATTTCATTTATGATAAATGCAATTGTATTGAATTATATTTTCCTTGTGTTAGTGGGGATTTAAGGAAAGATCATGCTTCATGAAAAACCATGTGATGGTAGTTATTCGGCTCGCTTCTGGGTATGTTATGTTTTGTCTGGCAGAAACTCCTACACTTCTTTGGTGTGTAGTAGTTTGATTAAATTGTTGAATGCAGGGTTCTTGTTCAGTTCTGGTGTAGCTATAGCACAGTGCCTCTGAACGTAATCGTTACTCAGGTTTGCTGACATTTTTACTGATAAAGTTAACATTGTCATTGCTTACCTAATATTGTTCTAGCATGAGCATCCATCTTGTTTTCTTCGACAATTCATGCGAAGCGGACAATGCTTCCAGCTTATTTTGTTACATTACCTGCATTTTGCATGGCCAGACCAAGTCCGAGCCCAGCCACTAGGATCATCATAGACTCTGGGGATATGCATAAATAGATGAAGCATGAAGCATGAAGCATTACTTCTGTTAAATGATAAGCTAATATATATCAGTTTTCTGTCTCTCGGTGACTCCAGATGGGATCGCGGTTTAAGAAAGCCTTAGTTGCTGAGAGTGTGAGAGACTCTCTTCACAGCTGGTGTAAGAGAGTGAAGGAGAGGTCTAAACGTGAATCTGTGCATTCAGTCGCTACAAGATCAGTATGTTCACTTGATACAACACTTGAAGGAGATGAAATTACAGTTGCATCAGGCACTATATCTCGGTCATCTTCCTTAGGTTCATTGAATGAGATAACTGTAGCACCTCCAGAACACGCAGAAGATGCTGAGAATTCAAACCCTCACCATATCGGACTTTCCTCACGGATTGAAGAGTACTTAAATGACAGCACATCGCATCCTCCTATCATTGAAGAAGATGATGATGCAAGCTCAGAATTGTTTAGGACTTGAGTGAGTTTTCATATTAACTATAGTTATTTTTTTTCCTGGCCTAAAGTGCCTTCTTGGCATGTTCTGCCTGAAATTGCAAAAGCTACAACTTATCTCAGTTGAGTTCCTCCGAATTTTCTCATTCGCTTATTTAAAACTTATAAACACAATATCAGACAGAGGATAAGCAATATAAGTGAGAGCCCAACCAGCTTCTATCTGCTCATCTTCAAGATAGTTTCCTTCTGACTGATCCACAGTCCCTGATACAAGTTTCTCTGCACAAGAAGAGCAAGAACCAGCCCTGCATGAAAATGGCAGGTCAATGTCAGCATCCTCTAAAGCCTCAAGAATTTAGGTATCATTAGGACATTGGACTTCCACTTCACCATCTGGTGTTATGGCCTTCACTTTGTATGTTGCCATTGCCTTAAACTGCCCTCCACGGCTGGTTTTCAAGCAGAAAAGAGCCTCGCCGACGTTGGGAAGAGCTCGGAGACTAGGCACCGGCTGCTAGTGGGTGAAGGAGGTGGTGAACATGGGATCGGATAGTGTGGCTGTAGAGGCCACTTTCTGTCTAAAAGATGGGAAGATTTTAATCATAAATAAAAAATAAATATTTTCTATAAAAAATATTTTTTAAATACAAATTATTTTCTGAAAAAAAACTTAGTTTCTTCTATTTAAATATAACATAAAATGAAAAAATGTTAATAAAATTGTGTATAAAAAGTTTTATAATTGATATTAATAAAATTTTCAAGTTTTAAAGACTTTTTATAAATAAAAAAATTATTATTAGCAAGAAACACAAGAAATTTCTTCGCATTTATTCAGTAAAATTTTATTATTTTAAATTAATTATAAAATATATTATATTTTTAGGGTGGTTGTTCAGTCGGTTATTTTAAAATCAAATCGAAATAAATGAAAATTAAAATTTTAATATTTATAAAAATTAAATCGAATCGATTTTAATCAGAAATTAAATCAAATTGAATTGATTTATTTTAATTTAATTTAAATTTTTAATAAATTTTTTAACTTTTAATAAAAATATTTTAAAATTTAATTAAAATTTTTTAATTTTAATATAATTTCATCTTTTGATATTATTAAAAATAATATATTATTATTATTAAATTAATTTAATTTAATTTTTTTAATTTTTTTCTCATCAAAATCAAACTAAAAAACTAAACTGAACCCATATCAGCCTAATAATTTTAACTAAAACGTCATTATTTTACATTAGCCTCTTTAATCACATTATCTAAACCTTTTCTCTATCATAATAACCAGCTTTTTATATGGCAGAGATACACACACGTATACAGCCTATGGTTTCTGGATCCATCTTATCCCAGTTGGGAAAACATGGGCCTCTCATTCATGATCTTATTTCACAAACCTTTGAACCCCATAGTTTCTTCAATGGATACAAACAAAATAAGAATTGATATGAATCATTCAGAACACACCAGAGAAAAAAAGGAAAAATCTTGGATAGCTTAGCAATCCAACAAATGCTTTAAGAAGTGAGACAGAGAAATCAAGAAAGAAAACACAGCCACATATATAAAATATTATTAAGCTACAAGAGTTTTTGATCCGTTTCTGACAACAAACTTTAACACAACAATCTTGTCCTGAACAACAAACTAAGCCAACCCCACAAACCAACAGACTTAGAAAAGTAAGCAAAAGAAAACTCCGGCGCCGGCTGGAATTTCAAAACCACGTCATTAACCAGTAAGCTCTTCTTCCTTGTGTGTCTCAATAACAATATCGGACTGAGGATAAGCAACACAAGTAAGAACCCAACCCTCTTCTACCTGTTCATCGTCAAGAAAGCTTCCATCAGATTGATCTATGGCTCCTGCTACAATTTTCCCAGCACAAGAAGAGCAAGAACCAGCCCTGCATGAGTATGGAAGATCAACACCAGCTTCTTCAAAAGCGTCGAGGATATAGACATCATCAGGACATTCAATTTCAAATTCACCCTCCGGAGTGATAGCCTTCACTTTGTAAGCTGCCATTGCCTTGAACTTTCCTCCACGGCTGGATTTCAAGCCGAAAAGAGCTTTTCCAACGTTGGGAAGTGCCCGTAGGCTAGTCGCCGGCTGCCGGCGGGTGAAGGAGGTGGTGAACATTGCACTGGAGAGGTTGGCTGTGGCGGCCATTTTTGCCTAAGAGAAGAGTCTGTTTCTTTGGCTTAGGAGGCTAAAGAGTGGGAGAGAGGAGTGGCGTTGATAAAAGGGTGGCTTGTGGAGATAGTGTGGTTAGAAAATGCTGGGAGTTGAAGTGGCATGGAACCCTATCTGCCACGTGGCAATCATTTGTGGCAAACATTATCTTTTTTATTATCACCACAGAATTTTTTTTTCTTGGCATTATATATATATATTTATGGTTTATATTATTAACCATATTGTAAAATTCATACGTGGAAAAATAATGAGTTAAAATTTAGGGTAATTTATTATTTAATTTTTATATTATATAATTTTTTTAATTTTATATAATTTCTTGAAAATAATACTTGATCTAAGGGTTAAATTTGTAATTTTATACATTTCCTGCCAAGCCAAACATCGTATATTCCTTGAAAATAAAGACAGGTGATAAAAACTTCATTGTATAATTTCTCTTTGCAGCGCCACTCCATTCCCTTCCAACAACTGTGCCAAGCAGTGCTAGAGGGGGAGGAAATGAAAGCCCAAATTACGAAATCCATCACCATGGCATAGAACATAGTAATACTCCATTGATAATAAAACTTTACTAAGCTGATGAGAGTTTGATCCGATTGTGACGACAAACTTCAACAAAACTCCATTAACAACAAAACATGACAGTCTTGTTCTGAAGAACAAGCTAAGCCAACCCCACAAACCAACAGAGACTTATTACAAAAACAAAGTAAAGAAGACTCCGACCAGGCTTCAATAATTAATCCTCATCATTAGTCATCTCCTCCTCCTTGTGTGTCATAATGACAACATCAGACCGAGGATAAGCAACACAAGTGAGAACCCAACCAGCTGCAATCTGATCCTCGTCAAGGAAGCACCCCTCAGACTGATCCACAGTTCCTTCTACAAGTTTCGCAACACAAGCAGAGCAATCACCAGCCCTGCATGAGCATGGCAGGTCATGACCAGCCTTCTCCAAAGCGTCAAGAATAATGGTATAATCAGGACAATCGATTTGAATATTGCAATCTGGAGTGATGGCAGTCACTTTGTACAATGCCATTGCCTTAAACCGTCCTCCACGGTTGGATTTCAAGCCGAAAAGAGCCTTTCCAATATTAGGAAGATCCCGTAGGCTAGTGACCGGCTCTCGGACGGTGAAGGAGGTGCTGAACATGGCGCTGGAGAGGTTGGCTGTGGATGCCATTGTCGTAAGAGATGAGAGTTTCTTTCTTGGAGGATTATAGTGTATCTCGGCTATTCCCTATAAGATAAATACATGGTATGACAATTATTTATAGGCAGGGGGATTTAGGCATGGAGTACGAGAGCTATGTTCCCTAATATTTTGTTAAAAATAATAGTTAGGTTGAGTATTCGGTCGGTTTGATTTAAACTGAAGTGAATTGAATAAATTAAAATTTAAAATTTTAGTATTTATAAAAATCAAATCGAATTAATTTAGTTAAAAATTAAATCAAATTGAAACGGTCTGATTCAATTCGATTCTATTTAATTTGTTCGGTTTCAATTTTTAATAAATTTTTTATCTTTTACACTTTATAGTATTTTAAAATTTAATCAAAATATTTTAATTTTAATAAAATTTAATTTTTCTATATTATTAAAAATAACATATTATTATCATTAATAATTCAGTTCAATTTTTTATTTTTTTTATAAAATCGAACTGAATTAAAATAATTAAAATTTTTAAAATTAAAAGTAGAATCGAATTAAAATAATAAAAAATCAAATAAAATTTTAAATTAATTTAATTCGATTAATTTTTTCGATTTGGATCGAATACTGTCTGGTTAGGTATATATTTAATTTTTTCAAATTTAAATATAATTTTTATTCTCATTCGGCAAGCTGTTAATGAATAATAAAATATTATAAAAAATAAAAATTTATATAATTTATTTTTTAAATTATTAAATATTATAGTAAATCTCACTGAAAAGTTTGAATTAATGTATTGATTTAATTATAAAAATTTAAAGTTATTAAAATTACGAATACATTTAAGTTTACAATATTATATTATTAAAAAATAATATTTTTATTTATTTAATATTTTAAAAAAATATTTATCGCTTATAATTATTAAATATATATAAAAATATATTTGAAAATGTCAACATCCTCTTCCCCCCCCTGTTGCCACTTGTATATATATTATAGGTTCAAATTTAAAAATAGCTTTTCGTATTTTTTTTTAAAATATAAAACAACAATTCTTTTACAAACAATTACTTTTAGCAACGGATGACAACTGTCAACTTATTGCTCTTTGTTGTTTTAAAAATGGAGGTGTTTTAATTATTTTTATCAATAAACAAGTACGACAGTCATGTATAATGTATGTCTATTGTTTCTTTTTTTAGTGTTTTCCAGGTTTCTGTTTTTTAAAATTTAGTTTTTTTATTAATTATATTCATTTATTATTTAATTCATAAATATTATCGTTATTAACAATTCAGCTCTTATATTTTTAAAAATTTATTAAAATATTTTTTTTATCAACAAAATAATTATTTTATTTTTTTTGTTAAAAATAAATAAAGAATTAAAGAGAAAAAATTTTAAAATTCAATTTTATCTTTAAATAAAATTTCTTATTTAATTTTTGAATATTGTTATTATTAACACGTAAATTTCTATATTTTCATAAATTTATTAAAATATTTTTATTTTTTTTATATTTATTAAAATATTTTTATTTTTTTTTTTCGTTAATAAAATAGTCTTTCCTTTTCATTCTCCTTATGTTTTTCAGAAAAAGAAAAACAAAAAGAAGAAAAAAAAGGAAATAATGATAAAAGAGAAAAAGAAGAAGAAGACGACGAAAAAGAAAGAGGAGAAGAAGATAGTGAAGGAGAAGAAAAAGAAAAAAGAAAAAGGAGAGGAGAATAAGAAGATGATGATAACGAAGGAGAGTCCCTGCCTCCTTCTCTTTAAAGAAAAAAAATAAAAAAAAATAAAAAAAATTAAGAAAGAAAAAAAACAGAACAAAAAAGAAAAAGAAAGGGAAGAGAAAAAATCAACCAAGAAGAAGGAGGAGAAGAATAAAGGGATAATTTGATCTTTTATTATATTTTTAACGGTAGAAATAAATAAAATGATTATTTTATTGACGGAGAGAAAAAATAAAAATATTTTAATACTTTTTTAAACATATAAGGAAAGATTTTCAAGAACTAAATTGTAAATCTTTTTTATAAAAAGTATTTTTTGCTATATTTTAATATTTAAAATAAAAAATTATTTTTCATGCTTTAAAATTTAATATATTATTTTTTAAATTAAAATTAAATAATAAAAAATATATTATTTTGTTAAAAATTATTTTTTAATAAAAAATACTTTTCATAAAAATACATTTTAAATATAAATTATTTTTCCCTTAATTTGCAAATAAACCCCTATATTTTGATAAATAAGTCCTTTTTTCTCTTTATCTATCTCAAAACTTTTTCTCTCTCTTCCTTTCTCTTTTTTATCTCTTTATCATCATTTTCCCTTTTGAAAATTTTTCTTCAAAACTTTTTTTTTCCTCTAATCCACTTAACAAGGCATGCTTTTATGAATACCCCTTCTATTTTTCTCCCTTTTGTACTTTTAAGAATCACCACTTTAAAATATAAGGACCTATTGCACACTTCATATGTACTTCTTTTCTTTTTTTAAAACAAAATTAAAGGCTGATTTTTTTTTTCAAATTAAAAACCTAAATTTTTTTTCCCAATTTAGATCACATACTTTCACCTAGGGGTGATCATTCGGTCGGTTCGGTTAAACTGAAAATCAAAATTTTAGTGTTTATGAAAATCGAACTGAACCGATTTTAGTTAAAAATCGAATCGAACTGAACCAATCTGATTCGGTTCGATTTGATCGATTTTGATTTTTAATAATTTTTTTATTTTTTACACTTTATTTTTAGTATTTACAAATTTAATTAAAATATTTTAATTTTAATATGATTTAATTTCTCTATATTATTGAAAAAACATATTATTATCATTAATGAGTTCAGTTCGATTTTTTCGATTTTTTTATCAAAACCGAACCGAACCGAAATAATTGAAATTTCTGAAATTAAAAATCAAACTGAACTGAAATATATAAAAAACCGAATCAAATTTTTAAATCAATCGATTTTTTTTATTTAAACCGAATACTCCTCCCACCATAATAAAATAAATAATAATACTAAAATTGATGATATAACATCAACATGTCATTCACGTGGCTGACATTTCAACGGTATATCTTCCATGTGTTTGCAAGATTAGTGGTAATATGACGGTATTTTTATTATTATTATTATTATTATTAATTGACTTATTTTTTTAAATGAGACTGATTTATTTAAAAAATATAAAGGTTTATTAGTTAAATTTTAATTAAATTTTAAAAATCTTAATATCATAATATTTAGATTAAAGATCGAATTGGTAATTTTTTTTTTCATATTTTTGATCGAAATCTAAATATTTTATTTATTCAAAATAAAGAGTTTTGAATACGAAAATAAAAATATCTATACCTAAAAGCTATATAACAATCTAACACTAAAAAAAAATAAGCTAACTTGATATTTTACAGTAATGAAATATTTTAAGAATTTAAAGTGGACATACATTTTTTAATAAATTCAGATAATATAAATATTTTATTTTTGGCACTATAATAAAAAATTTGAAACCTTTTCAAGATTTTATCAAAATTTAGATTTAAAATTGTAAAAAAATGTGGTCATATGACATAAACACATGTCATATTTAGTTTTCTTGGACCCACATGGCACAATAAAAAATTATTTTTTTTTGGAAAATAAATCTATTAGTATAAAAATTCAAACATTTGAGTTATTTTTTTGACTCACATGCTATAATAATAAAAAAAAATTTTGAAAAATAAGTCTATTGATTTAAAAATTCAAACATTTGAGTTGTTTTATAATTTAACCTAAATCTTAATGGTAGGTATGATAAGCCAAATTCTTTAAACGCTTTGATCATTTTATTTTTAATTTAAAAGGCATTGTCGTAATTTTTTAAATTAAAAATTTATAATCTAAAATCTTACTTTTTGAGCAAAATTGACTAGAATAATTGAGAATTTGACTTGTAGTTAGGGGATAGCATAAATCGGTTTGAATCAAAAATCAAACCGAACCGATCAATTTCAATTTAATGGTTCGGTTAATTGAAATATTCGGTTTGGTTCGATTAGTATTTTTCATCTTATTCGATTTTCGATTCGATTCGGTTTAAACGTGTTAAATAACCGACAAACTAAATAATCAATTTTATACATATTTTTATTATGTGAAACACTGATTTTATATGTATTTTTAAATTTTATATGGATTTTTATAAATTTTTTAAATATTATCATTATATATTCAGATAATATTTATCGGTAAATTTATGTAAAATATTTATTAAATTATTTTACTGAAATTAAAAGTAGAAAATTAAAAAAAATTACAGATTTCAGTTTAATCAAACCGAATCGAACTGAATCGAATCGATTTTTATTGATTCGTTTCGGTTTGGTTATATTTTTATAATCGATTTTTTCGATTTTTATTATTTTTACCATTCAATTTTCAGTTTTTTTTGTTCGGTTCGATTTGAAACCGAACCGACCAATTGGACAGCCCTACTTGTAGTGCTAATAATAAAAAAATTAGTTAATAAAAAATATTTTTTTTAGTAAAAATAAATAAATTATTTTTTAATTAAAAAACTGTTATCTAAATTTTAAAATATAATAATATATTATTAGGATATGACTTAAATTTTTATTATAATTGAAGTTAGCTAGAAAAAGTGTAATAAAATAAAATTAAGAAGGTATTTTAGCTTAATAAATTTTATTATTATTAATGAATACTATAAATATAATACTAGAATATAAATTGTTTGATTTTATTCAATAATATTTATTATTTATAATATTATTATTAATATATATATATATATATTTAATTATTATAAATTGTAGATAAAGGAAACTTCATCACATTGCAAAAAGAATTTGAACACTAATAATTTTATATTTTTAGTTTAGTTAAAATAATTTATTTTTAATAATATATTATATTTAATCATTTATAATTTATTTTTATTCAAAATTATTTTTGATATACATATAAAACTTAAAAAATTAAATTAGGTTGTCATTATAGAAATTTTATTTATATATTTTACATTGAAAAGCTTAAACTTATCATGTACTGAATTAGTCTAAAATTATTAAAAATATAAATAACTTTTAATTCACTAATTATATTTTTTTATTTATTAAAAGCAGAAGAATAATAATATTTTCAATATTAAAAAATAAATATTCATTGATGAATATTATTAGTGACGAGCTATTTGCAGCTATATTTTCTCAGTTACCACTCAATTTTATTATTAGCGACAAAAAATATATATGGTTACTAAATTTTTTACTAACTTTTATGGTATTTTTTAGATATAAATTTTTAAATTTTGAGTTAGTTACGTTTTATGAAATTCTATTTTAGATTATAAAAAAATTAAATTATGTAGAATTTAAATATTAAAATAGTTTTAAATGAAATTAAATTTAAATAAAATATTAATATAATTAATCAATTAAACTAAAAAATTTTAAACAAAAATTTTGTAAAATAAATTTGAAGTTATAAAATAAATCTAAACGTATATTTGGAGATTCAAAATTTTCCCCCCTTTCTATTTTTAGATATATATTAAAGATCAAAAACGTAAAAATAACTTTTATTATTTTACATTGTCTTTTGTTTTTTAAATAGAAAATAATATTTTTTCTCTTTGTAATCTCTTTCGGACTAGATACTCTCGTTTTTTACTTTTTCTTAAACCTAACTTCTTTTCTTTTTTCTTCTCCATGGAAGACGATTTGTGTCAATTGACTATCAATGAAGAATAAAATATTATTGTCCCTATTAAGAGTTTCAGAAATATTCCGATCGTCATTTATGATTTCTGTATGGTGGAAATGTTTTTCATATACAACCCAATCAATTTTCAGAATATGCAGACCTTTTTGACAAATTTATGGCTACAATCCTCGGATAATTATTGCATTTAAGGATTTGGTTCCTAATTACAAGCCGGACATTTTATTTTTTATGGAAATAAAAACTCTTAGTTCTCATATGAAAATTTTTTGTAATTTTTTACATTTTGATAGTTACTTCTCAGTCAATTGATAAGGATTGAGACAAGGATTGGGAGGAGATTTTTCGTTAATGTGGAACAGTCATGGGTTTATTTATGAGATTGGCTTTTTTTCAAATTTTATTGATTCGGTTATTTCGGAAGGTAATGTTCAATGGAGGTTCACTAGTTATTATGAGTTTCCGGAATTACAATGACAATGTGAATTTTGGAACCTTATTCGAACTTTATCTCGTAGAAACTCTTTTCTGTGGTTTTGTTCGGAAGATTTTAATGATTTATGCTCGAGAGATGAGAAAAAAGAGGAATATTTTTGCCAAATTATCTTATGCAGGGGTTTAGTTTAGACAGACACTTGAAAAGCATTTTTGCCAAATTATCTTATAAGATTTGATTTTGAATGATTGTAAATTTTTATTAGACTCTAGAACTGATATTTCTGTTAGATAGGTTCATTGTAATGCTATTCTAACTGCTCATATTTTAGTTAGAGAATTTATCAGGTATAATCATTTTGCTGTTTGGAATGATATCACTCTTTATTTGATGAAATTTTATTAATACAATCAACCGTTTTAAAAAAATAATATTTGATTAAAGAATAATTATTAATATTTTATAATTAAAAATTAAAAATGTATATATTAAATATAAAATATTATAATATTATAGAACCAATAAATAAAAAATACATAGCAAAATAATTTGAACTTAGATTAAGCTTTTATATATTTTTATAACTGTTTTAATAATAAACATTCTGAACATTTTTATTATTTTGAATTAAAAAAATATTTATGTACATACTTTTTATGTTTTCTTTATTTTTCATAAAAAATGAATAGTATGATTTTTCTTATAAGATATAAAAGAACAAAAAAAGCAAGAAATCTTTTTTCCACAAATAAAGGCCCTCAAAGTTCTGATCTGAGTGCTTTCATCCTATGAAAATAAACTACAATCCACAGATTTCAATTTATCATTTGTCATAAATAGCAATGATAGAACAACCCGAAAATTATTTTATTAACTTTGACTCCATTTAATAAATTTTGGTGATTTGAAATTTAAAAAAATATAGAATTTTAGTATGAGTGAGTGAGTTTAGTCTGAATGGTTCACACCTTTCTCTTTTATTTTATCACTGTTGTTAGGCAGCCATTTAATTTTTTTTCGACACTCGTGCTGATAGGATCGTAGTATAATTTAGTCAATTTCCCTACGCTCCCATCACGTCAGGTGAACTTAATTTCAATCAGTCCGACCTACTCGATTGTAGACTGAATTGGATGCTAATGGACCAACTTACGTGTTAAACTCTATACATTTTGGACCTCACCCTCCTATAAAATCTCGACTACGATGATTATCAAATTTAATATTCAAAAATTTATATTTAAGATTTCATATTAAAAGTCGATTATTATAAAAACATAATGTTTAATTTTATAATTTTTATTTATATAATTTAAATAAAATATAATTGAACAGTAATTATAATGTACAATAAAATTTAAATATATTTATTAAAAAAATTAAATTACATATCCTTATATGTTAAAATTTTAAAATATATAATTTTTTTGCTGTCTTGGAATTATGTTATATTATATTACAAATCATAATAATAATAATTTAGTATGACCATTCTAATTCTCTTAATATAATATCTATATAAACTTATACCTACATAAATGTTATACAATTAAATTATTAAATAAGACCAGAGTTATAATAAAAAGATAACTAAATTAATAAGTGAAAAAATAATCAATAAATAAATATAATAAACCCATGTAAAAAACAACAATCATAAGCATAGAAACATGAAAAATATCATGAAAGATTACAATTAAAGAATAAATCTATAAATTTTTTATAGCAAAAAAAAAAAGTCTGTAAACATATGTCGCCATATCTTAAAAAGTATAATATAAATATATTTAGTGTTGATAAACCAAAGTTCTCACGAAAATTTATTGAAGCATATTTTTAAATATAAATTCATATATTTTATTTCTTTTTTAAATTTATATAATATATTTATATTAGTTATTTTATTAATAATTTTTCAAAAACAAAAATTTCCGCATATTGCGGGGCACGTATCTAGGTATTTATAAAGTCCAATTACATTCCAACCCATTATATATTACCTAAATTATGATTTTGCAAAAATCCAACCTACAATATTCCAAGCTATAAACCACTGCACGTTAATCGGAAATAAAGATGTAAACAAGTAGCTAACCCACAAAAACCACTCTCCAAGATTAATATCATCAATACTCAAACATATCTCAAACCAGATTAAGATTTATCTAAAACTATTCCAACCAGTTTCAGTGCCATTATTATTACTGGTATCATACACGAACCCATTTAATTTTCTATATTTTAATTAATAATTTATAAAAAATATATATATATATATTTTTCATTAATAATTTTTATTTTTTTAGAAAATAATATTTCTCAAAAATACTTGAATTCCGACTTTAAATGAAAACATATAAAAAATTATAAATATTATTATAAAATATATTTTTTATTCAATTAATTATTTATATAGTATTAATATATAAGATCCAAACTTTATCACAACCCATCATAAATATTAATTTTAATGAAATCCACATCCTAATTGGCTGCTGTTAAAATAACAGTAGAAACTGTGACAATTTAAGCATATTTAATGCATATATTGTTGCCTGTAATTCCACATCTCGCAGGTAATCTTCATTTTTATTCTCTTTTAAAGAATCAAGATTTCGGGGTTAACGTTTGCACTCAGATTTTACCATATGCCAGTGATTTACCAAGAAATAAAGAACAAGAAGAAATTGCCTGGAAATCCAAACTATAATATAGGTGGAAATAATTGGTGTATGCACACAAATCTAAGCACAAAATTCATTTCTTCAAACTTGCCCTTGAAAAGTTATCTCTACTTCCAAAGGTGAGCAGATACCAAAACCATTTCAAGAAAGAGGATTAGGAATCAGTTCTTACATAGGGCACCTATTTGTAAAAAGTGAAAAAAAAAAAAATAACAGCCGTTTAACATATTTTGCTAACTTCACAGATTATAAGAACAACCTCTGAATTCTAAATTAAGGATTTCACTTACAGCTGGGGAAAAAAAGACAAAAACAATCTCAGGGCCTCCCCCTAGTCCAGAGAAAGAAGAATGCGTCCTGCCGTAAAACATTTTCATCCGTTCGTAAGCTTCACTGATCCCCACCACATGACCAGAGGCTTCCTCAAAATTTATTCTCATCAAGAATGCGCTAGAGGAGCTACCGGGCCTCTTTCTCCTACATGAAATTTTAGTCACACTTGATGTTTCTGTAGATCCTCCTCACAAACAAATTTGAGCCCAAATAACCAACAGCTCCTGCGCACAAGAGAAACACAATTTTATAAAAGCTCAAGCAGAACTTTTAGTCATCATCCCATGGGAGTTATAAAGTCCTAGCATCTCAGGATTTTCAATGCTATTTGCCATGCAAACAAAGTATGATATCCCAGATTCTTTGAAGTTCATTATATCATAACTTCTGCAAAGTTATTTTCTGTTCATAGACAATCGTAAGGCTAATCAACTTAGAGCAGAATTATATTTGAAATGCCATCAACAGTTAACTCATTTTGACAAATGTATTGCCCAGGGACAGGCAGGCCAAGCTAAAACAGCTCCCTTTTCAAGGCAGTAAAATAAATATTGCCATTTACTGGCAACTAAGCATCATCATACTCTTGCAAGTCACTAGAGAAATCTGTACGATAATTTTCTAAAAGAACCATGTCATGATCCATAATGCTAAGCAGACTTGCTAAACATTAAACATCAAAGTGCCTGCTTCCTACAAGCGAACCAAGGTTAACTACCAAAATGAATAAATATATACACAAGAGAGACAACATTCATTTACCTTGCAAGCAAGACAAGTTATCAAGGACATTAACTTTCAGAGTTTTCAACAAACAAGCAACAGAAGACTATAAACATCCAGGCAGTGATTCAAAATTTGGTCAGAGGGACAAGAAAAAATACTTACCACAAAGGATTCCTAAACCAAGACAGAACATCAAAGTGTATCCAAAATAGAAGCTCGTTTGGAAGAAGCCTGACATCTTAGTCTTCACGCAGTAGTAATATATTGAGTACAAGTAGACATAAACAGCTGTTGAGGCAGCAGAGAAAAATGATGTCCACTGCCAGTGATAGTTCTCAGCATTGAGCAAGAAATATGTCCCAACAATTGTCACACAAACAGTGACAATAATTAGTATCAGGAAAACAAGTAGCATAAAGCCATACACATAGTACACCTGCAAGACAGCACGCGTAGCAAAGTTAGCCTACTATTTAAGCATAACCCAAACTGTATCTGTAGAAAAACATATTTTATGCATGTGGTCACACAGGAAAAATATATTTCAGTGCCAGAAAATCTATTAATTAAACAAATAGTTAGTCTGCATTGCACATGCAAAATTTGAAAAAAAAAATGCCAACTACAGGTAGCAGAAGTTTATAACTAGAAAGTAATAGTGCCTTTTGCAAAAGGCATTAGAACAAACCTTATGCTTTGTGAATTCTGATAATATTTCCAAGATGCTTAATCCCATATGTGCACAAACAATAAACCACTTTTTTTCACTTTTGTTCCAAGTACATTGGTTTGAGACACAGAGGCCAGACTTAGGTATGTCATATGTGTATACCCTCGCAAAATAGAACTCCCATAAGGTCACAAGACAAATAATTGCCAAAGTAGAAGTAAATTGTGGCAATGACCAAACATTTAATAAGACAACTCTTAGCCCTTAAAGATGCACAAATAAATATTGGCTTGACTAAAGCATGATATGATTGTATAGTCGCTCTTTCAGCATCCCAAAGGCAATTACTATTAATAGACATGATAAATATCTGTCAGATATCCCTGTGCCAATCAAACAAAGCAGCTAAATTCACCTTGTAATTCCAGAAGGATGTGAAGACAAAATACATCTCAATGAATATGCTGCCAAAGGGTAGTAGTCCTCCCATCAGTGAAACAACAGATGGTGTAAGATACCATTTCTTCTCAGGGATTGGACGAGGAATGGTCTTCACACGGCATGGATTGTTTGGAGCACCACTCCAATTCCTTCCAACCACTGTGCCAAGAAGTGCCAGGGGGAAGGAAATGAAAGCCCAAATTACGAAAACCACCACCATAGTGCCAAAAGGAATAGCTGCTAAGGACCCATAGAATATAGCAATTGTGTTCAAGAGGAACCCGATCCCGAAACACATAAATGGAAACAGAGAAGCTGTAAGGATCATTGACTTTATCCAAGTTTTACCTGGAAACAGAGATGAACCCATAATAAATATTAGAATACACAGGAAAAAAAAATCCCACTCAACTAATGGGTAAAGAGCCTACCACCATGGCGAGAATACATCCCCCCACTGACATAACCAGAAATGAAGGATGTGAGCGCATAACATACAATGAAAGTTGTAACGATTGCCCCCCTCCTGATGCATACAAACAGCAATGAATGTCATAACATGAAATTGAGGAGATGAAAATGAAAATTAAATTTTATAATTGGGAAAGAAACGCTTTGAAGACAACCAGAGAAGAAACCAAGTACGAAGGGAAGCAATCAACTATAATATAATAGAATCCACAAAATCCAAAGTAGCATGAAACATGACATTAAACAGGAATCAGGTAAACATGGCAAGATCCAATAGCTATCACCATCAAAAAAGATAAACACCAAAATGAATAGTGAATACAAAAAAAAAAAAACAAAACCATAATGGAAGGCAACATCAAGTATAAAATATAAATGCAATGTCTCCAACCTAACAAACTTTATCAGCTATCAATTCATCACCCATGACATATGATCAACAGATTGTATAGCATAGCATGGGAGAGACTGAGACAGTAGTTGATAAAGACTGTTGCAAGCATTTGGGAGTAGCATCTCAACATACCCAACATATAGTGTTCCACCAATGGCCAACAAGATGACAAGAAGCACAAGCAATGCCAGCTGAGCACCAGTCCCAACAACAGCTGAAAGAACAACTAAATTGCGAGGTGAACGGAAAACATCACCATGAACAAGCTTCCAACCAGACTCCTCACTAACATCTCTTTCCTGAAAAACATATTTCAATGATTGCCATAAATTATTGTGTTAGAATCTACTAAAATTTGTTGACATACAAACCCCAGAATTCATTCCTCTAAAAATCAAAGAATTCTTGATCAATGAGAAAATCACAACAAACAATCAAAGACTGAAAAAAGATAATAATATTGATAAGAATTTGTATTGAAGAACATCACCAGAGACTCAAGATCATCATCTTCCCGGGCATATTTGGCATAGTCATTTCTAAGAGTCCGCATCAATATCATTGACACCAAACCAGTGAGAAAAATAACCATCATGAATGAATTGAAAATGGAGAACCAATGGATCTGCATTTTGAGGCATTTATTCATGACTAAGTTAAACTCAAACAAATGCAACCTCTAAGCTTCGCTCAAAAAAATAAAGGGCTGAAAGAAGATCATATGAGAATTGAAATGACCATTAAAAGGAAATAACCTGGTGCTCAAAGAAAGGGTAGTCCAAATACACATCAAAACGACGTGCAAAAGTGATATTAGTTGAAATCCATCTGACTGAATATGTCATGTCATATATTCTACCAACTTCTAAGGGCTTGGGCCCATCCTGCGTAAGATTGACATGGATAATCTGCAAAAATAGAAGCTTTAATATAAAAGCAACAGAGACAATACCCTTTATACAAGTCATATAGATGTTTCAGAAACCAAACCTGATCTTTATTATATTTGACATTGATGCTCTTGTGTGTGTAGAGTACATGCTTTCCATTATCACTGTTCTTGTCAGGATGCAACTCACCAACAAAGCCTGAAAGATAAATAATAACATTTACTCAAGAGTGATATTACCAAGAGAGATGGGTGGGTGGAGACAGTATACTGTGATGAAATTATACATACCCCACAATGGCAGATCATCTGAACTTGCAAACAAACCATCAGAGATCAAGCCGCAAGAGACATAAGAACAGAAATGAAATGAGTAAGCACCGCGCCATGACAACAGTCACAAAAACATGCTCATAAAAGGACAAGCAAGTTAGGGAGAAACATGCACTCCCTAAGCCCAACATAACATATGAGCACACAAAAACACACACAATAAACATGCAATGCAAACCCCATACATGCAAACATTACAGGCAATTTAGTACAAGCACATGTGACAACATCTCAATCTAAAGAGAAGTTAACAGAAGTTATCGTGCAGATGGTTTTAATCTATATAGAAAAGCTTCTATAAGTTTCATTTAACCCTATGTAATAACCAAACCAATCCTAATTATCTGACTTACTGTTCCATTGAAACAATTTTAATTTTTCTGGATCAATACAACACCAATTTTGAGACCCTTTAACTTTAGAGTGGCATCACTTAGTAACTTAGTTGTCACCTATAAAACTATTCATAGATTCATAGAATCTACAAGTCTCTAATCTATTAATAAGGTTTTCAATTTGGTAACTTTAATACAAAATCACGAAGAGTAATTATGCCACCCAAGGAGGTCTAAGCTGTTTTGGAGGTAGCTAATCAGAAAGTATATCAATGATCCACCTACATCCATGCACATTTCAGTTGACAATATTCTATATTATTTTGTAATAAGATTCAAGGTATTCAGTATTATCATTATATTCACCATCATTGCCATCAACATGATTATTGATTCAGCTCTTCTTTCAGAAAACAGCACTGTAAGATATCATCCAAACAGTTGCTTTCACAATTGCTTTACACAATTTATCAAAGATGTTTCTATGAGGGTTAAATTTCACAGGTCTTAGGGTTTTGCTCAAAAAATTTCCTAGATATTTTACAACTGTTAGCAATACTTATTCCAATAGAAACATGCATCAGAATTTGATCCAACATACCCATGAAGAATTCAAACCAGTAGTTGTTCTCAATTGCTTCCTTAAATTGTTTGACTTTTGCTTCATCCAGTTCAAGTGAACAAATGGTGCCTTTATCCACATTCCCTATTAGAAATAAAAAAATCAATGGATTAAAAAAAAAACAGATATAAAAATAAATTGAAAGTAACTATCTAACCATGCTCCAGCATAAAACATGGATAAGTTAGAGAAAGTTGCATACTCAGGAACTTTATGTCAATCTTGCTATCGATAAGTTCATTGCCACCCAGGACCTCACCAAGGCCACCCCATTTGTGCCCAGCACTGCCAGATGGATGGCAAAATGGAAGGCTGTAATAGTTATATGTTTCTTGTGGATTATTATAAGGACCAACTTTATTCACCCAAAGAGTAACTGGGTCATCTGATTGATACTGTATAGAAGGTAAAATCCAAAGAGTTAGAGTAAACATAATATAATTATTAAATTCATATAGCAACATATGACAAAACAGAGACTTCGACAAACAAAAACAAAAAAGCAGGAAATATGAACAAATATTCATTACAACAGAACACAAGAAAGATTTGGTTAGTTGCCACTATTAAATTCAGATAAACTTAGGAAAATCATTTTAATCTAAATCAAAATAAAAGGCTGGTCTTTTCATACAACTACAAGAAAAAAAAATTTACTATTTCTTAGGTTAATGCAATTCGCCACAGCAAATTGCTTAGGTAATCTTTAAATCAGCTCTCTAGTTACCAAATGGTCTCATAGTCAATTTTATTCCTTTCAAGATACATTGAGATGTTTTCAAGTTAACAAACAATAATCCCCTCAACAGAGATGCTACCCACTCAAGTTAGCACCAATATGACACTGTTATAAAAACAGTGTTAAATCATCTTCTCTTCCAGCTCCATTCACAGGTCAACTTGGGTGCTAAAGTTAGATCTGTAAAACCGAATATGTCCCAGCTTGCAGTTAGAAGAAAGAGAAAGAGAGAGATAGAGACAGAGAGACTCAACAAGTCTCCAGACAGTTGGCTAACAAAAATTCCAGTGTATTTTATCAAAATTCATTCACACATATGAGATACAAATCAGATCCAATTTCGAATAAGTAACAAAATCACCCTAAAGTTTCTAACATGATAATCGTGTCAGTAAGAATGTTACAGCATGTGATAGTTAGATTACTTATTGTTTTTTTTTCTCACAGAGCCATGACCCTGCTACCACCATTACACTATCAAACACCATAAAATCTAGCAAAAAGAGTTAAACTTTGACCACAAGCGCCTATTCATCTACATCTCATTTCCACAAGCACGGTTTCTATCATTTACATGTGCACTGTAAAACCAAAATGAGAAACAGGAAAAAGAAAAAAAATAGAGATCCATGCCTTAATTCCCAATTCCTAGCATTGCAGGTTGCATATCGATATCAAAATTGAACGAACCAAATCAATCTATTCTTACACAATTAAAAAACCATGCAGATCTGCGTCCAACTTTTAATTTCTAAATAACGAGATCTAGGCGTTACGACTGAGCAAGTAAACAAAAAAAAGAATGGCTAGAGTAACTACCTTGTGATCCGCCTCGGAGGCGAGAACAGGAGAGAGGAGGAGGATGAGAGAAATGAAGGCGAAATGAGGGAAGATTGAGGATCGGACCGATGTGGAGGAGGCGGACATGGCCATCACCGGCGACAGCGGGATCTGAGGTCTAGCTTGAGGTCAATCAGAGGTCTCTGTTCGAGTTATTGGCGAATTTATGGAATTCTCGACCAGCTGAGATTTGCCCTTTCCCTATAATCAGATAGAGAGAGAGAGAGCAACGAGCTCGTGTTTAGACTCTGAACTCGTTGAAATAAAGAAAGTAAATAAATTTAAAATAAGAAAATATTATTAGTTTATCTGTTGAAGATGGGCCATTTTACCTAATCGGCCCAACTAATCTTCTTGGTCCTTTGATGGACTTTGGGCTTGAAATTTGACAAAGGGAAAATTAGATCATCGGCCCATGAATTTCACATAATATAATTTTAGTTTAAATTTTAAAATTTTATAAATTAAACATATAAAATTGATAAAATAAATTATAATATAGTGGTTGAATCATTGATTTGTTTTTTTAGAATTTTGGATAATTTACCATCTTTTTTTCACTAAATTGATTTTCAACAAAATTTAATTAATTAATTAGCATAATTTTAAATTTAAATAATATATTTGTGCCCATAAATTATTTCAAATTAATTTATTATTTCTTTCGTCTCATAATTTTTTATTTTTTTATTTTAAAATTATTACCCACTTTTTTTAAAACTATAATAATATATAAATTAACTATTATAATTTTATTTAATTTTATCTTGAAAAAATTTTTTTTAACAATTTTGGTTCCAAAAGAACTTAATCTGATAAATACACGGTTAAATTGTGCTATTATGTTACTCTCAATAATACTTCAAACTTAGCCAATGATATTATTATTGGTGTTTAGAAGAGAGTTTGAAACCTGCATGTGCAATCCAAAATTAAAAGATATTATATACTCAAGGTTCGACTCAAGACCTCCGGAATCTATGTCATTAAGAGTAGATACAGAGAGTCTCCCCACTTCTTCGTTCTTTGCCTGTTTTCCCACTTCTTCGTTCTTTGCCTGTTTTAATTACCTTTTGATCACTCTAGAAAAGGTTAATATCATCCTTTGAAGCATGTCGTACACAAGAAATAACTTGTTATGGAATGACAATATTCCCTCACTCTAGGATACAGTTTGTTTAGAACTTCATATGTTGGACGATTGGCAAAGGACAAAGGCAAAGAATGTTCATGAGTCGGGTTAATATGATATTCAAGTATCGGTGAAATCCTTGACCAGGAGATTTAAGTGTAATGTGAAAGTTGGTATCCATGAGCGAGAAAGACAGGTCTCTTTTGTGGTAGTTCTTAGAAATGAAAGGGTATTTTTCTTGCAGGATATAAAATGGGTCTTTTTTCTCTTAGAATTATTGAAGTTTTGGCTTTTTGAAAAACTCTTATCTAGTTGATCAATGGACACCTGAATAATGTTGATATTGAATAAGTTGATGCTACAACTATAACGGGTGCTTTTGATTCCGGTGTTCTCTTTCTTGGATTCCGAAACAAACTAACATGGTTGCTTATAGTTTATTTTGGGTGGCTATATGTCATGCTAATCTTAAAGTTTGGTCTTAACCTCCTTGCTCCATTTATAATGCTCTTCATTTTGATGTTGTTTCATATTTTTTCACTTAATTTCTTAAATTTTAGATCTGAGTATATATGGATAAGTCTGCTCGCCTGGATCAGTTTGAGTCTAAATTAAATTTTTTCTGGATAAGTTATTGAACTTTAATTTCAAAAAATATATTTAACTCTTTATATAAGATTACAAGACGTTAAAAATTATATAATTTTTTCAGTTAATTATAGAGAGTGATTATTTGGTTATAAGAGATATATTTGTATGAATTAAATAATACTTATAATTGTATAATGGATCAGGTCTACTCAATAATTTCTCATATATGTGTCTAAACTAACACACAGTCAAGTTGGTCCTGCTTCTGAATGAAATTTTGTGGTAATTTCAATATAGAAAAGAATACAAATTTCAACTTTTCAAATATCGTTATTTTTTTAAATATATATATCTAAAATCAATTATAAATTTAACAAATAATGACATAAAATTCACATACACTTTACATCTTAAATCAATAAAATTTTTATCCTAGTAATTTCTTTTTTGACATAATTATAAATATTATTTTATTACATACTGATCAACCAATAAAAAATATAATAAAATATTCTTAATAAATAATTATTTTATTTATGGGTATTGAAATCACGACCTTATAATATTTTGTTGAACTTTTGTGGCTTATGCTGTTTGGACATTTTGCTCAACTTCGTCTATACTTGTCGAAGGTTTGGGTTTTTTTTTCTTTATTTATTTTTGCAGTGGGATGTTTCTTGGGATCCGAAATGAATCTCAACTTAGCTACAGCTTTCAGCTTTCTCTAAGCTTTGTGTAAAAGAAGTTTATGCTTTCTAGATTTCTTTTGCTCTTCAGAAGATTTCTATCTTGTAATTTGGTGCTCTTTACTTTCCTGTTAAAACCCTTTAAATTGTTCTTAAGAGCATTAACATGGGAAGATTTCTTAGTGCCACTTTGAAAAATTCTTAATTACTATATATACTTATAAATATCGTTGGGTAAATTATTTTTAATTTTTTATATAATATTTTAATTTTTAACAAAAATAATAATATTTTTCATAATTAATTAAAATCTCTAGAGGGAACAACAGACAATAGCAACTTTTGCTTACACAACGCTGATGTTGCAAATTGAACTTTTTGGATTAATCTCCGCACTCCATGGCTTCCAAATTCCTTAATTACATCCCTTTTTATCCTTAATATCATAAAGTTGACTGATCATCCAACATCTTGATCGATGTAATGAATTTTGTTTGTTTGATTATAGTCATGAACTCTCAAGTCACAACAAATATAATAATAAAAAGAGAGAAAGAGAGAAAGGAATAAAAAGAGAGAGAAAGAGAGAAAGGGAAGGAGAAAGGTGAAGGCAGGAAGATCGGCAAAGGGTTGTGTCGCTCCATCTCGATTGAAATTTTATTGTGTTTGTGTTTGGTGATCTCTCATGGGTGTTTGAGCTTTCTTTCCCCTGTCTCTGGGCAGGGGAGAGATAGTGGTCAGTTTCTGTACTCTGATTTTTTCTTGTTGGTTGTGAGAGTCTCTGTTTTGTTTTGAGATAGTTTATTGTACGCAGGTTCTGATCTTCTACGGTGAGGATTTTGTCAAACTTGGAATTACTAGGATCTACCAAGATTTGAGTCCTTTAATTGCTTGCATTGTCAGCTTGCAAAATAACTAAGATTGTCTTTTTCTCACAATAATACTACTTTAGATATTCTTTTTAGTTTGATACATTCTTATATTTTGTTTCCCTCTCCTGTCCCTTCTGTGAATGGTTATCATTATTTTGTGTTGTTTATTGATGATTTTTCTTGGTTCATTTGGATTTTATTTTTTGAAACATGGCTCTTATCCCAAACTTATATCACTTTTGCAAATATTATTAAAACTCATTTCTCTCATGTCATTCAAATTCTTTGAATCAGTCAACAGAATACCATTATTCAACGCTCTTGCTCTCATACCTCTCAACAAAATGGGGGAGCTGAACGTAATAATCGTCACATTCTTGATTTGATACACGCCCGTCTTTTGTCTGTCTCATATCCTGAAAAGTTTTAGGGGGAAGCAACTTTTCATGCTGTTTACAATATTAACCATCTCTCTACTATGATTCTTGCTAATTTATCTCATTTTGAAAAATTATTTGAATGTTTCACTGACTATTTCGTTCTCAAACCTTTTGGTTGTGTTTCCTTTGTTCTTCTACAACCTCATAAACGTATAAAATTAAAACCTCGTGCTCATTTATGTTGTTTTCTTAGTTATAGCATTGAACACAAAGTGTATCGTTATTTGAATCCTATTTCCAATAGATTACGTATTTCTCATTATGTTATCTTTTGGGAAGTTATTATGTTCTCTTCTCTTTCCAAATTTCATAATTCTGTTACTTCTGATTCTTTGTTTTTCATAGATTCTTCTGTCAAATTGTTTCTAAGTTTTGATATAGGTGATTCTGATGTGCTCAATATCCACTCACCTTCACCTACTTCTATTGATCCGGTCATGATTGATGATCTTGTGCCTACATCTGCATCTCCTTACGTTGATCTTGTCCCGGTAAATGAACCTGACCCGTCTTTTTCTGCCACTACTCCTTGTCGTTCTACTCGGGTAAGACAAACTCCACCTTACCTTTCTGATTTTCACTATTACTCTTCTATTGCCACCTTACATGAGTCTCATTCTTATTGTGAGGCAAGTACTAATCCTCTTTGACAGCAAGCTATCATTGGCGAACTTCAGGCTTTAGAGAAAACTCATACTTAGGATTTAGTTGACCTTTTGCCAAACAAGTCTCCTATTGGCTGCAAATAGGTATACAAAATTAAAACCAAATCTGATGGAACTGTTGAACAGTATAAAGCTCATTTAGTAGCCAAAGGGTATAATCAAGGGTATAGGATTGACTATGAAGAAACTTTTACTCCAATAGCCCGCATAACATCTATTCGCAGTCTTTTGGCTATTGCTGTTGTTCGAAAATGGAGACTTTTCCAGATGGATGTCAAGAATGCTTTCCTTCATGGTGATTTAACATAAGAAGTTTATATGCATCCTCCTCCTGGTTATCATTCTCCTTACAAAGTTTGCAGACTTCAGCGTGCATTATATGATTTAAAACATTCTCCCAGGGCTTGGTTTGCCAAATTTAGTTCCACTCTTATTCAATTTGGTTTTATCTCTAGTCCACATGATTCTACATTATTCACTCGTCAAAACTGACAATAGTATTATTCTTCTATTGCTTTATGTTGATTATATGATAATAACAGGAGATGACTCATTTGGTATTTTAGAGTTAAAGAATTTTTTGAATCAATAGTTTGACATTAACGACTTGAGTTCTCTTAGCTATTTTTTGGGGCTTGAAGTTGCTCACAATTCTGATGGCTATTATCTCTCTCAAGCCAAGTATGTTTCTAACTTAATCTTTAAAGTAGGCATCACTGATAGCGAAATTATATCAACCCATTTGGAGCTCAATTGCAAACTAACCTCACTTGATGGCATTCCTCTAAATGATCATACTTTATATAGACATTTTGTTGGGAGTCTGATTTATCTCACAGTTACTCGCACTAATATTTCCTATGCAATTCATATGGTTTACATTTTTTAGCTACCTCATCTTTAGTGTTATCTGGCTACTCTGATGCTAATTGAGTTGGTGATTCAACGGATTGCGTTCTACAACTGGTTACTGTTTATTTTTGGATGATTCTCTTATCTCTTGGCGTAATAAAAAGCAAACGATAGTTGCACGTTCTAGCATAGAATCGGAATATCATGCTTTTGCTGATGCTTACATCTGAATTACTTTGGTTACGATGGTTGTTAATAGATATGGGCCTCACTCATTTTTCTACCACCATGCTTCATTATGATTACAGAAATGCCATACATATTTCACATAATAATATTTTCCATGAACGCATCCAACGTATCGAAATTATTTATCATTTTATTCGTCATCGTGTTATTCAACGAACCATATGCTTGATTCATATCTCCTCTGCAAATCAAACGGCTAATATTTTCACCAAATCACATTTTTCAATTCGTTTTCATGATTTTATTAGTAAACTCAAGCTGTCATCTTAAATTTGAGAGGTATTAACTAGGAAATCTTTTATTATTAAAAAATTAGTTTACGTAAATATACATATTATTATATATATTTATAAAATTTCTATAAAGTTTCTTGAAATATATAATATTTTTATCAGTACCTTTACTTTTTTTCTACTGATAGACTGAAGATAAAATCCAAACCGGTTGGTAGAGCGACGAATTTTCATGAACATGATGACTATATACGGGGAAAAGGGAGTTCCTGTATTAAAGAAGCCAAAACATCACTCACTGTCAATCAGCTCATAGAGGAAAAAAAAAAGTTAAGGAAAACTACTGAAAGCAAATAATTATTAATTATATATACCAAAGAGAAAATAGGCATTTTGAGATAATAATTAATTGCAGTCATGGTTGAGTCCATGATAGAAGGGGAGGAAGATAAAAAAGTAAAAGTAAAAGGTTTACCGGGCAAAAACGTAGAGCTGCACTGCTTTTTTTTGTCACTGTAATATAAAAAAATTATTAATTAATTTTTTATTTTAAAAAAGTTAAAATATTAATAAAATTTTAAAAAATTTATTAATTAATTCTCTATTAATTTTAAATATTAATTAATTATTACAAAATATTTAAAATATTTTTAATATAAAGTGATTAATTAAGAAATATTTTTATATAATTAAAAAATTAATTAATAATTTTTTATATTACATAAATTAAATAATAAAAAACTTATACTGTTAAAATTAATAAAAAATTATAATTATTAAATTTTTTAAAATTTCATATTTTAATATATTTTTAAAATTTAAAAACTAAGTAAGTATTCCCATATATCTAAAGATAAAAAAAAATGGATAAATTACACTATAATTTTTTAATTTTAGTATAATTAATAAATCAATTTTTATTTTTTTAAAATTTAATACTCAAATCCCTCCATAATTAATATGTTTAAATTAGAGATATTCCCCTCCATTTTAGCCATTGAAAATGTGAAAATATCTTTATTTTTTTTTAAATAGATAAATTATATTTGAATTCTTAAATTTTACCATAATTAATATATTAGTCTCTTTATTTTTAAAAAATATATATTTAACGAGCCAATTCAAACTCAATTCAAAAAATTCAAATTTGAGTTCATTTAAACTCGAATTTGAGCTCGATTATATTATAAATAAGCTCAATATAATTTAAATTTATTTAAATTATAAACAAATTTAAATTATAAGGTTATTAAGAGACTTCTAAATTAATTTTTTTTGTTTAATTGAAATCTCTCGAATCCAAAACTAATGAAAAAAGAGTGTAGAAAGATTGTCATTTTATAGAGAAGTCACGATTTTCCATATCCTTTCAACTTTCGATGTGGATTGTTGTTAGCAAACAAGCTTGTTCGCGAGCCTGCTCACGAGCTTGTTCGCGAATCTGTTCACGAGTCAGCTCGCGAGGCTAAACGAGCCGAATACTATTAAGTTCAAACTCGGCTCTTTTATTAAACGAGCCTAAAAAGTGAGCTCGAGCTCAGCTCGTTTAGAAAACAAGCTAATGACCGCTGGATTTCCCTACCCCCAATCCTGGGCCTAGATTAAGGCCATGGCCCATGAAAGGAAGGCCCGCAGGCTCTCTCAAGTAAAACAGGCACGGATCTTCAGACCCCTGAGGCCGGACTCCACCAGATTCTTTCTAATCGAGATCGGCCCAGCCCGTATAACCTCCCCACAGATTCTTTCTCCTCCTGGATTCCGCGTCCAGCCCAGCTCTCGGCCCAGCCCAGGATCCAGAACGAGACTCGTCATACAGCCTGGTAGATCCGCTCGAGCGTACGCACGGGGGAGAATCAGAAGCCGTTACGCATGGAGCAGGCGCCTGATATCCTCGTACGCCCATATCTGTATGGTAGAGACGCGTGGCCCTATCATAGGAGAGCCGTAGTACGTCATCAGCAAGCAGACAGAAAGCATAAAAGGGATACCCCTCTAGAGAGATAGGAAAAGCTTTATTCTTCAATACCAAAACCCTTGTAAAATCCTATTCTATTGGATCTCAGATCATCACAAGCCGAGCCCGATCGAGCTTTTATCGAGCCGAGTCTCGAATAGCTCATGAACAATTTGATTCATTTACACCCTTATCATTTAATATAATTTAAACATTTTGATCTTTCAATTTTTATTTAAAAGAATACTTAAATCTCTATTAAATTTTGTGTATAATATTTTATTTAACTAATTTTTAACACTTTTATTTTTCGATTTCTATTTATTAAAGTAGTTCAATACTTATAAGTTTAAAATTTTTAAAAAATATTTATAATTTTAACTATTTTTAAGTGGTGTCAATTAATTTTTAAATAAATTATAAACTTTTATAAATAGTATTTTAAGGAGAAATTATGTTTTTAGAAATAGTTTGATTATTTATGAGTTTTAAATTAATACTTATAATAGATGAAAAAATTGTAATTTTAAATAGAATAAATATAAAAAATTAAAAATTTAATTTTTAAAATATAAAAATTAATTTATTAATTATATTAAAATTTAAAGATTAATTTTATATAATATAAAATTTATAAATTATGATTTTATTTTAAATATTTAAAATATTTTTTTATCAATTAATTAATAAAAATTATGTAAGAGAATTTTTAATTTGAATAAAATAATTATATAAAAATTTAAATTTTAAATTTTAAAAATATAATCATTGTTTTATTAATTATATTAAAATTTAAAATTAAAGTGTAATTTACTTTAAAGGATAAAATTGTGTGGGTCCATTGGGAAAATGATATTCATTTTCAAGGTGGGAGATGAGAGAGAGAATTCTTGCGTTGGGATTTGTTGAAGTTGGCTCCGACAAGAATGTAAAACTTTTGCTTTTATGGAGAAAGAAGAAAGATGCACCTTTCATAGTATCATTATGACATGATGATTAATGTTTTTTTTTTTGTTTTTTTTATTCGTTATTATTTAAGTAAGTTGAAATATTAAACTATTATTTATTTCTCATTATATGTTAATCAAATTTTGTAGCATTGACATTCTTAATTTTTTTTAGATTCTTAATTTGTTTTACATAAAAATTAAAAAAAATATTAAAATTTTATTTTATAATAATTTATTATGATATAATTAACTTGCTAAATGAGGTGGCACTTTGAGTGCACTATTCATTTCTGTTACATAAAAAGTCGTGCATTTTTCATCTGTGTTTATGAAAGCACACTAAATTAAAGGGTCACAAGTTTTCTTTTTGTTTTTTTTTTCTTTTCTTTTTCACTGACACCGACTTTGAATTCCATAAAGCTAAGGATAAGTGTCATTCAAATTCCAAGCGTAAAAAGAGCCAATAAAACAAAACCAAAAACCAAGCACCCTTTTCAACCAAAATTAAGATTCCCACATTTAACGACTACAGCTTTGCTTGTCCTAACTTTTTTACTTTCAGTTGATTGGACTCTTAACTGAAATCGGAACTTAATAACTCACAATCCTAAGACAATTTGGCAGCTGTATTAGCTGAAAACCAAATTGCACCATGAGCATTTTTATTGCAATCGACAAGGGTCGACGAGATCAGAATGGAAAATTTTGAATCGAAAATAACCCATTTGGAGACATGTTCCCGAAAAATACAAATCCCCCATAGCTATTTGTTTAATCAGCTTTTGCAATAACATCATACCAATCCACTTACCGCTCCAAATCTCTCTCCCTGCACACACACTCGTCATATTTTTAGTTTCTTTAGAAAAGCAAATTATTCAAATACAAGCTTTTGATACTGATAAACTGAGATTCGGTGATCTCAATCGAGTTTAGACGCATAAAATTAAGATTTGATCTCATGAGAAATCAATGAATTGGGATGGATTTTTTAAGGTTTTATTGGGTTGTCCTAGTAGGATGAGTTAATTGTGTGATTGAATTTGGTTGAGGGGTATATATACCCTAATCTCCCCAACATTTTTTGTTTTATGTTCTATCTGATTTGATGGGACATCTTTTAGCAGGTATGTCAGGCGACTCATTAATAGCAGACAGTCGGCTAATAAATGTGGAGCTGGTTAACCCATATCATGTCCTTTTATCCGCATCACATCAACCGAATTTACAACATGCACATTTAAGAATTCAGAGGGGGCTAAAGGGGTCGACTATCATATTGGTAACTTGTACCTATCCCCTGATCGTATTAGGTCATGCTCGGCCTGCTCAACCTTTGCCCAAGTCGATTTTTTTCATTGGCTTAAAACATAGTTAGACTGTGGACACGTGTCTTGATCATAGAGACTCTGATATTTTGTAGATTATCAGATGCCATTTCACTTCTCCGATAGTTATTTATTTCTGTTGAAGGAGTGAATTCTTTTTCAGTGGCTTGCTATTGTTTGCGAATGTATTTATGTTCTATGAATTATGATGAAGTATCATAATTGTGTGTAATTAGTGAGGATAACATTCTCGATACACGTTTTACGACTACTGTTGTTTGGAATATCGATATACATTGTTTTAAACGCTCATTAATGCTTGATTTTGAGTATAAATCAAGAGCCTCACCTTCACTTTCTTACTTTCACTGTTTCCATCGTGTTTAGTTGCTATTCTAGAGTTATCTTCATCTCTTTCTTCTCCTTCCCAATCTTCCGAAATTAAAAGTACACTTTTCTTCTTTAATGGTGCCTTATTCTTGAGTCAAGAAAATTGTTTCTAAGGTCACTCCTTCTTCCCTTTCGGAGGCCTTTTGTCGAACTTTCCTTTCTATGGGGACCCACTATATTCGAGCTCCACATTCTCATGAGTGAATCACCTTGTTCTCCTTTCCTTTCCCTCCTGACTTAGTGGACGCTTAGTCCGAGAGGAGGCTTGTTTTCTATTTAAAACAAGTAGACTATGGCCTTTCTTTCCTTTTTTCTGGGTTTGTTCATTCTGTTTTTAAATTTTTTCAAGTCACATCGCGAATGTTGACCCCGAATTTAATTTTTTTTATGAGCGCCTTTGAGGCGATGTGCCAAGGATGGGGCTTCGCTCCCTCTTTAGGTCTATTTCGGGCCTTTCTTAAAATTTTAAAAGCAAACAATGGTTTTCTGAATTTCTGTCGTAGGAATAGTCTGACCATTTTCATTGATTATAAAGACTCCATAAAACATTAGGTGGAGCATTTCGCCATAGTTGGTGCCAAGAAAAGTTTTGACTAGAGTTTAGACTTAAGATGGGGGGTTATTGACACCTTTTATAATTCTTTTTCGTTTCTTTCCAAGTGAGAACAGTTGTATTTCACTCGGTTAGTTTCCATTTTCTTTGAATATAACGTCGTCAAGTGTTTGGGTATCTAACCCGAGGAAGATTGTTACTCTGCTGGTATCGGCCATTTCTTCTACTGTAGTTTTTTCACTATCTTTATCATTTTGCATTTCTAACTTATTTTTAAACCTATTTTGCAGTTTCTGTAATCCTTATGGATAAAATTACAATGCCCCATAATTTTTTCCTTAATTAGGATGCTGTTCAAGTGGTCGTCGAGGCCTTCAAGATCAAGAAGACTATGGATTTCATCACGAAGATGCTGAGGAAGGAGCCCATTCCGACCAAGACCGTGGCCCCTCCATCTTCTACTGGGGCTAACATGGAATTGGTTGTGGTTAGAGCAGGCCAGTCTGATGTTGTTCCTTCCACTGATGGTGGTGCTCTTGCTCCTAGGAGTTGGATCCACAACCGTAGGGTATGATGTACAGTCCATAATATATCATTAGACTTCATATCTTAACTATTCTCCCACTTGAAGACTAATGCAATCAATCCAACCATCTCCATCCTCCATGCCAATTTATCCAACAAAAAAAATACATAGCCGCAAGCATCTTCCATACTACTGCAGAAGACCAACTGAGGCCTTGCACAACCCTAACTTTTCAGCATCAACACCTTTAATCAACATGTCTGCTAGATTTTTAGTACTTTCAATTTTTTTCAAACACATATCACCTTCTTCCATCAAACTGCGAGTGAAGTGGTACCTACACCGGATGTGTTTTGTTTTGAAATCATACACTGGGTTCTTCACTGTAACGACCCGAAAATCGGACCGCTACCGGCGCTAGGATCCGGGTCGACTTAAGGCCGCCGGGACCCGTAGCAAGCCTGACATAAGACCTGTGAACCTGTATAATCCCATACATGATCAACAACATGCATAAAAAATAAAACTTTTCTTTCCATACTCATCAACCAAACTCAACCTGTGTATAACATTAACATAACATTGATCCCTCTATGGGACCTCATCTGTACCCCCAATGGGTGGTATAACATTCGTTGAGTTGGTTTACATAAACATCATAAAAAATCTCTAAGATCATGTGTTAGAAGGGATACAACAATCTATAGTCAAGCACACACTAATATCCATAAACCTCATTACATAACTATACTGTACTTTTACATTACAATTGGATCATGTCCATTGCTAGCTATTACATAAGCATGACTTCTTTACTCTATCCGGACTCCCGCACTATACTGTACCTGCAAGCCTGGGGGTAAAGGGAGAGGGGTGAGCTAAAAGCCCAGTGAGTAGAGCTAGTAAAATACATTAACACTATGCTCAAATGGAATGCATCATAACACAAACAATTCACATAAGAGTTGGGTGAACTTGTCACCAATTAGTCCAAGCTAACATTGTGCCAGGCCGTAGCATGGGGTCATGGTCTTCCTGTCATACATACATTACTTACCATTATCCCAGGGCCTCCTCTGGGCTCCTGGTCTTCGAGTCCACAATCGTGCCAGGCCGTAGAATGGGGTCCTGGTCTTTCATTTCCGTGCCAGGCCGTAGAATGGGGTCCTGGTCTTCCTGTCATGGACTAATTGGGTCATCCAACATTCACCCACATCAACAACAAATGATGCAATGCGGCATATTCGTGAAACTAATGCAATCATCCTATTGCATAATCATGATGCATGAAACATGATAAAACATTTAATTTAAAAGATTAAGTTTAGTTCCACTCACCTCTGGCTGACTCTGACAACACCGAAGCAGCTGAACTCACTGCTGGGGTCCTCGGTTCCTCGGGTCCGAACCTACACAGGTGGACTCAAATGAGGGACCAAACACACCTGAACATAACTATAAACTACTCCCCAAAAACCCCCTAAAACATCATGAAAATATCACATAGAGATATGCATGAAATGGCTGAACAGGGCACTTTCGGCGGCACCTTCGGCGGCCGAAAGTCCTGGACAGATCCGAAAGTCAGGCACTTTCAGCGGCACCTTCGGCGGCACCTTCAGCGGCCGAAAGTCCTGGACAGAGACGAAAGTCTCTTTTCGGGGGCAACTTCGGCAGCCGAATGCTGCCTCCACAAAGGGGGTTCGGCGGCCGAAACTCTCCTTCGGCGGCCGAACCTGGTTTCTGCCAGAAGGGCAGAAACTTGGTTCACATGAACCCCTTGCCTCCCAAAACCTCCCATCATGCATAATCTTGTTCTACAACATGCATACTTCACATACATTACACCTAGGGGTCTCAAACTATCATATACCCCAACTACCACACTTCAAACACACAAAAATCAACATACATTGCTCAAATCATCAAAATAACCCATAAACTCAACATATAACCTAACATGCATTTCTACCCATAGATCTTGCATAAAACTTACTTAAAACACATAAGGAGCTTAAGATCGGCTCTTACCTCTTGAAGATCGAGAGGGAGACGACCTAAACTTGGAGATCCACGAAAATGAGCTCCTGAGTTCCCAAAGCTCCAAAACTTGTTTCAAAAGCTTAAATCTTCAAAACCAAGTGAAAACAAGTGAAAATCTTAAAAGATTTAGAGGAAGAACATCAAAAAATGGGTGAGGGACGGCGGAGACTCACCTTGGCCGAAAATGGGAAAAAGCTCGCCCGTTTTCGGCTAAGGGACCCTTTTATAGTGGCTGGCCAGACCACGTTCGGGGGCCGAATGTGCCTCCGCATGCATGCCATGTTCGGCGGCCGAACATGAGGTTCGGCGGCCGAACCTGGACTTCCCTCACTCATGCTTTCGGGGGCCTAACGTGCCTCCAAAACGCATGCATGTTCGGCGGCCGAACTTAGCTTTCGGCGACCGAACCTGGGTTTTCCTCCAATGCTATTTTCATGCAAAAACTCATTTTATTCCATACTTAAAACCATAAAAAAAAACATGAAAACATTTTACAAAAACATGATTCTACCCTTCTAGAGGTCTCCGACATCCGAGGTTCCACCGGACGGTAGGAATTTCGATACCGGAGTCTAGCCGGGTATTACATTCTCCCCCCCTTAAGAACATTCGTCCCCGAATGTTCCTCAACTAGCACAGGCAAGGCATACAACATCTCGTACACATAAAACACATAGAGACTAACCTTAAAAGAGATGAGGATATTGCCGGAGCATAGACTCCCGTGTCTCCCAAGTGCATTCTTCTATATTGTGGTGGTTCCACAGGACTTTCACCATCGGGATTTCCTTGTTTCTCAGCTTCCTGATCTGGGTGTCTAGGATCCGTACTGGCTGCTCAACATAGGTGAGATCCTCTTGGATCTCCACATCAGGTTCACTAAGAACCTTGCCCGGATCTGACACGAATTTTCTCAACATAGAAACATGGAAAACCGGGTGGATTCTTGCCATAGAAGCAGGTAAGTCCAGCTTGTACGATACATTCCCAATCTTTTGCAAGACTTCGAAGGGTCCGATGTACCGCGGAGCCAGCTTACCTTTCTTCCCGAACCGAACCACTCCTTTCATTGGAGACACCTTAAGCAATACCAGATCCCCCTCCTGAAACTCTACCTGCCTTCTGCGGATGTCTGCATAACTCTTCTGTCTGCTTGCAGCTGTCTTGATTCTTTCTCTGATTAAGGGTACCACCCTGCTGGTGATCTCTACTAGTTCAGGCCCTGCCAAGGCCTTTTCTCCAACTTCTTCCCAGCAAATAGGTGACCTGCACTTCCTCCCATATAAAGCTTCATATGGAGCCATCCCGATGCTAGCATGATGGCTGTTATTGTAGGCAAACTCCACCAAAGGTAGATGTTGCCTCCAAGAACCGCCAAAGTCCAGCACACACATTCTAAGCATATCCTCAATAGTCTGGATGGTCCTCTCCGACTGTCCGTCGGTCTGGGGGTGGAAGGCAGTGCTGAAATCCAACCTAGTACCCATAGCATTCTGCAGACTCCGCCAAAACCTGGAGGTGAACTGGGGCCCTCTATCTGACACTATAGAAACAGGAACCCCATGCAGTCTGACTATCTCATCAACATACACCTGCGCCAACTTGTCCACAGAATAGCCACTCCTGACAGGGATGAAGTGAGCAGATTTGGTGAGTCTGTCCACAATCACCCATATGGAGTTCAATCTGTTGGACGTCGCCGGTAACCCCACTACGAAGTCCATAGCTATATTCTCCCATTTCCACTCTGGAATAGGTAGCGGGTTAAGCATTCCAGCTGGCTTCTGATGTTCCAGCTTCACCCTCTAACAAACTTCGCAGGCTGACACAAACTGTGCCACTTCTCTCTTCATAGCTGGCCACCAATAAACTTTCTTCAGATCCTGATACATTTTGGTGGCTCCGGGGTGAATGCTGTATCTTGCATTATGAGCCTCTCTCATAATGTCTCCTTTTTGCCCAATGTCATCTGGTACACATAAACGACTCCCATAGCGGAGGATCCCCTTGTTGTCGAATCTGAACTCGCTGTCTTTGCCTGACTGAACAGTCCTGGCAATCTTCACTAACTCTGGGTCCTCATGCTGTTTCTGAGCCACCTGTTCCAGAAACACGGGTGTCACTTTCATCTGAGCGACCAAGGCACCTGTACCAGACAACTCCAACTGTAGACCTTCCTCAATGAGCTTGTAAAACTCCTTCACCACTGGTCTTCTCTCTACCGTGATGTGGGATAGACTGCCTAGTGACTTCCGGCTTAGGGCGTCAGCCACAACATTCGCCTTACCCGGATGATACTGAATCTTGCAATCATAGTCACTCAGCAACTCTACCCATCTCCTCTGTCTCAAATTCAAATCCCTCTGACTCAAGATGTACTGCAAGCTTTTATGATCTGTGAAGATCTCACATTTTACCCCATAGAGGTAGTGCCTCCACATCTTGAGTGCAAAGATTACTGCTGCCATCTCAAGGTCATGTGTGGGGTAATTCAACTCATGCTTCTTCAGTTGCCTAGAAGCGTAAGTAATCACCCTCTCATTCTGCATAAGCACACAACCCAGTCCCACACGGGACGCATCACAAAAGACTGTAAAGTCCTCTCCACTAGATGGCAGAGCTAAAACTGGTGCTGAAGTCAACCTCTTCTTAAGCTCTTCAAAACTCTCCTCGCACTGGTCGGTCCACAGAAACTTCTGATTCTTCCTGGTTAGTCTGGTTAGAGGAGCTGCTATCCTTGAGAAGTCCTGAACGAACCTCCTGTAGTAACCTGCCAAACCCAAGAAACTCCTGATCTCTGTCACTGAAGTGGGTCGAGGCCAGTTAGCCACAGTCTCTGTCTTCTTGGGGTCTACCTCAATCCCATTCTCTGACACTACATGCCCCAAGAATGAAATGCTCCTCAGCCAGAACTCACACTTTGAGAACTTGGCATACAAGCCATGCTCCCTCAAGGTCTGTAAAACCAACCGCAGATGATGGGCATGCTCCTCTGCATTCCTGGAATACACTAAGATATCATCTATGAAGACAATAACAAAGTGATCCAGGTACTGGCTAAACACTCTGTTCATGAGGTCCATGAATGCTGCAGGGGCGTTAGTTAACCCGAACGGCATCACAAGGAACTCAAAATGCCCATATCTGGTCCTGAAAGCCGTCTTTGGCACATCCTCTTCCCTGATCCTCAACTGATGATACCCGGACCTCAGATCTATTTTGGAGAAACAACCCGCTCCTGCTAGCTGGTCGAATAGATCGTCGATCCTTGGCAATGGGTACTTGTTCTTGGTAGTGACTTTGTTCAACTGTCTGTAGTCGATACAAAGTCTAAGGGATCCATCCTTCTTTCTCACAAACAAAACTGGAGCACCCCAGGGTGAGGTACTCGGTCGGATGAAGCCCTTGTCTACGAGCTCCTGTAACTGCTCCTTCAACTCCTTCAATTCTGCTGGCGCCATCCTGTAGGGAGGGATAGAGATCGGTCGGGTTCCAGGCATCAGTTCTATCTCGAACTCTATCTCCCTAGCAGGTGGTAAACCTGGCAGCTCGTCTGGGAACACATCTAAGAACTCTCTAACCACTGGCACCGAGGCGGGCTCTCTAACCTGACTATTTAGCTCTCTCACATGAGCCAAATACCCCTGACATCCCCTCCTGAGCAACCTACGAGCCTGAAGAGCTGATATCAGACCTCTAGGTGTACCCCTCTTGTCTCCTCTGAAGACGACCTCAGACCCATCCTGACCTCTGAACCTGACTACCTTGTCCCTGCAGTCCAAGGTAGCACCATGGGTAGATAACCAGTCCATCCCTAGAATGACGTCAAAATCTGTCAAATCTAGAACCACTAGGTCGGCGGACAAGCATCTTCCCTCAACAAACACAGGACTACACTGGCAGACTGACTCTGCCACAGATGGATCACACTTGGGTCCACTGACCCAGAGAGGACACTCTAACCCAGAAGTCATTAGACCTAACCTCCCCACGGCTCTCGGAGCTATAAAAGAATGAGATGCACCAGGGTCCATCAATGCATACACATCCGAACATCCAATGACGAGATTACCTGCCACCACGGTGTTGGATGCGTCTGCCTCCTGCTGTGTCATTGTGAAGATCCGTGCTGGGGCTGCTGGTTCTGCAGGTGGTGGAGGTGGTGCAACATTTTCTGAGGTAGGGTTTTCTGGATTTGGATAGTAGGGTGGAGGTGGATACATTGGGTACTGAGAGTACGGTGGGTAGTATGGTGGGTATGGCATCTGTGTGGGATAAGGGGTGAAACTAGGGTAATCCGATGTACCTCCCATCGAATACTCGGAATGTTGTGAGAAATGTGGGTAGTGAGGTGGCTGTATAAATCCCGAGGCCTGAGTGCCTCCTTGGGATTCTCCCATTCCTTCTTCTGACATACTGACTCCCAAACTGCCATCCCTCCTCTGTTCTACGTCCATATCATCCCCCATATCCTCTGACACTCCTCCCTGAACTGTTCCTCTGACTGATCTGCTTCTACCCAGATCCAGAGACCTTCTAGGGTCTCTTGCTACTCTGTCCCTGTTGGACCTGCTAGACATTGCCCTAGGCAATGCTGGAGGACGGGCGCTCATGCCCTCATCCTCAGGCGGTACTCCAGTCAATCTTGCTGATCGACGAGTTCCCCTCATCCTGTTTTCTGAAAAACAGTGCACATCACAAGCAACATTAGCATCATATGGTTCATGTGGGCACACATGAACCCGCATCACAAACATCACATATCATAGTATATCATTAATGCACATGCATAAAGTCATGGCATTTCACATCATCATGCAAGACAGGACTCCACATCCTATCCTAGTGGACATGATCTTTTCCTATTGTGCTTGACCTTCTATAACCTCTATGAGCCCGACACTCTAGGTCCGACCATATGAACCTAGGGCTCTGATACCATTCTGTAACGACCCAAAAATCGGACCGCTACCGGCGCTAGGATCCGGGTCGACTTAAGGCCGCCGGGACCCGTAGCAAGCCTGACATAAGACCTGTGAACCTGTATAATCCCATACATGATCAACAACATGCATAAAAAATAAAACTTTTCTTTCCATACTCATCAACCAAACTCAACCTGTGTATAACATTAACATAACATTGATCCCTCTATGGGACCTCATCTGTACCCCCAATGGGTGGTATAACATTCGTTGAGTTGGTTTACATAAACATCATAAAAAATCTCTAAGATCATGTGTTAGAAGGGATACAACAATCTATAGTCAAGCACACACTAATATCCATAAACCTCATTACATAACTATACTGTACTTTTACATTACAATTGGATCATGTCCATTGCTAGCTATTACATAAGCATGACTTCTTTACTCTATCCGGACTCCCGCACTATACTGTACCTGCAAGCCTGGGGGTAAAGGGAGAGGGGTGAGCTAAAAGCCCAGTGAGTAGAGCTAGTAAAATACATTAACACTATGCTCAAATGGAATGCATCATAACACAAACAATTCACATAAGGGTTGGGTGAACTTGTCATCAATTAGTCCAAGCTAACATTGTGCCAGGCCGTAGCATGGGGTCCTGGTCTTCCTGTCATACATACATTACTTACCATTATCCCAGGGCCTCCTCTGGGCTCCTGGTCTTCGAGTCCACAATCGTGCCAGGCCGTAGAATGGGGTCCTGGTCTTTCATTTCCGTGCCAGGCCGTAGAATGAGGTCCTAGTCTTCCTGTCATGGACTAATTGGGTCATCCAACATTCACCCACATCAACAACAAATGATGCAATGCGGCATATTCGTGAAACTAATGCAATCATCCTATTGCATAATCATGATGCATGAAACATGATAAAACATTTAATTTAAAAGATTAAGTTTAGTTCCACTCACCTCTGGCTGACTCTGACAACACCGAAGCAGCTGAACTCACTGCTGGGGTCCTCGGTTCCTCGGGTCCGAACCTACACAGGTGGACTCAAATGAGGGACCAAACACACCTGAACATAACTATAAACTACTCCCCAAAACCCCCTAAAACATCATGAAAATATCACATAGAGATATGCATGAAATGGCTGAACAGGGCACTTTCGGCGGCACCTTCGGCGGCCGAAAGTCCTGGACAGATCCGAAAGTCAGGCACTTTCGGCGGCACCTTCGGCGGCCGAAAGTCCTGGACAGAGACGAAAGTCTCTTTTCGGGGGCAACTTCGGCAGCCGAATGCTGCCTCCACAAAGGGGGTTCGGCGGCCGAAACTCTCCTTCGGCGGCCGAACCTGGTTTCTGCCAGAAGGGCAGAAACTTGGTTCACATGAACCCCTTGCCTCCCAAAACCTCCCATCATGCATAATCTTGTTCTACAACATGCATACTTCACATACATTACACCTAGGGGTCTCAAACTATCATATACCCCAACTACCACACTTCAAACACACAAAAATCAACATACATTGCTCAAATCATCAAAATAACCCATAAACTCAACATATAACCTAACATGCATTTCTACCCATAGATCTTGCATAAAACTTACTTAAAACACATAAGGAGCTTAAGATCGGCTCTTACCTCTTGAAGATCGAGAGGGAGACGACCTAAACTTGGAGATCCACGAAAATGAGCTCCTGAGTTCCCAAAGCTCCAAAACTTGTTTCAAAAGCTTAAATCTTCAAAACCAAGTGAAAACAAGTGAAAATCTTGAAAGATTTAGAGGAAGAACATCAAAAAATGGGTGAGGGACGGCGGAGACTCACCTTGGCCGAAAATGGGAAAAAGCTCGCCCGTTTTCGGCTAAGGGACCCTTTTATAGTGGCTGGCCAGACCACGTTCGGGGGCCGAATGTGCCTCCGCATGCATGCCATGTTCGACGGCCGAACATGAGGTTCGGCGGCCGAACCTGGACTTCCCTCACTCATGCTTTCGGGGGCCTAACGTGCCTCCAAAACGCATGCATGTTCGGCGGCCGAACTTAGCTTTCGGCGGCCGAACTTAGCTTTCGGCGGCCGAACCTGGGTTTTCCTCCAATGCTATTTTCATGCAAAAACTCATTTTATTCCATACTTAAAACCATAAAAAAAAACATGAAAACATTTTACAAAAACATGATTCTACCCTTCTAAAGGTCTCCGACATCCGAGGTTCCACCGGACGGTAGGAATTCCGATACCGGAGTCTAGCCGGGTATTACATTCACCAACTGTATGGCACTCTGACTATTAGTGAAAAGAATCTTGTTAAGTTGCTTCTTGCCCAACTCTTCCAGTGATCAGTCAACCATATCATCTCTTTACTAGCTTCAGCAATTGCAAAATATTCAACCTCTGTAGATGATATAGAGATACACTTGTAAAGTTTAGACATCTAGCTCACTGTTGTCCTATCTATAGTGCTGACATACCCAGATGTACTCTTGCTTGTATCCACATCTCCACTAAGATCAGTATCAACAAAACCCTCTAATACGACTTTGCCATTCCCATAAAAAACTGATGTACTAATTGTTCCTTTCAAGTATCTCAGAAGCCACGTCACAACTTTCTAATGCTTTTTCCTTAGATCTGACATATATCTGCTCATAGCTTCCACTGGATGTGTTATATTAGGACTAGTGAAGACTATAGCATACATTAAACTCCCAATTGCAGAAGCATAAGGTACTTTTGCTATGTGATCACGCTCCATAGCTATCTTGGATGAGTGTTCCTTTGACAATTTGAGATGGTTATCCAAAGGCATGCTTCTGGAATTAGCATCATCAACTCTAAACTTGGATAACACCTTCTCAATGTATTGCACCTAGGACAAATTTAGTATTCCAACAGACCTATCTCGGGAAATTCTCATCTCTAGAATTTACTTTGCTGCACCTAAATCTTTCATCTCAAACTCTAATGATAATCTCCCCTTAAGATTATTGATCTCCTCCACACTTGATTTTGTAATCAACATATCATCCACATACAAGAGTAAAATAATAAAGAAGTCAGTAAACTCTTGATATAACAATACTGATTCTTTCCACTCCTGTGAAAATCGTTTCTGCACATGAAAGAATCATACTTCTTATACCACTATCTTGGAGCCTGCTTCAACCCATACAAACTTCTCTTGAGCTTGCACACCATGTGTTCCTTACCAGGAATCTCATATCCCCGTGGTTGATGCATGTAGATCTCTTCCTCCAGATCCCCATGTAAAAGTGTTGTTTTTACATCCATCTGCTCAAGATGCAAGTCCTCTGCTGCAACAATACTCAACAAAATTCTGATTATGGTTAGCTTCACACAGGAGAAAATATTTCAGTGTAATCAATACATTTTTTTTTGTGAATACTCCTTAACCACCAATCGAGTCTTGAACCTAACTTTACCATCAGTTTCATTCTTGATCTTGTAAACCAATTTATTCTATAAAGCTTTATTCCCTACAGGCAACTAAGTTAATTCCCAAGTATCATTCTTCTCAAGTGACCATATCTCATCATCCATGGTTTGCTCCCATTTGATTGTCATTCTTCTCAAGTGACCATATCTCATCATCCATGGTTTGCTCCCATTTGATTGAATCCTTTACCTGTAAAGCCTCATCAAAGGATTTTGGTTTCCCTTCATCAGTCAACAAAAATAATACAAGGAAGGTGAATATCTTTCTAGTGAATTGATAGCCTTAGTGGATCTCCTCAACACTGTCTTAGGTGTGACTGGCTGCTGTTCTAGTTCTGCAATAGTATTTTCTGGATTCTCCTGTGGTTTTTGATGAGTTATAAAACTCACAATTTTTTCCTCATTTAATTCCTTGATTTTACTGTAATTTTGATATAAATATTTAATTTTAATTTGAATTTAATTTTTTGATAGATTTGTGAGTAGAAGTTGATAAAAGGAATAAAAAGGCTGAATTAAAGGATTTTTTATACTGAGAGACTACAACCTTGACCAAACTTGTAACCCGAGGCTATGGGGAGATAAAATAGATTTTGACACTTAAGCAAGGATAAGATCAACTTCAAGTGGAGTCAAATTGGATCAAACTCAATAAGATGAGGATAAAGATCATATTAGGATAGAGATAAGATAGAGATAATAGATTTTATTTTAAATTTTATCTTTTTGTTCCTTTCAAGTCTAGGGCCGGGCACATTAGATATGTAGAGGGTTACTGGTGACAAGTCCATCCTTGATGTGTATTGTTTATATTGTGATGCATTTCATGAGAGCATATATTTATTAAACTGTTTTTCTTATGTTCTGCTCACTAGGCTCTTGTAGCTTATCCCTTTCCCCTAACCCCAGGTTTGTAGGGTCAAGAATAGCTCGGGAAGTCGGCTGGAGGCTGGTATAGTTTATATAATAGATAGTAGTGGACATGTAATATGTAATGGATTTGTGCTTTGCCCTAGTTTATGTTTGTAAATCCCAATGAATATGTTTTTATGTAAAAGTTTTTATAATGAGTTATGTTGAACCAAGCTTGATGTATGTGATGTTGACCACACTAGAGCATTTGATGAGGGTTCTAGTGTGGGTTTTATGTTTACAGGTTATGAGGAATGTACAGATTGAGCTTGGTATATGAAAAGTTTAAATTTTTATGAAAATATATGTTCATGTATGAGATTTTATCAGGTACACAGGATGCATAGTAGGCTTGCTACGGGTTCCGGCGACCTTAAGTCGACCCGAATTCTAGCGCTGGTAGCGGTCCGATTTCCGGGTCGTTACACATTCCTACTAAAGTCAGCAATGAAGGTAACATGGTATCTCGAACCAGCAAGAGAGAAAACTGGGGATGGCTCCGCACGTCTATATGTACTAGTTTTGACCATTTTGCCTTTGGTTCTCTGATAGCCTTTGTGAAATTAACCCGTTTCTGCTTTTCCAGCACACAACTCTCACATAAACCCATATCAATAGATGTCAACCCTTGCAGATACTCCTTCAAAAGTAGCATCTTCATCCCCTTCTCACTCATGTGTCCAAGCCTGTGGTGCCATAAGCTTGACCTCAATGTACTGTCAAACCGCAATAACCATGTTCGAACATCCTGCATTAGTGTATAAACTTTCAGATTTTGTACATCGTGCTATCACCATAGCTCCTTTCACAATTTTCCAGGAACTATCTCCAAACACTATTTTATAACCCATACTGTCCAGCTGCCCAATAGAGATTAGATTCTTCTTTAAGTCAGGAATATACCTAACATCCTGCAGCTTCCACTTACCTCCACCTGAGGTCTAGATACACACACTCCCCTTTCCAACAATCTCCAATGCTTTATTATTAGCAAGATACACCTTCTCATAATTTTCAGATTTGAAATTATGGAATAACTGTCTGCTCGGAGAAGAATAGAATGATGCACCCGAATCAAGTATCTATGAGTCAATTGGATTGTCCATACTAAGAATTAAAGTATCACCAATGTCATCTGTAGAATATACAGAATCATCATCTTCATATGACTTGTTCTTTTAGCCTTTCTTCTTCTTAAGTTTAAGGTAGTCATTCTTAAAGTATCCCTTTTCACCACAGCCCCAACAAGCAACCTCGTCTCTACCCTGAGATTTTCCCTACCCTTTTGACTTAGATCAACCATGTTTACTATGCCGTCCCTTCGACTTACTCCTGCCCCTACCCTTAACACTAAGTGCGTTACTAGATGAATCCCCGATTTTCCTTTTGCGAAGGCTCTCGCTCATGACAACATCCCAAACTTCATCAAACTAACTTCTCATACCCATGTGAAACTGCTAATTGTGAAAACAATAGTATCCCACGACTTAGGTAGAGAGGACAACAAAATTAGGGCTCTAATCTCATCATCAAAATTAATATTGACAGAGCTTAATTGACTAATGACCATATTAAAATCGTTAATATAATCCATGATAGATTTACTTTCAGACATCTCTAAATTAAATAAACGACGCATCAAATATACCTTGTTAACGGCCCACGGTTTCTCATACATGTTTACTAAAGTCGCCAGCAATCCTGCAATCGTTGTCTCCTTAACAATATTAAAGGCAACGTTTCTCACCAATATCAAACGAATCAACCTTAATACCTTTCGATCCTTCAGATCCCAAATCTCCTGTTTTATAGTTTTTGGCTTCTCCCTTGATAGAGGTTTTTGGAGGTTATTCTGATATAGATAATCTTCTATCTGCATCTTTGAGAAACCAAAATCGGTTCTATCAAACTTCTCAATTCAAATTTTCAGGCTTTCCATCATCTTTTCAGATTATTGTAATACGAACCAAAAGATCTGATATCAATTGTTAAGAATCGAACATAAGCTTTGATACTAATTATTAAGAATCAAACAATTATATAATCTAAAAAATAAGTACGAAAAAAAATAATATATAGATTTAACGTAATTCACCAATTTGACTATGTCCACGACGATTAATTTTTTTTTAATTTCTATGTGAGTTTACGAATACATACACTATGAGAATATTATATATTTATATACCTAGAAAAAATATAAAAAATAAAATAATACTAAAAAAATTTGCCTCGGAGACTCCTAACCCCATACTACCAGCCAACTCAGTACGAAATTGCATTCACGATGGTTGGAGTATGGTGTACAAATCCATAATATATCATTTAATTATATATCTAACACTTTTCTCTTTCCACTAAAATTATTACCAAAAGGAAATATTTTTTTATTTTTCTTTCTTTTAATGGGTGACTGAAGCACATGCATATTTCTTTTTTTATACTAGTGGTTTTGAATTTTTTTTTTTATTAAAGAAAGAAAAAATAAAAGAAAAAAGCAACAATGCAGGACCCAGCATATACATTATGTCTTTCTTATGTCTAACATTCCACACACAATCTCTTACGCAATACTCCATCAACCATCGTCATCCTATCTAATTCATTGATTTGAAAGTTCTTATGTTATTGAAATTTTAATTTTAAATTAATGAAAATATTTCATAATAATTTCTCCCTTGAAATAATCTGTTAATTTAGTTTGATGAGAGAAATATAATTATGAAAAAGAAAAAGCTTAACTACATATAGCTTATCAATAGACTAAATGATAATAACACTGAAAATCATTATGGACACTCATGGGCAATTTTTTACTAGAACAATAAATACATGTTTTTTATTTAATTTTTATACGAGTTTCATTAATAATTTAATTTATCTAAATCATATTTAGATAGGTATTTTTCTAAAATCTTCAAATTATAGAACAATAAAAAAATAAAGCATTGCTTCAAGAAACTTAGACAATAAGTTGTTCTTTCTTTTTATTAAGGGTAAATTGCACTTTAATCCCTAAATTATATTATAATTAACGGATCAGTCCTTATATTTTTAAAATCAAACACTTAAATCCTTCTATTTTCATTCTATCCAAATGCACAGTCCTTCCATTTATTTCTTCGTTAGTTCAAAGGTAAATGACTAATCAAACCTAATAAAAGATATTTTTTTCCATAATACCCTTATTATACCCTACAATATATTTAAAAGAAACTTTTACATTTGAAAATACAACTCCTCCTCCTTCCTCTCTCATTCTCTTTTTTGAAAAATAGTTGCAGGTAGAGAAATCTCTATTTCAAAAATGCTTGAGACTCTTGGGAGAAGTTGACAGTTTTTAGGTTCTAGAATTTATAAAATCTATCTCTGAATATCATTGGTTTAGGAGTATTAATACTTTAACCGTTTTAGGGTGTTCTAGCATGTTGTCCTATCGAATGCGATGGTAGAGTGTTGTGACAAAAGTGTCAAGTAGCTTATTTATAGCGGACAGTCGGCTAATAAATGTTGAGCCACTTTACTCATACCCTGTTCATCACTCATATCTTGTCTGTCAGTCCTAATACACACACAATTATGATCCTAAAGGGATCTGCGTGTCTTAAAAAGATTGGTTTGCTTACTCAAAGTATTGGTGAGGTCGGAGATGCAGGAGATTTGACTTTGCATACTATGATGGATGCTCCTTTCATAAGGTGGTTGGATAAGACGCGTTGGTGTGGACCCTACCACTTTTTTATACACGTGTCACGATCGATCTAAGGGGAGTCCATCATTATTATGTTATCATGTTGATACTTGAAATGACCATAACTATAAATGATCATAACTATATAACTACTTTTTCTTTCTTTTCCAACGGTTTGCTCTAAGGGGATTAGGTTTCATAGGTATGTATATTCTTCGAGATACTCAAGAGACAAGAATGAAAACCTGTCATGAGGGTCCATTTGTAAAATAACATTCATTTTTTTAGGGTACTTTTGCAATTTTAATTAAAGATGGGAACGAAAGAAAGTATTATTGCATTTTGATTTGATCAAGGTACGTGGACCCTTACAGGGCTGGAATGTAAATTTCACTTTTATGGAGCAATAGGCATAAACAGAAAATCCCTTTCCTAGATTTTTTTATGACATGATGGTCAATGTTGGACCATTGGAAGAACTAAAAATCTGCCCAACGCTGGACTACGGTTTTACCACATGTGATGAGGCATAGAGAGAAAAACTAAAGAGAAAGAGAGAGAAATGTTACTTGCACTACAAGTCTATCATGGGCATTTATCTTTTGATTTACCTTTTCTTTTAGGATCATGACTGAAACATATAATGGGCATATCATGATCTTTAAAATTGTATTACATAATTTTTTCTTATTATAATATTTTTTATAATTAACTCTGATTGCAATTTAAATTCAAGATATCATCGCTCATGATTTATACATCAACATCTCTTTGTTGTGTTTATGTAAGCACAATAAATTAAAGGGACAGAAGTTTTCTTCTTCTTTTCTTTCCTTTTCTTTTCTTTTTCACTAGGAATGGACTTTGAATAGTATAAGGTAAGAATCAGGTTCAATTCAATTAAAAGCATAAATCATCTCTCAACTGAGAAGGCAATAAACAAAATCAAAAGCCAAAATTAAGATTCCTATTTAACCATTAATGATCAGCTGGCCTGCCTTAACCCATTTGTTCTCTGCAATTTCCAGGAAAACACAAATCCCCATCTCTAGTTATGTACTCCGCTTTGCAACTCAAATTCTTTCTCTCTACACATCCTTTTTTTTTTTTTTTCTCTCTCTGAAAAAGCAAATTAGTGGACGCTAGCTTTTGATATGAAGCACTTTAATAGCTTTATTCACGAAGCTTGCACACACACAAACCTCTTTAACCATTATATCATACATAACTAATTAAGCTCATCTCTCTCTAGCAGTAATTTCTTTGACAATCCATATGACCGTGCAGGTCCTTTAATTTGTTCCTTTTGCTTCACTCCCTTTTGTTGTTATATTGCAAGAACTGGACCCTAATTTTGCATGTTCATCTCTATTCTTTTCTCTTAGCCTCTCCTCTCCTCTCTTTCTTTCAAGCTGTTGCTTGGTTTCTAATCTTCTTCCAAGTTGTTCAATTTATTTTTCAGGATGAACCCAACACATCTTTTCACAAAAACACTAAGTTCGACGGATGTCAAGTCTGCCCTATCAGTTCCTTGTTATGCCCTTGAGTTCTTCCCTATTCCACAAGGAGATCATGTTATGCAATTTGAAGCAGTTGACATTACTGGTTTCATATGGCGTTTTCGACTATCAACTCGTTGCACTGGGCGGTATCCAAAGCCTGTTCTTCTCCGTTCCCTATGGCATTTCTTTGTTGAGAAGAAAGGTCTTGTTGCCGGTGACAGGGTAATGTTCTTCCGAGAGCATGATCATGAAAATGGGACACGATACAGTGTTGGAACTCAAAGGAAGATCGGAAGATTGTTGGGTAAGGACCTCTGGGTCGATGTTTCGGATTTGAACCGCTATGGCCTTTGAAAAGGTATGTATATATATATATAGATAGATAGATAGATAGCCAGATAGATTGGCCAATTATGTTTTTAACCCTAGACGGTAAAGACGCGTGTTCTACATATTTTGGGTGGGAAGTCTGAGTTTCTGCAATTGTTCACTTATATGTATAAAGTTGGTTACGTGCATGGCTGCCTATATTATGCAAAAACCTCTTTAATATATCAAGGACATTTTAATTAGCTTGTTAGTTATTTCTGAATTTGAACTCTCTTCAGAATGTGGGTGTTTGTTTGGAGATCACATCATGTTATCATAGAAAATCCTGATTGGTAGCTAGCTGCCTTTCATCTGGAATTTAGAGTTTGATTGTCGTTGGTCTTTGGTGGTTTTGCTTGTCTTAATGGTTGATGGTTACTTTTGATCCGATGATTTTTTTTTCCACTGTTCTGTTGTGTTCTTACCATTTTTACTCTTCCCTGATCAGCTTTAAGTTGGCAACTTTATTACATGCTAAATTCTCTGTCTTCTGGTCTGCCAATTACGGCTAGAGGTTTTTCTTTTTCTTACATTTGTAATTTCAGTTGCCTATCAGTTTCTTTTTATTTGGTTGGTTTGTTCAGTTCCACGTGTTCTCTTAGCTTGCCGTCTATTAAGTTGGAAAAGTTATATCTATGGTCCTGATTTTAGCTTATTATTATCAGACCCCACGAAGGATCCATGTGGGAACGGGGATTTCTCTCTCTCAAAAAAATTGAAACCTCCATTATCATTCTCTATCAACAAGACTATCATTCAAAAAGGTCGTATTATAATTATTCTCTTTACAATCCATTCCTACTTTTTAAATTAAAATATTAAATATTAATGTTTTAAGAATACTTTCTTAAAATATTTATTTAAAATAGTTAATTAGATTTTTTTGAAATGTACAAAGACAAATGGAGCCAAGGAAGATGCTTTTCTCTTCCCACAAAAATCATTACCAAAGATGAATTCTTTTTTGGGACTGTCCACGAAATTAATTTATTAATTATATTAAAGTTAAAAATGAAAATATAATTTATTTAAAAAAAAAAAAGAAAACTGTGTGGGTCCATTGGGGAAAATGATATTGATTTTCAAGGAGGGGGATGAAAGACAGAATTTTTGCGTTGGGATTTGTTGTAGTTGGCGCCACAAAGGGGCAAGAATATAAAACTCTTACTTTCATGGAGGAAGAAGAAAGAAACCTTTCGTAGTTTCATTATGACATGATGATTAATGTTTTTTTTTTTTATATTTGTTATTATATAAGTAAGTTGAAATATTAAATTATTATTTATTTCTCATTATATGTTTATCAAATTTGGTAGCATCCGCATTCTTTTTTTTTAAGATTCTTAATTTATTTTACATAAAAATTAAAAAAAAATATATTAAAATTTTATTTTATGATATAATTAACTTGCTAAATGAGGTGGCACTCTGAGTTCACTATTCATATGAAAGCAAATTCCAAACAAAACCAAAAACCAAGCACCCTTTTCAACCAAAATTAAGATTCCCACATTTAACGACTACAGCTTTGCTTGTCCTAACTTTTTTAGTTTCAGTTGATTATACTCTTAACTGAAATCGGAACTTAATTACTCACAATCCTAAGACAATTTAGCAGCAAAATTATTACCAAAGATATATCATTACATTCTATATCTCAACTTTTCTCTTTCCACCAAAATTATTACCAAAGTTATATTTTTTTCTTTTCTTTTTCTTAATGGGTAACTGAAGCACATGCATATTTCTTTTTTTATTACTAGTGGTTTTGAATTTTTTTTTATTAAAGAAAGAAAAAATAAAAGAAAAAAAGCAACAATGCAGGACCCAGCATATACATTATGTCTTTCTTATGTCTAACATTCCACACACAATCTCTTACGCAATACTCCATCAACTATCGTCATCCTATCTAATTCATTGATTTGAAAGTTCTTATGTTATTGAAATTTTAATTTTAAATTAATGAAAATATATATTTCATAATAATTCCTCCCTTGAAATAATCTGTTAATTTAGTTTGATGAGAGAAATATAATTATGAAAAAGAAAAAGCTTAAGTACATATAGCTTATCAATAGACTATTTAGGGTCCATTTGTAAAATGAAAACCTTGTCATGTGGGTCCATTTGTAAAATGACATTCATTTTTTAGGGTACTTTTGGAATTTTAATTAAAGATGGGGAACGATAGAAAGTATTATTGCATTGTGATTTGATCAAGGTGGATCCTTACAGGACTGGAATGTAAATTTCACTTTTATGGAGCAATAGGCATAAACAGAAAATCCCTTTCCTAGATTCATTTATGACATGATGGTCAATGTTGGACCATTGCAAGAACTAAAAATCTGCCCAACGCTGGATCTAGGTTTTACCACATGTGATGAGGCATAGAGAGAAAAACAAAAGAGAAAGAGAGAGAAATGTTACTTGCACTACAAGACTATCATGGGCATATCATGATCTTTAAAATTGTATTACATAATTCTTTTTCTTATTATAATATTTCTTATAATTAACAATTGCAATTTAAATTCAAGATATCATTGGTCATGATTTATACATCAACACCTCTTTGTTGTGTTTATGGAAGCACAATAAATTAAAGGGACAGGGGTTTTCTTCTTTTTTTCTTTTCTTTTCTTTTCTTTTCTTTTCTTTTTCACTAGGAATGGACTTTGAATTGTATAAGGTAAGAACCAGGTTTAATTCAATTAAAAGCATAAAAGATCTCTCAACTGAGAAGGACAGACATTATCAACATAGCACCCTTCAGTGAGAGATGTGGACTATAGCTGAAATTGGAACTTCATAACTCAGAATCAACTAAGACAATTTAGCACTTTACTATGCTGAAATTGATAATAAGAGAACAAAGAAGTTGAGACCAGCATTACCATTGCAATCAACAGGGGTCGACGAGGTAAGATTTGGGAAAATCTGAATCGAAAATAACCCATTTGGTCTCTGCAATTTCCAGGAAAACACAAATCCCCATCTCTAGTTATGTACTCCGCTTTGCAACTCAAACTCTTTCTCCTACACATCCTTTTTTTTTCTCTCTGAAAAAGCAAATTAGTGGACAACTAGCTTTTGATATGAAGCACTTTAATAGCTTTATTCACGAAGCTTGCATACACAAAAACCTCTTTAACCATTATATCATACATAACTAATTAAGCTCATCTCTCTCTCTCAGTAATTTCTTTGACAATCCATATGACCGTGCAGGTCCTTTAATTTGTTCCTTTTGTTTCACTCCCTTTTGTTGTTATATTGCAAGAACTGGACCCTAATTTGCATGTTCATCTCTATTCTTTTCTCTTAGCCTCTCCTCTCCTCTCTTTCTTTCAAGCTGTTGCTTGGTTTCTAATCTTCTTCCAAGTTGTTCAATTTATTTTTCAGGATGAACCCAACACATCTTTTCACAAAAACACTAAGTTCGACGGATGTCAAGTCTGCCCTATCAGTTCCTTGTTATGCCCTTGAGTTCTTCCCTATTCCACAAGGAGATCATGTTATGCAATTTGAAGCAGTTGACATTACTGGTTTTATATGGCGTTTTCGACTATCAACTCGTTGCACTGGGCGGTATCCAAAGCCTGTTCTTCTCCGTTCCCTATGGCATTTCTTTGTTGAGAAGAAAGGTCTTGTTGCCGGTGACAGGGTAATGTTCTTCGGAGAGCATGATCATGAAAATGGGACACGATACAGTGTTGGAACTCAAAGGAAAATCGGAAGACTGTTCGGTAAGGACCTCTGGGTCGATGTTTAGGATTTGAACCGCTATGGCCTTTGAAAAGGTATATATATATATATATATATAGCCAGATCGATTGGCCAATTATGTTTTTAACCCTAGACGGTAAAGACGCGTGTTCTACATATTCTGGGTGGGAAGTCTGAGTTTCTGCAGCTTTTACGTAGTTGAGTTTCTGCAATTGTTCACTTATATGTATAAAGTTGGTTACGTGCATGGCTGCCTATATTATGCAAAAACCTCTTTAATATATCAAGGACATTTTAATTAGCTTGTTAGTTATTTCTGAATTTGAACTCTCTTCAGAATGTGGGTGTTTGTTTGGAGATCACATCATGTTATCATAGAAAATCCTGATTGGTAGCTAGCTGCCTTTCATCTGGAATTTAGAGTTTGATTGTCGTTGGTCTTTGGTGGTTTTGCTTGTCTTGATGGTTGATGGTTACTTTTGATCCGATGATTTTTTTTTTCCACTGTTCTGTTGTGTTCTTACCATTTTTGCTCTTTCCTGATCAGCTTTAAGTTGGCAAACTTTATTACATGCTAAATTCTTTGTCTTCTGGTGTGCCCATTACGGCTAGTGGTTTTTCTTTTTCTTACATTTGTAATTTCAGTTGCCTATCAGTTTCCTTTTATTTGGTTGGTTTGTTCAGTTCCACATGTTCTCTTAGCTTGCCGTCTATTAAGTTGGAAAAGTTATATCTATGGTCCTGATTTTAGCTTATTATTATCAGACCCCACGAAGGATCCATGTGGGAACAGGGGATTTCTCTCTCTCAAAAAGGAATTAAAACCTCCATTATCATTCTCTATCAACAAGACTATCATTCAAAAAGGTCGTATTATAATTATTCAAAAATGGAGCTAACGAAGATGCTATTCTCTTCCCACAAAAATCATTAACAAAGATGCATTCTTTTTTGGAACTACAGAAAAATGGAGCTTACGAGGATGCTTTTCTCTTCCCACAAAAATAATTACCAGAGATACATTCTTTTTGGGACTGTCCACGAAAATCATTACATATAAGTACTTCCTTTTTCTTTTTCTTTTTCAAAAAAGCAACAATGGACGGCGCAGCATATACCTTCTGTCTCTTCTAATGTCTAACATTCCACGCACAATTTCTTATGCAATACTCCATCAATCATCATTATCCTAATTATTTGAAAATTCTTATGTATATTGAAATTTTAATTTTTTAAATTAATGAAAACTATATTATAATGATTCTTTCTTTAAGATGATCTGTTGGTTTAATAAATGATAACACTGGAAATCATTATGTAAAGTATGTAATTTCTTAATAATAATTGCAATTTAATTTATATAGACCGTATTTAAATCGATATTTTTAACAAACCACATAAACCCTACTCACCACATGCTGGAAATCCAGTAGCCGTCCATCCACAAACCCAACACCGCCACTGCCAGCAACAATGAGCAATACAGTAGTGACCATCAAAGACCAACCCAGAATAAAAAAAAATCTTAGGAACACCAACCAACGGCGACCGATCAGAGATAAAAACACCATATAAAACATATGCCGCGGAATTCAGCCGATCATCGGACAAATGGAGTGTGAGCCACACCAACGTAACGGTGGGGCCTCAAAGATGCAGCATCGATAACCAAGGATCCTCTCACCTGCAAACAAGGTCACCAGCCCTCATAAGGTTAAAAACAACCATCCCTCGCACAGAAACAAGCACTTGCAACACAAAATTTAAAAAAAATAAATAAATAAATAAAACACTCGGTCACCGATTGACCATAGCGAGGAACACCATGGAGGACGGTCACTGCTCCGTGCCTAAAAGCAGGGAAAACACGTTCGAAACTAAAGTTTCGTTTGGTTCTAAATTACCTATTTTTTAAAAATTTTATTTTCCGAAAAGTATACAGAAAGTCATTTCTCATGAGGAAATACTATATAATCTATTTGGTTGGTATATTGAATTCTAGAGAAATAAAATTCTGTGGATGAAAAATTATTTAAAAAATGACATAAATACCCTTATTTCAATGCCAAAGATTCATTAATTCAATATAATGTATTCTATAATATTCACTCCTCAAATTACATGATAATCAATATGTTATGCCCAGCCCGTTTTATAAAGAAAAAAAAAATTAAAATTAAAAATTAATGAAAAGCTGTGGTTTCGGGACCCTTCCCGAAACCACAGCAAAATCAATTTGACGGATGCGTCTCCGTCATCTTCCTCAGAGAGAAATCAACAGAGTATTTGCTCTGATATTTTAAAAAAAAAAATTTCCTCCTTAACCCAAATCTCCTCTCCTCAACCCATAAACTTCTGACATCCTTAGTTAGATCTTATTTTAAACCTATATCCTGTTCAGAAATTTAATTATTTCTTCAAGAGGCTCTAAAATTGGGTAGGTGAATTTTATCCCTTTTATTCAAATTTTTACAATATAATTTATTTTCTCTACCTTTTAAATAGTAATTTTTGGTGATTTGAGAATAAAAAGGGATATGTTTTAGTTAGATCCAATTAATGAGATTTAATATTTCTTTTTAGGATTGATGATTTTTATAGATTGATCCAAATAATATTTATAGGTTATTGAGTATTTTTGTTAAATTTGTGTATTTTTGAAAGGTCTAACTATGCCGAAATACTGCCGAAATTTTCTTCAAAATATATATAGAAAAATATATTTACGATTTCGTATTTTACGTTTTATATTATCATCCTAAAATTTTATTTATTTATTATTTAATATATTATTTTCTTTTTAATTCTAGAAGAGGATCCAACTTCCAAGATAGACAATAGGGGTGCTCCTGCGACCTAGGTCTTTTTGTCCCTAGTACTGGTAAGTGAATAAATATATAATATTGATATTTTTTTTAAATATATTTATATGTGTATATATTACTTTGTTTATTTAAAATGGGAAAGGATAAAGGTAATTTATATTTCTTGAATAAATGAAAATTGAATTCAAAGCACAGCTAAATAAATAGCCGATTACACTCTGTATATGCACCGAACAGATAACACTTTGATGACAGGTGATTTATTTTCAGCATGATATATATTTATATTGTCTTTAGGACAACACTTGATATACAGACAGCTTTTGGGGCGTATATGTCAGGTGGTCACCATTTGGGGGTAGCTTTGCACATGTGTATGACCAATATTTTTACTAGCTTTTGGGCCAAATTTGTCATTATAGAGCCTAAGATGCCAGCATTGCTCTCAGGCTGTTATTATTTTATTACACCTGAGATGCCAGCATTATCTGCAGGGAACATATTATGAGTGTATGCGGATTCTATTATTCACAGTATATTTTATGTTGATTGAATTAAATTGTATTTATTCAGCTGACTTATTTTTAGCTAAATATTTGGTACTATTAAGTACTTAAACTTTATCTTTTCCTCTTTGTTATTTATTTATCCGCTCACTGAGTATTTTGTACTCGCTTTTATACTTTTAATATTACAGCTCCTTTTTGGTGATCCGCTCAGCAGTCCTCACTTTCTTATTTGTCCTTCCTTCCACATCGTCCACTCAGAGTCTAGAGGAGGTCGGACCAATCCTAAGTCTTTTGTCATTTTTTTTTTGTAATTTTGAAATATTGTGTATATATTGTAAATCCAAATGATGAATTTATTTTGTTTAGTGTAAATATATTATGGATTGACTAGTTCAGCTATCAATCCTCTCTTATATAAGGTTACATGTATTCATATGTATAAATATCAGGAGAAGTTCTGCCAGTTTTTCGGGTCATATTTGTCTTTACATTTTTTTGTTTGGGTGTGACACAATATATAATTCTTTAATGGTGTATTTCAGTAAAATATTATTATAATTAAAAATTTTACACCTATTGAAAACACTTACAAGTGGCAAATGAAATGAAATATAAAAGAAAAATCTAACTGAAATGAAATTGCAAAATATAGAATAATGATCAAAGGAATATCTGCAGCCATGAATGCTTAAAATGAAAAAAAAAAAAAAAAAAAAACTTGTATACTAGTAAATAAATCAATGAGTAAGGAAAAAGAAAAAATGCATAATAATAGCAAGGGCAAAGTGGAAAGCAAAAAAAAATTTACTCAGAAACTCTAGTTAATTGGGTGGTACTAGTTAACTTATTTTCTCTACGGTGAAATAATAAAGGTTGAAGACTTTTCAAAAAATTAATAAATATAACTAACTAAACAATATTTATTTTAACACTTCTCAGTAAGTTCCTTTTTTTACTAAATTACTAATAAACCTAAAACAGAGATCATAAAAGAAAACCAAAAGGGCACTAAATGCGTAAAAACCAAGAAAAATCGTGAAAATGGATTTCGGTTTCAGTTATCTTTTGGGTTTGGAGAGGGCTCCACGGCCCGCCATTTGCTAGCCGTCAGGAAAATTTCTTGGCAATCTCGAATTTTGTGATTATATCTTCCTGCCTAACAGCTTCCTCCTAAAAGCAAGACAATGTGGGCAAGTCCCAACAATCTAGGGAATTTTTTTTTTTTAAATAAAATTAGCAAACTAGGGAAAATTAATTCACGAACCAAAAGGGAAAATTAAGACATAAGAAATTCAGTGTGGTAATTTACAATAAATGGGTAAATTAGAGATGGGTGTTTTTTTTTGGGCTAAGCACATAAATTATATTTTATAAACACAATTCTTTTTTCTATATAATTTATTGGAAAATATTATTCAAAATTATAGCCATTAGATACAATAAAATATATAAAAAAAACTCAATTTTTTCTAAAAAATAAATGAAATAATAAATAAAGAAAAATTTATTATTTATTATTCACATTCAATTATCTATTTACACCCTTTTATAATTGGTAATTAATATGAATTAGAAAAAATGAAATATTTTTCTTTTCGTTTATCCCCATATAAAAATATTTAAAAATTATTATTTTATATATTTAAACGATAATTATAAATTAATAGCAGTAATTTAAAATTTAATATTATGATATAAAATACTAATTTATTTATTATTTTCATAATAAATAAAAATATAACTAAAATTATAATTTTATTTAATATAGTATTATTATATAATAAAAATTAAATTTTATTTATAATAATTTTAAATTATCATTAAATTATTATCTTAATAATATTAAAAATCATATATTTGATAACTATTTCTATAATATTATTATATAAACTCTAAATATAATACTTAATGTTTAAAATTATAATATTAGTTTTATAAAAGAAATAGGAATTGAGATAGGAAGAATAAAATTTATATTCTCATATTTATTCAGATATTTTTATTATCAGTAAATATAAAATTATAATATTAATTTAAATATTTTAATTAAGAAGTGTATATTTTATAATAATTTATTATCTCACTTTTATTAGCTTTTTTATCAACAATTATTGTCAAATGTTTAGTTTTATTCATAATTAAAATTTTAATTTAGATTTTTTTTTTGGCTTTTATTGAAATTAGTTTAAAAATAAAAATTTCTAAAACTAATAATAAATGGAACGGAATGAACAAATTCACACGGTTCTTTGCCTGTAAAGTGAAGGAATATTCGCATTGAACATACCCTAAAAGGAGAGAGGATTCAGTGCACTCCAGACCACCTTAACGTTAATGTATTTTCTCATGATGCAAGTAGATCACCCACTGATGCACGGTAATTGCCAAGTAATTATATGTTCTTTATGCTGCCTTATGTATAGATTTAGCTCTTCTTAAAATTAATTATTATATTTATTCAAAATACTTTTAATTTTAAAATTATTATATAAATCTTTTAAAAAAAAAAAATCATCCTTTTGTATCATGATCGTTGAAAATTGAGGCCATATTACTCCTAATACCATCAATTAATGTTAATGTGACATTGATTTTCAATTATTAATATAGATATGAATCATTATATTTTAATTTATTGATATTAATGTTCTGAAATTTAATAGGATTTGTGTGTGAAAAATTTAGTTTGGAGAGTCGCATTTTTTTTAATTTTTTTTAATTTTCTCTAATACGCATAATCGTTGCCACTCTATAATGTTATACGAGTGTACTTATTTAGGGGTGAGCATTCGATCGGTTCGATTCAAAATCGAACTGAACTGAATAAATTAAAAATCAAAATTTTAGTGTTTATGAAAACTGAACCGAATCGATTTTGGTCAGAAATCGAATCGAACTGAATCGGTCTGATTCGGTTCGGTTTGATCGATTTCAATTTTTAATATTTTTTTTATTTTTTACACTTTATTTTTAATATTTTAAAATTTAATTAAAATATTTTAATTTTAATATGATTTAATTTCTCTATATTATTGAAAAAATATATTATTATCACTAATCGGTTTGGTTCTATTTTTTTGGTTTTTTTTATCAAAACTGAACCGAACCGAAATAATCGAAATTTCTGAAATTAAAAACCGAACCGAATCGAAATGTATAAAAAATCGAATCAAATTTTCAAATCAATTCGATTCCGTCGATTTTTTCGGTTTGAACCGAATACTGCTCACATTTATACTTATCTGTTTTTCTATTTCATCTTTATCCTCTGAAAATCTATTTTCTATTAGAGCTATGCAATCGGTCGGTTCGATTTCGAATCGAACTGAAAAAATTAAAAATCGAATTGTAAAAAATTAAAAATCGAAAAAATCGATTATAAAAATATAATCGAACCAAATCGAACCGATAAAAATCAGTTTGGTTCGATTCGATTCAAATTGAAATCTGTAATTTTTTTTAATTTTCTACTTTTAATTTTAGTTCAATAATTTAATAAATATTTCACATAAATTTACCAATAAATATTATCTGAATACATAATGATAATATTTAAAAAATTCATAAAAATCTATGTAAAATCTAAAAATACATGTTAAATTAATATTTCACATAATAAAATTATGTATAAAATCGATTATTCGGTTCTTTTGATTATTTAACACGTTTAAACCGAACCGAACGAAAAATCAAATAAGTTAGAAAATATTAACTGAACCAAACTGAATATTTCAATTAACCGAACCATTAAACCGAAATCAATCGGTTCGGTTCGATTTTTCGATTCAAACAGATTTATACTCTCCTCTATTTTCTATGTATGTTGCAAATCACAAGTTAAAATGCAAAATTTAGTCTCAATAAGAATAAATTTCCAACCACATATGAAATCTAGCTAACTACTTTTCTCTATGAAATCAAATAATTCTGTTCGTTTCTTCTTATTCGGTTACCGTACGAATCTTATTTATAATCACTTTGACTCCAATTTAATTCTTTATCCCGCAATAAATTTTATATAAAATTTTGTTGGCCTTAACATTTCTTGTATAAAATAAATCCTATTCCACTCTAGTCTATGAATCATACACATAATATGCTTCTTTCATCTTATATACTTGTCATTAAAATGCTTTAAAGTTGTAAGAAATATGCATAAATCCTTAGATTTATATATATATGTTTATGTGGTATCCATCATTATCATTTAAAATATTTATAATTAAATTTTTAATGCAAAGTCAAACCATATTTTAATGTTTTATCTATAAAAAAAATACTAATTCTGTTAATAATATTCTTTTGGGAATTCCACAAGCTCATGAAAGCGACCTTACTATAAGGACATTGAGACATCCCACACAGTATAACAACTCTCAACAGAAGGAACAGTGAGACATTCCATTCCATCCATCTCATCTCCCCAAATTGCACACATTCTCTCACACTCTCTCTCTGCCCAAAAGCTACAGTCTTTTTAGATTCTCTCTTCTGATAATAATCACAGATTAATTCTTTCCTTCTTTTCAAATTTCCCAGATTGTTTACTTTCCTTAAAATCTAACCAAACCCATAATTACCCCCTCTATTTTCTTTCTTAAATCTCTCTTAATTACCTCAGATCCTGAATTCCTGGTTTTTTGTAGAATTATATTGCCAAGTTGTTGCCTTTCTTCTGTTTTTTAGGCTGGGTATATGAATTCTAGCTGAATTGGGATTGCCAAGGAGGTTGATTGAAGCTTAATTTAGGGTTTATATTTCAAGTGTTGGCCGTGGGAATTAAAAAGAAGCAAAAAAATGGACAAGTACGAGCTTGTGAAAGAAATAGGATCTGGGAATTTTGGAGTGGCCAGGCTCATGAGGAACAAGGAGACCAAAGAGCTCGTCGCTATGAAGTACATCGAGCGCGGCAACAAGGTTTCTATAATATATTTATATAATTAAATGAATATTATATTTTTTTTTCTCTGGAACTGTGATGCATGGGAAAAAGAATAAATTTTGGAACAGAAGATTTGTTTGTGGTTGAATATAATTTTTTTCCAGTGCAAATAAAAAAAAAGGGTAATGAATTTGTTGTTACATTAAGTTTCCTGCTTCTCTATCTGGGTTCAGATTGATGAGAATGTGGCAAGGGAGATCATGAATCACAGATCGCTTATACATCCAAACATAATTCGATTCAAGGAGGTTAGTTTGCTTTTCCAATTATTTTGTGGTTTTGCAAAAGGATTATTTTACTTCTTTGATGTAAGAGGATTTCTTTTTTTTTAAAAAAAAAAATTATGTGCAGGTGGTTTTGACACCAACCCATCTCGCCATTGTTATGGAATATGCTGCTGGAGGAGAGCTTTTTGAGCGAATATGCAATGCTGGAAGATTTAGCGAAGATGAGGTTTTTTCTGTCACTTCTCTTAGCTTCAATTTTCAGGATTTGGGTTGCATTAATTACAATTAGTTTTATATCAACTGGGATGGAAAAAGGAAATTATGAGAGTGAAGTTAGTCCTGATTGTTGTTTTATTTTGAATGTCAGCTAACATGTCTTAGGTCTTTTTTCCAGGCTAGATACTTTTTCCAACAGCTTATTTCAGGAGTCAGCTACTGCCACACTCTGGTAAAACAAATTCAGCAGTGATGGCATTGAGCTTTTAATAGCAGTAGATCCATCTTTTATTTTTATTTATATTTTTTTATTGTTTTGCAGCAAATTTGCCATAGAGATCTGAAGCTTGAAAATACTTTACTGGATGGAAGCCCAGCGCCCCGTCTGAAAATATGTGATTTTGGTTATTCTAAGGTTTCTGAAAACAAACTGTTACCTTTTCGTCTTTATGATTTACGCGTGGAATTTTAGTTGTGTATAATTGTTGTTTGTTCAGTCATCCTTGCTGCATTCAAGACCCAAATCCACAGTTGGCACTCCAGCATATATTGCCCCAGAAGTTCTTTCTCGGAGAGAATATGACGGGAAGGTAACTTAGATTGTCTTAATATCACGAAATGTTGAAGGAGATATTTTGAAAAGTCAGTTATTACAGAGTTTTGGAGGTATGTTACCGAAACAGGGAAAGAATAATTCGGATGTTATTTACATTAATTTATCACCTTGTTAAATGTAGCAATGCATGAGAGCATTTAAGTTTCTTTTTGGCTCTTCGCATATATTATGAGCGAGATATTTTAAGGACAGTTGTTCATAGAATAGAGGTGGTATGGCGGCTGACACAAGGCATGATAATTAGGATTTTATTGACATTAAGTTTTCACCATTTTATATATAAAATTGCAAGTTTTGTTGTTTGCTTAAATTATTCGCTTTATATCTATGACTAGATAATTTGCCTACATATAGATTTTTCATCTCAAGTAGTTGCTTTTATACAATGCGTAATCATTTTCTGGCAGTTGTGTGGGAAAAAATAATAAACTTAACATCTCTTCTTGATGAAATTAGCTTTCCAAAACATCAATCTTTTGTACAGATGGCAGCCACATCAATTATGATTCTGTGTGATAGGTTTATGGCTTCATTACTAAAATACCTATTCTCATTTCATGTGAAAAACTTAGAAGTTTAAGCAGTTATATGCTTCACTTTGTCTTGGAAAGAACATAGACTTTGAACTTATTGACATAGCTGAAAGATTTCTGAGCAAAGAACACGGATGAATGAATTTATTACATTTACAAGCTTGGTTTAACTTTTAATCTGATATTCAGATGGCAGATGTATGGTCTTGTGGAGTGACTCTGTATGTTATGTTGGTTGGAGCATACCCATTTGAAGATCATGAGGACCCAAAGAATTTCAGAAAAACTATCAATGTAATTTTTTTTCTTCCTCTTTATCTTCCATCCGTTCAGAAAATTGTACGTTTTCAGCATATATAATTTCCCTGTTCTCATGCAGAAAATAATGGCTGTTCAATACAAGATCCCTGACTATGTGCACATTTCTCAAGATTGCAGACAGCTCCTTTCTCGCATATTTGTTGCATATCCAGCCAAGGTACGTCTGGGTGAACTCCCCTGAGAATATTATTGACAGAATGAACTGGTAGTTGTCTTTTAACAAAGTGTGTATCAGTGTGTGGTCTTTTGTCATGAGTTTTCAACGTAGATAATCTTTGTAGATTTCTACTACCTTTATTGCTTTCTGAGTGCTATAGTATATGAGTTGGATTTATTTATTTATTTTGCATGAGGATATCGAAATGAGGATCAAAAGCATTGGAGAACACCCTGCCCTCGTATTTCTAATTTTATACGGTGGTGGTGGTATCCTTTTCCTGTTCATTAAGTGTTCAAGTATTCATATGTGAGCTGCAAGACTTTTGTATATGTTATCATTTTAATCGACAGAGAAATATAATGATAAGCAAGAAAGTCTTGCAAAGAAGAACAGAACGGACCATGTAGGCATGCACATGATTGCTGTTGCTTGTTTGAGAGAGGCGATTAGAGTAAGACTGTAGGAGTTGTATGGTGCATCATGAATCAAGAAGTACTACCTTGAACACTGGAAACAAGGATGTCATCCTTTTCAACTGAGAAACCAAAAAAAAAAAAAAAAAGAAAAGATTTTGAGCCATTTATAGTCTGTTATATGGTTTTTGTTATTCAACGTATATACTGTTAAGCAGTTATGTTTCTGTGGTGCCTTGAGAACTGAAATCCTCATTTTCCATGGATAATTTTTTGAATTGCCGGTTCGTTTTGTGCCTGTGTAGTATAGTTTCGATGCCTGCATTCAAGCAATTTGGATCTCAAGGGATTGCAAGAGGGTTGATCGTTTAGTGTTGCCCTTTTTCTGACAGTAGGTGTTAACTTAAATGCTTGCACCGCCCGCTATATATGTTGATATGCCATAGCCATGGCTCCTGTGGAGAACTTTATATATTCTTTTGCCTCCACATTAGTTAATTAGATGGTAAAATAATCTTCTGCTGTTAATTCACTTTCTTGTTCGTCTCTTCTACCTTTACCCTTTTTATATAAAATCTGGTTGGTCGCCATGTGCAAAATGTGTCATTTTAATGGTTAGCGAAATTTTCACAGTATGTTTCTAAGTGGATTCCCATGAGTAAAGGCTATTGTGGAGATCTGCAAATGTTTTGGCTTACAATATTGATTTATCATTTACTATTATCCTGTTTTTATTTTGAGGACTGCTTTGATAGGATAGTTGCAGTTCTAAACTTTGCATGTTTGTACAGAGGATCACAATTAAAGAAATCAAGAACCATCCATGGTTTTTGAAGAACTTGCCTAGAGAACTAACAGAGGCAGCTCAAGCTATGTACTACAAGAGAGGAAACAATACCTTCTCCTTGCAAACTGATGAAGAAATCATGAAGATTGTGGAAGATGGCAAAATTCCTCCGCCTGTATCTCGGACCATTGGAAGTTTTGGTTGGGGAGGAGAAGAGGATGGTGACGGGAAGGAAGATAACGACACAGAGGGTGAAGAAGAGGAAGAAGAAGAAGAAGAGGAAGACGAGTACGAGAAGAGAGTTAAGGAGGCACAAGCAAGTGGAGAATTTCATGTCAGTTAAGCATTGATTTGCTTCTTTTTTCAGAAATTTTTGCCTCTTGGATATCTATAGAATGCTTCTGTGATTGTAAAAAACGTTGTACTTAGGACATGGTCTTGAATAAGTGTTTGTAAATTATAGCGTATTGCTCAGCAAGTGTGTGAAATTCCAATTTAATATGAGATTTAGATCCTCTATCATTGAAAATTTGGAATTTTATGAAGATTTGAAAGATAACTATTTGTCTCTGTTCTGTTTTTATATTTCATCAGAATGAAAATTGTCTGAACAGATAATTAAACTTTTTTAATATTTTGTTTATAAACAAAAACATCATAGAAATTCCATAACAGAGATAAGGAAAAATAAACGATTAAAATTTCACTACTTGATTCAATAATCAACCACAAAGACGAAGGACAAGTAGGAGGTTGGAATCCTTGTGAATCTCATAATATGCTAAAGTCCTCTTATCCTCTAAGATCTGCTTCTGGTCGAGCAATAAACGCTGCTGGTTCTTTGGTATACCTTCCTTCTCTTGAATCTTGGCTTTCACATTATCTATAGTATCCGAGCTTTCAACCTCTAGGCTTACGACCTTGCCCATTATGGTCTTCACAAAGATCTGCATGCCCTCCTCCGAACGACGAACAAGATCTTTTTTGGGTAAGTGAAGAACTAGATTCACTATAGTGAAGCTCTCATTATCTTGAATCTTAGTCTCGATGCTGTCAATTGGGTCTGAGCTGTTGACATTTAAAGTTATCGTCTTTCCAGTGTGAGTCTCAACAGAGATCTGCATGCCGCGACGTAAATGAAGGGCGAGATGAAGTGTAAACTCTTTTTGGATGTTGTAGGCAGCCAAGGGGCGGCTGTCTTTCAAGCTGCTTGTCGGAAAATATCAACAATGGGGTGGAATTCCTTCCTTGTCTTGGAACTTGGCCTTGAAATTGTCGAATGTTGGCTAATTGCCTAAGAAACCAAGTGAACTTAATTTATTCAGACAAACATGTGTTTCAAATGCTGAGATTTGGAACAAAGGCAATACAAATGCAAAGGAGTCGTCAACTGACTCTCTGATTAACATGGTTAAGCATCCTGAAACAAAAGGGAAAAGAAAAACAAGGTTAAGCAAAAGGTTTTGATTGGACAATGGCTATTCTTAACATGTAAGAAAGTGAGGTGGTGGAACTTGATTTACTTTCCTACATTACCTCCTTTAAATCAAGTTTCATTCTAAACATTTTCTTCATTTTGAAAAATAATAATGTTTTAAGCGGTTTTGTAAATAGTAATAATGGAGACTGTTCAAGCCTATAGAGCCAAAAATTAGTTTATTACAATAATATCTCAACTTTTTTCTCAGATAAATTCACGTTTGAGAATAAAGTCAGTCAATAGCCTGAAATGTAACGACTCCAAAATGGACCGTCACCGGCGCTAGGATTCAGATCGGCTTAAGACCGCCAGAACCCGTAGCAAGCCTGCTATACCCTCTAAGTACCTGTAAAATCTCATACATGGTCATACATTTTCTGTGAAAATAAAAACTTTTCTCTGGACCAAGACTTAATCTGTGCATGCACTACTCTGTACCCCTGACTAGAGCTTAGAAAAACATAACTCTTACCCTTCTAAAGATTCCGATATCCTGGATTCCACCGGACGACAGGAATTCCGATGCCGAACTCTAGCCGGGTATTACATGAAACATCCTTGAATGGGGTGAAAAATTAAGTGTAGCCCATGCACGCAGCTGAACAAAAAGCATCAAAATTCACAGAATCTACCAATACCCTCATTTTCCTTTTGGTCTTTGTAGATCACAGAAAATGCTTGCTGAAGAAGATAGAATTTAGATGAATAGGAAAAAGATTAAAGGGAAGTGATTATATAGGGGAAGTTGTTCACTCAATGGAGTGGACATCTTCATCGGTGAAGCAAAATGCACTAAAATGCATGCTTCCAGATTCTATGGCATGCACTCCAAATCCGACAGCCCAAAGTCACCGTATGTCTTACCTTCCTCAACATCTTGCAGTCAACAATGGGTTTATTCTTTTTTTTTTTTTCTTTTAATTTCTTGTATTAATTTTTCACTGTTTGAAATTCCTCTCATCACCCGTTAATAAATTTGGTGATTTCTTTGATTTATTATTGATTATTTTCAAATATGGGTTGTAATTATGTGAGTTGAGAATATCACAATCATCTAACTGCAATCTGGATTTATTGTTGATTATTTTCAAAATCTGGGTTGTTTATTCTTTGATTTTGTTGGAGATTTATTTTAGTTAGGTAAAAAGATTGGGTTGATTTTATTTCCTCCATTCCCTACATTCCAAGTGGTCTTAGTGCAATCATCAACTATTATAAGGAAATATCTATCTCCGGTGACTGATTCCTCTCTATAAAGTTTCAAAAATCTATGTGAATGAAATCAAAGGGCTACTTAGCTATTATGCTGCTAAGAAGGAAGGGTAGCCTTGTTTGTTTGGCCTGAGGGCAAGTATAGCACTGAAAGTCACCGTTGCTAGTGAATTAGACACCCTTAATGTTTTTGAGTTTATTAAAGGAAGCATGTCCTAGTCTATTATATAGATTAGCCACATCAATAACATGCATACAGATATTAGGCATTGTATGAAAGCTTTCTTTATTAATGCAAAATTTAGAAAGTATGGTATTTACAAATGAATGTAAAGCAGACATCAAATCAAATGTATTGCTTGAATTAAGCAGTTATCAATCTCAGAAGATAAAAAGCTTGAATGATTTATTTTGTATAGTTCTACTTCTTCTCTTCCTAAAGTATAATGCAACAATTAAAATAAAAAAAAAATTAAATTCAGAGAAGAAGTGTGGATCAGTTTATTGACTGAGATAAGATTGTAATGAAACTTTAGTATAAAGAGAACATTGTCAAGTTGAATACAATCGCATAACATAGCAGATCCTCCATGTGTTACCTTAAGGACAATATCATCAAGGAGGTGAACAGAAACCCTTATCAAGTAATTGTAAAGATTTAAACAAGGTTTTGTTTGAAGATGTATGATCAATAGCTCTAATATCTAATATCCGGCTTGTATTTTCACAAATAGAGGCACAACAAACACTATTCAAATTAAAAATACCTATAAAAGTCATAAAGCTTGAATCAGAAGCACTGCCAGGATAGCAATATAATAATTTGGTACTAGTTGTGAGGGCTACCTTGCCTTTGGCTAATTTCGTGATCTCCTATTTGAGTGAGTTAAGCATGGCACTAAGCTCATCAATCTTCATGGTAGCATCTGAGGTTTCAAGAGGATTATCCTCTTCACGGTAAGCTCCTTCAACAGTTGCTACTATTTTATTTTCATTTTTTATGTTCATAGCTTGTCTAAAAGGTTGTCCACTAGCCTTATTATTGGATTTATACCACTCAAGGTACCTTATCAGATTAAAGCAACCCTTTCTAATATGGCCATCCATATTACTATAGGAAAAATATCTTTTCTTGGACTTAGGCTTCTTTTGTTTCCCCTAAAATTATCCTTGTGCTTTATTAAACAAGACTAGAGAGTCCACACCATTGCTCATATTTTCTAAAACCTATTTTTGGGACTCAAATTTGAGTACTATAAAGGAAGCCTTATTCACATAAGGCAAATGGTCCATCCCAATGACCTAGTCCCTTATAGCTCCATAAACATTATTCATACCCATAAGAAATTGCATGAGCTTCTTTTTATTGTTTATTTCATCAATGACCTTTGAGGCACCACAGCTACAGGGAGGCAAAGTCTCCATGGATCCTAACTCGTCCCACAGCCTCTTGAGTCTTGTAAAATAGACTGAAACAAAGACATTATCTTGGGCTATCAAGGAAATCTTCCTATGCAATTGATAGATCATTGGCCCATTGCATTCTTCAAATCTCTCAATGACTTCGAGCCAAAGATCACGAGCTAAAGCTGTGTAGATGAAACCATCCATTAAATCTTTGGATATTGAATTCAATATCCAAGATGTGACCATGAAGTCACATCTCCTCCACAGTTCATATTGCTTGGAGCCCTTATCTAATATAGAAATTGTACCTTTTATGAAACATAATATCTCTTTGGTTCCTAGTGCTATTCTTATAGCCATGTACCAAGATCTAAAGTTGATCCCTACTAACAGAACATAAACAAGAAACATATCTGGATGATCCGACAATAGCAAAGTGAGAGGGTCTCAACTGTTTGAGTCGTGATTTGAGACTTATTGGTCACTAAACTCCCTTCATTCTTACTGTTTTCATTGTGCTCTTATATTCTTCATAAGATTTGACTAACATGTCACATAGATTTGAGGAGAAGAAGAAGAGAGCAAAGAAGACACTATTAGTATCGGAATCCTAACCCTAACTCTGATATCATGTGAAGAGTGGTAAGAGAAAATATATCGCTCAGAGGCTTTTTATTTTTTGAAAAGTAAAAATTGGAAGTTATTTCTATACAATATTAGAAGCCCTTATGGAGAAAAAAGAAAAAAAAAAATCAAAACAACCCTTCTAAGCTTATACACATTTCAAGCAAGAACAAGACAAAAACAAAAATAAAGGGAAAAAAATACAAGAAATTGCAAAGAAATCCTATACTAAACTATACTGAAAAATACAAATAAATCCTATACTACCTAACCATCTTTACAACCTTCATGAACCCTCCACCTTATTGGCTCAGTGATTCCCTACGAGGTGCAAATTTAAAACTAGTGAAAATAACTTAACAACACTTAATTAAAAAAACAAATTGAGTAAAAAATTTAAAGTACAAAATTCAGTTTGATTTATTCAACATGAATTTGAAGGCAATTTTAATAATTCAATTCCTAAAAAAAAAACTGTAAATTATTAATTATATATTATCAACATAATCAAGGCAATGGCGAGGAACAAATTTTGATGGAGAACAGCCACCCAGATTATTCTGGATATTATCCGGAAGATTCCTGACCATTAAACCTCAACTAATGCAACGCAACGTTTCACCGTTCAAAGTTGACCACTCCTTTTCTTTCCTTTGCTACGAAGGATTCAATTCCTTCCACGCTTTTTCCGATAAGTCGGCTACGCTTCTCTATATAAGGTCACCTCTTCTTTTCTCATATCATCAATCGAAACCCTATCTTCTTCAACAGCTACCGGAAAGCCTTTTCTTTTCCGTTGATCAGTCTCCAATATGCAGATCTTCGTCAAGACCCTCACAGGCAAGACCATAACTCTCGAGGTCGAGAGCTCCGATACAATCGATAATGTCAAGGCCAAGATTCAAGATAAGGAGGGAATTCCCCCCGACCAACAGAGGTTGATCTTCGCCGGCAAGCAGCTTGAAGACGGCCGTACCCTGGCTGACTATAACATCCAGAAGGAGTCTACTCTTCATCTTGTCCTCCGTCTTCGGGGTGGCATGCAGATCTTTGTTAAGACTCTCACCGGCAAGACCATAACTCTTGAGGTCGAGAGCTCTGACACAATTGACAACGTTAAGGCCAAGATCCAAGATAAGGAAGGGATTCCTCCTGACCAGCAGAGGCTGATCTTTGCCGGAAAGCAATTGGAGGATGGAAGGACCTTAGCTGACTACAATATTCAGAAAGAATCTACTCTGCATCTGGTTCTCCGATTGAGGGGAGGTATGCAGATCTTCGTCAAGACTCTGACTGGTAAGACTATAACCCTAGAGGTTGAGAGCTCTGATACCATCGACAACGTTAAGGCCAAGATTCAGGACAAGGAAGGCATCCCTCCTGACCAGCAGAGGTTGATCTTTGCCGGAAAGCAGCTGGAAGATGGTCGGACGCTAGCAGATTATAACATACAGAAGGAATCCACCTTGCATCTCGTTCTCCGATTGAGGGGAGGAATGCAGATCTTTGTAAAAACCCTCACCGGAAAGACGATAACCCTGGAAGTCGAAAGCTCGGATACAATCGATAACGTCAAAGCCAAGATTCAAGATAAGGAAGGTATCCCACCAGATCAACAACGATTGATCTTTGCTGGGAAGCAGCTGGAGGATGGAAGGACCCTCGCTGATTATAACATCCAAAAGGAGTCAACCCTTCATCTGGTTCTGAGGCTTCGTGGGGGTATGCAGATATTTGTGAAGACCTTGACTGGGAAGACTATCACTCTGGAGGTTGAGAGTTCTGATACAATTGACAATGTGAAGGCAAAAATCCAAGACAAGGAAGGAATTCCACCGGATCAGCAAAGGCTTATCTTTGCAGGAAAGCAGCTAGAGGATGGGAGGACCCTCGCGGATTATAACATCCAGAAGGAGTCCACTCTCCACCTTGTGCTCCGTCTTCGCGGTGGCGATTGCTGAATTAAAGTTTGCTGCTTTGATCTGTGTGTCTGGGTGTTTGGTTTCTAGCATTTCGTATCAAATTTCTGAACTTTCCTGCTTTCCTAATAATATTAAGTAGTATTGTAGTATGATATGTCGTATGAGTTCTATTAATAAATAAAGTCCGTTTATTATAAGCAAATGTTGTTTGACTTCAATCATGTTTGTGTAAGATTATTGCTCCGTAATGGATTCAGTTCTAAATAAATATATATTTTAAAAAAAAAAAAAAAAAAAAAAAGAGCTCGAACTGGATATGAAATGATATTTTTCTCATAAAAACTTCAAAGTTGCTATGATTTACTTGGTTTAGTTATTCTTTGCTTTAAGTTGACAGCGCCTATGGTGAATTTCATCTTTTTCTTGAGTTGGGAAGGCAAGTTAAGAATTTAACCCGAGTCTTTTTAACTATCCTCCAACTGATGAACGAGGATCGAGTTGTATCTATTTTATTCTCTGAAAATTAAGATCAATACTTGGCTCTCCGGGACTTTCCTATTGGACCATTCATTGCAGCTGGCAACTTTCAAGGAAGCCCTTCTGGTCATTATTGATTGCACTTCACATCACATCGACCCTGTTCAAGATAATTATACTGGGCTAAACATTGGAACTCTTCTGGACCCTGAGATGAAGTTAAGAAGCTAGAAGGATCACCTCCATAGGACAGATTGAACCGCATGACTACCGATCTTCACGATGATTCTGAACTAAATTATTACCTTTCATTTCGCTCTTTTTGAATTTAGAGCCAATTCGAAGTTACAAAAAGCGTTTAACCATCAACTTAGATCAGTTTCAAAATATATACATGCTTTTTTTAACAAGAAGCTGCTGTCTGCACAAAGAAAAGGCAGTATTTACACCACTACCATCGAAGAATTCATTACAATCATTGAAGAATTGGACATTACAATCAAGTATTATTTTCCATTTACACACGCACCCTTGTCACACACACTCACAATCTACTATTTACAGGTGTGTATTATTCTCTCCCACTTCCCCAATTGCAATACAATTCCATCACATGTTATCAACCAGATTTACATACCATGGCCCATGTACAGCAACCGACACGGTGGCTGCCACCACTAATATTTCGGCTGTTCCCACTACCCTTTCAGTCAGCAAGGCAGCCCCTACTTGTTGGAGTGCCATTTCTGCTAGTTTTCTTCCCTGAGGTCCACTGCCACCTAGTACAATACCTCTTGTGGCCAAGTAAACGGCACGGGCGACCTTCTCAAAAACTGGGTCCCCAGCCTGCAAGCTCTTCCCTAACATCCTAGCCATGACTAGCTTCCTCGATTGAAGTTTCTCAAGGTCTCCTGCCCTGTCACCAACTTGTGAGAAACCACTTATGATTTCTACAATCTGCTCAATACCCACATCATCGACATGATCTAAGAGCTCCAGCAATTGGTTAGTGCACTTTGATAATATGCTTTCCAAATCTGCACCGCTGGCTACTACTTGCTCCATCAGGAGTGTTTGCCGGCAAACAAGAACGCTGCATATAGTCATTTCCGATCAGTTAAACCTGTTGCGATTTTTTGAAAAACCTTCAAAAAATTGCAAATGTGCTACAGAAATATTAACAGTAATAGAAAATATTTGTGATACAAAGGAAAGAAACAAAGAGTGAGATCTCTTTGGATCAACTACCTAGTTGATATTACTATGATCTGCTGGATTTGAGCCTGAGCAGCTCTCAAACGAGGCAGGTTAAGCATAAAGGTTTCAGGCAGAACTTCTTGTGTTAGGCCAGAAACCCCACTTACCAACTTCAATAATCCAAGCCTCACCAACAAATCAATTCTTTCACCATTGCACTCTGGTTCTGGCTTCTGACCACCTAATGCAAAAGCATAGAAGCAAGTCAAGCATTATGCAATCTACATGTCAAATAAAGCAATATTTTCTCCTCCAACTAAGAAAAATTAAAATAAGTTCCATACCTGTAGCAGATGAAGAAGAAGTAGAGGCAGTACCACTTCCTTTTGTTTTGAGCATAAAGCTTCCACCAGTTCTAAGTGTGATAGAGGGAAGAAACTCCTGAGACGAGCTACCCTGGTTTATCAAAGTTGAAAGCAAGTTGGTATGCTCTTCCCACTCCTGGTCTCCACAATTCCTCACAGATGAAAGCCATCGCATGGTCAAGGGTAGAGATGCACGTGCATCAGAGTAAGATCCATAATGGTTGGCAAAAGCTTTTCTCAAGTAATCCAAACCGGCAGGTCCCTTCAACAAAGGCTCCATCAGTTTTATACGTGCTTTGCTTATCTCTTGCTTAAGAGCCTAACAGAAGCGTACACCAAAATTTAGTTATAGCAAGCACTGCTTGAATCATAATAAGAGCATGGAAGCAAAATGAGAAATGGAATGAAGCACACCTGAATATGCTCTAGTACAAAGCGTAGACCCTTGATCATTGCAAGGGCATGGGAAGATGTCGACTCATCTTGGGCTGAACACATCTCTGCCAACTCTTCTAATAATTTCTGATATGTAACTTTCATTTCCTCCTCACGGGCTGGAGAGGATAGCTTCTGCAAAGTACCGAATGAAAACTCTAGAATCTTTCTGAGATAATCAATGTCCAGTGTACCCGACTCTAACACCTGGAAAGGAAAATTACGGAATTAGATATATAACATAACTTCTTCCTACAAATGAAAATAATAGAAGGCCTTCCACCTGAGAGAGAATATCTAGATCAATAACTTCATCAATCTCGTGCTTCCAGCTTTGTGGAGCCATCCCACTAATTCCATTCCTAACCTCCCTCACCAGTTCAACAACCCTGTCATAGCAGGGCTCATCCTGTTTTATGGATTCCATGATACCATCCCAAAAAGCTGCCTCCATCGTCTCTCTTATCTTTGCCTGCAGGAGTAGCCAGTAGGGCAAAAACAGCTCAGTTACTATGAAGATTGCAAAAGCACTTCCTCCACACACTTGCAAAATTGATTAATTATGAGAAGGCACTAACCTTGATACTGTTCTCTTTTTCAGTATTGAGTCCATCAACAATGCTGTGATGTTGCTCATGGAGAAATTCATTTACAATCAATTCATTCTCTGCTATCAAATTTTCAACAGAAGAACCCAACTGACCATCAAAATGGCCACTGATAATTGCAGTTCCTTTAGGTTGGGAAGCATCATCGTCTCTGAACAAAGAGCGAACTACACGGCTTGGCATCTCAACACTCTCAACTACATCACTTGTGCAGGATAAGTTACCAACAGAAGGAGCAATTCGAGAGTTAGATGTGCCAGAAGAGAGGAACTGTGTGATTGGTGAGCCTACTGGGCTTCCATTTTCTTTTGCTTGAAAGTATTTAGATCGTGTTTCTGATAGAGCATGTTCCATACGCTCAATCCCAGCATCTCCACTCAGGTGTTGTATCTTTTCCCTCAGAAGATTTTGATCTTCAGTAACCTAACAAATGTAACACAACCAAAAGAAAAAATCATGCATATCAGGTAACAGAATCTAATAATGATTCAAAATTACAGAACATTGCAGGCAATACCTGTTTCTGAATAGCTTTCATATCATGACTAAGAGCATCAGTATCCCCTCCCGGTGTCATCTTGCATTTTTGAATCATAGAAAGCTCCAGTTGGCAAGCAGCTCTCACCATGTCCTCCTCCAATGACTGGGCATCCTTAACCTTCCACACAACAAAGCAATTCAAGTAGGAGCACCAGGCTTTATCAAATGTCGCAAGCTGACACCTAAAGGTACAGCGCTTTGGTGACATAGAGTCTGATTCCTCATCAGAACTCTGTATGGGACCATCCAGTATAATTCTTATCAGCAACTCAAACTGTCGAATAAATTCTTTAGCAGACTTGCCCAGAGCAATCTCACGGTCCCCTTGACCACTGAAAACGGCATCTGGATGACCCAAAATCATATAGGCACAAAGAACTACTCTCACAGGATACCTTGATGATTTAACTGGACTTCTTGCTGCCTCCCTAGCAGCTCCTACTTTCTTTGTGTCTCTGCTCCTCACAGAATTCCTAGTAGCAGTCCGTTTCCTTGGGGTGGCTACTCTTTTTAGAAGGTGATCAATATTTTCCAAATTGGTTGAATGATTGCTTAAAACAGCCTTGGAAACTCTAAGGCGGCTTTCTAGCCGATCAAGTAGACCTTTCACAGTCTGTAGGGTAGTAGCAGATTCAATCAATCGAGCAAGCTGCTCAAATGGCATTGACTCGACAGAACTCTCATGGAGTTTCAAGGCATCATAACTTTTTGCCAAGTCTAAAGTAGTCCTCCTAGACCTAAGGAACTGCCTCCAGCACCTAAAAGGAAAAACAACAAAAATGGAACGTTCAGGTAAGAATTTATTTCTCCCATATCATATAATCAGATGCTAAAAAAAACCCTCATCCCACATCAGGACATACATGCATCAGGCCATCAAGACACACAACATGAGCTGGCACAAGAGCAAGACAGATGATGCTGTACAAAGCTAATGACCTGGAAGGTTAATTAAGATTAGGAAACAACTGCAAATTATATACCTTGCTAATTTTCTGGATAGAAGATCGGCCTGCTTGTGCATTCGATTCCAATTCACTCGAACAGAATTGCATTGCCTTCCTCTCTGCCTCAAATATTCTGCTCTTTGCCTTTTGGCCTATAATTATTGCATTCAATGAAATATCAGGGCATTTAAAAAGATATTACAAAAGCCTAACAGTTCAATATGAATGTGATATAGAAAGAAATTTTACAAAATATTCATACCCTTAGCAACCGATTTTCCAGATGGTCCCGCATTCTCCGTCTCTCAATCTCACGTTGGTTATATACCGACTTAGCCACTCGTCTTACTTGCAAAACTCTAGCACATGCCCTCTTCTTTTCTTCTTCCAGCAACCTCAGTCGCTTCCTCTCAGCAGCTGCACGCTTTTGGTGAATTGCAGCACACACACGCTCCTTGTATTTGCTCTCCCGAGCCATTCGCCGCAATATTGATTGGGACATTCTCTCCTTTAGGGTGGCCCTTCTTTGCCTATTAGCCTTCAGGATAAGCATTCTATTTGCTTCTGCTTGCTGAACCCGCAATTCAACTTTTGTACCCAGCCTCTCTCTTTCTCTAGCAAACCGCATTTCTGCTCCAGTTTTTGCTGCCTGACGCAACTCATCCAGCCTAGCAAGGCGCATCTGAGCCTTTGCCAGAATGTCCAACCTGTCAAGATCAGCATACGAATTTAAACTTTGAGGTTAGCCAAAACTCAAATATTGCAGCAACTATACGAATACCAGCTATTATGCATATATAAAAAGAACCTTTAGAGTTAACTAGGTGAGGATGACCAAGTCTACAGCAAGCTCAGAATAACATATACTATTGACAAATACCTAATCTAACATGCAGCTACAAAAAATACAACAACTGAACAAGGCTTAGATCAAAGGATGGTTCCACAATTTCTGCCTACACGAGATCTGGCAGATTCAACATGACAAATAAGAATTTCTTGACTAAGATACAGATTAAGAAAAAAGAGGGAGGGGGGTTGGGTGGGGGGAGGGGAACATATAATAATTCATGTCAGAAGCCTCTTAAAAAATTTTAGGGAGATACCAGAAAAAGGGAGAATCGTGAAAGAACAGGGGGAGAAATAGCAACAAAGAGAAACATCATCATTCTCCATTCGTAAAAGTAAATAATTAACCAACAAAATCTGTAAAAGCTCATGATATGATGATGCTGTCATGGGGACACCTAATCGGCACATGGATAGGCTTTTTTGAAATAAATAACTATGTTTCAATTGCACAAACTATTTGTCTAAACATCATAATTATAAGAGCCTACCCAGTAGTAGATAAATAACCCGTCAAACAAGCTCAGACTACTTAAGGAATGCAACACCAAAAAAAAAAAAGGAAACAAACCTTTTCTGCTCTGCGGCTTGAAGTTTGGCTTCAAGCCGTTGGCCAAGGTCTTCTTCATGAGATGAAGACCGTGAGGGGCTTCTAGGCTTTGGTCTTGCCTTGCTTGACAACTTCTCATAGAATTGCTGCACTCAAATAAGTAACCAGAAAAACATCATTCAAAATAATTAGAGCTTTGAAAAAACAATATTACAGAACCTCAATTAAAAAACAAAACCACAAAAATAAAGTTACAACATATTAAAAGAGGGAGAAAAAACGGAGCACATGAGAACTAATTATTTATTCTCCCTCTTTCTTTCTTGTTTATCCATGAGGAAAGGAAAACTTGAAAAACTGGAAAACAAAAGTTCAAACAGGAGCAAATCCCTAGTTAGGCAGTTGCCCACCTCCTTTACCTAACACGATAGGTAACTTTTTTTTAAATTCCAAGTAAAGAAAAACAATTTCCTAAGAAAGGGAGAAAAAGAAGAAAAAAGAAATCAAAACAGACAGGCTAAGGATCTTTGAATTGGAAATAATCCCAAATGGGAAATTATTTAATTTTGACAAATAAAACCTTTTACTTCTCCCAAACCAAAACCAATGAAGATCACAACTCTCTCAAGTTTAAGTTAAAAGAGTCTAAAACAAAAGGTAAAGTGAAAAGAAAGTTTAGCCCGTAAGGGGAGAAGTATCATTAACTTTTTGAATTCCCAGAACCTAATAGAAACAAAGAGAAATGCTACAATTTCATCAGAAATGACCCTGAGAAGCAAAAAAATTATTCTCTGTTACCAAATAGAGATACAAAAGAAGAGGAAGAGAGCTTTCATCGATCCCCGAATAAATTTAAGTAAAATCACTGATCACCCAAAAAATTAAGTACAGACCACCACTTTTTGATTAAAATTTTTTAGGAAATTAAAAAACAAATCAACTAGTTGCTCAGTTAAGTGAAAACTTGAATTTTTTAAAGTTTACCCTTCCCAAGAATTCGTTGGAAAAAAAAAACTTGAAATCCTCGCAGAATTGATTACAAAACAAGAAAATATAAAAATAAAACACAAAACGAATCTCAATTGAACCTGTCTACGAAGATCAGCATGTCGAAGTTTAGCTTCAATTTCTTCAACAGTACTAGGAGTCCTAGCCTCCAAGAGTCTTTTCCGAAGCCTTCTAGGTATTCTAGGAGGAGAACTAAACGACAGCATATCACTCAGAGGAAAATCAAGAGCCACCGCAACCCTCCCCGTCTCCGGCGAAGACGATTCCACACCAGTAGCCATAATTCAAATTGGAAAACAATCACGCTCTCTCTACACGCGCATATACAAAGAAATATAAATGGAGAATTATCTGAAATTTTTCTTTAATTTAAAAAACGAAGGCAAGAAACAAAGAGAAAGCAAGCGAGCGAGCGAGCGTTTATATATATAGATGAGAATTATAATGCTTGTGAGAGAAAGGTCGCGTCGACTCTGCTTTTCTTCTTCTTGTTTGCAAAGCTTCGTGAGAGAGAGAGAAGGGGGTTTGGTTTGGTTTTTAGTTTAGGCTCGGATTTCGGTTCGGGTTTCGGTTTCGGTTTTGGTTTGGTTTGGTTTCATAAAGAGTAAAGTAACGAAAGCGTGTTGTGTTGTGTTGTGTTGTGTTGTGTTGTGTTGTGTTGTGTGAAGAGTCGGTATCGCTTATCCTGCATATCCGGGTCTCTGCCACGTCAGAATCCCAACGGTACACACTTTCTCTCTCTAGCGTTCGGTTTTAGACCGGAATTTGGTTCAACCCTGGGGGCCTACCCATTTGACTATTATGCCCCTACATTTTGTATTTTTTATTTTTTTTATTACGTTATCAATTACGTGTGAAAAATCATTTTACTTTCTATTTATTAATTGAGGTTGCTTTTCATATTTAATAATTTTTTTATAAAAAAATATCAATTTTTCAAATTTCTTCAAAAAATTTAATATTCTAAAACAAACATTTTTCATCATGCCTCTAATGCATGAAAAAGTAACTGCAAATATATTTTTTTCTTAGTTTCTTATCATGATTAGGGGTCAGCATCATTCAGTTTAAATTAAAAAAACTGATTGAATTGAATCGATTTAAAAATTTAGTTCAGTTTTTTATATATTTCGGTTCGGTTTAATTTTTAATTTTAAAATTTTGGTTATTTCGATTCGATTCGATTTTGATTAAAAAAAAATTAAAAAAACCGAACTGAATCGATTAGTAATAATAATATATTTTTTCAATAATATTGAGAAATTAAATCATATTAAGATTAAAATATTTTAATTAAATTTTAAAATATTAAAAATAAATTGTAAAAAATAAAAAAATTATTAAAAATCAAAACCGATCAAACCGAATCGAATCAAATCAGACCAGTTCGATTCGATTCGTTTTCTGACTAAAATCGATTCGGTTCGATTTTCATAAACACTAAAATTTCATTTTTTGGTTTATTCGGTTCGATTCAATTTTAAACTAAACCGACCGAATGCTCATTCCTAATGATGATTGTTAGATCTCCTATACTTCAAGTAAAATTGGATCTTAAAAAAATACAGATTCAAATTCAATTAGGCTTTTTTTAATGTGAGCCAGCTCCACATTGTGCATCTTAATTCGATCAGAAAATCAGGAAGGATAGACTTCACACGCAGGTCCATCTGAAATCTGTCTGCATGCACGCTGGAAGAATTAAATGACTACTTAGCGTGGAGAGAGATTCTAAAACATTTATACGTATGGATTTGAATTACAGAAACAAGTGATATCTTATTAGAGGAATAGTTAGACATGATGATGCGGACAAAAGAAAAAGGGATAAAATTACGGTGGAGAATGCAAATAATATTGATATAACCAATATAGCTTAGTAATTAAGAATCTAGCTTCACTTTCACACATACGAAACTTCAAATTGAAAAAATAATAATAAAAGTTTCTTCACACAAAAGCATTTTAATTTACTGAATTATACACATGGAATCCATTCTACATTATGCTGAATGTTGAAAAAGGAATATGAATCCTTTTCCTATAATCAAAACCCACCATTGTATAAAATAACATTTATTGAATCCCCACTTTAAGTAAATTTAATTTTTATCATGTTATTAAATAAATTAATTAAATGACTAAAAAAATTGTGATATTATCTCAATTTCTATATCTACAGATGTTAACATTCAATGTAAAATTTTGATTTTATAAATTAAAAACAAGTGATAGCATTGAATTATAAGATAAAATTATGGTAGATTTAATTAAAATTTTGGTTATGTATAATTTATATATGCACATTATTCACAATGAATATAAAATTTTTAATTTTTTATATATAATAATTTCATAACGGATGCTATTTTTATTGAAAGATCGATGATTTAAATATACGATAAAAATAAAATTAGACTATAAATTAAAAGTGTGTTAATTTTAGTTAGGATTATTAATTTTATATAATCTATATATATATATGTAAGATTTATAATTTAGTTTCTGAATATTATCATTATTAATAAATCATTCTTTATATTTTCATAAATTTATTAAAATATTCTTATTTTTTTTCATCAATAAAATAGTTATTTCATTTATTTTTGCCGTTAAAAACATAAAAAAAAAAAATCAAATTACTCCCTCCTTCTTCTTTGAATTTTTTTTTATTCTTCTTCTTTAAGGAGGATGAGGCAATTCTTATTCTTATTCTTCTTCTTTATTTTTTTTTTCGTCAATAAAATAGTCATTTCATTTATTTTTGCCGTTAAAAATATTAAAAAAAAAAATCAAATTACTCCCTCCTTCTTCTTTTTCTTCTTCTTCGAATTTCTTTTTTATTCTTCTTCTTTAAGGAGGATGAGGCAATTCTTATTCTTCTTCTTTCTTTCTTTTTTTTCCCATTCTTCTCATCATCTTTTTTTTTTAGAAGGAGAATGAGAGACTATTTTATTGACGGAAAGAAAAAATAAGAATATTTTAATAGATATGAAAAAAGATAAAAATATTTTAATAAATTTCTGAAAATATAGGAATTAACTTGTTAATAATAGTAATATCTATAAATTAAATAAAAGATCTTATTTTAGTGTAAAATTTGATTTTAAAAATTTTTTTTCTCATTTTTTATCTATTTTTAATGCAAAAAATAATAGAATGACTATTTCGTTGACGGATAAAAAAAATAAGAATTTTTAATAAATTTTTAAAAATATAGAAATTGACTTGTTAATAATAATAATATTTAGAGAATAAATAGTAAATCTTTATATATATTACCTATAATTAATACGAAAAGGAATTGTATATAAATTAAATTATTTTGGAAGTGTACATTTTTTATAATATAAACTTGTTGGGAATCAAAGTAAAAAATTGGAAAAAGAAAAGAAAGTATATTGTTTATAAGGTAATGTAGTTTAGCCAGTTGGCTTTATCACGCATGTGTGGTGATGGTGGTGGCCAAAATGGACCAAGCAAAGCTTGAGGCCACCTTAATCATTACAATCCCAAATCTTTCTTTTCAAAAGCAAATATATCCAATCAAAGATAAACATAAATTTATAAAAAAGACCAAATTGAGAAAGTTATCATAGCAAAAAATGATTTCACTTCCCTTTTGCTTGTCAAAAAGTTAAATTAGCGTGTAAAAAATATTAAATTTTATTTTTTAATCTAAAACTACTTTTAAATTATTCTGACGTTCACGATAATAAATATATCTGAATAAATTTAAAAAATTTTAGATTTTACATTTTCAATATCTGATCTCCCTTTAAAAAAAAATTATTAATATATTTTATAAATATGATAAATAATTATTTTATTTAGATTTTTAATAATAATTTAAAAATAAATTTAAATTAAAAATTAAAATTTAATATATTTTATTATTTTTAAGTAGTTTAGAGTAAATATAGACAAGATTTAGTTGAGAGGTGATGTGTTACCCCACAACTTTACCACTTCTTGTATAAAATAGTAGAGTCAAACTATGGCTTTGGTCTCCCATTTGTTTGCTTGCTTGCTTTGCTAATCCACCCTTTTGTTTATTCATTTGCTTAACCACTTTGCTTTTTTCTCTCTTTAATCTTTCTACTTTTTGAGTAAATCACATGCTAATCCCTCTTGTTTAGTCATTAAACTATGATTATATCCAAATTTGAAAATCATTTAAATATTTATTATCACGTATTCGATCGATTCAATTCAAATTCAATTCAAAATCAATTCAATTCAAAATCGAACCAAATAAATTAAAAATCAAAATTTAGTATTTGCGAAAACTAAACTGATTTTAAACATAAATTAAATTGAATCGAATTTATTTGATTCAATTTGATGGATTTGATTTTTAATAGAATTTTTAATTTTTATACTTTATTTTTAATACTTTAAAATTTAATTAAAATATTTTAATCTTAATTATAATTTAATCTCTAATATTATTAAAAATAATATACTATTATCATTGATTGAATTTTATTTTTTATTAAAAAATTACTGTTGACGGATATAATCTAGCAGATTTTATTATACCTATTATTGCGAAATTTTCTATCTACCGGTTGAATTTTCAAAATATTTAATAATTAACTCCATCTTTTTATAGTGTAAAAATAAATATACACAGAAATCAAAATATGTATTTTTACACACTCATTTTAAATTTAGAGAAATAAATTACATTCACTCATTTTATTAAATTGATATTAAATTTACTAATTTGGGTATCAAAATAGCCACTTATAGATATTAACTCTTCATATTTTCTGTTTTACAAATTGACCGATAACAATTTAACTTTATTTTCAACCACATTAAAAAAATTAAATTTTTACCAAGTAGAAAAACATTATTCATCAAATGAAATTAGAGATTTTATTCCTTTGATTTTATGATAAATAAAAGGGACATAAGAAATAGAAGTTAAGAATCTCTATTATGTGCATAAAATATTTATTAATTTTTTAGAGAATTATTATTTTTCATAGAAAATAGAAATTATGATTCAAAGGAAGGTAATTAAGTAATTATAAAAGCTAGAGATGAAACTTGCAATGCAATTCAATTGGCACATGGGCGTGGGTTGCTTGGTGGCTAGATGCTCCTTTCTTTTCACATTTAAATCTAGACGCGTGGGGTTTTGATTCCGATTTTAATTAAAGTTTATAAAAAATAAAATCAAATTCAAATTTCAATACAATTTTATAAGAGTTTTAAGTATGGTTGAGAATTCAATCGGTTCGGTTTAAAATCGAATTAAATTAAATAAGTCGAAAATTAAAATTTTAATATTTATAAAAATTTAATCAAATTAATTTTAATTAGAAATCAAATCAAATTCAACTAGTCTGATTCAATTTAATTCGATTTAATTTAATCGATTTTAATTTTTAATAAATTTTTTAATTTTTACATTTTATTTTTAATATTTTAAAATTTAATTAAAGTATTTTAATTTTAATATAATCTAATTTTTCAATATTATTAAAAATAATATATTATTATTATTAATCTGTTCGGTTTGATTTTTTTAATTTTTTTATTAAAACTGAAATGAATTAAAATAATTGAAAATTTTGAAATTAAAAATTAAATTCAACCGAAATGACATAAATAAAAAATTAAATTAAAATTTTAAATTAATTTGGTAATTTTTCAATTTGAATTCAACTTTACTCGCTCTTAATTTTAAACAGTTTTTTTATTTAAATTTTGAATTGAATTAGAGTTGATTTAAATTTAAATTATATCAGAATCCGCTATTAATTTTATTATTTTTTTATAACGAAAATAATAGCTGTGATATTATTTTTTTTTCTTATTTTTTATTTTATTATTTTCCTTTATTTTCTCATTACAAATGAGAAAACGTAGTTGCCAAAAAAAAAGGGAAAATGCATGTAGACTACAAATAGGATGACTTGATGTATTTAGTTCATATCATTGGCCACGTACATGACATATCATCTTGAATTTAGATTTATTTAGAAAAATAACATTGAATGTATTTATTTTAATATTCTTAATTTTATTTAAAGGAAAATAAAGTCATAAATGCCCAAAACTTTGTAAAATTAATAGCCCTAGAAACATATAATATAAGTAAAAATATATATATAAATTTAAGATACATTAACCTTTTTATGCATTAAATCATTACAATCTTTATTTTCCTTATAGAAATTGAATAAAGAGATTGAGAATGATTACTCGCAAATCATTAAACTTTCTCAACATTTATCCACATGGGTTAAGGTTAAATTAGGGTTTAACATTCGTTGGTTCGGTTTAAAATTAAACTAAACTGAATCAACGGAAAATTAAAATTTTAGTATATATGAAAATCGAACTGAATTAATTTTGATTAAAAATCAAATCGAATCGAATCAATTTGATCCGATTCGATTTGATTTGATCGATTTAAATTTTTAATAAATTTTTTATTTTTTACACTTTAATTTTAATATTTTAAAATTTAATTGAAATATTTTAACATTATTTAATTTCACTATATTATTGAAAATAATATACTATTATCATTAATTGATTTGATTTTTTTAATTTTTTCTAATTAAAATTGAATCAAACCGAAATAACTGAAATTTTTAAAATTAAAAACTAAATCGATTTGAAATGAATAAAAAATCAACACAAATTTTCAAATTAATTCAATTCAATCGATTTTTTCAATTTAAATCGAATACTACTCACCCTAAATTAGACCTTGATTGTATTATTTTTATAATATAAAATAATTCAAATTAATTTTCATACAAATTTAATAATTTTTATTTTTTTCAATGAAAATTATAAATTAAAGAATTAATTTTTTATTTTCAATAAAAAATTCAAATTTTGTAATAAAAGTTTTGATTTCAAATTATGATGATATATTTTAAGTTCATGGTTGAGAAAAAAAAGCAATAATTTCATATAATAATATTTTCATTAAAATTACAATATCTCATAATCATATATATCAAATATATGAAATAAATTTAATATGAAAATTACATATAATATGCATCAAAATCAAAGATGTAAGTGGAAAACAACTCATCTTAGTCTAATTTTTCAATCCTATGGGCTACCCTATATATGCAGGTTTCTTCCATTTTTCAAAATGGGTTTGGTTACATATAAAATCAACTATTTTTTTAATATATATAAAATAAAAAAAATAAAAAAAATAATCTACTTCACGTCTCTTTTCATATATTTAGAGTTTTTTAGATAGGGTTTTACTATCTGATAAGAGGGTGAATTCACAATGACAGAGCCGGTTCAGGACCCGCAGAGTTTCACGAGTGAAAAAGTCCAGTCCATTCATCCTTAAGGTCGGGTTTTGCTCAAAATCCAGTCTTCTCTTCCCAAACTCGGCCCGGAGATTTAGCAAAATAAAAATTATTGGCCCATCTCTGAACTGCTCGATTCACACGCGTACTAAAAGGGAGAATTAAATGGCCATTTAGCATGGCGCAAAGACCTAATTCTTTCGTATATATGGATCAGCTTAGCAGGGACAGGTGGTCCAATGACGAGAAAATTATTATACATTACAGAAAGATCAAGAAAAAGAATAAAAGGGGAGAAACACCTTTCTCTTATGCCAAACTTACAAACCATTAATAAAATTCTATTTTTCTGGATTATCATATAGTGTTTAACATTTTAAATTAATAAAAAATTATTATTTAAAAATTAAAAGAATAAATAATAAAAATTATTTATTAATATTTGAATAACCATTATTAAAATAACTATTGCTATTAAAATAATTTATAAAATATAATACTAAAATATAATGGATTTTTTAATTAATTCACTCAATTAAAAAGATATTTCAATACTATTCTTAAAATAATAATAAATTTAAATTTAAAATTTTTAATATTTTTCATATATTATATTTAAATACAAAAGTCTTTAAATTAAGCTTAAAACTTAAGAAAAGCATATAAACATTAAATTTAAGAAAGTTCATGCATAATGCACATTTACATCGCACTCCATCGTTGATGTCTGAGATTCCGCTAGTAGACTCAAAATCTTAGTAAGTTTAATTCATTATTTTTTTTATTTATTTTTTATTTTTTAATTACGTATAACTATTATTCTGCATATTCATAATTTTTATTGTAATTATATTTGATTATATATATAAATATATTGTATCTTTTTTTATCGTTAAATGATTATTTAATTTCATTTAATGTCATGTAAACACGATTTGAAATATTATGAAATTTATTATTCCACGAATTTAGCAAGTTAATCAAATCAGACCTTTTATATATAGATTTAAATTCAGTTCGACTCGTCAAATAGAGTCTCAATTATTTGTTGGGTTCCTGAGTTGTTGGTACTTGTCATTGAACATTTCTCTTACTACCGGTGATTTGCTGGATTATGCAACTCTTAAATAGTTTATTTGATAGTTTTTATCATTGAATGTTTGCTAGGTTGTACAACGATTAAGTAGTTTATTTAGTAGTTCTTATCATTAAATTAAATTAAAAAATATTGAGTTCGAATATTGCGGGTATTATTAAACGGATTTGGGATAAATTTAAATAGTAAAATTAAAATATTACACAGATTTAAGATGAATTTAAAAATTATATATATAATTAAATTTAAATTTGGATATTCTCAATTTTACAGTTATCTGCGCATTTCCATTCCTACTCAATTTGCATATAAAATAAGTCATATATCATGTTCTAATAAAACTAACCGTCTGGCGTGAACTCAGACATCAGATGTCCATGGCACATCTATTATCAATAATCATCAATCAACACGATAGCTTTTAATATTTAATATCTTTAATTTTTAAATTTGAAAATAAAACTTACATATAAAAAGTCAACTTTTCATATTTAATCAGTTTGACATTCTTTTAAAATAGAAATTTTATATTTTAAATTAAAAATATAAATAATAAAAGTTAAATAGTCGGATTAATAAAAGCTAAAAATTACTTTTATAGATTTAGTTACTATTAAAAAGAAAAAAATATGTATATCAATTTAAAATTAGTTAAATTAATTGTAGAGTTAGCTACAATTATAATAAATTAAAAATATATAATTATGTAATTTTTTTCAATTTTATTTAAGATTTAAATTTGAATTGAAAAAAATCGAATTAATTGAAATACAGGGATAATATGGTCATTTCTGTCAATTGTTTAATATTTCCTTAATAATTTTCGGAGGTTGCCAAATAAAAAGAAGCGACGCTTCAGCGTGACGACTACACGTCCTTTCACCAGAATAAGCCACGTCACCTTGGAGGCGTCTTATTACAGACAAAGTTGTAGAAGCTTTATCCCGCATTCTCGAGAGTACAAGAAAGAATTACTCGCGCTCTCCGACACTCACCTGTCCATCAATCCATTCAGCACCGGACTTAAAGGGCACTCCTAGAACCGTCCACAACGGCCATATGTCAGAAATTTGGCGCAATGGATGATCACCAAGATTATGTGGTGTGGGATGTAGTGGAATGTTTTCTCCGAGGACAAACGACCTGTAGCCACGAAAACCACGTGTGAGTTTGTACGTGTCACGATTACCATATAGCTGCTCTGGGAGGCCCACTGGGCCCTTCACTTTGAAAAGCGCAGGTGTTGGCACAAGCAACGATGTGGGCCCGCAGTACATAACATGTACGCGTAGTATACTATTTATAGCACCGCACAAAGTAGCACTATTTTTTTTTTGGGATAATTGATAATTTAACCCTATTTGTATTTGAAATAGCCTATTAAACAGTCTGACACCACGTAATATAATATAATTATTGAAAAAATTTTATTTTTTTAATTGTTATATAATTAATAAAAATATTATATAATTTGAGAATAAAATAATAAATTATTTTAAATTAATATTTTTTAATTTTAGAACTAATGCATTATTATTTTAAATGTTCAAAAAACTAATAATGGATTTTAGAATAAATAAATATTTTAGAAGGTAACTTGAGTAATTAAAATCAATCTACAAGAATTGTGATCAGGTTACAACTTACAAGTTACTTGTGTTTCTTCTTTACCCGTAAAGATGAAGTTGGGGCCGGAGGAACCGCTCTCTTCTTAGCAAATGCATTAGTTCTGCTTTCTGATTCACCATCGCTGTCATCGTGATCAATGCCATTGCCATTGCCTCCTTCTATTGTAGATGGGAGAGACTCTTCAAAACTTTTAGCAGCTTTTCTTTTCTCGGCTTCCAACTTGGCATGTAATTTTCTTTCAACTGGATCATTTAACGGTCCAACATTGGATCGTTGGACAACTTTGGCGCCAAGTCCAAGTCTAACAAAACATGAATATCATCCAACTCAAAGCAACAACAAACTAAATTGTGGGAATCTGAAAAAATGCTATACTAACTTAGAAGGACGCCCCTCTGGTTCTACATTTGTTGTTTCCTCCTCTGTGCCTTTAGTCATGTTGTTAACCCATTCTTCAGCCTTGCATATCAGTGACATCAAGCATCAAAAACAAGAAAAGAGAAAACCCCTTTATCCATTATCTTTCACAAGGGAAGGCAAAGAAGCAAAATTTACCAATTTCAGTGCCTTGTCCAATCTGACAATTTGAGGAGGTCCGGGTTTTTTCTGCGTCTCCGTACTCATTGTCAATTCATTCACTGCACTAAAACCCAAACCATTTCACAGAGTCAATTTTTCAAATACATGCTCTTCAAGATGTGCAATATGGTACCTTGTAAAAGAACAGCAAATTCGGTTTCTCTTTCCCTTACAATGATCAACAAAAGACAAAAGGCACATTAAATATGGCTCAACACGAAGTAACGGCGCTGTCTGTGGCTGTCCGGCGAAACAAGTAGAAAAAGCTAGATTTTTTTTTTTTTTTCCTGGGGTTTTTGCTCTTCCCTTCTCTGGAGCCAAGGCTTTCGAGCCATTGAAGCTCGTAGAAATTGGACCTTTCTCATTTCTGGTTTTTGAGCCCATATCAGTCATGGCCCAGTAACCAAATAAGAGGTCCACTCCCAGAGTGTCATCTTGTTTCTATCTCTAGATTTCTGCCTTCCTTTTTTCATCTTCTCTTTCCTCTCTGCAAAATGCCCCATTTCTAGGGCTTGGTTGTTTACAGTTTCTATGCAAGCTTACGCGCAATCATCTTCAGTTTCTATGTTCCGCTACTGCTATTGCAAGCTATCCAAGCCCTCTTGTCGCTGTTTCTTTTGTTGTTACTGTTGCTTCCAACCTTAATCCCTAGAGAATTCACCTTATTTGTTCTGCTATGGAGTCCGACCTATCTCTAGGATTTGCATCAAGTACGATGAACTCCCACCGTGCTCAAATCGCCGACGATTCCATCTCTCTCCAGCTCGATTCCAGCTTCCGCGACCCTTCTGTTCCAGTCTCATCTGTTCCTCTTCAATTGCTGGAGCCCTTTGTGGAGAATCATCATCAACACCGTAGTAATGAAAACGGCCGTATAGATGGGCAAAACCACAATGACGGTAAAACTGAAGAAGAAGAAGAAGAAGAAGATGAGAAGGAAGTTCGAATCTTAGGTTACTCAATGTGCTTTAAGCGGCGAAGAGACAGCGAATCATCATCAAATTCGTCAAAAAGAGCAGCAACATCCGGTGAATTGGACCTTGAAGAGCGGAAAAAGTTGGTGAAGTCATGGGGTAACCAATCAATTTGCATGTCGGATCCTGAGATATTTGATATGATGGAGAAGGAAAGAGAGAGGCAATATAAGGGTATTGAATTGATAGCTTCAGAGAATTTTGTTTGTCGAGCAGTAATGGAAGCTCTGGGAAGTCATTTAACGAACAAGTACTCAGAAGGAATGCCTGGGTCGCGATACTTCTGTGGGAATCAGTACATTGATGAAATAGAGACCCTCTGTTGGAAGCGAGCCTTGGATGCTTTTGGCTTGGATTCGGAGAACTGGGGAGTCAACGTGCAGCCATATTCGTGCACCTCTGCGAATTTTGCAGTTTATACAGGCTTGTTGTTGCCTGGAGATAGGATAATGGGGTTGGATAATCCGTCAGGAGGGAATACCAGCCATGGTTATTATATGTCCAGTGGGAGGAAAGTGTCGTGTGCCTCCATTTTCTTTGAGAGTTTGCCTTACAAGGTGAATCCGCAAACTGGGTATATTGATTTTGATAAGCTGGAGGAGAGGGCACTTGATTTTAGGCCAAAAATACTTATTTGTGGCGGGAGCTCGTATCCAAGAGAGTGGGATTATGCTAGGTTTAGGCAGATTGCAGATAGGTGTGGTGCTGTACTTCTGTGTGATATGGCTCAGATTAGTGGTCTTGTTGCTGCTAAGGTGCTAACTACAGTACCTTATTCTTTGCTTTTTGATCTCTACTTGGATAACTCTATTTCTTTGCATTGGATTTACTCTTGCTCTTGTTTTAGTTTAGTGATATTTTTCTTCTTTGACATCAGTTTGGGGCCTGGTGGCTCTTTTAGAAAATTTAGCCTTGATTGTTTGCATTCATATGCAAGTATCTATTTTGTAATCTGCTAGACCGAACACTCCTGTGCTTCTTAACGTCAAACAGGGTGTATGACCCCAAAGATTTGGGTTGAATCTTATCTTGACAATAAAATGAAGGAACACAACTGGGTTATTTGGAATCAGCCACTTTGCTCTTTGTTTTGCCATTCCTATATATTTCAAGCAGTGGATAAGAAAAAGGTTTGTTGACAGGGAGGAATTTGAGTTGGTAGATGCATCTTAGAAAAATTGGAGCCATTTAATAGATTAGAATTCTGAGGCAAGTGTTGCAATCCTTAATCTGCAAAATGAAAATCCTTTTATAGATAATGTAATTGCAGCTATTGTCCTAAATTCAAAAATATCGGTGCATAAACGTGCAGTCATTTTGAAGTATGTCAAGGAATTCTTTATGAGGGTGGTTTCTTAGGGATGGACAAGGTTCATTTATGAATGTACTATGCAGAGGGTGTTAGGAGTCATATGTAGTTATTCCTGTGTGAGGTGAACCCCCAGATATTCTTATATACTTGAGAAGAGGGCGCTTGCTTTTAAGCGGGAAAATCTGATTTAGGGAGTAGGGATGGGATCAGTTGAAATTTGAGCAGATTGCACGTTAGCATGTTGGAGCAATGTACTTGTGCAGCTTGGCTTAGATTAGTAGGTTTTATTGTATTATGAGTTATATGGTTTTTTATTTGATCACGGAATGATATTTTCCTCACTTCATTTTCGCTGTCTTTTATATTCACCTGAAATTTGTTTTGTTTTAATTATTCTATCAGACTGCATATTAATATTCTGGTTTGCACTGGTGCATGAGTAGACCATTTTGTTTGATAGCTTATTGCGATAAAAGACTGCAAAGCTTGTTAAATTTTAAATATGAGGTTACCGCATATATCCAATTGACTTGTCTGTTGATTAAAGGGAAAAACAAAGCTATCTCCTATTGACATTGCTTTTTTCCAGGAATGTGTAAATCCTTTTGATTACTGTGACATTGTTACCTCAACAACACATAAAAGTCTTCGAGGTCCTAGGGGAGGTATAATCTTTTATAGGAAGGGTGTGAAGCCAAGGAAAAGAGGAATGCTTTTAGGTCAAGGAGATGATAGTGATCAGTATGACTTTGAGGAAAAGATAAACTTTGCTGTCCATCCATCCCTGCAAGGCGGACCACATAATAACCATATTGCTGCTCTTGCTATAGCCCTAAAACAAGTAGCTACTCCTGAGTACAAGGTGTACATGCAACAGGTGAAGAAGAATGCACAGGCTTTAGCATGCGCTTTGTTGAGAAGAAAATGCAGGCTAGTAACTGGAGGCACAGACAACCACTTGTTACTTTGGGATTTAAGGCCTTTGGGACTAACAGGTGTGGCGCTGTTATTGTTGCTCTGCATCAGATGATACCTTCTCTTTTTTCCTTTTGTGAAGAAGAAAGTACTGATTTGATTTTATTCGTTCAAATTTGTTTCTTTTTCAATCTCAAAATCATTTAATGGGATCTTTTATTGAGATTAAACTGATAAAATCACAATTCCATGTCCATTTTTCTGGCAATGGCTTGACCCCTTGAATTTCAACCAACGTCTGTCTCTCTTTCTTCCTCACCCTCTCCTTCCTCTGGTTACCATGATACCACGCAACTTAACCATTCCAGTTAGCTGAGCAGGATACATGAACAGTTCTCTATTCGGCTTTTCTCAGGACCTTGTTTTAATTTAATTTGTCTGAATCCAGTTATTGCTTTTGATTGCCAACTTCTGTTAATCCTTTCTTCCCGTTGTTCTTCCTTTGCTCAGTTGATCTGCATCAGAAGGCTATAATTTAGACAATATTTGACAGCCTTTTCTTCAACTTGGGTCTTTTTGTTGGATGTTATCCTTGTTTGTTGGCCCTGGAGATATTGTTTCTCTCCTGGGCAACATTTTGTTGCATAAAATATGGTTTGCAGTATTTCCTTGTAGATAATATGAGTAAATTTGATTAGATATACAAGCTTTCTACATTTCCTTCATAGGCATGACTTGGCCTCCCTGCCTGGAGGTCTTACTTTGCTTGCTTATATGCTGCATGCTGATTCATTTGTCATGGCAATAACTTGTTTATGTATTTGTTCTTCTGTATATGGGAAGCTTTTCTGTTCCAACATGAATATCTGCTTTCGAGCTTACTTATCATTCTGCAACCATCTGCATGCTTTCTGCATGTACTCTAGTGGGACTTATTTTGTTGCAGCCTAGTTTTTTATATTGATTTATTGGTTTTTTCAGGGAAAACTTATGAGAAGGTCTGTGAGTTGTGCCTCATCAGTGTAAATAAAATTGCTATTTTTGGTGACAATGGCACTATTACTCCTGGAGGAGTGAGGATTGGTAAGTGATCTTTTGAATATTGTTCCTCTAAAATGTAAATCTTGATGTAATAGTTATGCATTAATTGTTCCAGGTACTCCTGCTATGACATCAAGAGGTTGCCTAGAATCTGATTTCGAGACAATTGCTGATTTTCTCCTAAGAGCTGCACAGATTGCTAGTATGATGCAGCGTGAGCGTGGAAAGGCTTCCCTAAAGTGTCTGCAGAGCAATAAGGATATTTTAGAGCTCCGGAATCGGGTTGAAACTTTTGCAACTCAGTTTGCAATGCCAGGTTTTGACCTGTGAATGGGATTTAAGCTTGCAATTTTCTAATTCATACTTTGCTGCATCCCTGGCCTCTTCTGCTTTTTGCGACCATGTCAAATGTAAATAAGTTAGATGCCTTTACGCACTGGTCTTTCCAATAACCTGACATAGAAATTTTGCTCAGTTCATGAATGAGGGAAGGATCTTTCTGGTATTAAACCTTTCTAATCTTTCAGTGGCGCATTGTGGATTTTTGGTCAAATGGTGGATGAAGGTTTTATTTGGATAGATTGGGAAAGAGAACTTTGAACTTGGTATCCTCTATTCCAGGAGAGTTGTAGCCACCTTCTAAAAGATGGGTGACAAGTCGAAGATTCATTGATTCTCATTACAGCCTTATATTTTGAGAACCTATATAGAATATATATAAAAATGTTCTTGGTATATTGGAAATAAAGCCCAATTATTTTTTCATCCTGGTTAAAGTGAACATAATGTAATGTCGATAATCCTTTGATCTGTCTTTTGCATTGTGAATTTACAGAGATTCTGTTTGAATTTTATTATTGGAAATGTCCAATTTCATTTGTGGAATTGCATAGGGAAACCTAGCCAAACTGAGCATGTCATGTTCTCCTTTTCTATGCTGAACTATGTAGTTGATTTTTCCACTCTTGAGAGAGAAAAAAACCTTAGTTTTAATGATGACATAGAATGATTTAATTTTTTTTTAATATAATTTAAGACATTATAGAGGCAAACAGGAGATGTTCAACCTCATTCAAAACATTTTCCTCTCTTTTTTGAAAAAAAAAAAAGAGACACTGTTAAGGAGGCATAGGAATCTGTGTTCTTGTTTCTTTTGTTGGATTCCTAGCTAGAGTTAGAAATTTATTCTACAAGTTTTGCTCGTGATTGTAGGTGATTCTTGGTGACGCCTGATCTAGCTATATTCATATCTTCTCCCATATGAAGTTACAAAAAGCTTCAATCAGATTCATTTGATTGATCAAAATATTCACTAATAATCTTTTGGTTACATAAAGGGAGTTGGATCTTCAACTATGAAAAGCTTGTCATTATCTCTAATCACTTCAATTGAGTCAATTTCTGATCCTTCTTCATCTGTTACCATGGCATTTCTTGCATCAAATCTAAACTTTTCACCTGTCAAAAACGTCATTTTCAAAGAAAGTAAATTTGCTGCACAATAAGTTTCCTTGTATAATTTATTTTGATATTCAAAGCAGAAATATAACCTGCAATGCTCTTGAGCTCCTCCATTGAATTTGGCAATCTGATCAATCTCCCAGCTTGCCTGCAACAAGTCTCTTTCCTAACCAGAGGATGGCCTCTATATATGCTCACCCTCGTGTATTTCAATTCATTGGATTTTTCTGATGATTTGCATTGTTTCTCTTCTTGATCCATCTTTAAAATCACTTCATCACTAGTTACAGTGTCTGGCATTGTAATCCTGTGTCCAGACTCTCTCCTTTGCAGCATTTTATTCAAAGTTGTTGAACAAAACTCGCTCGAGTTTGCTGCAGAAACATCTGCACCATTCATTACTAGCAAATCTACCATGTCTATATAATTCTGTGCCATAGCTATTTGTACTGCTGTTTTTCCTTGTCGATCCTTTGAGTCGACATTCAGCCCATGCTTCAAGAGTGAGTTCATCATCGTCAGATCGTTGCGTTTTGCAGCAGTGCATAAAAGATCTCCAGCAGTATGAGGGTCAGAGACATTAGCAAAGTGATAGAGAATTCTAAATACAGATTGGTGCTTTGATGATAACGCCTCCCACAAAGCAGTGTTTCCATTAACATCTGTGATTATGAAAATTCAATTAGGCTATTACAATAAGGGTTTAAGGTAGAGGTGAAAATCCATAGATTGGGTCTATATGGATCCGTTGTATAAATGTACGGTGGAATTTATATGAAATTTCATACATTTTCAATATTGGTTTATGTGGAACAGATTTAAGTAAGTATTTTCTTACATTAAGGGCAATAGTGAATTGTGTGTTACTTACCTTTCAAGTGTATATTGCATCCATGTCTGAGGAGTGCCAGGGCACAGTCCTCATGTCCTTTAGAGGCTGCAAAGTGCTGGTGCATCACACAATCTGTTAATAAACCAATTCTTGTGCAGGAAAAGCAAGAAAATTGAATTTGAATATGGTAGATATATAGGGAATACCAATGGGGTTCTTCCCTTAGAGTCACCAATATCAGGATCCAATTTTGCCCTCAGAAGTTCTTCAAGAAAAGCAGCATTTCCTGCACTAGCTGCTGTCAGCAAGTTGAAAGCCATGTTTGGATCACCATCTTCTTCTCCACCCTCTGCAATAAACTCTCCAATCTTGAAATCCTTGAGCTTCTTGTGATGCTGCAACGCAACATACTAAATCAAACCTTGAACAATCTCTCAAGGTTCAAAAACTTGAGAAGAGGAAATTCTGTAATTGACTTTTAAATTTACTACACAAACAGACCTGAAGGAAGTTTTTAATTATAGCTACATAATCTTCTTGTTTGATCTGCATGGTTTCTATCAGAGCACTGGTTTTGAGCTTCAGGAGTTGCGAAAGCGTCTTGGTTCGAAATGTGAAGCTTTGAGGCTTGCAACAAAGTGCACCAACTTCTCCGAACATGTCTCCAGATTGTAGAATCCCAAATATTCTCTCTTTTTCCAGGGCAGAATCAATGATTTCTACCTCTCCAGATACAATTATATAAACATCATCTGGTGCTTCATTCTGCATAATGACATCTTCTCTTGGTGGAATGTACTCGGCTTTCATCTCTGCTACCTAGTTCATGCCATTGCATTCTGCTTTCAGTCTAGCTTGTGCGTTCTTAGTATTATGCATTTGTTTCGACAGAATATGAATATGATAAAAAGAAGATTATAGGTCCTCACCAGGAGCAAGAGAATTTCCCTTGACACACCCTTGAAAAGATAGACCTTCTCCGCAATTGGCAAAAACAAATGCTGGCAGATACATTTGCAGATGGATTTTGGCAATTGTTCAATCAAATGATTCTGGTTCAAGGACTCAGCCTTAAATCTCAGACACATATAAGCCAAAATCTGCTCTTTCAATCTTGGAGGCAAGCGATTTCTGCACACAAAATTTGATGCTGCTTCAATGCTATTCCTCTGCAACAGTGGCCAACAATTCCATCAAACACCATCCCCATTTTCACATCCTCTAGCAAAGCGACGTAAAAATGAACTATTACTTACAAATTCCATCGTCCGGCGAGTTCCTTCGACGACTAGATTAGTCATGTTACCAATCAAATAAGCAGTGAGGCCAAGGTTGAAGAGCATGTAGAAGATGATGAAGATCATTTCCCCAGTGTTCACAGCATGGAGGTCACCATAACCAACGGTGGTCATGGTGGTTACAGACCAATACAAAGCTGAAATATATCTATTCCGAAGGCTTGTTTCTCTGAAATTTGGGTTCACAGATCCTAGCCATGTCCTTCCTTGATGTGGGTATCTATCAGCGAGCAAGTAGCACAGGCACCCAGCACAATGCACTAGAAGCAGCGTCACCTGCACACTTGATAAAGCTAGGTTTAACTATATAATCAATATGATTATCTATCCTAATTATGAATATGGATGTAACGGGTAAGATTTTGATTAATATTAATATCTAAATTTATATTAAATTTAATTAAAATTAATTTTAAACTATCTAACTAGTCTTAAATTCAGTTATTACTATCAGAATAATATTAAAATCTATTTAATTTTATATATTTTAATTAATAACTTATATAAAAATATATTTTCATTAATAATTTCATTTTAAAAAATTAATATTTCTAAAATAAAATGTTAATTTTAATTTTTGAATAAAAATATATAAAAACAGTATAAACATTAATGTAAAATTAATAATTTTATATAAAAGTGATTAGATAACAACAGCATCAATATATGAAATCTGAATCTAACTCATTATAAATATTAAATTTTAAATTTAAACTCGTTTCCAATTCAATTATATATTATAATTGAATTATTCGAACTAATATTAATAAAATCTGGTCAGATCAAATACTAAAAAAATCCTGTTACGATCCTAATTAGAAAGATATAGAAACAAAGATATAGAAACATTATACGGGAGGAAACTAAAGATTAACTCACAAATAGTAACCTAGTACATCGAACCCAAAAATAGCTAAATCTTATATCCTTCTCCAGCCTGCAAAAAACGAAGAAATAGATGAAACAAATAGAGAAGTTAAGCTCAAATACTAGAATTTTTTTCCTTTTTTAGATATCAAATGTTATTCTAAAAATTTTAAAAAATATATATAAAAAAATATCTTATAATTTTATCGATTTTTCACTTTAATATTTATAATTTAATTCAAGTATGTGATTTAATTTTATGTGTAAATAGTATTTTATGATATTGTGTCATTTATAAAGAATGATAACTTCTAAATTTTATACGAATGTAGAATTTATATCACAAGATATTATTTTGATATAAAATTAAATTACGTAATTAAACAATTTTATCACGTGTATTTTTTGTTATTTTTTCAAAATTTTAAGTTAATTATGAGTGAGAGGATACCTAGTGAAGAGCTGCTTAACTCTTCTGAGACGCCAAAACCTGAGCATTCCCAAGAGGGAGTAAGAGAGACCCATTTTACGTTTGCCGGTGAACAAGTAGCCCAATGCCTCAAATGGGATTGTGGATGCCACATCCATCGAGAACCATGTTGATAGGTACCTACATATGCCATCCCACCAATTAGTCTAATTTTTTTTTTATAGAATTTATATAAATATATTTAAATATTAAAAATTAGAGATAAAAAAATAAAATATAATATCTTTTAAACTTATTTAGACACACTGATCATATTATTAAACTTATGAATGTTAGTATGAATTAATTACACGTGAGAAAAAAGAAAGACACAAGTGAAAACGTTAAAAGGGTAACCTGATTGAAATCTTGCGTCGGTCACGAACCATAAGGTGGGTAGTGGAATCAATATAAGCGACAAAGAAAGTTAAGACAATATCAATGGCGAAAAATAGATCAACAACGCTGTCTGCTACGTATAGCCCTTTGTTTGGATTTGATTTCAGAAATGCCACCTCAAACGGGGATACCCATGCCGAGTACGCCACCAGAACCACCATGTATGTCTCCCAACACCTGTAATTATTATTATTATTTCAATTTTTTTATTCAAATAAAACATAAAATCTATAAAATATATCTTTCATAATTTATTTTAATAAATTTTAAATAAATTATACTTTGCAATTATATTATTATCAATATTATTGAAATATAGAAAATTCCAGTGTTTTTTCTTAACAATTTAAAACGTTTTAGGTGCATTTCTTGAAATAGATGAGGTAGGTGAGCAAGTCATACAGTGCAAAGTTTGACTGATTTTCTAAGGAAAAATTATTATTTAATTCTTATAATATAAAAATTTTTATTAATTAGCTTATCAGTCTTAAAAAATAAATTAAAATATTTTTAAAATTTTTAAAGAATTATTAGTTAAATTTTTTATTAATTTAAACTGTTATATATTTATTAATTAATTTTTATAATTTTAAAAAATTTATTAATTAATTCTTTAATTAATTTTTTAAAATTTTTATTGATTAATCCTTTCATATCAAGAAAATTAAAATTGGTTGCACTGAAAAGGAAAAATAGTGAAAAATCATTAATTTCCATGCTGTTAAAAAGTAAATTGCAGAAATTATTTAATTATTTTAAAATTTTAATAATTTAAACAAATTAAATTTAATATAAAACTAATTTCTAATAACCTCTAACTAATTTATTTAAATAAAATTAAATCTATGTCACATCATATGGACCAAAATGTAATAATTATAATATTATTAAGACCCACAGAAAATAAGTGGATAGTTTTTATTTTATATATTAATTAATTTTTAAACAAAAACTATTTTCTTTAAAAATATTTGCAGTAAAGCAAATAAAGCCTAATCTACTTTGCAAACTTCTAATACAGAATGCTTCCATAAATTCAATCCCTCGCCGGAAAACCACAATTTTCAAGTTCACATGAACTAAGACTTGTAGTGACGGATTAAAATCCTGTGGCTAGAAAAATGGTAAATACCTGTATTTTGAGTTCATAGGAGATATGATCCAGCCTTTAGTCTCTATAGGATTGTGGTTATAGCTAGAGACACCCAATGGTGGAAGAATAATCTTGGACAAGCTAGAAAGAGAAAGAGATGTGTCATCTTCTTCATAATGATTACTTTGTTTCTTCTCTTCATGGTGGTTTTCCCAGCTGCTCTTCATTTCCATTCTCGGAAACCAGCAACTCTAGCTATGTTCTTGGCAAGAAAGACAGACAGATAGACAGAGATCAATCTTTGAAAGGCAAGGATCAAAGAAAGAGTAAAGGAAAGGTAAGGCCTTTTGGGAGGGTAGATTATTGGAGGAGGTGGTCGTTTTAGCTAGAGAGAGATGAAGAACAGTGACCTACCCAATTTCATTTCATGGGAATGGAAAATCTCAGCATTGATTGAGAAGTGATAAGATCTGGAAATAGACATGGTGGTGGTGGTGGGGTGGGGTGGGAGGAAAGGACCATATATAATATGGCTGTCTTCTCACCCCCTCAACTATTCTTTTCTCTATCTCTTACCACTTTTCCATATAACTCCAATATTGGAAAATGAAATGTTTGTATTGATAATTCCAACACTAAGCACAATAATTATTGAAAAAATGTTTATATTGAAAAAAAAAAACTTTCTATATAATTCCAATGCTAAGCACAATAACTATTGAAAAAAAAAATCTTTTGATGATTATAAACATCCTAAAAGCCATAGTCAAAAGTTATTTATAAGGTTGATTCAAAAAAAAAAGTTATTTATAAGGTATATTCTTAATTTTAACATTTGAATCGATATAAAACACCTAAAATTTATATCGCGTCTTACTATTTATTAAACTTAAGTCATACTCAAGTCATGTCTAACGTAAACATTAAAAAAAATTATTATTTAGTTCTTATAGTATGAAAAAATTCATTAATTGGTTTTTCGATTTTAAAAAATACGTTAAAATATTTCTGATATTTTAAAAGTATACTAATTAAAGTTTCTATTAGTTTTATCCGTTAAATATTGTAAAAAAAGTTTAAAATGCTCTTAATACGGATGAAGTAATTAATAATTTTTTTAAAAATTTGAAGGACCAATTAATAATTTTTTTTAAAATTATAGAGACTAAAATAGTAAAATACTTAATAGTAAAATTCACGGAAAGACTAACTAATAACTTGGATAAACTAAAAAGAAAAAGTGATGTATCATCTTCTTCATCATAATAAGTAGTTTTTGTTTCTCAATAGTTATTTTTCCGCCTGCTATTCATGTTAGAGGATAGCTGAAAAACATTACTAGATACTAATCTCACTTTCATTCTTTAAAACCAAACAACTCTTTGCCATGTTCTTAGCAAGACAGAGATATTGGCAGGCAAGATCCAAAGCCAAAGGAAGAAGAAAGGGAAGGGTATTACGGGAGGGAGTGGTCCTTTCAACTAGAGAAAGATGTATAACAATGCCCTACTAGAAATGGAATTGGGGTCATTTCATTTTCAGAGAATGAAAATCTCAATTTTTTTTTTAATTATAATAATATATATTCTTACTTAATTGAACTGAAACTAAAATATATTTATATCGGATCGGCTTATTAAGAATAAACCGTTTTCGATAAGTGATCATTAACTCTTAACTTCAATTAAAGAATAAAAATATTAAATCATTCATCTTACCTCTCATTGATGTATTGATTAATTAAGAGATGATAAAAAATCTAAAAATAGACATGGTGGTGGGGTTGGGAAAGGACCATATATAGTATGGCTGCCTTCTTACCCACCATCTATTTTCTCTCTCCTCTTTTCTATACAATTCCAATGTTGATATGTGATGTTACAACCATATTTAATCACTCAATTTATCACATACTTTAACATATGTGTTTGTTTTTTTCAAGTGAAAAGTATCACTATTGGCATATTCATAACTGCTGAGTTTTTGGCACTCATCGTAATCTAGTCTTTATAGGAAAGTCAGATCCAAAATCCATCAGAGTTCACTACGCAAGTTGAACTATTAGCGCACAACTCAGATCCCATCCGAATAGGCCAAGTTGATCGAAGCCCGGTCTCATCAAAGAGGACCCAGCTCACCTGACGTGATGGGTCAGTGCAGAAAAAGACCCAGCTATACTATGACCCTATCAGTACGAGCGCCAGAGAAAAATTAAATAGTCACCTGACTATAAAGAAAAAGGGGTACGTCTGTACGTACGATCCTATATGATAGTGACAGGTGGTACTATAATAGGGTGGTGGTTATACGTCACTAGAGGAAAAAGAAAAAAAGGATAAAAAGGAAGGCATGAACTATTCTTCCTAAACTCACTCACACATACGAAAACCTTATCTTCTTCTGACTCTCAGAGCATCACATATCATTTACATATATATTATACATAAATCATTCAATTTTTTTAAAAAAAACCATATATAATGAACAGACTTTATTTTATTAATATTAGAGTCATATATTTTTAGGGTTGAAAAATATCGCCTTCGAGTTCGATCAAAATTAATAGTATAAAAAAATTAATAACCGGTTAAATTTCTTTATATATATATATATATAAATAAATAATGGTGATTATATATGTTGAACATGAAGAGACTATTAAGTTTGATTTTTCTATTCCTCAATAATTAAAATAAAAAGGTTTAATTATTATCTCATGGACTAAATGTGTAGCGTGCAACACATGGATATTTTTTTATAATAATGTATTTATATGCAATTCTTATACAATTACTCTTAAATTATATGCAATTCTTATACAACTATTTTAAATTCTAAATAATTTCTTATACTCGCCTTATTTTTCAGTTTATTGATTTGAGTGTCAGAGTGACTATCATAAATAATAACCACCTCACTTTCTTTTTTTTTTACATCTCTCTTTCGGCCACATCAGTAAACTATTTCACTTTTCTATGTATACATTATTGAGCTTTATTTCTAAAGCTTAATTTTATATTATAGAATTATTTTGGAACCATTTTTACTACACATATAGATTTATATAGATGTTTAGTTAAAAATTAGAAAAATTAAAATTTCATACTAATTGATGATTAGTGATAATAACATAATCCTAAACCTACTAAGATTAAAAAAATTATTTTTTCATTAGTTATTATTAATTAATGATAAAATAAATCTAAAAATATAGAAATAAAATATAACTAAATTATAGGCAATCCCTTAATTATTTAATTGTAATTTAATTATTTATATTTATTGGTTCAAGATTCATGAATTTTTGCAATCATAATTCATGAATTTTTTTTTATATATAATAACATATAAATTGATTGTTATAATTTTAATTAATTTAATTAATTTTTAAAATAATTTTTATTAATTATTATTTTTTAAATGAATATCTAAAATATTTTTAAAATTAATACAATTAAAAGTTATTTAAAAATTATTTTTTAAATATGTATAAAAAAGTAGATAAAATTATTACGATTTAAAAGGTATTTAAAAATTAAAAATATTAAATTAATATAAATAAATATTTTTCTAAAATAAACAAATGTAAATAATACGTATCTAAAATTGAATCAGCATAAAAAACGTGCATGAATGGAGTGGGACCCCGGCGGCCATGTTTGACTGGGGTTGACTGCGCTGCTGTATATGCCTTTGATTAGAAGTCTTCATAGTCAAACTATTTGTTTTTTTTAACAATGCAAAGATAAGATCGTATGTTTCAAGGTCATAAAGAGACAAATACATAGGGAATTAAAAATCAACATTCCGTCCAAGAAAATTGAAAAATCAACCAAAACTAAAGTAAACACAGTAAACCAACTAGAGTTTAACCTAAAACTTATAACTCGAAGTCTTAAGTTATTTACAGAAATCAATGCATCACATGAAATCAATGCATCACATGGACGAATAGCACTCATCGTCACTGTCATTGAGAAAAAAAAAACCCACCATACCATCGCCAATCGTAACAAAGCAGCAACAATATGAAAGAATAATGAAAAGCCAACACCGACAATGAAGAGCATAAGAAATAATATGCATGCCAAATTTCAAATTTTAAAAATTAATACGAATTGAATTCCGGCTTATATGAAGCAATTAGTTTTAAATTTTATGAAAAATTTGGACCGAACTTAATTTTTACTATCGACGTTCAATAAACCTATGATAACTTTTCAGAAAGAGAATTTCGAAATGCACGACTTTTAAAAGTGTGACGAGAGTTACATCCTGTCATAAAATCTGATATAAAAATTCTATCATTTAGAAATTAATTTTATATTTTAATTATTTTTTCTAGATATTTTAGATGTTTTTATAATTTTACTTATTAGGATTTTGTTTCTATTATAAATAGTTTCTATTAATTATTAAAAACTCTCTTTTCAATTTTTGAGAAATTTCAATAAGACTTTTAGTCTTCTAATCTATCTTTACTATTATTTTATCTTAACCAGACAATATTAATTAAAATTTCTGACAGAATCTAAATAGTCTTTCATTAACAGCTCATAACAGAATCAGAATGTACAAGAAGGAGATATCATCGATCAACATCAATTTACAAGAGTGTGATCCCTCAGATGTAGTGAGGTAGTCTCAATATATCAGTATCACAACAATAATAAGTTCCTTGACGGTGAAAAGTGAGTTACTAATTCTCATATGACAAAATAGTCATTTTTCATAAAAATGATAGTCCGGACCTGTAAAACTAAGAAAAGAGTGTGGATGAGATCGAGTTCTTTTCGAATTGGATGCTCAGGTACTTGTGATGTCAGTTAATTGTGTTTTGTTAGATGATTTATCTTCTTTTAGCCTTTTGGTTCAAGATTATAAACTGATTCTATCTAGTTATGAGGAAGTAAAGTGTGTTTTTGTTCATAGATCTGCGAATGATGTCGCTCATGTTCTAGCAATATCGGCTCATTCTGAGTCAGGTCAAGGAGTTTGGATTGATATCCCTCCTCCTCATATTATTTCTTTGTTCTCTTTAAATTAATAAAGTTTTCTTGTTATTTCAAAAAAGAAAAGACAAAAAAAAAGAAAAAACAAAATAAGCTATGATCGCTATTCATAGCGAGAGAATCCAAAAATGAAAGAACGTTATACGTATCTCCGAAGGTAAAAAAAATAAAAATAAAAAATAAAAAAAAAACAAAACCATAAAAAGAAAAATGAAACCCTTCATTCGATTTATGAGAAGAAACCCCTAGCTATGCACGCTTTCTTCTTCTCTTCACTGTGTCCTTTCTCTCTTCCCTAACTTTGAGCTTTCTCTCTCACCAAATTATACTCATACTTCAGTTCTCATTTCCACTACTTCGCCCCAAATTTAGTCAAACTAAATTTAAAACAATTTTTTTTTTTTATAATTAGCTTGGTAAATTTCATCAAAGTACATTAACTTATATTATTTTCAGTAAAGTACATAAACTTGAGTTTGTAACATTAAAGTATATAAAATTAATTATACTTTCATAAAAATATATATGACCTATAATACCTCATTTACATGTTATAAAATGATAGTGTTTTTGCTAAAAAATTAAACGTCAAGGAAGTTGAGTGGACAAGGTCTCTTAATCCTTTGAATCCTTTCTATCTCTTTTTTTTTTTTTTTTTTTTTTCAGTGTGGCAGCTGAGGCTGATGGTAATATTATGGAAGAGATGGCTGGTTTGACTATGGAAGGTGGTGCGGAGGGTGGTTTAACGTTTGCTGAGGGGCTGCTTCGTTATGATCCTGTCGATCCCTCTCTTTGTCTCGTAGGACAATTCCTTACGTCCAAAGTTATTAACTTTGACGCCATGCAGAACTCTCTTGCAGCTTTGTGGTAACCTCCTCATGGAGTCACTGTGTTTGAAGAAGTGGCAGGGATTTATATTTTTCATTTCTTTTATGAGGTTGATCTTGAGGATGCCATGGATGTGAGCCCATGCACGTTTTCTAATCATTTGCCACTGCTCAATCGTCTTGGTTCTCATGGTAGTCCTTCGAAGTGCCGTTGAATCATGTTTTGTTATGGGTCTAGGTCCATGTTTTGCCTTCAGGTTTTCTGTCTGATGTGGTGCTCAAGGGTATTGACGATTTTCTGGAGGAGTTTGTTAAGGCTGATGCTCAAAATTTTTCAAGGGGTTGGAACTCTTACATGAGGATTCACATTATTAAGGATGTGTGATCACCTCTGGTTGCTAATACTCATCTTCGACAAGGGAATGGTATCGTTAAATTCCATTATGGGAAGTTGCCTAATTTTTGCTATTTTTGTGGTAGCTTTTTTTTCCTGGAATAGCTCAATTGCAAGACTAAAGCAATTGTTTGCAAGTTTGGACCTGAGCTAAAGGCTTCAATTCATAGGGGGTAGGTGACTTCGGGGCACGGTGGTTGCATGCTAGTCCTGTGGTGAATGATGGTGGCTTGGTGGATGCTAGTAATTTGAGCCGGTTAACGAAGGTTGCAAATTCAAATTTGAATGTGGATTTGCCTAATCTCACTGATAGTGGAGTTGGTGTAGGCACGAATCAAGGAATTAGTTTCCCAGTGCCTATGGTAACAGATTATCTCCTAGATGGTAAGTCAATGAAATAAGGAACTGGTAGTGGATCCTAAGAGGAAGCGGGTTTACCAAGAACAATGAGTTATTTGAGTTGAAACTGTCGTGGGCTTGACAATCCACGTTCAGTTCAGGCTCTCCAAAAAATAGTTAGGGTTAAGAGGTCTTTATTTATTTTTCTAATTGAAATATTTTATTTATTAAATAAAAAATTGAAGAAATAACGAATTTGATGGATTTTACTCGTTGATTGTATGGGCCACAAAGTGGTCTTGCTTTGTTATGAAAATCTGCTAAGAGAGTTGATTTAATAAGTTCTTCAACAGACTATCAACATGCTATATTGATACTAGAGTTGAGGTTGATTCTATTAGTACTTGGAGACTTACTTAGTTTTATATTGAGTCGAATCGGTCTTGTTAGCATTTTTCTTAGCAATTATTAAAAATTCTTGCTTCTCAAATTATCTCTCATGGGTTTGTCTCGATGGTTTCAATGATATTTTGACTTCTTCTAAGAAGCGTGGAGTTAATCTCAAGCGTGATTATCCATTTATTAGCAATGGGTGCTCATTTCAAGTCAGACTTAGGATTTAATTTGATATATCTCCCCTTTCTATTGTTTTTGTTTTAATATAGTAATCTATTTTTATACTTTTCTTTCAAAAAAAACATGTTATAAAATGATATGTGGACTATTATAGTGTGGCTTATTAAAAAACTTCTGAGGAAATGCCATTTTCAGTTCCCAAGAAGATTTTCTGGAGAACTTGCAATTGTAGGTTATATTTATTTTTGTATTATGAAATTTAAAATTCATGTATTTTTTTTTGAAATTAATAAAAAAATAAAATAAAATTCATATATTTTATTATTACAAATGAAAGTTTATATGTATGAAAATAAATATAAATTTATTTAATGTTTTAACTATAATTGATTTTAATTAAAATTCGAAATCTGAATATCACTAAACTCTAGTAACAAATTCATAACATTTAATTCTGAAAATATGTTAATATAAGGAATTATATTTTAATGTAAGACTATCAAGCCCATATCTGCGATTCAGCGGTTTGGTTTTGAATTAAATTAAATTGAAAAATCAAAACATTGACCTTTGTTCTTTCTTTTGATTGGCTTGTAGTTATAAATTTGATTTAATGAATTTTTTTAATTTTATAATATTATAAAAAAATCTTACTAAAAAGGATTTAGATGGACACAAGAAGTCTTTGTTACCACTTATTTTGTGACATATATTAAAGTAAAGAAATAACAATTTTTGAGATTGTATAACTTGATTCTATTGTTACGTCACGTTGTATCTCAAATGATTTTATCCTATTTCAGTAGTGTAGGGTGGTGTTTTTGCTGATTCTCCTTAGCCACATAAGTTTTGTTCAGTTGCTGTTCAGTGTCCACTCTCTATAAAATATAACAAGCTTATTAGCGATATAGCATTGCTGAATTACTTTTTCCCTACAGCTATTAATGTAGTAGCTAAAGATAGTACATGTAGGATTGTATATTGAAGATTTTTGGGAAAATTTTGAGTATTCTTGTATTTCACTCTTGATTTGTACAATATGTCTACATGGCTATTTATACACAAAGAATCATATCTAAACAGGAAGCAAATAATCAAATAATAATTACAGAGATAATTAAGGATCCTAATCAAATCAAATCAAATCTCTAGAATCAATTAGGATTAGCAAATAAGTCAACACTCCCCCTCAAGTTGGTGCAAAGATGTCACACATGCCCAACTTGCAAATCAGATTATGATAGATCTTGTTGTTAAGCCCTTTAGTAAACACATCCGCAAGTTGCTCAGTAGAAGTCACATGAACTAGGCTCAAGACACCGTCTGTTAATTTTTCTTTAATGAAGTGCCGATCAATTTCAATGTGCTTCGTTCGGTCATGTTGGACTGGGTTTTGTGCTATACTTATAGCAGCTTTATTGTCACAATACAAGGTTATCTTGTCTCTCTCGGACAATCTCAACTCTTCCAATAACTTCTGCAACCATAAGAGTTCACACACTCCTTGGGCCATTGCTCTGTATTCTGTTTCCGCACTTGACCGAGCAACAACACTTTGTTTTTTACTCCTCCAAGTGACAAGGTTTCCCCCCACAACTGTGCAGTAGCCAGATGTGGATCTCCTGTCATCGAGAGATCCTGCCCAATCTGCATCTGTAAAAGTTTCAATTCGGAGATGACCATGTTTGGAATAAAGAAGCCCTTTCCCTGGCGCAGACTTTAGGTATCTCAAGATGCGAAGTACAGCTTGCATATGAGTCTCGCGAGGGTCATGCATGAATTGGCTGACTAAGCTAACAGCATAGGCTATATCCGGTCGAGTGTGTGAGAGATAAATCAACCTTCCTACCAATCTCTGATATCTTCCAATATCCACGGACTCACCAGTTCCTGCTTTCAGCTTGTGATTACTTTCGATGGGAGATTCTGCTGGTTTACACCCCATCATACCAGTTTCTCCCAAAAGATCCAGAATGTACTTTCTTTGAGAGATGAAAATTCCTTTTTCTGATCTAGCCACCTCGATACCTAGAAAATATTACAGTTTTCCCAGATCTTTGATTTCAAATTCCTGAGCTAACAACCTCTTTAGTTGAGCCATTTCCTCTTTGTCATCACCTGTCACCACTATATCATCAACATACACAATAAGAAGGGTGGTCTTACCCTTATGATGTTTGATAAACAGAGTGTGATCAGCATTGCTTTGTTGGTAACCGAAGGACATCATGGCTCTGCTAAACCTGTCAAACCAAGCTCTGGGAGATTGTTTTAGCCCATACAAAGCCTTTTTTAACTTGCACACCTTTCCTTGTGTCTTCTCATCAGCGAACCCAGGAGGAATTTCCATGAATACTTCTTCCTCTAAATCTCCATGGAGGAAAACATTCTTCACATCAAACTGTTGCAAGTCCCAGTCCAAGTTGGCCGCGCAAGATAACAGAACTCTGATTGAATTCATTTTTGCAACTGGGGCAAATGTCTCTTGATAATCCACTCCATAGGTTTGGGTGAAACCTTTAGCAACCAATCTGGCCTTAAATCGTTCAATTGTACCATCAGCTTTGTGTTTCACTGTGAACACCCACTTACAGCCAACGAGTTTCTTTCCAGGTGGAAGAGTGACGAGCTCCCAGGTCTCATTTTTAGCCAATGCTTTCATCTCTTCAATCATTGCTTCCTTCCATTTAGGTTCTGCAAGAGCTTTCTTCCAATCCTGTGGAATAGACACAGAGGAAATAGACAAGGCAAAGGCTCTATAGGAAGGAGACAAGGATTCATAAGAAACAAAGTTAGAAATAGGATGTTTAGTACAAGATCTAACCCCTTTTCTTTGTGCAATCGGTTTATCTAAATCATTGAAGCATTCAAGAGTTGTGGATAACTCACCAGAAGAAGATTCTTGACTCTGAGTAGACTGCATAATGGCCTCTTCTGCCTTGTCTCTCCTTGAATACCTTCTCAAATCTGGCTTGTCCAAACGACCAATTCTTCCTCCCTGATTGGACATCTCCCCCTGTCGATTAGAACTCAAACTCTCTAGTTGAACCATATTATCCGGAATCACACAATTTTGGATCACCTCTTCTTGCTCATTATTCTCCCCCTGAAGAGGTGAGTGGGTGGTATTGAAGTAGGGTTCAGTTTCTCGAAAGGTAACATCCATACTGACTAAGTATTTTCTAGAGGGAGGGTGATAACACCTATATCCCTTCTGTGTCGGAGAATACCCAACAAACACACATTTAAGGGCCTTGGGGTCCAATTTCCCTGCCGTTCTAGTATGGACAAAACAAACACACCCAAATATTTTTGGTGGAACAACGTATGAATTCTTCCCTTGTAGAACTGCCAAAGGACTCATAAAGTCAAGGGTCTTGAGAGGCATTCTATTTATAAGGTAAGCAGATACAAGAACTGCATCTCCCCAATATGCTTTGGGTAGATTCATGGTGAACATAAGAGATCGAGCTACCTCCAATAGATGTCTATTTTTTCTCTCAGCAACGCCATTTTGAGCACTAGTATAAGGACAACTAGTCTGGTGTACTATCCCATTACTCTCCAAATAGGCAGAAAAGCTACTATCCATGTATTCTCTTCCATTGTCAGTTCTCAAAATTTTCACCTTAGTATCAAATTGAGTACAAATCATCTTATGAAAAGATTGAAAACAAGAAAAAACATCACTTTTAGCTTTAATCAGATAGACCCAAGTCATTCGAGTGCAACAATCAATAAAGGTGACAAACCATCGATTACCAGATAAGGAGACAGTTTGAGTAGGCCCCCAAACATCAGAATGAATAGTTGCAAAAGGAATTTGACTTTTATTATGACTCAAAGGATAGGATGTTCTAGTGTGTTTAGCATACTCACAAGCATCACAAAATAAAGAGCCAAACTGGGTTTTAGCAAACAAATCAGGATAAAGTTTTTCTAAGACAAAAAATGATGGATGTCCTAATCGCCGGTGCCATTGTATTATTTCCCGATTGACATCCTTATTTTCTCCAAAACAAGCTTGAGATATCGAAAAACCCGGATCACTCTCCAACATGTATAAGCCATCATGCAGCCTACCATTGCCAATCCTCTTCCCTGTGCGAAGATCCTGAATAACACAATGATCAGGAAAGAATTCAAGTTTACAGTTAAGGGCATTGGTGATAGCACTGACAGATAAAAGGTTGACAGGAAAGTGGGGAACATGAAGGACAGATGATAATTTAATGTTGGATGTGCAAATAACAGAACCTGTTCCGGATATTGGAGTAAAAGAGCCATCAGCAATTCTGACACTATCTTTGGTTAGAGAAGGAGAATAATTGAGAAAGCCTTTAGAAGAGCCTGTCATATGTCTATTCGCACCAGAATCGATAATCCATGGAACATTATTAAAAGAGGAAGCATTACCTGACTTTACAAAGTTAGATGTGGCACCAGAGGATGAAGAGGTGTCAATATGAGACAAGAGGCGCTTGAGACTCTGAAGTTCATTAGCGGAAAGAAACTCAGTCGTTGTTGTCTCCTTAAAAGGCTCCTCCACAGTTTCTGCTAAATTAGCTTGATTTCTAGAGGTACCTCGTTTTCCTCCACGACCTCTAGTGGGACGACCATGTAACTTCCAACAAGTCTCTTTGGTATGCCTCGGTTTCCCACAATAGTCACAGTGTAATTGATCTTTCTCAGAAGTAGGAGGCTGTGGTGTGCTCAAACTAGTAGTCAACCCAGCCTTTTCAACTGGTGCAGTATAGAGCATAGCATGTCGACGACTTTCCTCTTGTTGAACATGAGCGTGGGCCTCTTGTAGAGAAGGAAAAGGATTTCTTCCCAACACTTGGACTCGAATTGGATCATATTCATTATTCAACCCTGCAAGAAAATCATAGACCCGCTCCTTTTCAATCATTCTCTGAAATTTGACTGTATCTCCAGTGCAGTCTGCCTGAAAGTCTTGATAGTAATCAAGTTCCTGCCATAAGCCACATAACTCAGAATAAAATTGGGAGATAGTCATTTCTCCTTGCTTAGTACCATGAATCTTATTCCGAATATCATAAATTTGGGCATCATTCCCAATCTTGGAATAAGTTAAGGACAAAGCTTTCCATATTTTTGCAGCAGTATCAATTAACAAATAGGACTTAGAGATATTAGGTTGCATCGAGTTCAGTAACCATGTCATAACAAGACAATTATTTGAGTCCCATTGAGGAAAATCTGGATCACGCTCATCAGGTTGCTTTTTATTACCAGTGACATAACCCTGCAGCCCTCTAGCCTTGATAAACAACAAACAAGACCTTGACCAAGCAAGATAGTTGGTTCCATCAAGTTTTATGGGACTAATTTGCAAGGAAGGATTATCAGAGTTAGGAATCGAGACCCTTTTACCTTCTGCCATAGTAAAGATCTATGAACCCTGAAAGAATATGAGGTACCCAAGGTTGTACACACAAGAGAGCCCAATTGATTCACCAAAAAGACTGGGTAACAGCACGGGAAGGCCGGAAGATGGTCGGAATTGTCGCCGGAGTGATCGGAGCGGCGAAGCAGTGACAGACGGTGGGTCACGCGCCAGGAAGCGCCGGGTCACGCGCCGGGAAGAGGTGGCGCGTGAGCCTCACGCGCAAGCTTTTCCGGCGTCGGAGCAGGTCGGTCGGCCGGCGGCAGTCCGGCGGTTCTTCTGGTGCCGGCGGTGAGAGAGTGAAGGGCTCCTAAATGGGTTAGTACCAAAAAAGTAAATCTAGGGTTTTGAAACCCTAAAGAGGAAAAATTGAATTTGAACCCAAAAAATCAGGAAAAAGGCTCTGATACCATGAAGATTTTTGGGAAAATTTTGAGTATTCTTGTATTTCACTCTTGATTTGTACAATATGTCTACATGGCTATTTATACACAAAGAATCATATCTAAACAGGAAGCAAATAATCAAATAATAATTACAGAGATAATTAAGGATCCTAATCAAATCAAATCAAATCTCTAGAATCAATTAGAATTAGCAAATAAGTCAACATATATAATACTACTTTGCGGGTATGGTATTTTTCTGTTATAGCGAGAGAGACACGTGTTGTGTTGTGTTGACCGTTAAAATTACATACATCGAGAGTTTTCAATCTATTACATGTGAAACTCATTCTATTATTGTTCGTTGCAAGTAATCATCTACCATATTTTGAAAAATTAGAATTTCAATTATGACTATTTCTGATATTTGCTATTGCATTCTAAATGTTTTCTTCCAAATAGATTCCATACATGCTATTACAGATATAACAGTTAAACTTTATCTGAAAAATTTAGTACGGTAAGATTCACAATAATATCAATCGAAGAACCGATGACCACTATGCTCTAATGCAAAGGCGAGTTCTTTCACTTGATCTTCACTAAAACTTCCCATGCTCCCGAAGCATAGGAACACTACTGATGATGCAGGCTGATCATCAAGCCAGTGCATGATCTCCTGGTTTATGTTTCTTCCATCTGATTCCAAGTTCAAAATGGGTCCGACTGGGTAAACAGGAGGCATTTTCAAAGACTCGATTGCATGAGATTCGAGCTCCAAGAATGTGCTTATGATAATTCCCTTAGCTTCTCTGTACCTTCTTGCATTGCTAAGTATAAAAGGAAACGCCTCTCTGCTCAACATCGCAGAAGGTATAAGCCTACCAGGAAATGAGTTTACCAAGCTCGGCACTTGTAGCTCAACATCTGAGTTCATGAACTCGATAGGATCAAATTTGTGTTCATCATGAATCTTCTGCACGTAAAGTATGAAACCAAGTGAAGCTGCCTCGCCGGAAAGAAGATGCAAGATTGAACACCAAATTCATTGGCTACGTCAATCATCGGCACGCACATCATGTCGATAATAAAACTTGTCAACTTAGGTGAGTCGATGGTTAACTCGGACTGAGTGATCTTCAACACAACCTCTTTGACATGGGTTTTCTGTCTTTCAAAGAAATTAAGAAGAGAAACTAAATTCAGTCTCGTCTTTGGGGAGATAAATGATTCGAAGATGATTAGATATAACGAAAGAGGAAGTTTGTTGTGATTGAATGCAGTTATGAACTTTGGGTTGGACAAAAGAATGGTTAAGGATAATGAAAGTGATGGAGAGATGGTGATGGCGAGTAAGAAGAAGCTTGGCTGCCTCCATCTCTGGTACAATATGGCCAATGTAAGGCCAGGGGATGAACACAAGCTCTACTTTCTCCATTGCAATATTGATCTAGTATTCTTAATTTTGCTGCCAAGACTAGAAGACGAGAATGATCTTGATGAGGAAGCTTGAGGGATTATATAGATGAATATATGAAATTCACAAGGGTTAATTACCATAATTGTAATAACTCGTTCAGATTGATTCAAATAATTTTACCGTAATGATACAGAAATTAGTAAAACAAATGATAAAAGGGGAAATTGCTCATGAAAACGCTGCATGGAAGTGTGTCCTCTTCAGACCTGCATGGCAGCATTTTAAGAACAAGAAACCGTTGTCTTGCGTTTTCTTGGTGCTTTGAAAATGTCCTTTTCAGCTTTTTTCCTTTTTCTTTTTAACTCAATCAAGTTTTGTTTCAGTAACTGATCTGCCATATAACTGCCAAGTGTCTTCCATTATGTGCATGCATGTACATTGAATTTTTCTTTTCGAGGATGCATGCATGTACATTCATTGGTTGGCTTGAAATCGACAAAAAACAAAAGTAAAAAGAGATTTATAGTTAATCATGACAAGAAATTAAGGGACAGCGGTTTTAATTGAAAAATTAAATTGAATTGATTAATTTAAATTTAATTAATTAAAAATATTTAATTTGATTTAATTCAGTTAATATTTTTTAATTTATTTAATTTTTTATTTAATTTAATTTAAATATATTGAATAACCGATAAATTAAATAATTAATTATATATATATTTTTATTATGTAAAATATTAATTTTATATGTATTTCTAAATTTTAGATAAATTTATATAAATTTTTTAAATATTATCATTATATATTTAAATAATATTTATTAATAAATTTATATAAAATATTTATTAAATTATTTTATTAAAATTAAAAATAAAAAATTAAAAAAATTAAAGATATCGATTTGAAATAATCAAACCGAATCAAATTGATTTTTATCAATTTAATTTAGTTTGATTATAATTTTATAATTAATTTTTTTATTTTTAATATTTATAAACTCTAAATTTTAATTTTTTTATTTAATTTAATTCGAAATCAAACAGAAGGATTGTAGAAACCCTACAAGAAACTTTTGTGCTCAATTATCCATTATTTCTTTTATGAGATCACCTAAATAAAAGTAAGAAGATCCACCGTCCATTAAAGCTCTTTTGCTCTTCTCGCTCATCTCCTTGACTTTCTTCCTTATATTACTATCATGCTCCATCAAACACCCTATTCCTCTCTCTATTTCATTACATTTCACAATTTCTCCACTGTCATTTCTATAATCTATTTTAATTTCCATTGCTAATCCCAACTCCATCACCATTTCAAAGGCATTAAATTGTTGTTCAGCATACATTGGCCACGTGGCAATTGGGACACCATACCATATACTTTCCAACACAGAATTCCATCCACAATGTGAAACGAAGCCTCCTACGGCTGGATGGGCTAAGACAGTCACTTGTGGAGCCCACCCTATCACCTTTCCCATCCCAGCCGTTCGATCTAAGAATTCTTTGGGCAATACTTGTTGTGGATCCTCACGGGAGGATGCTCCGATACCAGAAGGTGGTGGTCGGAGGGACCATAAGAATCGATGACCACTACGCTCTAGTGCAGAAGCAATTTCTTTCACTTGATCTTTACTAAAACATCCCATGCTTCCAAAACACAGGAACACTACTGATGATGGAGGCTGATCATCAAGCCATTGCATGATCTCCTGATTTATGCTTCTACCGTCTGATTCCACATTCAAAATGGGTCCCACAGGGTAAACGGGAGGCATTTTCAAAGACTCAATCGCATAAGATTCAAGCTCCATGAATGTATTTACCATGATTCCTTTTGCTTCTGTATACCTTCTTGCGTTGCTAAGAATGAAAAGAAACATCTCTTTGCTCAACATCTCAGCAGGCATAACTGTACTAGGCAATGGGTTTATCAAACTCGGCACTTGTAACTCAGCTTTCGAGTTCTTGAACTCAATGGGATCAAATTTGTCTTCATCATGAATCTTCTGCACATGAAGCATTAAACCAAGTGAAGCTGCACTCGCCGGAAAGAAAACATACGACGGAACACCAAATTCAGTGGCTACATCAATCATCTGCGTGCACAGCATATCAACAACAAAACTAACCAACTTAGGCGAGTCGACCACTGACTCGGACTGAGTGACCTTCAACACAACTTCTTTGACATGGGGTTTTTGTCTCTCAAAGAAAGAAGAGAAACTAGATAATTCAGTCTCGTCTTTGGGCAGATAAATGATTTGCAGACGATTGGATATGCTTAAGGAGGAAGCTTGTTGTGATTCAATATAGTTATGAACTTTGGAGTCGACAAAAGCATGGTTAAGGATAATGACAGTGATGGAGAGATGGTGATGGCGAGTAAGAAGAAGCTTGGCTGCCTCCATCTCTGATACAAGATGGCCAACGGAAGGCCAGGGGACGAACACAAGCTGTGATTTCTCCATTATCGATATAGAATTCTTAATTTGTGCTCTTCACCTTCTTTTACTCCTAGCAATCTTGAAAGATATGTATTAAATACAATGAGATTTTAGTAGAATAAATCACATCAAATTAATATTAATGACTTTATAAGATATTTTATTGATTTTTTGAATAATTTTATTATTTTTTATGGTGTTTTGTTTTACTTAATTGTTTTTATTAATTTTAACAATTTAATTGTTTATTTATTTATTTTCATTTGATTTTTATGCATGTACTTTGTCCTTATTTGCCATGTCACTATACGTGGACAACTGCATGTGCAAGAAAAACCTTGGCCAATGTTCTATGCTTGGACGTATTTGATAGGCCGGTCAGGTTTCAATGGAAGCGAATGACAAAAATGTGCAAGGCAGTAACAACGCGTACGTTTGATATTGTAAGCTCAACTTATTCAATAAAAAAAATAATTATTTTAAATTAATTTAGAATAATATAATTAATTTTTATGAATTATTTTAGAATAATATAATTAATTTTTTTAAAAATTATATATAAATATAAATTTTTTATATAAAATTTTTTAAAATATCCGTAAAGAGTATAATATGGTATTAGAGCAATAATTGATTCTATTGCTTGAATTTTTTTTTTTCGTTTTGAGTCTTTTCTCCTCTGTCTCTCTGAGTATTTTCTCATTCAAGAAAGCTCTGTCTCGAGTATTCTTTCTTTCGAGAAAAAAAACTGTCCTTTATCTCGAGTTTTCTTTTCTAGAAAGAAAATCGTACTCTAACTCGAGTATTTCTTTTCATTCTAAGAGTTTTTCCCTTATGAAGTCTCTCATCCGTTCAATGTGTTTTTTTCGTTCCGAGAGTTTTTCCTCGCGAAATTTTTCTCATCAATCCTGAGTATTTTTCTTTTGTTCCGAGGTTTTTCTCATCAATCCTGAGTATTTTTCTTTTGTTCCGAGGTTTTTCCTTGTAAAGTTTCTCTCATCCGTCCCGAGTGTTTTTTCTTCTCATTCTGAGTGTTTTTCTTTGCATTCCGAGAGTTCTTTCTTTCCTTATCTTTTGTTTTTATCCATGGCTGTTGAATCATCCGCAAACAGAAACATAAATTAAAATAGTAATTATCTTACTAATCTTTCAAATCTATATTTTCTTCATCCGAATAAAAATTCGGCATTAGTTTTGGTATTTTTAGTCCTTTCTGGTTCGAACTATCACTCTTGGGAGAAAGTAATGAAAATGGCGTTACAATTCAAAAATAAGATAAGATTTATCAATGAAAGTCTAAAGAAACCAGAAAAAGGTGATTCTATGTTTGCTGGGTGGGATAGATGCAACAATATGGTTCTTTCATGGATAACGAGATCTCTTTCTTAGCCGATTGTTCGATCAATAATGTTGTAGATGCATAGAAAGATCTACAAGTTCACTTCTCACAAGGTGATATGTTTCAAATCTCTGACTTACAAGAAGAAATTTACAATTTCAAACAAGATGATCTATCTGTTACCGATTATTTTACTCATCTTAAAACTCTATGTGATGAGTTAAATAATTTTAGACCTATGCCACAATGTATCTATTTAAATCTTTACAATTACTGTGCTCTTAAGACTGTGGAAACTCATGAATAGTTTTTTGAAAGATCTCAGTGATTTTTTTAGTCACGCTAGATCTCAGATTACGATAATGGATCTCTTATCATTCATCAATAATGTTTTTTCTCTTGTAGTTTAGTAAGAGAGACAGTTGAATTTAGGGCTAATTGTTGAATGTTATGCATTTTTTCGGAACACACACTCTTATGTGACTTCTTTAAATAATGAGGTCTGTGATACTTGTCATTATACTAAACAGAAAAGATTATCCTTTCCCATAAGTACATCTAAGTCTTCTATTCTGTTTGATTTGATTCATGCCAATATTTGAGGAGTTTTTAAAGTTTTTTTTTGTTCAGGGATACATATTTTTTTAACTATTGTAGATGATATTTCTAGGCATATTTGGATTTTCTTAATGAAGCATAAATCTGAAACTTCTTTTTTCAATCCAGTCTTTTATTAATTTTATTGAAACACAATTTAAAACAAAACTTAAAATTCACAGAAGTGATAATGGACTTGAATTTGCTATGACTTAGTATTTTTGTTTCAAAGAGTAGTTTTCATCAAACTAGTGTGGAAACTCCACAATAAAATTTCATAGTTAAAAGAAAATATCAACATATTTTAAATGTGGCTAGAGTTTTACTTTTTCAAGCTCAATTACCAAAAATATTTTGGTCTTATGCTGTTGCACATTTTGTTTTTCTCATTAATAGATTGCCTACACTTTTGCTTGCAAAATAAATCTCCTTATAACTTGCTTCGTGATTCTGTTCTCTTCTCTAAAAGTTTTTGGGTCTTTATGTTTTGCTGCTACTATTACTGTAACTAGGACAAAGTTTGATCCTAGAGCAAGAAAGTGTATTTTTTTGAGATATAAGGATGGTGTTAAAGGTTTTGTGTTGTTTGATTTGCCCACTAGAGAATTTTTTTTCTCTCTAGAAACATGGTGTTTTATAAATCTGTTTTTCCTTATGACAAACACACTTCTGGTCATTCCTTTCAGACTGATCTTGTTTTACCTCAATATTGCACTATTCCTGATTTTGATTATTTCCCTTCTCACTCTCCTTCTTCTCCTAAGCATACTTCTATTTCTCACAATTCAATTCCTATTATTTCCAGAAAGTCCACTCGAAATAAAACTGCTCCTACCTACTTGAAGGATTATTATTGTCATTTATTTGAAATTGTCTCTCCAATTCTGATCCTTAATGTTTTTTACCCTCTTTCTCAAGTTCTTTCCTATGATTATCTTTCCTCCTATAAATATTCTGTTTTATCTGCTTCTCTTATTACTGAGCCAAGAACTTATCGTCAAGCAGTTCAATATGCTTGTTGGAGAGAAACTATACAAGCTAAAATTCTTGCTCTTGAGCAAAATAAAACTTGGATTCTCATTGATTTACCACCAGGCAAAGAGCTTATTGGTTGCAGACGGGTTTACAAAATTAAACTGAAAGCTTATGAAACTATTGAAAGATATAAGACTCGACTTGTAGCCAAAGGCTATACCTAAACAGAAGGTATTGATTTCTTTGGCACTTTTTCATTTGTGGCCAACATGATTGTTGTCAGACTTTTACTTGCTTTAGCTGTTGTACATAATTAGCATATTCAACAATTGGATGTTAATAATGTTTTCCTCCATAGAGATCTTAATGAGAAAGTTTATATGCTTTTGCCTCCTGATTTTCATACCACTACACCTAATAAAGTCTGCAAGCTTCTCAAGTCTTTGTACGGCCTCAAGTAAGCTAGCAGACGATTCTCCAAATTTTCTATTATTTTACTTAATTTTAGTTACATTCAGAGTAAATATGATTATTCTCTCTTTATTAAACATAATTCTTCTTCTTTTATTGCTCTATTTGTCTATGTGGATGATATTATCCTTATTGGCAATAATATGAAAGAAATACAATTTGTTAAATATTTTATTGACACCTCTTTCAAAATCAAAGACTTGAAAAACCTTAAATTTTTTTTGGGATTAAAGATTTCTAGATCTTCCAAGGGTATTGTGCTTAATCAAAGAAAATATGCTTTAAATATTCTTTCTGATGCATGTTATCTTGCCTTCAAACCTATGTCAAACACCGATGAGCAGTATCCTTAAATTTAAAAAGGATAAAGGCACTCTTTTACTTGTTCCTTCTATATACAGATGTTGACAAACCTACTACAAGACCTGATCTGACTTATTCTGTTCAACAGTAATTCAGTACCTATCACATCCTACTGATTTTCATTTTTGTAGTTAGCACATAGATTTCTAAGATACATTAAGAGTTGTCCAGGTTTTGGTATTTTCTTTTTTTGCAATATCTAATATTCAGTTAAAAGGTTTTAGTAATTTTGATTAGGCTAAATGTGTTGACACTCAAAGATCTGTGACTAGCTTTTGTGTCTATCTTAGATCTTCATTGATATCATGGAAGTCCAAGAAACAACTCAGTTTTTTGTACATCTTCTGAGGCTGAGTATAGAGCCCTTGCTACTCTCACTTGTGAATTACAGCGGTTAACTTATTTGCTTCATGATTCACAGGTTACTTATCAATCCCCTACAATGGTTTTTTGTGATAATCAAAGTGCTCTCTATATTGCTGTTAATCTTATTTTTCATGAGTGCACAAAAAACATTAAATTGGATTGTCATCTTGTTCAAGAAAAAGTGCATATTGGTATTCTTAAATTATTTTCTATCTCCTCAGTCACTCAACTTGTTGACATTTTCACTAAACCACTGGCTCTACCTATTTTCTCCAATTTAAAGGTCAAGCTAGGAATGCTTGATATTTATTCTCTAGCTTGTTAGGGGGTATTAAGGGATTCAGTTATTCAAGAAAACAAGAAAAAAAATAATTATTCTAGATTATTCTAAAGTAGTATTGTTAGATTTTATAAATTATTTTAGAATAGTATAGTTAGTTCTTTTCTTTCCTTATATTGTATATAAATATAAGACTTCTCAAGGTATCTATATAAAGTAAACATTATTTTTTTCCTCTGGTAATATTGACACAACTTTACATATGAACAATTAAATTTCATATTATTAAATATTTATATTAAAATTGGTGTAATATAAATATTTTGTTGTTGAGACGTGTTTTAAAATTTAATTTGGGTTTGTGTCGGTGAAATCTCTATCTCTGCTTGCTCAAGTTGATGGTGATAAGTGTGGTTTGCAACTAGTCTACTAGGTGCTGAAGAGTTGCCTCGTATTTGCCTCTCAATGACTGTCACAGAATGAAATTGTCATGGTTGGTTGCTGGTTGTTCCTATGATTTCCAGTCTTCGGGGCAGTTGTTTATTTGTTTTCTTTGCCTCTATTGCAGTTTTTTCTTGCTTCTTTGTATCTGTGATAAGCTTCTGTGCGGGATTATGTGGCAATTGGTATCTTTGATTGCCTAGTTGGCCACACATGGAGCTCTGGTTTGCATTGTGTGTTGGTTGTATCAATACTTTTATTATTTGTGATCAATGTCTTAAAAAAATAATATCATTTACCATTAATAAAAGCGAATACTCGATAGATTATTCGAGTATCTCCTGCATGCAAAAAGCTAGATATATATATATATATATATATATATATATATATACTATCTACAATTTCTATAGCGAGGTGAGTAGGGAGAAATGTATACTCTCTCATAGTTTCGGAAAAAATAATGGCAGTTGCTATAAGACAAAAGAAAGAGGACTCAAGCATCTAGAGATCATTATGAATGGAAATCTAAAAATAAGAGATAGAAAGAGAGACAAAGTGCAAAGAGAGAAGTGAGCAGAGCATGAGTTTTTCGGCATCAACTCCTCTGCTTCAGATAGGATGCCTGCTCGAGTTTTGTTTTTTCTTGTCCTTTCGTTTGTATGTTTTCTTTGTGTGTTTTGTACAGATTTGAAAAGTTCTATTGGTATGTTTTCTGGCTTGTTTGTTTAGGATCGTGATTTTAGGCGTGAGCTAAAGGGCTATCAATGGAGCATTAAGAGGTTAGTGATAATCGATGCCAGAGCCTTTGGTTGGGGCTCCATAAGGTGACTCTATAGCTAGATTAGACTGAAAATGCCATAGGATGATCTTTAACTTTGGCGAGAGATGCGTTGTTGAATATAGCCGGCTGTGGATTGGTAAGCTTGTTGTTTTTTGGATTAAGGTGCTAGTTTTCCGTTGATGGTTGATTAGTTTTAGGGCGTTTGTTATTTTCTTTTTCACGCGTCTCTTCTGTTAGTTGACTTTTTGGTTTTCTGGCTATCTGGTTGTCCTGTAGTGTCCTCTTCGGCTAATGTTGCGGTGAAGTCTCTAGTGTTATTAGTAGATGCCCGTGTGCTGTGATGCGATCGGTGATGACATTAGAACTGAGGCCTGCCTGCTAAACACATGTCGTCCACCTATCATTTTTTCTAATGCATTGTTATTAAGGGTCAATTAAAATTATAATTGAAAAAATTTCGAATTCCAACTCAATTATATATATATATATATATATATATATATATATATATATATATAAAACCTAAGTTGGTTAATTGTTTTAGAGATGAATGTTCATAAAATTTTAATTAATTATTTTAAGAATTAATCCGTTTTTTTAAGGCGCGTTCAACATTCATTTTCAAGTTAATTTTAAAGTTAATTTAGTATAGAATTTTTAAAAATCGTGAAATGAGTTTTTTCTTTTAAATCAAATTTATGAAATAAGAAATTTAACCTGAAATTAAATGAATTAAACAATTTAATCAATATTTTAGTAATTTTTTTATTTAAACTAAATTCATATAGACATACAATATAAAATAAAAATAAAATTTATACATTTATTTATAAATTCATATAAATTCCACGTTAATAAATTTTTTATTTTTTTAATAAATAAATAAAATTAATTTGAACTTTCTACATGAACCATATGATACTAATACTATGTGATGTATGAAAAATTTAAGTTTTTATGAAAATATTGATCATGTATGAAATTTTAACAGATAACAGAATGTATATTAGACTTGTTATAGGTTCCAATGACCTTAAATCGATCTGAATTCTAGTGTCGGTAGCGATCCGATTTCTGAGTCGTTATATAATTTTAAATTCATAGTGATTCGTAGTAAGTATATTTAAATAAATTTGAAAGATCTCATATTTTAATTCCTTCATTCTCAATTTTTATTTAAAAAAAATAATTTACGATATTAATATAGTCTGGCTCGAAATTTAAATCATGAGTTCTAAATTTATACTTCTAATTATAGACTTTATATTTTGAATTTTATTTTATTTTGTTGAACTAAATTTAGTTTGTTCTCCTAAAATTTTTGGTTGGATTCCATTGATAAATGTAAGGGTGACGTAATATTTCTTTAAAAAAACTTGAAATAAAAAATTATTAGGTAAAAGAAATAATAATATAATGATTTTTGTGGCTACAATTTCAATATTCATTCAGATTTGCTCTCTCCTTGCTCATCAAGAAATGCTTATTCCTCCAACTGCTTAAGCCTATATATAGCCATTTGAATTCTGAATCACCATCAAAGTGACTTCTTCTTCTTCTTCTTCTTCTTTAGGAAAATGGAGAAATCACAGCTGGTGTTAGTCCCCTGGGCTGGCATGGGCCATATTGTACCCGCAGTAGAGCTATCAAAGATTCTTCTTACTCGCGATCACCGACTCTCCATCACCGTCTTTATCCTCAATCCCTCTTTCATCAACTCAAAGCCGATCGATAACTACATTGAATCGCTTCAATCTTCTTCTAATCGTGTCCGATTTATTGTTCTCCCCAGATATGAGACCGAATCGTTTAATTTCACTTCTTTCTTTGAGATACAGAAATCCCATGTTAAAGAAGCTGTGTTGAAGATCACTCACTCCGAATCGGCCGCCGACTCACCTCCACCTCGACTAGCAGGTTTTATTATAGATATGTTTTGCTCGCCGATGATGGATGTGGCCAATGATTTTAACGTTCCGTCTTACAGTTTCTATACTACAAGTGCAGCTTTCATCGGTTTAATGCTTTATGTCCAGAAGATTCATGATCAAGATGAAGAGAAATTTGACCCCACTGAGTTAATTAACTCGAATACTGAGTTGCCGATATCGAGTTTTAAAAACTCATTTCCTGCTAAGCTTATGCCTTCATTGATTTTAAGCAAAGAGTGGCTTCCGCCTTTCATTGAGAACGCAAGAAGGTACGGGGAAGCCAAGGGTATTTTGGTAAATACATTTTCGGAACTCGAATCCTATGCGATTGAGTCTTTGAAAACCCCTCCCGTATATCCTGTAGGACCCATTTTGGATGTGGAGTCAGCCGGAAGCAAAGGGGATGATGAAATCCTGAAATGGCTTGATGATCAGCACCCATCATCGGTAGTGTTCTTGTGTTTTGGGAGCATGGGAAGTTTCAGTGAGGATCAAGTGAAAGAAATTGCATATGCACTAGAGCACAGTGGACATCGATTCCTGTGGGTCCTGCGACGGCCACCACCTCCGGGTCAACTAGCATCTCCAACCGATTATGAGGATCCACGAGATATTTTACCTGAAGGATTCTTAGATCGAACGGCTGGGATTGGAAAGGTGACAGGATGGGCTCCACAAATGGCTGTCCTGGCCCACCGAGCCGTAGGAGGTTTCGTGTCGCACTGTGGGTGGAACTCCATACTTGAGAGCATATGGTTTGGTGTTCCGATTGCCACGTGGCCAATTTATTCAGAGCAACATCTTAATGCTTTTGAAATGGTAATAGAGTTGGGATTAGCCGTGGATATTAAAATGGATTATAATACACAGAATGGCATAATAGTAAATTCGAATGAGATAGAGAGGGGGATTAGGTGTTTGATGGAGCATGATAGTGATAAAAGGAAGAAGGTTAAGGAGATGAGCGAGAAAAGCAGAAAGGCCTTAATGGACGGTGGATCTTCGTACTTATGGTTAGATCGTTTCATAAAAGATATTGGACAATTTTAAATCTTCCTTTAATTTCTAGGCTAGATATTTAGACATTTGAATTTCTTTACTGATTATGTAATCTACTCATTTGGGACAATGTAATGACTTGTATTATTGGAATTAAATAATTTTAATATTTTTTTTTTCAAATTATTTTTGGAAAATAGCCTTCGAAAAGCTGTACCGACCTCATTATATAGTTGACCTTATCTTCTATATACTTCGCCGGAAAATTAAAAACACTGTGTCTATGCTAAAATGGAGAAAGCAATGCTCGTGTTCGTCCCAGCCCCTGGCATGGGCCACCTTGTGTCGGCGGTGGAAGTAGCAAAGCTTCTTCTTACTCGTCATCACGGGCTCTCCATCACTGTCCTCATCCTCAATCATTCTTCTGTCGACTCCAAAGTTTACGACTGCGTTGAATCTCAGAGAGCTTCCTCCTCCGCTATATCCCATCGTCTCCAATTCGTTGATCTGCCTAGAGATGAGACTGAATTAGTTGATTTCTCTTCTTTCGTTGAGAGACAAAAACCCCATGCCAAAAAGGCTGTGTTGAAGATGATTCAATCCGAGTCAAGTGTTAACTCGAATCAGCTGGTGGGGTTTATTGTTGATATCTTCTGCACGTCGATGATAGATGTAGCCAATGAATTTGGTGTTTCGGCTTACGTTTTCTTTCCATCAGGTGCGGCTTCTCTTGGTTTCACGCTTTATGTGCAGAAGCTTCATGATGAAGAAAATTTTGACCCGGCCGAGTTCAAAGACTCAGATGCTGATTTACAAGTACCAAGTTTAGTAAATCCATTTCCTTCTAGGGTTACGCCAACTTCGGTGTTGAGCAGAGAGTGGTTTCCTCCTTTACTGGACAACATAAGAAGGTTTGGAGAAGCAAAGGGTATTGTAGTAAATACGTTCCTAGAGCTGGAATCCTATGCAATTGAGTCAATAAAAATGCCTCCTGTTTACCCTGTGGGACCCATTCTGGATGTGGTGTCAGTTGGAATAAACACAAACAAGGAAGAAATCATGCAATGGCTTGATGATCAGCCTCCATCATCAGTAGTATTCCTATGCTTTGGAAGCCAAGGAAGTTTTGGTGAAGATCAAGTGAAAGAGATTGCCCATGCACTAGAACAGAGTGGTCATCGGTTTTTGTGGTCACTACGGCGACCACGATCTCCAGGTCTCTTATCATGTCCTAGTGATTATGAGAATCCACAAGAAGTCTTGCCTGAAGGATTCTTGAATCGAACGGCTGAGAATGGAAAGGTAATAGGGTGGGCTCCACAAGTGGCCGTGTTAGCCCATCCAGCCATTGGAGGATTTGTTTCTCATTGTGGATGGAATTCTATATTAGAGAGCATATGGTTTGGTGTCCCAGTTGCCACATGGCCAATGTATGCAGAACAACACTTCAATGCCTTTCAAATGGTGATTGAGTTGGGATTAGCAGTTGAAATTAAAATGGATTATAGAAATGACAGTGAAGAAATTGTGAAATGTGATGAAATAGAGAGAGGAATCAGGTGTTTGATGAAGCATGATAGCGATAGAAGGAAGAAAGTGAAGGTGATGAGTGAGAAGAGCAGAAAGGCTTTGATGGATGGTGGTTCTTCGTACTATTGGTTAGATCGTTTTATAAATGATGTGATGAAATTGTAATAAAATTTCTATTTTGATTGTGCTGTTAAGCAGAATAGAAAGAGTAGCATTTGTAAGAGACATGGATGGTAGAATTTGTAGTGTTAGTTGGTATGGTGATGATTCTCGGATTTTTTATATTTTGGGTAAAGCTAGACTCTAAAAAAAATTATAAATCTAAAAATTCATCGTAACTCTTACAGCAGATCGATTCAATATTACACATTTCAGCCCGCAATTAAAGTAGGCCGGATTGATTTTATGTGCGGATCCATCAGATGATAGTCTAGCACGATGATATAATGGAAAATAGGAGAGTAGACTCAATAATCTCACAGAAAATTAAATAGCTGTCTGATAGGGGTATGCTGATACATCTATATGTACAGATTTGAATGATAAAAATAAGTGACACGATAGTAGGATGACAATTATACGTTTTTGAAAAATAAAAAATAAATAAATAAATAAAAATATATAATTTTTTAAAGTTAAGTTTATTTTCGTACCGTAAAATTTTATTTTTTTGATTTTTGGATAATTAACAAAGTATTATTTTTTGAGAATATTTAATTTATATTTTCAAGTTAAGTTTTGAATAAATAAAATATTTTACTTCTCTCATTCAAAGGAAATAATTTATTTAACTGGAATTTAAATTGCTTTAAAAAAAACTAGAATTTAAATTATATTCTTCTTTTAATAAATAAATTTCTAAAAACTATATTTTTTAAAAAGTAAATTATTTCAAACCAAACTACAATTTTAATAAACAAAATTCTAAAAACTATATTTTTCAAAAAGTAAATTATTTCAAACAAGAATTTAATTGGTCATGCAAGCGTTTACAAAACCAGTCGTCCATCTGTCTCACGTCTATTGGAAAGGAATCATTAACTTATTGTCTTACTAAGAATAGTTTATTTGATAATTTATTGGAGATTTAACAAAAAAAACATACAAGCAACAAACAGCCAACAAAGACAAATTAAAGTCGCTGAACAGTTAATGGAATGTCACATCAAAAAAAGAAAAAACTTCTTTTAATTATTTGCCTCCACCCAGTGATCCAACTTTCCTTCCTGCTTTTAAAATTAAAATATCTTTATTTTTAATTAAAATATATTAAATAAAGACTTACCAATAAATATATATATATATATATATTAAAAACCTATAAAATAAATTGAGATAAATAAAAAAATATATTTCAAGATGGAGAGTGCTTGAAAGAATTAGGAGGATAATTTTTTTTATTGAATTTTAAATGAAAGTCTATAATTTCAAACATAATTTTAGTAATATCAAATTAAACTTCATCCGGAAAATAAAATGATGGGTAAAATTATTTTTTAGTTTTTAATTTATATGATATAATTAATAAGTTTATTTTTTTATTTTTAAAATTTAACACTTTCAATTTTAAAATTTAATTTTATTAAAATTCAAAATTTTTCTACTAAAAATTTCTATTAAATTAATAATTTTTATTTAATAAAAGAAAGAGAATAAACATAATTTAAAAAATGTACATATTAATAATAAAATAAAAAAATTACTATTTAATTTTTATAATATGAAAAAATTCACTATTTAATCTTTTAATTTTAAAAAATATATTAAAATATATCTGAAATTTTAAAAATACTATTAGTTAATTTTTCTATTAATTTTATAATATTTTAAAAAGTCTACCGGTTATTTTCTCTATTAATTTTATCACTAAAAATTTTATTATTTAGTTCTTATAGTTTAAAAAAAATTATTAGTTAGTTTTTTAAATTATTAAAAAATTTATTAATTAGTCTCTTTATACTAGGGATATTTTAGATTTTTTTAAGGATAAATATATTAATTATATAATATTTTAGGAATAAAAAGGTATTTTTCCTTTAATTTTTTGAGAGAGGCATTTTTAAATTTATAAGAATTAAATTAAAAAGACTAAATGTTGAGTTATAGATAGAGTAGTTCGGTTATTTTTTCTGTCACTAACTATATTTTTTACAGAAATACTTTTAATTTCAATTAAATTAAATTTTAAAGATGAAAGTGTTAGATTTTAAAATTAAATGAATAAATTTATTAATTAGGCTATAGTGTAAGGATTAAAAGTAATTTTTCCAAAACGATATAATATTTTACTAAATAAATATTTGCCGATAGTGATCAGACCACTCAGCAAAGCCCTGACGTCAGTTTTCATTCATGGCTCTTTACTTAAAGGGACGTTCAAGTCCAACACTAAGCACAAGTAGCTAGTGCAGCAAACAAATTCTTTATCTTCTATACTTTGCTGCAAACGGTGTAGTATCTTGAGTAAAATGGAGAAAGCGCAGCTCGTCTTCATACCCTGGCCTCGCATGGGCCATCTAGTATCTGCAGTAGAGTTTGCGAAGCTTCTTCTTACCCACGATCACCGATTATCGATCACTGTCCTTGTCCTCAACCTCTCTTCCGGCAACCCCAGTCAGTTTCATAGCTACATTGAATCGCTTCAAGCTTCCTCCTCCACCATACCCAATCGTCTCCAATTTATTGTTCTGCCCAAAGACGAGCTTGAATTATTAGACTTTGTTTCTTTTTTTGAGAGACAGAAACCCCATGTTAAAGAAGCTGTGTTGAAGATCACTCAATCTGAGTTGGCCGCCGACTCACCTGCACCTCGACTTGCAGGTTTTATCATAGATATGTTCTGCACGCCGATGATTGATGTGGCTAATGACTTGGGTTTTCCGTCTTATATTTTTGTCACTTCAGGTGCAGCATTTCTTGGTTTCATGCTCTACGTGCAGAAGATTCACGATGAAGAGAAATTTGACCCGGTTGAGTTTAAGAACTCGGATGCTGAGTTACGAGTTCCAAGTTTGGTAAACTCGTTTACTGGTAGGGTTATGCCTTCTGCAATGTTGATCAGAGAGTTGCTTCCTACTTTATTCGACAGCATAAGAAGGTTTCAAGAAGCTAAGGGTATTGTAGTAAATACATTTTTGGAGCTAGAATCATATGCAATCGAGTCTTTGATAATGCCTCCCATTTACCCTGTGGGACCGATTCTAGATGTGAGTTCAGATGGAAGAAATACGCACCCAGAAATCATGAAATGGCTTGATGAACAGCCTCCTTCATCAGTAGTGTTCATATGTTTCGGAAGCAATGGAAGTCTTGAAAAAGATCAAGTAAAAGAACTTGCCTATGCTCTAGAACACAGTGGGTATCGTTTCTTGTGGTCTTTACGCCACCCGCCACCATCGGCCGCCGAAGCATCGTTAAGCGACTACGAGAATCCACAAGAAGTCTTGCCCGAAGGCTTCTTGGATCGAACGGCTAGGATTGGAAAGGTGATAGGATGGGCTCCACAAGTGGCTGTCTTGGCTCATCCAGCGGTGGGAGGCTTTGTGTCACACTGTGGGTGGAATTCTCTGCTGGAGAGCATATGGTTTGGTGTTGCAGTAGCCGCATGGCCAATATATGCAGAGCAACAGTTCAATGCCTTTGAAATGGTGATTGAGTTGGGATTATCAGTAGAAATTAAAATGGATTATAGAAATGACAGTGGAGAAATTGTGAAATGTGATGAAATTGAGAGAGGAATCAAGTGTTTAATGGAGGATGATAGTGAGAAAAAGAAGAAGGTAAAGGAGATGAGTGAGAAGAGCAGAATGGCTTTAAGGAATGGTGGGTCTTCATACTTATCATTAGGAAAATTTCTGAAAGATGTGGTGGATAATTTAAATAAAATGTAACATAGTATTGATTTTTTTTTCCCCTTTTACAAGCAAATTTTTTAACCTTTTTTATTTGTGTTTGAATTTTTTCTTCGTAATTTCTTTTATAAAATCGAATTCGAGAATTCGATACTTAAATCGCGATCCCATATAAATAAAATTTAATTTTAGTCTAATAAAATATTATGGCTATACTAAAAAAAATTATATTATAATAACTCATTTAAAAAATTTATACTCTTATTGACCTATTAAAATCTCTCGATTATCATACCAAAGTACAAAAAATTCTATTGATTAAGGAGACTCAAAAAAGGATGTTTATCAAATCAAATAATATGTAAATTCTAAATAATAAATTGAATTGTCTTAATTAAATTTATATAAAAAGATCTAATCAATTTCCAACTTTTAATAATAAGGATTAATGATGAATAAGCCTAACTTATTAAAACATATATATAATCTACTAGATATTTATATAAAACAGACAATATTATAGTAGGCGGGAATTTGTGGGTGAAAGTCTAATTTATATTATTAATGGCTAAAATTTATTATTCACTATATTATTTAGAAATGAAATTAATTTATTGACATCTTTCAATTATTGTTATTTCTTTTAAAGTTTTAAAATAATTTATTTTATTTGGAACTAAAAAATGTTAGTCATATATGTCTATTTGGTTAGATCCATGGATATTCGGATTAGATAGCTTCAAATTACCCTAATCCTGTAATTTAGCTGGTGGACATTGACAGGATGGCAGATTTAATTGATCCAAGGGTGTTAATCTGGAATTATCAAGTAGTGAAGCGAGTATCCACTCATCATTTGGCTATAGCTATTCTCTCTATTTCAATAGCACCGATTGATGATACGCCAAATTCTCTTATTTGACATTGTGCATGTAATGGGTAATATAGTACAAGATTTTGTAAGTAACTCATGTATAGCTCATCTGTTCAGTAGATAATATCTATGCCTTATTCTTCATTTGGTATACACCAAACTACGTAGCACATATGATTTTTTTAGGTTCCTCCAAAATTATAAATTTTTCTTTGGCGTCCTTTTACAATGCATTATCAGAGTCTCTGTTACTTTGATTTGATGAAGTATTTTGCAAGACCATAGGTGCTCCATTTGTCGGTCTTCATCTGAAATTTTAGAACATGTTTTTTTTTTGGCATCCATATGCTCGTACATTTTAACTCATTAGTTTTTGTGGTTATAAACCTGATTTGTTGACTTTCCTAATTTTGCAATATGGTGGGAAACCTTACTTGAAAGGTTTCAAATGGACATAGAGGGCTTCTGTTCCTGATCTTGACTACACTTACTCTATGACATATTTGGAATGAAAGAAATAAAAGTGTTTTTGAATTTGTGCAGCCTGATTCTATCGCTACATCATATTATATCTCTATTGATTTCAGCCTATTTCAATATACTGTTGTTTTTGTTAATTCTTCCTCTCAGCCATGTAGATTTTTTTTAGTTGCTGTTTCGTGTCATCCTTTGAGATGTATCAAGCTTAATAGTGATGTGGCATGGTTGGATCAGTTTTCTTCTGCTTTTATTATTGTGGTAGCTAGAAATAGTACAAGTATGATTATGCATGGTATTGCTATGAGAATATGATGTTATTCTGTTGTAGCAAGGGAGGCTTTTGTTGTGCTGGCGGTAGTAAAAAAAACATATGATATGGTCTTTCAATCTATTGTATGTGAAATTGATTCTGCTAATGGTTGTAATGCTATTTATAGTTTGTCGTCTGCTATACTGTGGGAAATTATGATTTCAATTATATGGGTACTCTTTATATTTGCTCTCACATTTCAGATGTTTCCTTCCAATAAATTTTTTATCAAATAAATACCGTTACAGATATGATAGCTAAATTTTACATGTGAAATTTATTAATATTGAATTGATAATAATATTAATTGATAAATTATGGTTCTTATTATAATGAAACTTTGTTGCAAGTTGCAGCGGTGTTATGCAAATGTTGATTTGTAGGATAAAAAAATCACTTTTATTTGACTTATCTTTTTGTTTTTGTTGCCAAGGCCGTCCAATATTATTGCCTATGGCATACCTCTTAATTTTGGAATTCTGGATCAGAATTTTAACTCAACTTATAAAACTCAGGATTCAGTATCATTTCAACCGGTAAAATACCCTCTTAACAGTTTTAAATATCTAGAAAAATTATGGTAAAAAAAGTTATTTTTTGTTACGCAAATGCAAAGAAAAAAACAAGACAAAATTACATTAAGTAAAAAATAAAGGTTAGGCAACTGGAATTTCCGCATGAGTGATTAGGGTGAGCAGTATTTAGTTCAAATAAAAAAAATTGACCGAATCGAATTAATTTAAAAATTCAGTTCGGTTTTTTATTCATTTCGATTCGGTTCGATTTTTAATTTTAGAAATTTCAGTTATTTTAGTTTGATTTGATTTTGATCAGAAAAAAACTAAAAAAATCGAACCGAATCGATTAGTGATAATAATATATTTTTTCAATAATATAGAGAAATTAAATCATATTAAAATTAAAATATTTTAATTAAATTTTAAAATACTAAAAATAAATTGTAAAAAATAAAAAAAATATTAAAAATCGAAACTGATCAAACCAAACCGAATCGAACCGAATCAGACCGGTTCGGTTCGAATCGATTTCTGATCAAAATCAGTTCGATTCGATTTTCATAAACACTAAAATTTCGATTTTCCGTTTATTCGGTTCGGTTCGGTTTTGAACCGAACCGACCGAATGCGATTCGTTCTAGCCGAACGATGCAGACGCAATTCTTTTCTTTATTAAGAAAAGAACAAAAAATCAAACAGACTCGGTCAGCAGTCGTGTACTTTATAATTTGTAATAAGAATCCTTGTCTATAAGATCGACCAAACCAGCAAAGCCATGATGTCAATTGAATTCTTGGCCGCCAAGGTTAACCCGTCTGGTTAGAATACTTAGAGAAAGAACAAAACAGTTCTTGTCTTATTGCAACACCCACAAGTAGCACTATGGCTACAAATACTTCAAGCTTATCATCATCGTCCTCATCCCATCTTCGATACTTGGCAGCAAAAATAAGAATATTGTATCATTTCCAAAAATGGAAAAAGCACAGCTTGTGTTCGTCCCCGCCCCTGCTATGGGCCACCTTGTATCGGCTGTGGAAACAGCGAAGCTTCTTCTTAGCCGCTGTCACAGTCTCTCCATCACTGTACTTATCTTCAATAATTCTGTAGTTACCTCCAAAGTTCATAACTATGTTGATTCTCAGATTGCTTCCTCCTCCAATCGTCTCCGATTCATTTATCTGCCCAGAGATGAGACTGGAATTTCTAGTTTCTCTTCTTTGATTGAGAAACAGAAACCCCATGTTAAAGAATCTGTGATGAAGATCACTGAGTCTGGTTCAAGTGTTGAGTCGCCTCGGTTGGTGGGTTTCATTGTTGATATGTTCTGCACAGCGATGATAGATGTGGCGAATGAATTTGGTGTTCCATCTTACATTTTCTACACGTCGGGTGCAGCTTTTCTCAATTTCATGCTTCATGTGCAAAAGATTCATGACGAAGAAAATTTTAACCCCACTGAGTTCAACGCGTCAGATGGTGAGTTACAAGTTCCGGGTTTAGTAAACTCATTTCCTTCTAAGGCTATGCCTACTGCAATTTTGAGCAAACAATGGTTTCCCCCTCTACTTGAAAATACAAGAAGATACGGAGAAGCTAAGGGTGTTATAATAAATACGTTCTTCGAGCTGGAATCCCATGCGATTGAGTCTTTCAAAGACCCTCCAATCTACCCCGTAGGACCCATCTTAGACGTGAGGTCAAATGGAAGAAACACTAATCAAGAAATCATGCAATGGCTTGATGATCAACCTCCATCATCCGTAGTGTTCTTATGCTTTGGAAGCAATGGAAGTTTCAGTAAAGATCAAGTGAAAGAGATTGCTTGTGCTCTAGAGAATAGTGGGCATCGATTCTTATGGTCTCTACGCCGACCACCGGCGCCGGGTTTTCTAGAATCTCCGAGTGACTATGAGGATCTACAAGAAGTCTTACCTGAAGGATTCTTGGAAAGAACATCTGGGATTGGAAAGGTGATAGGTTGGGCTCCTCAAGTGGCTGTCTTGGCTCATCCGGCCACCGGAGGATTTGTTTCTCACAGTGGATGGAATTCTATATTAGAGAGCATATGGTTTGGAGTCCCAGTTGCCACATGGCCAATGTATGCAGAACAGCAATTCAATGCCTTTCAAATGGTGATTGAGTTGGGATTAGCAGTTGAAATTAAAATGGATTATAGAAATGACAGTGGAGAAATTGTGAAATGTGATCAAATAGAGAGAGGAATAAGGTGTTTGATGAAGCATGATAGTGATAGAAGGAAGAAGGTGAAGGAGATGAGTGAAAAAAGCAGAGGAGCTTTAATGGAGGGTGGATCTTCATACTGTTGGTTAGATAATCTAATCAAAGATATGATTAAATAGACAGAAAATAATCATAGTTTACATTTGATGAATGAATAAAATAAATTCTGAAAAACTGTTTTTTTTTATATATATATATATATAAAGATAATTAATATTTATTTTGATATGCGACAGACAGAGAGAACTTGACAAGATGTCTCCCAATTTTGTATGACTCACTAATCTACTATTTTATTTTTAGAAATAAAATAATAGTTCTCCAAAATAATGGTTATTACTTTACAATTAAATAATTTGTTTTATTGATATCTATCTGTGGCAGTAGTCCCACATCGTTAAAAAACAGGGATATAATGAGATTAATATATAATTATCTAAAATTTAACAATACAGATTAATTATTTAAATTAAATGAAAAATATTGAGAAATATTATTTAGATCGAATTGGGATTTGGCTATCCGTCAAACGAAATGAAAGAAGCACTAGAAATTACAAGTCCAAATGGACTCTTCTCGATATTTAAAGCTCTTCCTTATGTTATTTTAATTTTTAATTTATTTTTTTCTTTTTTTTTCAGCATGATAGAATTTAATAATGGGAGATTTATAATTTAGTTCATGGATATTGCCATTATTAACAAGTCAGTCCCTATACTTTTAGAAATCTATTAAAACGTTCTTATCTTTCCTTTCTGTCAACGAAATAGTTCTTCCGTCCTCTTTTCCGTTAAAATTAGATAAAAGAGGAGAGAGAAAATTTTTAAAATCCAATTTTACCCTCAAATAATATTGCCATTATTAACAAGTCAGTCCCTATATTTTTAGAAATCTATTAAAACGTTCTTATCTTTCCTTTCTGTCAACGAAATAGTTCTTCCGTCCTCTTTTCCGTTAAAATTAGATAAAAGAGGAGAGAGAAAATTTTTAAAATCCAATTTTACCCTCAAATAAAACCCCTTATTTAGTCCTTGGATATTGCTATTATTAACAAGTTAGTCTCTACATTTTTAACAATCTATTAAAACGTTTTTATTTTTTTTCATATCTATTAAAATATTCTTATCATTTCTTTCCGTCAATGAAATAGTCCATATCTTTTATTATATCTATTAAAATGTTCTTATCGTTTCTTTCCGTCAACGAAATAGTCCCTCCTTATCTTTTCTTTCCGTCAACGAAATCGTCCCTCCCTATATTTTCAGAAATCTATTAAAGCGTCTTTATCTTTTCTCATATCTATTAAAACGTCCTTATTGTTTCTTTTTGTCAACGAAATAGTCCCTATCTTTTCTCACATCTATTAAAATGTCCTTATCGTTTCTTTCCGTCAACGAAATAGTCTCTCCTCCTCCTCCTCCTCCTCCTCCTCCTCAAAAAAGAAGAAGATGATGATGATGATGAAGGAGAAGAAGAAGAAGAAGGAGAAGAAGAAGAAGGAGAAGAAGCAGAAGCAAAAGAAGAAAAAGAAGAAGAAGAAGAAGAAGAAGAAGAAGAAGAAGAAGAAGAAGAAGAAGGAGAAGAAGAAGAAGGAGAAGAAGAAGAAGGAGAAGAAGAAAAAGAAGAAGAAGAAGAAGAAGAAGGAGAAGAAGCAGAAGAAGAAGAAGAAGAAGAAGAAGAAGAAGAAAAAGAAGAAAAAGAAGAAGAAGAAGAAGAAGAAGAAGAAGAAGCAGGAGAAGAAGTAGAAGAAGCAAAAGAAGAAGAAGAAGCGGAAGCAAAAGCAGAAGCAGAAGCAGAAGAAGCAGAAGAAGGAGGAAGATTTGATGAAGAAGAAAAATGAGGAGGAGAAAAAGGAAAAGAAGAGGGGTAATTTGGTCTTTTACTATATTTTTAACAGTAAAAATAGACGGAAGGACTATTTCGTTGACGGAGAGAAAAGATAAGGATGTTTTAATAGGTTTCTAAAAATACAGGGACTGACTTATTAATAATGGCAATATTCAGGGACTAAATTGTAAATCTCCCATTTTAAAATTCTAACCCTTGCTATGTTAGTTTATGCTGCCTCGTATTTCATAGGGTCTTCCCATGGTTGCAAAGTTTTCATTGCAGTTTTTGTTACATCGAGTCTCAAATATTACAAGAGGTAGATTCTATTAAATAATGGGTGAATAAATCAAAAAAAATTTAGGGAATTTTTTTTTCATTTTTAGCTATTTAAAACACGTAGAAAAATTAATCAATGAAAAAAAATTTCTTTTTAGTTAAAAAGGTAAGAGCTCCAGGGTTTTAAGTACTATTGTAAAAACTAACTAGGCCAATTGCTTCATATAAGAGTTCAAAGGTGGATCTTTTAGAATATGGTGTCTTCTTGGTAACTTTAAGGAAAATGATTTTTTTTTTTAAATATATCATTTCTATATTTTGATAATTTTATAAATAATATTTCATAACATCCGCTCAAAATAAATTATAAGATATCACCATAAAACAAAATTACGTGACAAAAATTTGATAAGTGAAAAAACCGTCTCATCCAAAGAAAGGGAGCTCCGGATACTGTAACCCCAATTTATCAACAAGAATTGCCCTCCCCAATAGGTCGAGTCTTGGCATAGAATCACCGTTATCAGGCATAATCCAACATACTCCCATTTCGTCTATGATCGCGAAATCATCGACTTATTAGTTGGCAATGTCCCTTATCGAGCAGCAGGCCACATAATTGTCGGATTTTCAAAAAATACTATATTTATCTTCATTTTCTTATAGTATAAAAGGGGAACGACCACAGAGGTAAATATGCTATCTCTAATACTATAAATACTCTGAGTCATCTATTGTATTCTCTCTGTTATCTTCATGTCAAAGTGATTGCCATGAACACCTACCACCGCCTCATGTCTCCTTTCTTGTAGGTTTCTACCAACCATATCATAGTACCATTGTAGCCACGTTATCAGCTTAATCTCATAAACATCATTTAGTTCCGTTGTCAGGAAATCTATTAAACCCTCTTTTGGATCACGACCGATTTTCTATCATCTTTCCTCACTCAAAATGGCCGAAATTCCTACAACTGCTGTCAACATTGCTACCAATGAGGGAGACATCGTTTCCTTTACCCTAGATAATTGAGAAAACATGTTGCCTAGTGATCAACAAAGCAGATCTTAATAATTTAAATAACGAACAGATACTCCAGTATATCTAAAGGTTGTATGCTACTCTCGGACAGTATAAGACTCGAGAAGAGGCATCTAAAATGGATCCTAAAAGAAGGGATGAAGCCTCCGTAGATACCCCTAAGGGCTCAGACGAAAGCGACCAAATTGCGGCATAAATGAAAGTCTAAATCTGAAGATGAATTGAATGAAACTCCAAAAGGAGTGGATTGAAAGTTAGTACGGGCCGTATGAAGATACCAAAAGGAACATAAAGAGGATTTCAATTTAGATGGTGTCTCACCTCATTCGAAAGAATTACTAGCGGAAACCTTTCTCGCCAAGTTCAAGTTGTCCAATTTAGACAAATACGATGAAACGACAGACCCCAGAAGTCATCTGGCCATTTTTAGGATGACCATGCAGCTTCAAGATACAAATGATATTATGTTATGTCGAGTATTTCCATCAACACTTACAGGTTTGGCTAAAAAATGGCATAAACACTTAAGCCCATGTTTGATTTAAAACTTTACACAGTTTGCTACGATATTCAAATCTAGATTTATCACTTGTATACCTTCCAAAAATTTTCCTGTGACTTGTGGAAGATTCGCTAGAGAGAAGGTGAGTCTTTAAGGAGTTTTATTTCTCATTTCAATGCTGAAACCATACAGGTGGAAGAGTTGAATCATGAGATAGCATGTGAGGCGTTAAAGAAAGTAACTTGCAATGTCAAGTTCATGGATTTCTTAATTAAAAATCCAGTCGCGGCATACCAACAGTTGATAGACAACGCCCAAAAGTATATTAGGTTGGATGATGAGGTTTAGGCATTAAAAGAAGACAAGAGGCCAAATCAAAAGCAAATTCAAAAGCCCAAGAGACGAGCCCATGAAGGAGATCAAAGGAGCTACTCCATCTCACAGAAAGAAGGACGAACAAAGTAAGTGTAAGAATTACACTCCGCTAAGTGATGCGAAACCCAGGATCAACTCGTGATAAAAAAACTCTATCACACAACTTGACAACGAGCGAGGTAAAAATATCTTCTAGAGGTTGCTCTACCACACCCCTAACCAACTAATATGATTAGAAATGAAGATTATGGTCAAAGGTTACTCTACTATACCCCTAACCAACCAATGTGATTAGAAATATAGATAATCAAAAGACTCCACCTTGTGAACGCCACAAGAAATTCTTGATAAGTTAACTAAGTATAGAGTCTATATTAGAATGTCACAAGGTTGAACCTTATAAATTATTAAAAAATGGAGAAGAATTAAAATATTATTCATAATATTATTTTTTTGAACCAAAATATTATTTATAACATCATCTTTTTTTCATTGTCCAATTGTGGCTACCACCTTAAAGGTGTTTTTATAGCCTCTAAACCCTAATTCTAGTGTGGGAAGGTGTAATTACAATATAGGAAGTGTATCTAGTCAAATAGTCAAACCTAAATTACATTAAAGATCATTTTTCCAATTTGTCTTGGAGAAATCTCCTCTCTAAATGGGTTGTATAAATTTGACTTCTAATTTAGCTCAAATTAATTTAAAATAAATTCCACAAAATACTAAAATACCAAAATAACAAAATTGCCTTAAGTGTAATTCAGCCATACATACATTACGCGATCTAAAATTGTGTTACGCGTCTATATGTGCTAAAGAGTGTGTTGCTTATTTTCTTATTCTCCCATGTGTCCCAAATATAGTTCTCATCTCGTAAGTTTTGAATTAAGCGATGTAATTTGACTTGTCATAATTTAGAACTTCTCATATTAATTTTTTGAAGAGTTTAAATACTTCAATTTACAACTTGCTGTTAAAGAATCATGCCATTCCCGTGCCCATATCAATCTCTCCCTCCTTGAAAAGATTTTTCTTCAAATCTTCAATCATAATGACAAGAAAATGATTAACACACTTGTGATCCTCTTTAAATTCAGTATGAAATTTTGTAAATGAAACATTATTGATAAGCGGTTGTCGAAGCCGTCAAAAATAAACCTATTATCAATCAACAAATAAATTTATAGATAGTGGCAATAGGGTCGAACCACAGGGATTTGATACCAAATATCTTCCTAATAATGACTAAGGCAAATAAATAACAAATAAATAAAAAGAGGGGGGTTTTGTTTTGATGAATTAAATCTAGAAAGCAAGAGAAAGCAATAGTTTAAATAAATGAGAATATCAATGGGAGAAAAGCTTCTAGTTGAAGTATGGATCTATTTCAGTTTGTTCAGAATTGATCATTGATTATTTTGATACTCCTATTTATTTCAATAAATTAGTTTAGGATGTGGAAGACGCTTCTCACAATCCAAATTCCTCCTTAGTTCTAGTTTGATTAGGAAACGTTCGCTAATCAAACACTAGTTAACAAGTTGCCAAGGAACGTCCTTGGGGCTTTTAGCATCGAACAACTGTTAACTGCATTAATACTTAGAGAAACCTAATTATAACCTTGCCAACCGCGTGGTCAAGTTTAGATTATGCAACTTGATTAAATGTGTGTTTAAATAATCTAAGCAATTACGGACCTAAATTATTCAAACAATTGTTACTCAAGCAATTAAAAGCAATAGGCCTAAATTGATTCTAAAAGCAAAGCAACAATTATAGAAAGATCAAATTGCATAAATATTGAAAATAAATAGAAGTTTAACAATGGAGATTTAAATCTCCCAATTCATCACAAATCTGAATTTTTCCACTTCAACTAGAAAAGAAAAGTGTTTAGCCACTCATGGTGGACAAAATCACAAAAGAAAAGAAGAAGAAAAGAAGGAGACAAGCTGCTGCATTTTTCTGCAGAATTGCTGAAGATGAGATGAAGAAGAGATGCCTCTTGCTGGTTTGGAGGCTGCCCTTTTATAGCTGAAGAATTCCATCATTCTAGGGTTTTGAAATCCCTTTTTAATTTGGCTTGTGATTCCTCTTTTGATGTTGAATTTAATTGCAACTGGAATTCCTTAGGTGAGAAACTCTTTCGTGGCTCTTGGAATTGTGTTGGTAGTGATTGAGTTGGATTTGGACTTCTGAAAATTCGAAATTCGGTTTCCTGCTGTTTTCCCGCCTCTGTTGTCAATTTTGCTGTCAATGTGATTGGGGCAGTGATTTGGGCAGATCGCTTGGTCTATCTGCCCCGATCGTTTTTTGCAAGTCTGTCCAGTTTCAGTTTTCTGTCTCTGCGAGTGATTTGGGCAGTTTCTGCGAGTGATTTGAGCAGATCACTTGCCCATATCACTTCTGCCTGTTGCCTCCAGGTTTCTGCTTCAGCTTGATCTGGGCAGTGATTTGCCCAGATCGTTGCCCCAATCACTGTCTGTGAGTTAATCCCAGTTTTCTGCTCCAGTTTGATTTGGGCAGTGATTTGCCCAGATCGTTGCCCCAATCATTTTCCAGCTTTTTATGCACTTTTTCTCCAATTATCCATTTTCTTCCTTTTCTTCAAAAACGAGATAAAAATCATAAATGAAGCTAGAAAATGTGTAAAAAAGCAATAATAAATATAATAAAAATGTGGCTAAATTATGCTTGATCAATTATACTTTGACATCTCTCCTCTTTTTCTCTTTTTTTTTTTAAATCAAATAATCGAAACGATCTTTTTTTTTCTTCACTCTTTTTTTTTCTCTCATCTTTTTTTAAAATATTACACAATTGAAATAATTTTTTTTCACATAAATATAGCCTTTTTTTTTGTAAGAGAGACTATAAGATAAACTGAAATAATAAAATAATAAAGTAAACTGAAAAAAAATTATGAAACAAATAAAAATAGATAAATAGAAATTTATCTATCACCGTGATTTGACAACTGTTAAATTTGTGGCACATTAACCCTTTCCACAACCGATGTGGGATTCAACACACCCCCTCACGCCCAGAATTTTACTGGTGCATGACATATTTATGGGAGACACAACATTGGATGGGGAGGCTTTGATACCATGTTAAATTTGAGTTAGGCCTAACTCACCCCAAAAGTTAGCTCAAGGAGAAGGATTGTATGTGGCTCATATAAGGGGCACATTATCCCTTTCCACAATCGATGTGGGATTCAACGATAACAACTGATGTGGAACTCAGATCAACTCATGATTAAAAAGATCAAGTAAAAGAACTTGCCTATGCTCTAGAACATAGTGGGTATCGATTCTTGTGGTCTTTACGCCACCCACCACCTTCGGCCGCCGAAGCATCGTTAAGCGACTACGAGAATCCACAACAAGTCTTGCCCGAAGGCTTCTTGGATCGAACGGCTAGGATTGGAAAGGTGATAGGATGGGCTCCACAAGTGGCTGTCTTGGCTCATCCAGCGGTGGGAGGCTTTGTGTCACACTGTGGGTGGAATTCTCTACTGGAGAGCATATGGTTTGGCGTTGCAGTAGCCGCATGGCCAATATATGCAGAGCAACAGTTCAACGCCTTTGAAATGGTGATTGAGTTGGGATTATCAGTAGAAATTAAAATGGATTATAGAAATGACAGTGGAGAAATTGTGAAATGTGATGAAATTGAGAGAGGAATAAAGTGTTTGATGGAGGATGATAGTGAGAAAAAGAAGAAGGTAAAGCAGATGAGTGAGAAGAGCAGAATGGCTTTAAGGAATGGTGGGTCTTCATACTTATCATTAGGAAATTTTCTGAAAGATGTGGTGGATAATTTAAATAAAATGTAACATAGTATTGATTTTTTTTTCCTTCACAAACAAATTTTTTAACTTTCTTATTTGTGTTTGAATTCTTATTCACCTACTAAGATCCCTCAATTATCATACTCGATGACCGTCGGAACTCATCTATCTTGGACGAGATCAAGTCCAAGAGAATAACGTTGACTCAAAACTCATGAAACCTTCCTTTAGTTGACCGGTTCAACGTCTCAAGTCTCGGTCTCGGCCTAAATACGCAGAGTAGGCCGAGTCGGAAGCAAGCCAAAAACTAGTAGAAAATAATCTAGCCTAGTGATGTGACGTGAAAGAGAGCAGGTAGTCCAATCACTTCACAGCCCTGCCCGTATGCGTGCCGAGCGAATTAAATGGCCATTTAGCATGGAGAGGGAGTCTGACATGTTCGTACGTACGGACCTGAATAATAGAGATAAATGGCACTGTAATAGAGAGACCGTTAGACATCACTAGTAGATAAAAGAAAAATGGATAAAAAGACAGAAATATTTTTCTCTCCGTCTAAACTTACACTTATACTGTAAATTCTACTCTTTAGATTTCAGAACATTAATATCAAAGTGCAAACAATTAAGGAGAGTCAAAAAAGGCTACAATGTTTATCAAATCAAATAAGAAAAAAAATTATGAAGAGTAATTAGTAAATAAAAATAAAAGAAAACTCAATCAATGGACAATAGACCAAAGGAAAACAATGAAAAAAGAACATGAAAAAGGCAATAGTAATAACGTTTTATGTTTCAAATTGTTTGCTAGCTTGTATGTTTGTTTTATGTGAAAAAGGCAATAGTATAATATGAAAAAGGCAATAGTACCTTGTTTCAAAGTGCAAACAAAAGGAGGGTTTTGTTGTGCAGACAGTAGTATAGAAAGCATATAATGCGGTTTTTTAATCTATTAGATGTGAAATTGATTATACTAGTGTTTATAATGCTATTTATAGTTTATCATTGTCATAAAGTAAAAAATTATAATTTCGATTATAAATATTCTCAATATTTATCCTCACATTCTAAAATTATTGCCTATGGGATACCTCTTAATTTTGGATTTCTGGATCCGAATTTTACCTCAACTTATAAAACTCAAGATCCAGTATCATTTCAACAGGTAAAATGCCCTCTTAAGGGTTTTAAATATCTAGAAAAATTATAGTAAAAAAAGTGATTTTTTGTTACGCAAAAGCAAAGAAAAAAACAAAACAAAATTATATTAAGGGAAAATTACTTTGTAGTTCCTGAGGTTTAACGTAATTAACACTTCTGTCCCTCTATTTTGGCGACCCAACACTTAAGTCCCTCACTTTCTTTTCTGTCCAACTTCGTAGTCCTTCCGTCCAAAATAGCCGTTTGGGACACGTGAATTGACAAAATTAACCTTCTTCTTCTTCTTCTTCCTCCTTTTTCTGCAACTTCTTCTTCTTCTTCTTCTTCTTTCTTCTTCTTCTTCTTCTTTCTTCTTCCTTCTTCTTCTTCTTCTTTCTTCTTCTTCTTCTTCTTCTTCTTCTTCTTCTTCTTTTTCCTACTCTTTCTACAGCAGCTTCTTCTTCTTCTTCTTCTTCTTCTTCTTCTTCTTCTTCTTCTTTCTTCTTCTTCTTCTTCTTCTTCTTCTTCTTCTTCTTCTTCTTCTTCTTCTTCTTCTTCTTTTGCAACTGGAGAGAGAAAGCATGAAAGAGAAAAAAAAGAAGGAATTTCACATTAAGAGAAGGGTATTTCTGGAAAAAATTATCACCTCTCACTTTTGACTCTTTGACCAAACGGTTTAAATGGACGGAAGGACTACGAATTTGGACGGAAGAGAAAGTGAGGGACTTAAGTGTTGGGTCGCCAAAATAGAGGGACAGAAGTGTTAATTACGTTAAATCTCAGGGACTACAAAGTAAATTTCCCTTATATTAATAAAAAATAAAGGTTAGGCAACTGGAACCTTCGCATGAACGATGCAGACGCCATTCTTTTCTTTATTAAGAAAAGAACGAAAAATCAAACAGACTCGGTCATACGGTCATGTACTTTATAATTTTTAATAAGAATCCTTGTCTATAAGATCGACCAAACCAGCAAAGCCATGACGTCAATTGAATTCATGGCCGCCAAGGTAACATGTCGTGTTAGAATACTTAGAGAAAGAACAATACAGTTCTTGTCTTATTGCAACACCCACAAGTAGTACTATGGCTATAAATACTTCAAGCTTATCATCATCATCCTAACCCCATTTTCGATACTTGGCAGCAAAAATAAGAATATTGTATCATTTCCAAAAATGAAAAAAGCACAGCTTGTGTTCGTCCCCGCCCCTGCTATGGGTCACCTTGTATCGGCTGTGGAAACAGCGAAGCTTCTTCTTAGCCGCTGTCACAGTCTCTCCATCTCTGTACTTATCTTGAATCATTCTATAGTTCCCTCCAAAGTTCATAGCTATGTTGAATCTCAGATTGCTTCCTCCTCCAATCGTCTCCGATTCATTTATCTGCGCAAAGATGAGACCGGAATTTCTAGTTTCTCTTCTTTGATTGAGAAACAGAAACCCCATGTTAAAGAAACTGTGATGAAGATCACTGAGTCTGGTTCAAGTGTTGAGTCGCCTCGGTTGGTGGGTTTCATTGTTGATATGTTCTTCACAGCGATGATAGATGTGGCGAATGAATTTGGTGTTCCATCTTACATTTTCTACACGTCGGGTGCAGCTTTTCTCAATTTCATGCTTCATGTGCAAAAGATTCATGACGAAGAAAATTTTAACCCCATTGAGTTCAACGCGTCAGATGGTGAGTTACAAGTTCCGGGTTTAGTAAACGCATTTCCTGCTAAGGCTATGCCTACTGAAATTTTGAGCAAAGAATGGTTTCCTCCTCTACTTGAAAATACAAGAAGATATGGAGAAGCTAAGGGTGTTATAGTAAATACGTTCTTCGAGCTGGAATCCCATGCGATTGAGTCTTTGAAAAACCCTCCAATCTACCCCGTAGGACCCATCTTAGACGTGAGGTCAGATGGAAGAAACACTAATCAAGAAATCATGCAATGGCTTGATGATCAACCTCCATCATCCGTAGTGTTCTTATGCTTTGGAAGCAGTGGAAGTTTCAGTAAAGATCAAGTGAAAGAGATTGCTTGTGCTCTAGAGAATAGTGGGCATCGATTCTTATGGTCTCTACGCCGACCACCGGCGCCGGGTTTTCTAGAATCTCCGAGTGACTATGAGGATTTACAAGAAGACTTGCCTGAAGGATTCTTGGAAAGAACATCTGGGATTGGAAAGGTGATAGGTTGGGCTCCACAAGTGGCTGTCTTGGCTCATCCGGCCACCGGAGGATTTGTTTCTCACAGTGGATGGAATTCTATATTAGAGAGCATATGGTTTGGAGTCCCAGTTGCCACATGGCCAATGTATGCAGAACAGCAATTCAATGCCTTTCAAATGGTGATTGAGTTGGGATTAGCAGTTGAAATTAAAATGGATTATAGAAATGACAGTGGAGAAATTGTGAAATGTGATCAAATAGAGAGAGGAATAAGGTGTTTGATGAAGCATGATAGTGATAGAAGGAAGAAGGTGAAGGAGATGAGTGAAAAAAGCAGAAGAGCTTTAATGGAGGGTGGATCTTCATACTGTTGGTTAGATAATCTAATCAAAGATATGATGAAATAGACAGAAAATAATCATAGTTTACATTTGATGAATGAATAAAATAAATTCTGAAAAGTTTATGCTGGATAGATTTTAATAATTCTAACCCTTGCTATGTTAGTTTATGCTGGGCCTTTCTATGGTTGCAAAGTTTTTATAGCAGTTTTTGTTACATCGAGTCTAAAATATTACAAGAGGTAGATTCTATTAATTTATGGGTTAATAAATAAAAAAAAATTGGAGAAAATTATTTTTTTTCATTTTTGGATATTTAAAATACGCAAAAAAATTAATCAATGAAAAGAATTTTTTATTTTTAGTTAAAAAGGTAAGAGCTGGGCTCTAAGTATTATTGTAAAAACTAGCTAGGCCTGTAACATCATATAAGAGTTTAGGCTGTAACTTCAAAGTTGGATCTCTCAAGATTTTTACACTATTCGAAAAATATAGTGCATTCTTGGTAAGTTTAAGAAAAATTATATAATTTTTTTAAAAAGAGAAAATCATTTCAATATTTTGATAATTTTATAAATAATATTAATGCTATATAATATCCGTCCAAAATAAGTTATGAGTCGTCACCACAAAACAATATATGTTGTAAGAATATAATAAGTGGAAAAATCGATCCCACAAGGAAAAAGAGTCTCGGATCTTTAACGCTTGATTTATCGACAAGACTCGCCCTCCCCTGATAGATCGAGTCTTGGTGCAGAGTTATTGTTATCAGGCACAGTCCATCATACTCCCATTTAGGTTACGATCGCGAGATTACCGACTTATTAGCTGGCGATGTCCCTTATCAAACAGCGGGTCACATCATTGCTGGATTTTCGAAAAATGCTATATTTATCTCTATTTTGTTATAGTATAAAATCGGAACGATCAGAGAGGTAAATATACGCCATCTTTAATACCACAAAAGCTCTAAGTCATCTATTGTATTCTTTTTTTTCTTCAAAATACTGACTTGTGCATCGGAATAACTGCCATGAGTATCCACCATCACCTCATGTCTCCTTTCTTGCAGGTTTCCACCAACCACATCACAATACCATTCCAGCCATGTCGTCAGCCTAATCTCATCAACATCATTTAGTTCCATTATCGGAAAATCTATTAAACTCTCTTTTGGATCACGACCAGTTTTCTATCATCTTTCCTTACTTAAAATGTCTGAAAGTCGTACAACTGCTGTTAATATCGCTACCAACAAGGGAGTCATCATTTCTTGTGCCCTATATAATCTAGAAAACATGCCCCTAGTGATCCACAAAGTAGACCTTAATAATTTAAACAATAAACAGATACTCCAGTATATCCAAAGGTTGTAGACTACTCTCAGACAGTATAAGGCTCGAGAAGAGGTATCTAAAATGGACCCTGAAAGAAGGGATGAAGCCTCTGTAGACAACTCAAGGGCTCAGACGGAAGCAGCCAAATTGCGGTATAAAGGAAAGTCTGAATCTGAAGATGAATCGAATGAAGTTCCGAAAGGAGTGGACTGGAAGCTAGTACAGGCCCGTACAGAGATGCCGAAAAGAACATAAAGAGGATTTCAGTTTAGATGGTGTCTCGCTTCATTCGGAAGAAATACTAACGGAAACCTTTTCCACCAAGTTCAAGTTGCTCAGCTTAGACAAATACGATGGAACGACAGACCTCAGAAGTTATCTAGCCATTTTTAGGACGACTATGCAGTTTCAGGATGTAAATGATTTTGTGTTATGTCGAGTGTTTCCGGCAACACTCACATGTTTGGCTTAAAAATGATATCAACACTTAAGCCCATGTTTAATTTAAAACTTTATACAGTTTACTATGATATTCAAATCTAAATTTATCACTTGTACACTTCCCAAAAAGTTTTCCTCTGACTTGCGAAAGATCCGCCAAAGAGAGGGCGAGCGTTTAAAGAGTTTTATTTTCCATTTCAATATTGAAGCCACATAGGTGGAATAGTTGAATTATGAGATAGCATGTGAAGTGTTAAAGAAATAAACTCACAATATCAATTTCATGGATTCCTTAATTAAAAACCCAGCCGCGGCATACCAACAGTTGATAGACAAGGTCCAGAAGTATATCAGGTTGGATGATGAGTTTTATGCATTAAAAGATGACAAGAGGCCAAATTAAAATCAAAGTCAAAAGTTCGAGAGACGAGCCCATGAAGGATATCATAGGAGCCACCCTATCTCGCGAAAGAAGGACGAACAAAGTAAGTATAATAATTATACTCCGCTAAGTGATGTGGAACCCAGGATCAACCCGTGATAAAAAAACTCTATCACACAACATGACAATGAGCGAGGTAAATATATCTTCTAGAGGTTGCTCTACCACACCCCTAACCAACCAATGTGATTAGAAACAAAGATTATGGAGCGAAGGTTGCTCTACTACGCCCCTAACCAACCAATATGATTAGAAATATAAATAATTAAGCGATTTCAGCTTGTGAATGCCATAAAAAATTCTTGATAAGTTAACTAAGTATGGAGAAAATCCATATTAGAACATAATTATTGTAAAGGTAGGAAACTTTTGAAAACCTTGAGGAACATTCGCCCATGAAAGTCGTCCGCTCGAAATCTCATGAGAGTTTTGATATCGTTCACATTTTTATAGCAAGTAAGTTCTACCCTCATATGTAAATGGAGGATATTCTTTTAATAATAAAGCTAACAAACTATTTTCATATGATATGTTTTTCGAAAAAAAGGAATAATAGACCACTCGGGCATTGGTCCCACAAATCAAGGCCATAGAATAGTTTTCGCCAGGCCAGGTCATAAAGCGGTTTCCGCCAAACCACTCGGGCATTGGTCCTACGAATCGAGGCCATAAGGCAGTTTTCGCCAGGCCAAGTCATAAGACGGTTTCTGCTAGACCACTTGACCGGTAGTCCCGCAAATCAAGGTCACAAGGTAGTTTTCGCTAGGTCAGGTTACAAGGCGGTTTCCACCAGACCACTCGGGCGTTGATCCCACGAATTGAGGCCATAAGGCAGTTTTTGCCTGGCCAAGTCATGAGGCGGTTTTCATTAGACCATTCGGGCGTTGATCCCACAAATTAAAATCACAAGACAATTTTTGGTAGTCTTGGTCATAAGATGATTTTCGCCAGACTACTCGGACGCCAGTCCTACGAATTACAACCACAAGGTGAGCACCTGTTGTACCTTATGTTTGGGCGTTAGTCCCATTCTAGAAATTTACTAAGTTTCTTATTTCATAGCCACAAGACAGGTCATTGACTAGACGTCATAAATGAGTATTAACCCCTTAAGCAAATTTTTTCCCCTCTCGAAAAAATATTATATGCAGAATTTATAAACGCTTAACAAAAATAAAGGCAACATTTTGATTAAAAATAAAAAATTACAAAAGGGTAAGGTCATCAGACTCATCCGCCTAAGTCTCCATTACATTGATATTTTTGGCACCTATTATAGGAGAAACTTGATTAGAAGGTACATCTTCATCACGCTTCTCTTCAACGGGAGTATCTTTAGACGCACCCCTCCACCCTTATTTTCTTCTTCGGGGAGGATGTCATCTATCTGTGAGAAATTCTTAGAAGGAAAATAATTCATCAACTCCTTCTTCACGAAATCTTGGCCCTAGAAAAACATCTCCCAGCACTGAGCCACTATTTCCTGAAGTTTCGCCTCGAGCTCGACTACCCTAGTTGAAGCAGCCTAGGCCTCCTCAGCTTGAGCCTGCAGCTCCAAGACCTGGCACTATAATAGGGCCACTTGATCCTCGGCGGATTTAGCCCAACTCTCAAGGCCCATGTTAGAAGCAAAGGCCGCATAAAGATCAGCCAAAAGCTTGTCCACTGACTCTAGAGTCTCCTTCATCGTACCCTCAACTTCGATAACCTGGGTCTTCAAGCTTGAGCATTCCTCGACCAAGAGCTTCTTGTGTGTCTCATTTGCACAAAATTCTCGCCTCAAGGCTTTAAAATGCTCCTTGGCCATATAGGCGTAAAGGGCACCCACCAACGCATAATGGACGGTATTTACAAACAATTCGTCCATCTCAACCTCATTCAAATGGTGGCGATCTGCGGGTCTTAGGGCACTCTTGATTAGCAGGATACCCAGAAAAGGGTCATCAAGGAGAGAAGGCACCCGGTTTAACGTCAAGGCCGAACATTGAATGCCCACAGGCTAGGAAGACTCGATCCCTACACTCATAGGAACGAAGAAAGAAGGGGCATCAGTAAGGAGCACAGGAGCTGAGGCTGAAGCAAAAGCACCTGAGGCCGAAGATTCAGGCTGAAAGGGTGCCAACTCCTCAGCTGTAGGCTGGGAAGGGGAGGAGGAAGTACAATCACCATTTCTGAAGGGCAAGCACATTTAGCAAAGGGCGAGCACATTTAGCAAAGAGACTAGTAACACCAGTAGCAACAGCCTTGTCCTTTGGAGCAGCATGTACCGCCTTGACGAATCTGCTTGATCCGACCATATCTGCAAATAAAATAAAAAGTAAGTAAGAAAGTCAGTTCGCCAAATAAAAAGGATGAAAAGAGAAGTACCTAGATCCCGAGATAGGGGTGTGCTTTTGGGAAGGATGGACAGGTGAAGAGTGCGGGTATGGCTTGCTGGCAGATGGCTCTACCAGGACAAGATAGCATTCCTCCCCATCTGAGTAATATCAATCTTCCTTAAGGCTTTAGCCATTGCCATAAGAGAAGTTAAAGCCTCATCTTTCTCTCTCCTTAAATGGACCCTATCCTTCTTCAGATCTACCCAATAATGCCAACTGGTTTGAAGAGGATCGTTTCAAGGAAGAAGGCATCTAATTAAAAATATTCAAGTACTTTCAACTGCTAAAGTATTAAAATTCCTCATTTTTATGGGTACCAAGTTGGTATAACTGGGAGAAAAGTGCTATGCTTGGTTCAATGTGATTGTTAAAACACATAAACCGAAAATCCACTAAGATTCTATAGCCTTTAGGATGAAGCTGGACAACAGAAAGCTTGTGAAACCGGAGGATCTCCACAAAGAAGGGGTCTAAAGGGAAACAGAGACCCGCCTTCAACTACTCCTCGAAGACAATGATCGTACCACTAGTGGGGATCAAGTCGTTAGCACGAACGCGAGGAGAAGGAGTAAAAATTCAAAAAGAATCCCGAGGAATATGATAGGTGTTATACAAATTATCCACGTCGCTATCTAAAAAGATGGACGGGATATCACTAAGAGAGCCACCTTCGTTCTCTAGAGCCTCTCTTAATGGAACAATGGGGTCTGGCATTCGGATGGGACCATCAGAGGCGGAGCTAGAAATAGAGGCCCTTTAATACCCGGCTAAGCTCTGGCGTCGGAATTCCAACTTTCTGATGGAATCTCCATTGAAATCCGGAATCTCGAGGCTGAAATCCCTTAGAAGGGTAAAATAAGGTTTTTATAAAATGAATTTTTAAAATTTTAAAGGTTTTAAGAAAGAAAGAAAAGAGTTTTAAAGAAAAGAGTTTAGGAGGGGAAAAGCCAGGTTCGGCCGTCGAACCTTATGTTCGGCCGCCGAACATGGTGCTGCCACGAGAGCTCTCCTTTCGGCCTCTGAAGGTGGTTTGGCCAGCCACCTATAAGAGGCCTCCAGTCCGAAAATGGGAGAGTTTTCTCTCTCCATTTTCAGGCAAAAGGTGAGTTCTTGCCCTTCCTTTGATGATTTTATATTTTTCCTTCAAATCCTTCATATTTTTCACGAGTTTTCTCTTGATTTTGAAGTTCTAAGCTTGGATCAAAGATTTTAAAGTTTGGAGACCGTTTCTCCTCAACTCCAAGCTTGGGTCGCGTCTACTTTAGATCTTCAAGAGGTAAGTATAGATCCTTGCCTTTTCATATGTTTTAAGGATTAAAAAATGCATGTTTTGGCTAGATGTAAGGTTATAGACTTTGAGTTGGGTTTTGATGAATGTATGCTCCCTCTTGTGTTTTGTTGTTATTTATTGGGGTTTAGACTAGTTTTTATACCCCTTATGCATGTTGGAGTGAGTATGCATGTTTTGAGAAGTTGGGTGTGAGGATTTGAGAGTTTTGGGGGCTGAAATGCTTAAGGCAGAATCGGGTTCTGCCATTCTGGAGAACCCAGGTTTGGCCGCTGAAGCAGGGTTCAGCCGCCGAACCTACATAGGAGGCAGCCTTTTGGCCGCCTAACATGCCCCCGAAAGCATGCACTTTCGGATCTGTAAGGGAGTTTTGGCCGCCGAACCTGCCCTTGAAAGTGCCTGACGTTCAGATCTGTAGGGATCTTCGGCCGCCGAACCTGCTGCCGAAATATCCAACCCTCCTTTGCTTCTTTCATATGTATGTTTTATGATATTTTAGGGGCTTTTTGGGGAGTTGTTTAAAGTCTTGTTCTAGTGATGTTGGTTTTTCATTGGAGTCCACCTATGTAGGATCAGACCAGGGAGACCGTAGAGGCCTTCAGTGAGCTAGCTGTGTCATTATTAGGCAAGTGTCAGCCAGAGATGAGTAGAACTAAACTAATCTATTGTTTTAAAGTAATCAACTTTTAAGTATGTTCATGCATCACGAATGCCATGTTATGTAATAGGTTGTTTGCATTAGAATTCACGAATATGATGCATTACATAATTTACTGTTGATGTGGATAGATATTGGATGACCCACTAGCCTTCAATATGATATGATATGATATGATACAAAAGTCCAAGTCGAGACCCATTCTACGCCCCTGGCACGATGTAAGAGAAAGTCCAGGTCGAGGCCCATTCTACGCCCCTGGCAATTTGGATATGTTATAATAGGTTTTAAGAGGAAGTCCTGAGGAGCTCCGTTGAGGGCCGAGCATTATTTGGAATATGTAGAGGGTTACTGGTGACAAGTCCATCCTTGATGTGTATTGTTTGTGTTGTGATGCATTTCATGAGAGCATATGCTTATTAAACTGTTTTTATGTTCTGCTCACTAGGCTCTTGTAGCTTATCATTTTCCCCTAACTCCAGGTTTGCAGGGTCAAGAATAGTTTGGGAGATCGGCTAGAGGCTGGTATAAGTTTATGAAATAGAATAGTAGTGGACATGTACTATGTAATGGATTAGACTTGTGCTTTGCCCTAGTTTATGTTTTTGTAAATCCCTGTGAACATGATTATTATGTAAAAGTTTTTATGTTGAGTTATGTTGAACCAAGCTTGATGTATGTGATGTTGACCATACTAGAGCATTTGATGAGGGCTCTAGTGTGGGGGTTTTATGTATACAGTTTATGATGCATGCACAGGTCGAGCTTGGTATATGAAATGTTTAAATTTTTTTTTTTATGAAAATGTATGATCATGTATGGGATTTTATCAGGTACACAGGATGTATAGTAGGCTTGCTACGGGTTCCGGTGACCTTAAGTCGATCTGAATCCTAGCGCCGGTAGTGGTCCGATTTTCGGATTGTTAAAGGCCCCACTAGGAGAAAAAGAGTTGTTCCTATCCATATTAAAAAAGAATAACAAAGTTACCGTGAAATAGGTAAAGATTTTAACAGAAACGAGAAGAGAGTTATAGAATGAATTCCTCTAAAAAAGAAGTCACAGAAAAATGCAAAAGTGACGCTTGAAGAAGACGATGGATTTTTATAAAGATGGTTTCAATGGTAGGCATTAAATGCGACACGATAAACATTGCAGTAGTCATCAAAAAGATCAATAGGCATGAGTAGCAAGAAACCAATCTCAAGGGGTCACGTGCTCCAAACGTGGATAAAAGATATCCATTCGAATATGAAAAAACAAAGACTAGTGGGGGATCTCTGATACTACATCATATCCACCCAATGTAAGTTATGAGTTGTCACCACAAAATATGAGTCACGTGATAAAGATCTAACAAGTGAGAAAAATAGTCCCACCCGAGGAAAGAGAGTCCTAAACACTTTAATACCCGGTTTATTGATAAGACTCACCCTCTCCTAATAGGCCGAGTCTTGACAGAGAAGTACCGTTATCAGTCACAGTTCAGCATACTCTTATTTCGCCTATGATCGCGGGATCACCAATTTATTAGTTGATGATTTCTTTTATCGAACAGCCGGCCACATAATTTTCAGATTTTTTAGAAAATATTATATTTACCTTCATCTTCTTACAGTATAAAAGGGGAACGATCACAGAGGTAAATGTACGGTATCTCTAATACTATAAAAACTTTGGGTCATCTATTGTATAGTATCTCTAATACTACAAAAACTTTAGGTTATCTATTGTATTCTCTCTTTTTTTTTTTCAAGGTACTGACTTGAACGTCGAAATGGTTACCATGGATACTCACCACCGCCTCACGTCTACTCACCAACCACATTACAGCCATCTCGTCAGCCTAATCTCACAACATCAAATATTATATATAAATTTAAAAATTTTTATTTTTTAAAAAATATAATTTAATAATAAAAAATAAATTATATTTCATAAAATTATTGAGTCTAATACTTTTATTGAGATGGTTTGGATAACTCGTGCATGCTCATGAGAGGGCCATGGAGGCTAAATAACACATTAAATTCCATATTCATCTGCTTCATTCTCTCACTCATATTTCAATCACACATTGAGAGAGATAAATATCTTGAAGGGACATGGGAGGCCATTGAAGATTTATAGTTTCTAAAAGAACGAAGAGCAGTACTTTATTATGTGATTATTTATTTTATATATTTTTAATTAATTTTATTCTAGTAAATTATAAAAAAAATTAGATAGATATTATATTTCTTTTTTTATAAGAATATATTATGAATTATATAAAATTATAAATTATAAAGTTTATTGTATAATCTTTCAATTTATACTAAATTATCAAAATTAAAATATTTTCAATAAAAAAATATCAAAACACATTAATTGCCCTTTTATAAAATAAAGATACGTTATGATTGATAAATTAATAAATTAATACATTTTTAAAAATTCAGTGTTCTAATGATAATTTTTTTGCTATTCATTTAGCGCGTATTTGGTTATCGGCATTTTCATGACTCTCTGTAAAGTCAGATGTCTTTCTTATTTTGATATAGAGAAAATAAGTTAATTACTCTAATTTAATTAATTTTTTTTTAAATTATTTTTTTAAAAAAAATAAAAATTTTAAACCAAACGAGGCCTTAAATTAAAAGAAAAATTACTTAAAACAGCTTAGACATATTAACTCCGTGCTTCTAACCTGCATCTGCCCCTGAGCTAGTTGATATGAAGTACGCATTTCAATAACTTTTAGAATTTAAAAAATATTGCCACCCGCTGTTAAAATTAAATCAAAATGAATTGATTCAATTTAATTTAATTTAATTTAATTTAATTTAAATTATAATAAATTTTTTATTTTTTATATTTTATTTTTAATATTTTAAAATTTAATTAAAATATTTTAATTTTAATATAATCGAATCTAATTATATTATTAAAAATAATATACTATTATCACTAATTGATTTAAATTTTTTTTTAATAAAAATCGAATCGAATTAAAATAATTAAAATTTTTAAAATTAAAAACCAAATCAAACTTAAATAAATAAAAAAATTAAATTAAAATTTTAAATCAATTCAATTCGAATGATTTTTTCAATTTAAACCCCTACCCGCCCCATTGTCTCTTTCATCAACTTTCTTCTCTCCAACTCTCTCCAACTACCATGAACTAGTTTTAAACTTCTTATCTTTCATTTATTGCTTTTTGATTATCTAAGATTTTCTTTATTTAAAGCATTGGCCAAGTTGATGGGTCGCTAAGATCCATCGTGTCTAAGAAAAATCTACTTCAAAAATTGGGGAAAGAAAATTAATCGAATTAAAAAATTTTGATTATTTTGAATAGATTTGATTTTAATAAAAAAATAAAAAATTAAATTAATTAATTATAATATTATATTATTTGTATAATAAATAATAAATAATAATTAAAATTAAAATACTAAAAAAATATAAAAAAATAAAATATTAATTTAATTAATCAAATTAAACTGAAATAAATTTAATTTAATTTTTATAAATATTAAAATTTTAATTTTTAATTTATTTAATTTAATTTAATTTTTAACGCTCACCCAACAAAATATTAATAACGACCTATATCAATCATATCGGTACACTGTCTAATACTTAGCCATAAAATTATGATTTTGGGTATTATGAATAATTTTATTTTCTCGATATAATTGAAAAATAAGATGATATGGCAATTTTCTTCTCTCGAAATAATGGCAATCTTAATCTCTAAAAAGTTGATTGCGATATTTTTTTCAGAAAATACAATTTTAACTCAAATTTTCTTGATTTTGATTGAGACCTATCATTGTGTCAGAGCTGTAATCGATCCTCACTGTAATGAATTAGCTGTCAGAGAGCTCCAAGGACACGGCACACGGGTGTCTGCATCGTTTCCTTTCGAAATTTGTTGGACACGTGTCACTAAATTTAAGGCATTATTTTATGATGCAATTGTAGAATTTTCCGTTTTAAATATCACAGCAGTGTTGCATATTCTCACATCCAAAAACAAGAGATGCTCAACATGGAGAGATTTGCAGCTTTTTACTCCATTGTTTTTCTTCTGCTTCTATGGCTTTGTTGGTGGAGCAGAAGAAGAAACTCACTAGTCATCGACTGGCCTATTTTCGGAATGATTCCAACGCTTCTTTACCATTTCTCTCATATCCATGATTTTGCCACTTATATTCTTCAACAAAGTACAGGTCCATTTTATTTCAAAGGACCTTGGTTCAGTGGCATGGATTTTTTGGGGATTGCCGATCCCATCAACGTTCATTACGTTATGAGCAAGAACTTCTCCAACTATCCCAAGGGTGCTGAGTTCAAGCAGATTTTTGAGCCTTTGGGAGATGGGATTTTCAATGCTGATTCTGATAGTTGGAGTATTCAGAGGAGAATGGTTCAATCTTTACTCCATAAGAACAAGAATTTCGACTTGGCTTTAGAGATTACTCTGAAACAGAAGATCTTACAAGGTCTTCTTCCGATTCTTGAAAATGTCTCGCAAGTAGATATGCAAGATGTGTTTCAACGATTTACGTTTGATACTATTTGCCAGTTGGTTTTAGGCTTTGATCCAAATTCTCTTTCTATTGAATTCTCTCAAATTCCTCATCAAAAAGCTTTTGATGACATCGAGGAGGCCTTCATTTACCGACATGCAGTGCCTGGAAGCATATGGAAGTTGCAAAAATGGCTTCAGATTGGGAAAGAGAAGAAGTTAAAGAAAGCTTGGGAGATCTTTGATGATTTTTTGGAGCGATGTATCACAACAAAGCGAGAGCAATTACGCCAAAACTGCAGAGATCAAATGGAAGGAGAGCGTTTCGACTTGTTATCATCCTTCCTCGCAGAAGACGATGATTTTGCAAAAGAGGCCGCAAAAAGTGGCATTCAGACAAAATCAAACAAGTTTTTAAGAGACATGGCATTGAATCTCTTGGTAGCTGGGAGGGACACCATAGGTGCTGCTCTTGTTTGGTTCTTTTGGCTTGTTGGAACACACCCACTTGTAGAGAAAAGGATTTTGGAAGAGATCAAAGGAATTTTAGGAGAAAAACCAGGTGAAAAATGGAGGGTTTTCAATATTGAAGAGGCAAGAAAGCTAGTTTATCTGCATGCAGTTATATGTGAGGTTTTGAGACTGTATCCATCGATACCTTTTCAACACAAGGTGTCAACTCAACAAGACACTTTTCCTAGTGGGCATAATGTGCCTAAAAATATGAGGATTCTGCTCTCCTTCTACTCAATGGGCAGGATGGAAGAAATATGGGGTAAAGATTGCTTAGAATTCAAACCAGAGAGATGGATTTCAGAAGGGGGAAAAATCAAACATGTGCCCTCTTACAAGTTCACAGCATTCAATGCAGGACCTAGGAGTTGCGTAGGTAAAGACTTGGCCTTTCTACAAATGAAAATTATTACTTCTTTTGTAATATGGAATTATTCTCTTCAAGTGATTGAAAACCATCCTGTTAGTCCAAGTATTTCAATAGTACTTTATATGAAAAAGGGTTTGAAGGTTAGAGTTCTTAAAAGATTTTCTTCCTGAAGAGGTTAGTCCATCTAATGGAAAACCATCTATGTATTGTCGAGCAAATCTAGAAGTCTTTCATTGTATTTTTTAAGTTGGTAAAATATAGATATGCTCTCTTGTTAATAAAGAGTGAGTTTCACTCTCTACGTTTCAAATAAAAATTGATATTTTTTAAAATAATAATAATTTTCTTTTATTTATTAATATAAGAATTTTACAGAAATTCAGACAGAGACTGTGATGCATGAACTTACGGTCCTAAATTTTAATGATCGTCTACGGAGATGTGACGGAACCAGCAACTCATGACGTCACCTGTATTATTGGAGACCGAATTCTTGTTTGCAGTTTTAATAATTTGGAAAAGAAAGGACAAGAAGGCTGTCGACATGGACTGCAGCAATGACTATACCTCAAGCTTCTTAAATTCATTTTAGTTTTTCTTAGTTATAATTTAAGACTATTTAAATTTTAATTTTTTTCGAAAAAAAATATTTTTATTAAAATATAAATTATTTTTTATAAATTATTTATTAATTGGTTGGCATAAAAGTTTATATATATATATATATATATATATATATATATATATATATATATATTACATCAATTTTTTAACTAAAAACATCAAAAGTAAATATATATTCCATGAAAAAATAATAAAAATTGCAAGATATAAAATAAAAGATTATTTATTTATCACATACTTGCTAATTTTCCACTCTATAATTATCTAAAAAATAAAAATAAAAAAAGTAAATCTAAGAGGAAAAAAAGTGTGGCACCAATTGAAATCCTAGACCACGTGGATTTTATTAGTAGGAAATTAAATAAAGGTATTAGAGTGGGCAAGGGTCTAAAAAAGCTAGAAATCTCTTTTTTGACCGGTATAATATTCCATTTCTCATAACCGAAGACTCGAAAAATGATTTACAGTGTGGTTCTACCATATACAAGAAATTTTTAATTCAAACCTATTTAACCAAATCAAATAGAACCAAACCAATTAAAATTCAAAAATCAACTCAAACTCAAAAAAAAACCAAACACTTCCACAACTTTCTAGAAACAATAGAACTATCACCATCATAATACCGTTTCAGCCACCATAATTTCATATTAGAAGATTAAAATCAAAATTTTCAAAGCCTTCAACGAAAGAGATGGACAAAAATTTTAGAGGCCAAAAACTTCCATACATGCAGTCAGACTTAAATAAAGAAGAAAACCAGCAGCGTTGAGAACCTTACTAGCATCTTAATCTCTTTTTAAGCTTATCAATGTTACATCAGCTACAACAGCTTGCATGGAAGGTAATGATCTGAGATCCAGAAAATAAGACTTACAAAAGGTTATGTAAACTCAGAAAAAACCTCTTTTGTGAGGAGGGTATCTTTCCTTTTATCCTGCTTTTCCAGTGGTGTGTCACGACCTTTCTGCTACAGAATCACATTTTCTATCGTATGGGCTCGTACGTACGGACAATGCAGTGACTCTCCCTATATCAGGCGGCCATTTAATTCCCTCCGGCGCGAGAGTGGACAGGGCTGCGAAGTAATTGGACTTATTGTCTTTTTCTCTTACGACAGGGTTGGAGAGAAAGAGACTGAATCCAGTGGTGATTCGGTCTTAGGGTCAAATGGGTTGGACCGGCCTGACTGGGGGGTTTGGGTAGACCCCGGTCCTAATGCTGAGCGGGCTGGTCCTGATTCACGCGAGAAACAGGAGGGCCTCCAAGTGATGGACTGTCGTCATGGGCCTAGTTCCAGACCAGGATGAAGAAATCCAGCGGTCATCATAAGGATAAGTGAACTATCAAGTTTGAAGTGAGTAGACCTTCATGGTAATCAAAATCTCTCAGCAAGTTGCTCCCATTTATTTGGTGGAAGCTCGAAAAAGCTAGACATTCCACATTTTTCTAAGAACAACTTACATGGGAGACTTCTTGTATCCTTTGGAAATATCACCTCTCTCATATATTTTGATTTATCTGAGATTTTTCTAAAAATTAATTGAATACAGAAACTAATTTAAATCCAATTACTCTAATCGATTAGATTTTTAATATATTTTTTATTTTTTTACATTTTATTTTTAATATTTTAAAATTTAATTGAAATATTTCAATTTTAATTATAGTATAATCTTTTTATGTCTAATCGATTCAGTTCGCTTTTATCAATTTTTTTTTATTAAAATTAAATCGAATCAAAATAATCAAAATTTTTAAAAATAAAAATCAAACTAAGCCGAAAAGAATAAAAGCTTAAATTAAAATTTTAAATTAATACGATTTAGTCAATTTTTTCAATTTGAATTAAATTCTGCTTATCCTTAATTTGATCCTTAATTAGATGTGAGATTCAAAATTTATTTTTAAATATTCTTTTTCATAATTCATTATTTTTTATTTTAAAATAAAATATTTTATTTATTTTAAACTATAATTATTTTGTTTTAGAAAATTAATAAAAAATTACATTAAATTAATATTGTACAGGGAGGCCCATCCAAATATTATATAGACATTTACGGAATGTCCAACTTCGGATGGGAAGCCTAGGGATTGGAGAAGCCCAATATTGGAATTGGAAGGCACTTCCAAGTTAACACAAATTTCACTAAATTCATTTACTTCAATACCTTTTCTTATCAAGTTATATTTACTTACCAAAACTACCCTTGGAACTCTCCAAGAAGCATCCTACATGGCACGCTGCAAGTGGCTCAAAGCTCAAAAGTAAGCGTTTATTAGAATATATTAATATAACTAATTCTTTAAAAAAAAAAAAAATTGTCAACGTTTCTCTGTTGGCAGCTTGAATTTTAAATTCAATAGCTAGCTTAGATCATCTTCTTGATTGCGTATTCATCTCTTGTTTTACCTGTTTTTCCATTTGAGAAGTTGACAAGAAACTTAAACGTTTCAGACATCAACTTAGAGCGATGCTAAACCTGGTCTTTGGTCTTGTATTAACATTGGTCTGCTGCCTTGTTTCTCCTCACCATGCTTGCAACCAGTTTGATCATGAATCTCTCTTGTCATTCTCTTACAACGTCTCATCTTCCCCACCATTGAATTGGTCTCCATCCATTGATTGCTGCTTGTGGGAAGGGATCGGCTGCGATGGTGATGGCCAAGTAACCAGTCTATGGCTGCCTTCGAGAGGTATAGTTGGTGTCTTCTCCTTCTCATCTATCAGGAACCTGAAACATCTCTCTCAACTCAATTTATCCCACAATCAATTCTCTGGCCCTCTTGAATCCTTTTTGTCCTTGGTTGCACTTGAGACTCTTGATTTGAGTTACAACCTCCTTCATGGTGAATTGCCATCCTTGTTTTCATCCAAGAATATTAAGTTGATAGATTTATCCAGCAACAATTTTTATGGAGAAATTCCTTCTACTTTCTTCCAGCAAGCCGCGAACTTGGTCAGCTTTAATATCAGTAACAACAGCTTTACAGGATCCATTCCTTCCTCCGTCTGTCTCAATTCTTCTCTCTCTGTCAAGCTTCTTGATTTCTCCGGCAACGATTTTGGAGGGCTAATGCCCAAAACACTTGGGCAGTGTTCACAACTGCAAGTTTTTCGAGCAGGTTTCAACAATCTTTCAGGACCATTTCCTCAGGATATCTTCAAAGTTGTCTCCCTGCAAGAAATCTCTTTACCTTTGAACAGCCTTTCTGGACCCATAAGCCCTGGCATCACCAATCTCACCAACCTCAAAATTCTCGAGCTCTATGGTAATCAGTTGACTGGTGTCATCTCCCCAGATATTGGTAAGCTTTCCAACTTAGAACAATTGCTCCTGCATATCAACTATTTTGCAGGCCCTCTGCCAACATCTCTTGCCAACTGCACTAACCTTTTCGCTTTGAATTTACGATTCAACAACTTAGAAGGAGATCTTTCGACATTTAATTTCTCTAAACTTGTTAAGCTTCGTATCCTCGACCTTGGTAACAATAACTTTACTGGGAGCTTGCCATTGAGCCTTTATTCATGCTGGTCACTGACAGCAGTGAGACTGAGCTTTAACCAGTTTGAGGGACAAATTTTGCCCAAGGTTGTTGACCTGAAATATATGTCTTTCCTCTCACTTTCTCACAACAATTTAACCAATGCCACTGGTGCAATAAGTATTCTGATGAGATTGAAGAACCTCCGTATTCTTCTTCTCTCGAGAAATTTTCAGAATGAATCAATGCCAAATGAAGATAAAATAGGACAATCAGGTGGATTTCAAAATCTCCAAATTTTGGCTTTAGGTGGCTGCCTACTCAATGGTCAGATACCAGGTTGGCTAGCTAAGCTTCAGAAACTACAGGTCTTGGACTTATCATTCAACCGAATCATCGGTTCAATTCCAACTTGGTTAATAAGTCAACCAAGCCTTTTTTACATAGACTTGAGTAGTAATTTCATATCAGGTGAATTCCCCAGGGAGCTTAACTTAATGCCGGCATTGGCATCAACAGAGGCGCAGTATGCAGTAGACACGACCTATCTAGAGGCGCCTGTCCTTGTACAGACCAACAATGCTATCAATCCTAACTATCAACAATACATTAAGCTCTCGCACCTACCACCAGCAATATACATAAGAAATAATAACCTTAGGGGCAATATCCCTGTCGAGCTTGGCCAGTTGAAGCTCCTTCATGTGTTGGATCTTAGTAACAACAACTTCTCTGGAAGCATTCCCAGTGAACTATCTAAATTGACCAACTTAGAGAAGTTGGATCTCTCTGGAAACCATCTAACTGGTGAAATACCTGCATCATTCAAAGGACTGAATTTCTTGTCTTCATTCAGTGTTGCAGACAACAACCTTGAAGGACCGGTGCCTTCAGGAGGCCAGTTTGACACTTTTCCTGTCTCCAGTTTCTCGGGGAATCCAGGATTATGCGGTTCAATTGTGCAGTATTCTTGTTCAGATCAACCCCAAACCACCAGTCCTGTTCCTGAAGAATCTTCAGAAAACACGCTTGTTTTTGGACTTATTGCTGGACTCACTTTTGGATTTGTTGTTGGATCTACCACTGGGTTACTCTACCCCATCCGCAGGCTAAAATTCCTGGAGAAGTTCATTAGGTTCCTTCATCGAAATGAACGCAGAAATTCACATGTCTCTCCTTTATATTCCACTTCATAATGCTGATTCCACTTATGCATATGGTGGGAACCAGCAAAGGGGCTAGGAAGGATTTGATAGTACAGGATATTAGATCATTTTGAAGATGCACTATACGTACAATCTGCAAAACATGCAGGACTCAAATGTTTCACAATTCTGATGTTCGACAGGCATGCTGATTTAATTATGTGTGAACAGAGCCTTTTATTAGTATGCTATGATGGTGACATCCATTACCAGGAAAACATAGGAAAAGAAAAAAGATTCAATTCGGGAGATGCGAAGAAGAAGCTCTCTCACTTTATCTAAATATTTATTTCATTCATCAATCAACAACTTAGAAATGTCTAGCAAGCAGCAACCAAGTAAATGCTTATGCAAGATCCAAAAAGATAAAACAAAGAAAAAAAAGGCTTATAAAAATTTATCCACTTGCCTTTAAGAATTTTCTATGCAATGTCTCTTTCTAAGATAATCAACTTTTTCTATGCATTAGGCCACCTGCTCATGCCACAGTTTCCAAGCCTCCAGTAAACTTCTCCCCCATATCCTCTTTCTTTCGTTGAATCAGTCTAATTCTGCTCATTGCATTCCTGCAGAAGCATCATGATGAAGTAAGCAAGGTCATGCATCATAGCTTCTCTCAGGTAGTGCCTTCTTTTCTGCTATCCATTTGACATTAAGTAGCAGATTGTCCTGCAGTTTCTTCATGGTCTGATTTAAGCTAAACATCTGGCTTTCAATAGTATCAACAACAGTCAATAACAGTTTCACGAGCACATTCCTGCCTTGTGGAACAAGTGTTAGTTGATTAATAGTTCAAAAAATATAAGATATCACAGACAATCAAAACTTGAAGAGTTCCCATAACCTGTTGAAGATAGAGTGTTAACCTTAGAAAAGCTCTGCTTTCCTTTTTTTTTTTTTTTTCTCTCAAATGTTTCCTTATTTCGGAAAATGTCCTATTATTTGCCATTCAAAAGTAAGCTATTATGATAAATATAATTCCATCTGCTACCACTGCAAGTGAGGTTAAGTAGTCCTCTAGCATACTCCAATTCAAAATATTTTTTTAAATTATAATATAAAATTACAGAAAAATTTTGCTGCTGTCTTAAAAGTACAGTGAACTTCAAAATTTTCTTTTTTGTACTGAGCCTCTGTGAACATTAAGCAAATAATGGAAATGTGAAACTTTTGGAGTATTGAAACCCTGTGTGAGTGTTTAAAACTCTCTGGAAAACCTGCAAAAATGCATAGTCATCAAGATATGAATGCCAATGCATACAAGAAAAGTAAAGCACTGTAAATCAATTTCCTTTTTACTTGACAGGTCACAAATGATAACAGGTAATATCAAGAATTTTTACTCAAGAATACGAAAAAACATGGAAATTTTTACATTTTAATGCGTAAAGAGTATACGGAACATTGAAATCACAAAGTGATTTCATATGAATTTTCTTTCTGCAGAGAGATTCTATACATGGCTCTATATGTTAACTAAAGACTAATAACATCCTAAGCAGCGCATTTGTTGATTCCAAATTCTCCTTTTGCATCCAGTTTCAAGACATTAAACTTTAGTCAACAGATTCCTGGATTGGTAGTGAAATGAGACCATTGAGTCAGAACTTCTTCAAAGCTTCAACCATGCTAATAAGTCACATAAGCCATTTTTGATATATCAGAACATTAAGCAACCATTATGATGCATGCATATGGTAAGAAATTAGCAGGCTCAGATGCTGGCGCTATTAACTTATGGTCCTTAGACGTGAATCCACATGCTAACTGAGACCCATTTCATTGGTTCAAGACTTCTTATAAACATTCTCTTGAATCAACTGAAGGACTTGCAGATAGACATCAGTCCACTTTCCTACATCCATTTAGGCAATGCAAAATATGAATTTCTGCACTTTCTGGCTTACCTGAGCATGTCTCCACTATTCACTTGTGGAAAACTCAGTGCTGGGGAGATGGTGAAGCCATCACCAAAAGATGACGGATGGCTAAGAGGCATTGGCCGATCAGGGATAGGTGGAACTTCAATATCCCCTTCCAACATTTTCAGAGCATCCAATATAGTAGGCCTTAAGGCCACCATCACATGAGCACACAAAATCCCAACAAGCACAAACCTCTCCATTATGGTCCTTGGATTTGAAATTGAAAAATCCCCATCTCTTAGCAAAGAAACATCCAAGGCATCTTCTACTTTTCCAGCTTTCACCAATGACCAAACCCAGTCAGTGATCAAAAAAGCTCGTGGTGGCCCTGATGAAGACAAATCAAGAGCCTTTCTCCCACACATTATCTCCAAAACAACTATGCCAAAGCTATAAACATCACTCTTCTCAGTCAGTTGCCCATAAAGAGCATATTCAGGAGCCAAGTATCCATGAGTTCCTGCCACCCTTGTGGTAAGATGAGACTGACCTTCTCTACTCTGCTTTGCCAACCCAAAATCAGCCACTCTTGCTCTCATATCAGCATCTAACAATATATTTGTTGCTTTAATATCTCTATGATATATTGCAGGCTTCACTCCATAGTGCAAATAAGCTAATCCCTTTGCCACATCCAAAATTACGCTCTTCCTTTGAGGCCATGTCAATAGTTTCTTCCTGGTTTGATCATCAAATGCTGGAAACAAGTGATCTTCAAGATTCCCATTAGACATGTAATCATAAACAAGATACCTTTGACTCCCTCTCTCAGTATAATTTTCATCATCATCATCAACTACACAACATCCTCTGAGAGGCACCAGATTCCGGTGCTTTAAATTGCTAATAATCTCAACTTCATTGCAAAATTCTGCATCACCTTGAATATCAGATTCTATAATCCTTTTAACGGCTACTATTGACCCATCAGATAATGTTCCCTTGTAAACCATACCAAACCCTCCTCTGCCAATAAAATTCTTCTGCGAAAAATTTCCCGTTGCTTTCTCAAGATCATGAATCTTGAACCAAATTGACCCAGTATTCGGCCTCAGTCTTGGCCTCGACTCTGGTTCCTCCAAATCAAAGGGAAAACTAGAATTACTTTTCTTCCTCCATTTCTTATCATACCAAAAACATACTCCTAACAAACTAGACATGACCAAAACAGCAACACTAGCACCAGTCAAGCCAAAAACAAGAGCAGAGTGACCTTTGTTAGATGAACCCATATTAGAATCCAAGTCCAATCCAAATATACATGTCACAGCACCATTACTTTCAGGACCAAACTCATTAACAATACCAGCAGCATACAGAACTGTAAAGTAAAAACAATCTGTAGCATGAGTTGCATTACCATCGATTAATATCAAATCGGATTGAACCTTAAACCCAGCTGTTACACATGCACTGCAAGCTGTAAGGTCAACCAGATCAGGCCTGCAAGCCGAGTCAAGCACAGTTGATTTACCCAATTCAGCAACCCAATCCTGAGTAGTCTGCACATGGGCACATATATTAGGAGTTAAGACAAACTCCATAGGATTGAAACAGTGAGACACAATATCATCAGGAAAAGAAAGAGAGCTGAGCTTTGCTTGATAGTCTTGAAGGCAAGAAACAGAGGTGGGTAAGCTCGGAAGCTGAAACAGAGAGGTTTCTTTGAGATGCTGAGCGAGGCCTACCCCGAAGAGATGAAGAAGACCTGTGCAACATGGATCCTTATTGGTCACGTCACTTGGGAGATTGGCAGTCTTATTTTTGGATGGCTGGTAATTTTGACAAGCAGTTTTGTTCCATGGGATTGTCAAGACATAGTTAAGGTCCATGGGGCATCGAGATGACAAATTATTTTGGGCAAGAGGAAGAGAAGTGATTTCTGCTTCATGGGTAGGGGAGAAAATGGCAAAAAGAGAGAGAAACAAGGGAAGAAGTAAATCAAGTTTGCCCATTTCTGTACTTGCCTAGAGATTTTGCTTGAATTATGTACTGGCAAATTCTGGGTTCTGGATTGCAAAAATGTGCAAGTTAGAGAAGGGAATCATCTGGGCGTGAAAAGTGGAATCTTTAGGGTTGAGTGCTAAAAATGGAGATGAAGAAATGACGAGGAAATGACAATCTTGGATTGGTCAAATTCTCGCTCTCTCACTTCTATATGGCAGATTCAGAGCTCGGGCTGCTGCTGGCTTGCAGTTGCTGTGAATCTAATGTGGGGTACGTGTAACCAACGCGATAAGAAGAGTGGGCTTTGAAGCCACGCGCTGATCATGCGAAGTGGAGGAGGACATTAGAGACCATCATGGGCTTTAATTGAGTTCTTGTCTTATTCAAGACTTCATTAGATTCCTTTCCGTTTCGCGGTTTGGTTTCTTTTCTCCCTGCTGGGTATTTTGATCCTAATACTAATCGAACCGGGTCGTTTGGATCCTCTTTATATTTTATGCTCTTCTCTTATGTTCGCTTTTTTTTTTTAAGACATATTTCTTTCATATGTAATTAAAAATTTAGCTAAAATTTAATTTCATTAATTTATTTAATTTTTTTTAATTTCCATTAATTTTTTTAATTCTTATTTAAATTTTAATATAAAATTTATATTAATTCTTTTTTCAAATGAATCATGATAAAAGAAAGGATTAATTTTTCAATAAAAATTTTTAATCATTTTGTTTAATTTTGTTCATTGCAGCTGTGCTCACACACGCATTAGATGATGCTGATGCATATTAGGCAGATGGACACGTGGCCTAAAGAGCTCTTGCCATTAAAAAGACTCTAAATAAGCTTTAATTTTAAATTAATTCAATTAATTTATATAGAATTTTGATTATCTAATTATATTTATAATTAATTTCACATCAATATCCAAAAAAAACACGTGGCTAAAAAAATATTTTGAATAATTGACAACCCGTGGACTTGGCAATTACTCATGGACCTGAACCTAACTAATTGAATAATTCATTAAAAAAATATATAAAATATCTTAAAAATTTAAAATTTAGTCTCTGAATATTATTATTATTATTATTAATAAATTAATTTCTATATTTTTAAAAATTTATTAAAATATTCTTATATTTTCTTTCTATTAACGAAATAGTTCTTCCGTCATCTTTTTTATTAAAATTAGATAAAGGAGACTTAATCCACTAGGGTTAACTTGAAAAAGTCATTGCAACCCTAAGAGACTTTCCCCTAAAAATTTGATATTTCAATTGATCCCCGAGCTCTTATTTAACTCGATTACCACAAAGGTCTCAATCTAATCTTTTATTGAATCCTTATAATAGGTAAAGATGAAGAACCCTGTCCGGGGACCAAAGTAGTAGAATCCATGAGTAGACCTGACGAGACGGAAGAAGGTACAGAACAACGCAACAGAGGGGACAAAACCCTAGCACAAACAAACAGACTCAAAGCAGCATACGAATAGGATGGAATTGGGAGACAACATATGGAGAGTCACCCTAAAGTGATAGAAGACTTCAATGAAGAAAGGGGTAAAAGGGAAGGTCAGCCCGAAATTGGCGCTGTTTGACAAAGAAAACCAGGTTGCGCCCTTACTAGGCGTCTATTAAGCCGCCGGAGGTGAGTTGGAAAGGACAATCCTCTCATTAGAAAGGGGAGCCCTAATCTTATATATGGCGGTATCAGCATAGTCGGTAGAAAAGAAATGAGAAAGAGAAGAAGGGGTGATAGAGGATATCAAACCCACAACATAAAAAATTTTAACAGAAGCCATGAGAAGAATAAGATGTACCTCATTTCAGAAAAGCAGAAATTGTAGAGAAGAGATGGGGAGAAATAGTAGAAGCAGTCCAAAAGATAGAACAACAAGTGGAATCAAAAGCGTAAATTTGAAATGGGTAAAGACGAAGAGAAGACGTTTTGACAAGAGCACTCTGAAAACCGCGCAGTAATAATTAGAGTTTCAGAATTTATTCCTTGTTAATTATGAAATAATTAATGAGCGAGTAAAGGGGTACTTGATAACCATCAAGCTTGGATACCCAGGTTATGACTGAGCCTATATTGGAAAGGTCAGGCCATAACACTATCAAAGTCCAATACGCAGGCTTGTCCCTCAATATGCAGTCCAAGACTCGCTTGGACGGGCCGGACAAGACAAGACTCAGACCCATATATAGGAGATCCAGCCCATCAACTTGATAGATCACGGGGCAACAAACCTCTGAACATTCGGAATCGTATCCACATAGCGCCGAAAGAAATTAAATGATCGCTTGACGATGAGAAAAGATACTGTACATCCGTATATACGGCCAGCGTAACAATAACAACATATACAAACACAGGACGGCGGTTACACATCACTAAAATAAAAGAAAAAAAATATAAAAAAAAAATATAAACCAACCCAACCAAACTTACCGAAAATACGCCTTAATCCTACTTCTCCTGGATCTCAAAACCAGGATTGGGAGATGATAGACCGTAATTTTTCAAATAATAATCAGATATCCTTGTATCTGTTGGAACTTGATACTTCTAGCAAATTCATTGGCAGTGGGGGAAATTCATGTATCCTAGAAAATTCAAAAAAATGAATAATAATAGAAAACTACAGATAAAATATAATTTAATCTTTACCATTATGGAGAATAATAACGGAAATTTGTTTCCTCATAAAAATTCATTTTAAATAATTCTTTTATCAAAAGAATCAAAATTTCTTTTAATTTAAAAACTTTTATTTAGAAAAAAAAATCATAAATGGTATTTTAAAAATTCATTTGAATTTTTTTTTTAAATATCAGTTATGTTAACAATAATAAACACAAAATTATCGCATGTATAAGCTTATTTCGTTAGTTATCTTAATCAATGAGATTTCATTTTCTCTCTAAAAGAAATTCTTAATCTTTAATTTTTTTTTTATTCACTTAGTAGAAAGGTTCCGATATTATTCCAGTAATTTGATTCTTCATAAAAAAAAATAAAAAAAAATCTAACAGTAGTCTCAAAAGCATGCACAGTCCTAATATTAACTAAAATTCAATCTTGTAGAATCAATAGAAAATATTTACATGGACTCATAGATCAAGATATAAATAAGGGGATCTCTTTGTAAAAAAACAGATAAGACCCGCTTCAATATGAACTGGATCCACCCAAGAATTTCCCAAGAATCATCCGAAGGAAACATTTGGGAAGCAACATTGCCACTTCTCATCCATTTAGGCAATGCAAGATATGAAATTGCATACCTTCATGGCTTACATGAGCATGTCTCCACTTGTGGAAAACTGGGAGCTGATGAGATGGTGAAATCAACAAAAGTTGAAGGATGGCTAAGAGGCATAGGTCGATTGGGAATGGTTGGAACTTCAATATCCCCTTCTAACATTTTCAGAGCATCCAGTATAGTAGGCCTTGAGGCCAAAATCACATGAGCACACAAAACACCAACAAGCAGAAAACTCTCCATTATGGCCTTGCCATTTGAAGTATTTGATGATTCCCCATCTCTCACCAAACAAACATCTAATGCATCTTCTATTTTTCCAGCTTTCACCAGTGACCAAACCCAGTCACTGATCAAAAAAGCTTGTGGCGACTCCGAGGAAGATAAATCAATAGCTTTTCTCCCACACATTATCTCCAAAACAACTATTCCAAAGCTATAAACATCACTCTTCTCGGTCACTTGCCCGTAAAGGGCGTATTCAGGAGCCAAGTATCCACGAGTTCCGGCCACTCTTGTAGAGAGATGAGACTGACTTTCCCTACTCTGCTTTGCCAACCCAAAATCAGCCACTCTTGCTCTCATATCAGCATCTAACAATATATTTGTTGCCTTAATATCTCTGTGATATATTGCAGGCTTTACTCCACAGTGCAAATATGCTAATCCCTTGGCGACATCCAAAATTATGCTCTTCCTTTGGGGCCATGTCAATGGTTTCTTCACTTCTTGATCATCAAATGATGGAAACAAATGATCATCAAGGTTCCCATTAGGCATGTAATCATAAACAAGATACCTTTGACTCCCTTCCTCAGGATAATTTTCATCTTCATTAACTACACAACACCCTCTAAGAGGCACCAGATTCCGGTGCTTCAAATTGCTATGGATCTCAACTTCATTGCAAAATTCTGCATCACCTAGAATATCAGATTCTATGATCTTCTTAACAGCTATCATTGTCCCATCAGACAAAATTCCCTTGTAAACCAAACCAAACCCTCCTCTACCAATAAAATTTTTCTGTGAAAAATTTTCTGTTGCTTTCTCAAGATCAGGAAGCTTGAACCAAATTGACCCTGTATTCGGCTTCAGTCTTGGCCTAGACACTTGTTCATCCAAATTAAAGGGGAAACTAGAATTTCTTTTCTTTCTCCATTTCTTATGACAACAAAAATACAATCCTAACAAACTAGATATGAGCAAAATAGCAACACTTGCACCTATCAAGCCAAAAACAAGAGCAAGATGACCTTTATTAGATGAACCCACATCAGATTCCAAGTCTATAACAAATATACATGTTATAGCACCCTCACTTTCAGGACCAAATTCATTAACAATCCCAGCAGCATACAGAATTGTGAAGTATAAACAATCTGTACCATGAGTTGAGTTACCATCAATTGATATCAAATCAGATTGAATTTTAAGCCCAGCATCTACACATGCACTACAAGATGAAAGGTCTTCAAGATTAGGCCTACAAGCTGAGTCAAGTACAGTTGATTTGCCCAATTTCGCAACCCAATCCTGAGTAGTCTGCACATGGGCACATAAATTAGGAGTTATAACAAACTCCATAGGATCAAAACAGTGAGACACAATATCATCAGGTAAAGAAAGAGAGCTGAGCTTTGTTTGATAATCTTGAAGGCAAGAAACAGAGGTGGGTAAGCTAGGGAGCTCAAAGAGAGAGGTTTCTTTAAGATGCTGAGCAAGGCCTATACCAAAGAGATGAAGAAGGTTTCTGCAACATGGATCCTCATTGGTCACATCATTTTGGAGACTGGCTGTGTTATTTTTGGATGGCTGGTAATTTTGGCAGTAAGTTTTGTTCCATGGGATTTTAAAGACATAGTTAAGGTCCATAGGGCATTGAGATGACAAATTATTTTGGGCAAGAGGAAGAGAAGTGATTGCTGCTTCATGGGTAAGGGAGAAAATAGCAAAAATAGAGAGAAACAAGAGAAGAAGGAAATCAAGTTTACCCATTTCTGTACTTGGCCTCGAGATTTTGCTTGGTAAACTCTCTCCCTCTTCTATCCAACAAATTCATAGCACTGGCCCATGACTACAGCTGATTTGCAATTGCAGTCAATCTCTACAGCTGATTTGCAATTGCAGTCAATCTAGTGTACTATTTTTATATAATTGTCTAACTCCTATTGGCTGGTTATACCAGACAGACAATTCTACATGATAAAAACGTTTTACTATATAATTTTTTCAGAAATTGACTAGAAGCAAAGCAATATTCTTCAGATTGTAAATCGAGGATAGATAATAATTGTCTGTATTGTAGTGTATTGTTGATCTCAAACAGTGAACCCTCATTTCTTATTTCAATACCCTGAAGAATCCCTGTATTACGTTTTATTAAAAAAAAAAAATCAAAGGCATGCATGCATGATAATTAGATATAATGATATAAGCATGCCTATTGAGATATCTTACTAATTAATGGAAAAAAGGTCTAAAATTTTCTATATAAATCTCTCAAAATCAGAATCAAAATGAAATCTATATGTCCATTTTCTGCTGTGAATTGAACCATGAATAACCCATCAACACATCCTGATTCCTTGAATCTAAGCCAATCACATGATTGGCAAATCAAGAAAAGGCTGAGCAGAGAAGAAGCAGATCCTTTCTACAACAGGATTTGGTTGCCTATGAATGGTATGGATAAGATAATGGAAGCCATGAGTTCTGAGCAGCAAACAGAGTTGCTCAAAAATCATGGATGGATTAAAATCAAAGCATATGATATTGATACCAAGAAAACTCATGATATGTTTATTCAAAATAAAAAGAGTCAATATAGACTTTTTGATCTTCCTTATGTAGAGAGGAAAATCAAAGAAGGCCAACAAATAGGAATTTATTGGAGTGATGGAATGTTGCATTACTCAATCTTTTCCTAGTCAAATAGGAAACTAGTAGCCTCTGATGAAGAAATTTTTATAATACAATCATTATATATATAATAAATTATTTTTTACACTTCGTACAAAATATTTTGGATAATATGTAAATAAATAATTTCTTTCAATAATAATAGCTATTTATATTTAATCTTGATAATAGTTTGTTAGAAAGTGATTAATATGATTGCTTTGATTAATTATATTGCACATGAGAAGAATGGTGGTGTTTCTTTCTTAAAGAAAGAAGAAAGAAGAAGAAGAAGATAGCCTTGTGGAGAAGAAGAAAATTCAGCCTATGAATGAAGCTCAAGAAAAAGGAGAAGAAGAAGAAGACGATAGCCTTGTGGAGGAAGAGGACTCTAAATTAATGGATGTTGGGGAGGAAGAAAAAGAAAAATAAGAAGATGGAATAAGGGAGCCTAAAACACAGTTAGCAGAGAACAGAAGGAGAAGATATATATCCCTTGTTTGGCATTATTTATTTTGTAAGAAAAAAATTTAAATACAAAATTTTAAATTTTTTTAAAATAAAAATTTTTTAAGTTAAAAAAAAATTGAATTCTTTTATTTGAAATAAGAAAATAGTTAGAAAAAAAAATCAATTGAATTGAATCTGTACGGAATTTTGTATTCTAAACATATGGATAATGATTCTGATATGAGTAATACAAATCTGAGAAGCAAAGATACTATCAGCAATTTGGAAAGGAGATCAGGAGGCTAAAGAATAGGATTTTTGGTCTATGTATGCACCCCTCAATGAGTCATTGAAGCTAGAACAATTTTCAGACGACATAATTCCAGGTTCTGGAACCACTTGTTGGAAATTGCCGGTTGGCTTGATCCAACCAAGAAAGGCATGGGAGTCTTTGGGAGGATATTCTTTTTCTTCTCTTACGATATTAAGAAGGGAGACTTCTAAAATCTAATCCATCCTCGTAGGGAAAGTTTCCATTTCTTAGTATAAATAAGCTCATAGATCCAACTCAATCATTTACACCGATGTCTTCAAACTCCGCCTTCTTTACGTCTTTTGGTCCGCCACTCAGAACTTGGCTGAACCATCAAGATACATGGCAGCCGTATTCATCGACGTTTGCAGAGAATGATTGAACAGAGAAAGAAAGAATCATGCGCAACAGGCTTCTGCTAGGCAATAAGACCAGATCTTTGTTATTTTTTTGGTTATCCCCTGTTTAAGGCCTTTTGTAGTTGTTTAAAGATTACTGTGCAAGATCTGAGACTAATGATCCACAATGACTATGTATTTTCTTGGCTGCCATGTAAAAGAGGAGAGAAAGAGAGATGTATTTTTTTTTTTCCAATTTTATCCTATTCCTTTGATATTATCGATTTTATTCTCACTTGATAATATTGATAATGATTCTAACTTATTTAATAAAAAGAAATCAAATATTTATTAATGAACAAGGGAGAGGGGGATCAAGAGAGCATAATAAAAATGTGTAAATATTAATTTCAAGACATAAAAATCCATTTCTGCAGTGCAAGAAAGCCATTGTAGCACATCAGGTGAGAGCAAGAGACCAGTTTCACGAAAAGATAGTCCAAGCTCCACAAGTATGCATTTTGTATTCCATAAGCATCTAATTTACAGGTAGTTTCCAACAAAAACTGGCTCAAGAACAAGCATATCTATATTTTGTACAAGTGATGAAAAATTACACATCATCCAGAGCTTCGAAAAATTTGTTTACCTGTACTTAATGGTTACAGGAGATCAAGAGCTGGGGCTTTTTGATGGTGGATGTTGCCGAGCAAGAAAAGGAGGATCCACCACCGTTCCGACGATGCTATCTTCAATAATTACAGTGCTACCTTCTGAAACAGTGTTCCTCTTAATGTAGCCCAAGCCACAGTGTCCTGATCCTTTTATCCAGGATGTATAGCTTGTCACTCTTCCCACCTTCACAAGTATTCAAATTTTAAAAAATATCCAGATCATCCAAAATGATAAACAAATTGTAGTTGATATATATATAATTTTAAAAGCGGGGAAATGACACGTACTCTTCTGCCATCGACTGTAATCAGACTGCCAGGTTCTGCTGGTGCTGACAGATGAATAGCCCATAATCTCTGCTTCACTCCATCATAGGTTATGAGTCTAGAAATAGTTTCTTGTCCCTTGTAACATCCTGAGAATGTATAGTTGATTCAGAAAGTTTTCATTTTCAATATAGCTCACAGATGACATTCAATGAAGAATTTAGGTACCCTTGTTTAGAGAAATAGAGTTCCAAAGTCCAGCCTCCAGAACATTGAATTCATCAGTGAGCTCCTTCCCAGGAACAGGTATTCCTGGGAAAATTAAATCGCAGGTTTATACAAGGCAGTAAAAAAATAAATAAAAAAAAAAATCACATATTCTGGATTATATGGTTCACAAGGATGGGCTACGGATCTTGGCAAGTTCTCTCTAGACATTATTCTTGCTTATGGGAAAAAAATGGGAGGAATGAGAGCTAAAGTGAAAATTATTTTTAATCTTCTTGTTTGGGTGTGATAAACTGAAAGAGGGCCGAAAATGAAGCAATATCTCATGTAAAATATTTTCCTTCCCCATTTTCCCTCAATTCCTACTTTCATCACTCTTCAAAACATGGTAAAAAGGAACCTTTGGTCTTCCATTTCCTCCGTCTCAATTGCTGGTTTCGCATCTCTTGTAAAATCCTGAAATTTTTATGCTTGGAGTGCTACCTATCCCAGACCTTAATCTAACTCTAGAAAGACTTAACCCTCCATTTGGAACGATTAATTTTACAAGAAAGAATTCAAACGAATTTTTAAATAATTATGCATGATTTCGATATAAGTAATTTTTTTAAATTAAAAAACTTGAATTCTTTTGTTTTAAACAAGGGAATTGATAGAAAAGGAAATTGAATTGAATGATTGCAAAATTCTTAATTCCAAACAAGGATAAGAACAAAACAGTATTAAAAGATTTTTTTTCAATATTTAATAAAAAAATAGTCTTAAATGGAGTTAAAATGGCAAAAAAATTATCCATATAGCTGACTCTTGCTAGTTTGGAATTAAAACTTAGTTGTTGTACAACTGACTTCGACCATTTTAATCATTATCTTGTGCAATAAAGAAAAGCAAAAGAAAATGAAAAAAAAATTGGAGAATAAGTTATGCAACTAATCTACAACTATCATAGTTATAATCCTATCTGTAACAAGACAAGAAACAATTGGAAAATTTTTGTGTAAATTCTCTATTGGAGTAAGTGTGTTTATATACAGATTATAAGGACTTGTTAAGGTAACTCTTAAAAATCCTCTCTCAATCAATTAGCCTATGATTATATAATTTTTTTTATTATGTACAGATTATGTTCACACTTTAACACTCCCTCTCAAATTGGAGTATGGATGTTTATCATGCCCAATTTGTTAGAAAAATATTCTATTTGAGGCTCATTTAAAGTTTTGGTAAGTAGATCATCCAGTTGCTCTCTCATGTTTTCACCTAATTGATGAAAATTAAATTTCCTTGAATCTTCTCACGGATAAAATAACAATCAACTTTAATATATTTAGTCCGTTCATAGTATACTGAATTGAAAGCAATGTGAAGAGCATCCTAATTATCACACTAAAATTTCACTGGTGATACAACATTCATACCAACTTCTTTCAATCTTAGCAAATGATTTATCTAGAAAATCTTCCAAGTGGATTGAGCTATGGCAGCAGATGATTGATCCAGAGAATTTCACAAGTGGACTGAGCCATGGTCCTGTATTTTGACTCAGCACTAGATCTGGATACTACATTTTACTTCTTACTTTTCCAAGACACTAGATTTTCTTCAACAAATACACAGTAGCTTGTAGTTGACCTTCTATCACTTTTGAATCTCGTCCAATCAGTATCAGAAAAATACTCGAGTGCAGTATGTCTATAATCACTGTAGAGTATACTGAATCCAAGGGTCTCTTTTAGATAACATAGAATTTGTTCTAGAGCGGCCTCATATTTCACCGTAGGTACAGACATGAACTAACTTACAACACTTACTGCAAAAGCAATATCTAGCCGAGTTATCACTATAAGGTAGTTCAACATTCTAATCAACCACTTGTACCTCTCTAGATCATCATAAGGTTTCCATCATCCTTTGTGAGACATATATTAGAAATTATTAGTGTGTTGCAGGGTTTAGCTCCCACCTTCTAAGTTTCTGCAAGTAAGCCAAGGATATACTTCCTTTGAGACAGAAAAATTCCCTTTTTACTCCTTAAGACTTCGACTCCCAATAAATAATTAAGTTAACCCAAGTCTTTGGTATGAAACTTTACATGCAAGTAGTTTTTGAGAGAAGAGATCCATATACTATCATTTTCTGTAATGTCAATGATACACAACAAAGAGAATAATATCAGTATCTAAATTTTTATAGAAGACTGAATGGTCACACTTACATTTTCCTAACTCAAATTCTTGAACAACTTCATTGAACTTGCCAAACCATACATGGAAACTCAGCTTTAAACCATACAAAGATTTCTTCAAACGGTAGGCTTTCCCATATTCCCCCTAAGCAACAAACCCTGATGGTTGCTCCATATATACCTCCTCTTGTAGATCACCATGTAAAAATGCATTCTTGATATCTAACTGGTGTAAAGGCCAATGCTGAGGAGCGGCTAGGGAGATAGATAAGCGAACCGAGATTATTTTTGCCAGAGGAGAAAAAGAGTCAAAATAGTCAACGCATAGGTTTGTGCATAACCTTTAGCGACAAAACGGGCATTAAACCTCCCTACGGAACCATCTGGATTGACTTTGATAGCAAAAACTCATTTATAGCTCACAGCCTTCTTGCTCAAAAGTAAATCAACTAGTTCCTAAGTATGATTTTCATCTAGAGTCTTGATCTCCTCAAGCATTGCATCACGTCATCCAAAATGGGCTAGAGCCTCTTTAACTATCTTAGACAAAGAAATGGAATCTAGAAAGACAATTAAGAAGGTAGAAGGAGACATGTCATTTACCTTGTCATTTACCTTTACGAAGGCTAACGGGGAGGTCAAAGTCACTCGATGGTGGATCCGATAGCAAAGAAGATTCTGGTGCAAGACATGTATGGTTAACTACTGGTCTCCGAGAGTAAACATGAACAACTGACGTTTTAACAGGAGGTTGAGTACTAGAGGAATGTTACTATCAAATTGTGCAGCAGAATGCACATTTGAAGAGTTCCCACCATTAGATATGATTCTATTGATGAACCACTCATCATCCTCCTCTTGACTAGTAGAGGTTTGTGCAACAGGATAAAAGGAATTTGCTCGGAAAATACTATATCTGTTGAGACTAAATATTTATTAAGGTCTGGAGAATAACACCAATACCTCTTCTGAAGGCAAGAATATCTCAAGAAAACACAGTTCAAAGCTTTAAAATCAAGTTTAGTTACATGAGGTCTGACATTCCGAACATAGCAAATGCTGTCAAAAGGTCGTGTTTTCAGAGGACTTAATAGCTTCTTAAGAAAAAAGACATTATAAGGAGTATTACCATTTAGTACTATGAAGGGCATGCAATTAATGAGGAAGCATGCAGTAGAGACAAAATCAGTCCACAATTGCTTAGAAACTTGAATTTGAAACAACAGAGCTCGAGCAGTCTTAAGAAGATGTTGATTCTTCCTTTCAGCTATCCCATTTTGAGCGGGTGTATCAACACATGACGATTAGTGAAAATAACATGTTGAGTCATATAAGCCTGGAATGATTTAGATAAATATTCTTTAGCATTGTCGCTTCGCAAAATTTGCACAAAAATATTAAATTGAGTCTTGATTTCAGCATAAAAGGCAGAAAAATGAGAAAACACTTTCAAACGATGCTTCATAAAATAAATCCAAGTTGTTTTAGAGTAATTATCCACAAAAGTGATAAAATATCTAAATTCAGTCTTAAATCCAATCGGACATGGGCCCCAAAAGTCTGAATGAATTAATTCAAAAGCAGACTCGGCTCGTTTATTAACTCTAAGACTTAAAGAGCTTTAATGATGTTTTACAAAATGATATGACTCATATTTTAGTGAAGATATCTCATGAAATTGAGGACATAGCTTCTTCAAAACCGGTAAAGAAGGATGTCCCAACCGACAATGTGCTTCGAACAGAGACACGACACTGGAGCAGGCAACAGACCAAGGCACCAATGCATCCAAAATGTAGAGACCCCCAAATACATGTTATTTACCAATAATCTGCTTCGTCACAAGATCCCCGATGAGATAAGGATCAGGAAAAAAAAAAAGAAACACAACAATTTAGGTTTTTGGTAAATTTACAGAGATTAAATTAAAGGCAAGATTAGATAAACTTAGCACAGATGATAAGGTAATAGAAGGAGTAGGTTTAACGTCCCACAACTCTCAACATTATAGATTGACTCATCAGCTATAGTAACAGGAGAAGGTATTTTATAAAATCGAAAGCTGGTAAAAATATGAAAATTACCTGTCATGTGATACATGGAATCAGAATCAATGACCCATTTATATGAAGAGAAAATAAGACAAATTTTACCTGTCTTAGTCGCTACTGAAGACGTTGGGATGATTTTAATAATATGGATTTTTACTATCAGAAACTATTTTAACCAAAACCTTATACTCCTATACCTTCACACTAATTAAAGGAAGACAACAGAACCTAACCCAGTGAACAGTAGACTGCCACTGAAGAACACTTCCTAGTCAACGTCAGATGGCTGGAGTTCTACTGAAGATGTGCCGAAAATGACCAGGCAATCGTCGGGGAAGAAATCAGAGGACAAACGGATGCCACACGTGCTCCCACATGCCATCGCATGAAACTGCGGCCGAAAGTTGGATCGGCGCGTAAGCACCACTCGCATAAGCTCTAGCCACCATTTTCTGAGAAAAGGCCAGAAACGATGTTGCGCCTCTCCCTGTGCTGGCGGTGAGACCAAACGGTCATCCAAACTTGGTGACCCAACAACCAGTTTCTCAACCCGAGAATCCCAAAGAAAACTGTTATAGACTCTTTTCTAGTATTTGATTTATTTTAGAATTAAATTGCTAAGTATTTGATTTATTTTAGAATTAGATTGATTTATTCTTTATTTTAGGATTAGATTGTTTTATCTTATCTCTTAGTTTTCTTATTTCTTAGGGATTCTTAATAGAATTGTGTTAAACAGTGACACTATTCCCTATATATATTGCTGGAAAATCAGAAATAAAAGGTCAAAGCTCCATTTATTGAGCTCACAACAACAACAATTGGGCGACGAAAGAATCAAGGAAAACCAACGGCTTCGGTTTTGGATACTGTAAATAGACCTATGATGCGATCCATAACTCGGGATCGTAACAAAAACAGACACCCAAAATTAGCTCAAAGGTTATGATATCATGTAACAAGACAAGGAACAATTGGACAACTTTTGTGTGTATTCCCTATTGAAGTAAGTGTATTTATATACAGATTACAGACTTTATTAAGACAACTCCTAAAAATCCTTTATCAATTAATTAGTCTATAATTATGTAATCTTCTTCTAATTATGTACAGATTATGTTCACACCCTGACACTATCAATGTATAATTGTATTACAAATTAGGAATTATTTGTATTTTGAAATGTTTGGTTAGTACTACCAAGTAAATGTGAAACACAATAATTAATTGGGATATTCAAGCCAAATTAATAACTCACCCTGAATAATCCTTAGTTTTTCCCAAGCATTAGAACCCATTGGAGCAGCACCCTGGGATAGAAGAGTTCTCCAAACAGATCCAGCAGCAGCCGGTGACATCAAGAAGGAATAACCTTCTTCAGAGATGGCATTTCCCACTCCCACAGTTATAGGCATTCCGTTTACCTGACATTAAATAAATAAATGCTCCATCATGTTGCAAAGAAAATATTAACAATACAAAATAAATAACAAGCCAAAAAATAGGGGAATGGAAACAAAGAAGAAAAGGAATAAATAGTGAAAACAAGACAAGAAGAAGAAAAAGAATCAATGACAAACATTCGGCCTTTCCTAATCACTATTAGATGGAAACCTGACATTTTTAAGCTTATCATATGTAGCCTACCAACCTATGCATTACCCATTTCATCAAGTCATAAAGTCATCCACACTGTAGCTTTACACGATGATCTAAGTGCCATTTAAGTTTCATTATTTTCCATTAAATCTTCACTGATAAGACTTGCTGAACTTGAAGTATACACACTAATTTAAGAGAAATATCTGAAGATTTAAAACATCCTTGATTTTTGGGGAAAAAGGCACGGAACTATCATATTATTTTAAGTAAAAACTACCATATTATTTTAAGTAATGATTTACATTCCAATCATAATTGATACTATCTTTAGACTAGGACAACCAAATTGATCAGATATGAAATACTCATCCGTATTTAAAAAAAAATACAGTATGAGACAAGCATGCAAGTTTAACAGATTTTGCAAGCAAAACAGTACAGATACCCAATTTACTATATAGACTCAAGGCAAAGTGCAAAATAATTCCCACAAGTGAGAAAACTAAAACATGCAACTAGCACGAAAAAAGAGTCAGAAAATTGCTTAGTCTTACACTGTAATGATGATGAGTGCCATATGGTTGTCCAACAAGATCACCAAGATTCAAGTCAACCATCAACTGTTTGCATCCAGAAGAAGCAAAGGCTCAATTTCTATATAGGAAGAGAAGTCTCACATTTACAAGAATCTTCCTTACTTGGTTGCTTTTTGGTCCAGCTATAATAAAGAAGGAAGTTTTCTTGTTGATATCTTCAATTTCTACTTTGTCAGCAAAGAAAATATACCTACAAAATTAATAATCAATATAAGATAAAAACATATATCATCTTTTGTCAAAAACACTAGCAAGACAATAATCTCTTCTGCCCTCTCTTTAATTAATGTTACTCATTTTTTGTTTGGTGATTTGGCATTGCTTAATCAAGTTTGTCAGCTCTTTTTTTGCAATTCCATTTAACTAAACCTTAAATGGAAGGGTCAACTAACTCCACCATCCTACTATTTATCTAAGGCATTAAGTTGCCCACAACCTTGATCTTTATTCTCTTTAGATCTCCTCTTGTGAATTGTGATATTTTCAATTTCAACATGACCAAATTCATCCTTTATGATGTAATAATTAATGATTGCTACATATTAAAAAGTCAACTTATCCTACTTTCTCATATACTATTTGCAATTGGTTGGTTATAGCCAATTATCACAACCATTCTCACCAATTATATCTGTTGAATCCCACATCGGTTGTGGAAAGGGGTAATGTGCCCCTTCTATGGGCCATAGGCACTCCTCCCCCTTGAGCTAGCTTTTGGGGTGAGTTAGGCCTGGCCCAAATTTAACATGGTATCGGAGCCTCCCCATCCGATGTTGGGCACCCCATAAATGTGCCACACACCAGTAAAAATTCTGAGCGTGAGGGGTGTGTTGAATCCCACATCGGTTGTGAAAAGGGGTAATGTGCCCCTTATATGGGTTATAGGCACTCCTCTCCCTTGAGCTAGCTTTTGGGGTGAGTTAGGCCTGGCCCAAATTTAATATGGTATCAGAGCCTCCCCATCCGATGTTGGGTGCCCCATAAATGTGCCACGCACCAGTAAAAATTCTGAGTGTGAGGGGTGTGTTAAATCTCACATCGGTTGTGGAAAGGAGTAATGTGCCCCTTATATGGGCCATAGGTACTCCTCCCCCTTAAGCTAGCTCAAGGGATGAGTTAGACCTGGCCCAAATTTAACAATATCCTATCCGCGCTATTTCTTTACTGTTTCTCATTTCCTTTCTTATCCAGCTACCCCTACCCAACTCTCTCGCATTATTCTCAGCTGTACATGATTTTCAAGTACCCAATGGGTTGCCAACTTCTTACAGATGCTACAGTATATTTCATAAGATAGCTAAAATTCTAGAACAGCCAGACGACCTTTATGTATGCATTATACAATCAAAGGGTAAAAATCTAAGGTTTATACTGCTTTTAGTTCTGTGAAAACCATTGGATGGCAAAAGCCTGCATCAAATTTCAAGGCATTTCTCGAATCGAGGATGGTGCACAAACATCAATACCACAGTGTGCGTAAACAATTAACAAAAAGGACTTTACGGTGTGCAGAACAAAGACTGGAACATGCATGATGAGTAAGCAAGTTAACAGCATATACACCAGCAGTGCAAGGAAAAATAAGAGTATGAAGGAAATATTAATGTCCACACTACATATCTACGTTTTAGAAAAACCTAGACGACACTCATGCAAAGGAAATTGATAAATGAATCTGAAAAACATGCAATACATACTTATTCAGCATTTGAATTATGCTGCCACAGGTCACTGGTGAGACCACCAACATAATTGAATTTTTCTGCAGGTTGCACACAGCACCCAGCCAAAAAAGTCATCAAATAATAATTACAACTGCTGAAAAATCAACTAAAATTAAGCAAGGTAAAAGAGACTACCATGATCCATGCATAAGCAATATCTATTGTCCGAGCCGTTGGTGTGACAAAAACAGTATTGCATCCCTAAGGATTTCAATCAAACAAAACATATCAACTACCCCATGCGAGTAAAATTAACTAAATTTCCATTTACTTCATGAGGTGAATATAGCAGTGACATATCCCTCCAGATTATACCTGTCCTTCATGAAGACATTCAAAATTTGCAGTGCTTTGGTTGTGAAGAAACTGAATGCGATCATCTCCACTAACTTCACAAAAGACAAACGCCATTATTTTCACCGAGTAGAAGAACATTATAGCAACATAAATAATGCCAACATATCTTTTGCAGGTCTAACCTGATACCTATTGTAGTAATTCCACATTCCCTTTATACTGTTACCCTCTTTGATCAGGTTGCTAAATTATTTATCAGGGATCAAAACTTCAAAAAAGTTGGTGAAGAAACTATCCACTTGAAAAATTTAAAAGATAGCATTAAATGGAAGAAAAGGGTTTTATGAAAGATTAAGGAGCCAAAAGAAAATACCTCTTATCCGTCCAAAATGTGAAAGGTCCAAAACCTAAGCCACCAGAAACCACGAAAATATATTAATAAAACCAGGCATCAAATTGCTATCCCGGATCAAATAAAAAGAATACATTTTTAATAATTCAAACTGCACTAGTGTAGTCTAACATGGTTTCACAACTCATTCCTCTCAAATTGAGTAAGTCCAAGATATACAGAGATTCAAGTCAGAGTCGCATACTTAATTAACCGTAATCAAAAAGCAAGAATGAAATCAAAAGAGTATGATTTGAAGTCAAAAACACAAAATTTCTTTCCCATTCTAAATGATTATGGGCTGCATAAGAAGGACATAAAGTCATAGGGGACTACCCACCACAACCCCATTACCAAATGCATCTAATGCTTCATCATCATTATCAAATGTCTCAATGATCCCATCTTCTGAAGCTTTTGCCCCATCTGCGGTCAAGGTTTCCTGAAAAGGAATGAAGTCATCAATCCGAAATTAAAAGTCTAAGGATACGATTTTGGTCACTCTATATTGATATAAAGAATCAATTGAGCTCAGCTCATTTGGGATATCTGGTATGATCCCAATTGAGGATCACGGGTTTGAGACAGGCCCTTCTGTATACAAAGAGAAAGGGGGGCTTACCAGGAGGTCGAGATCGATAGGGGGAGGAGAGAGATCGAAAGGTGAAGCAGAAATAGGACGCCAAGAACAACCCTTGGATGATTGAGAAGTAGAAGTGAAAGTAACTTTCTGCTGCTTCTTCTTCTCCCTCCCAGTCCAAAATGTACCGTTCAAGCACCGATGATGAGAATTGAGGGGGATGGTTCTTTCCCTGAGAAGGGGCTGAAGAAGAGTAGTTGCAGAGCCAACTGCACAAGTTGCTGATGATGCCGCCATATTTGGACAGCCAGCTCTCTATGAACCAAGCTAACCGGAAGTGTATGCACTGAGCAGAGACTTGAATTCGCCCAGAAATGAGAAATTATTTATACTGGAATTCTTGTGTATTTGGCAAACAAGATAAATGGCTTCATATGTGGCCAAGATGTTGGGAAGGAATCTCTGTTGGGGCAGAGGGAAGGATCCAAAATTGTATTAATATTGGAAATGAAGAATATTGTTATGGTGGGTTGCTCTCAATATTTGCTCATTGATGCATTGATTCTCGGTTTGCTGCAGTGATTTGTGGCTGCTGCTGGATTTGAACACTAGCTTAGACTCAATAAACAAATGAAAAATTTTAGGATACATTAATATTATTGGGAAAAATTCACTTAAACCGAATTTACATGTACAAAATGAAAATGAAACTAATGTGAAATAGATTCATGTGGATCCAGTTTATACATGAATTAATCCTTTTTAACTTTTGCTTTTACTGTTCCTTTCAAGATAGATTTTTTATATATTTTATATTATATTCTAGATGATAATTTATTATCTAATAATTTTTATTTTTAATATATAGTGAAGAAGTAAAATTTATTAATTCTAAAAACAATCTAGTAATTAAGCAATAGAAATAATAGTATATTAATGATACATATTGCATGCTCTATACAAAAATTCCAGCATACACCCTGATATATTATGTGATTAACATAAACTACAGAGATCAACACTAAAAAACCAACACTCAGAAGTAATTCAAGCAATAATTGAACATCCTGGTTTGCACGGTTTTCAGATCTGGTGGAGTTGGCATAAACTCGTTCTTGCTCTCTCACATCTCTAAACATTGAAAAAAGCGAGTTGAGGCCTTCAGGAGTAGCCCCTCCCAAGATCCATAACAGCAGTGAACTAAACGAGTTCATGGAACCAGGGCTTTGACCAGTTTCTGGTTGCCTAAGATCTGCTTGACCTGGAATCTGCATAGTATTGCCTAGCCTGCCAGATTGTCACTTCCCATGCATTGTTGAGGTCCAGGAGGTTCTACGCCATCTGCTGGAATTGCTTGTTCAGATCCCAGTCTAATTCTAAATCCAGGTCCAGAGGCCAAAACGTTGTTAACAGAACCTTCATTCCTGGTGTTCAATCCTGTAATGTGTAAAGTTGATGCAAGAATGGTAGAGGATGTGATATGGAAGTCTGGGTGGTGTTGGAGCTGCGACTGTCTGTCATTAACCGTTGCAAAGGATACAGAAATATTCATACTCAGGACAGGAGATTGAACTGTGCCCTTTTAACAAATTTGCAACATGAAATAAAAGAATATGCAAGTTTCATCAATGCGTAATTGCAGGACCAGTTATGGCTGCAAGTCCATGTATAACAATGACTATAACAATGCCAAATATGTGAAATCAGATTCTGAATGTTACCTCAAAAAGGTTCCAGAAGTATAGAATGAGGTGCTGCATGAATGCTGCAGTTGTAGAGAGCGCCAAGTATGAAAAACCTGGAAAATTATTTGATCAATATCTTCAGATAAAAGTAAGATTTTTGAGCTAACAGAGAGAGAGATCATTAGGTCCATACCATATGCATAGGAAAAGAAGTAGATGTGAAAAACCAGAAAATAGAGCAAAAAGAAGCGCGGAAGGAACTTCATTGATATTGGCGTCGGCACACTGCAAAACGAGAGCACGCAAAATCTCAATATATGGGAAGGAAATAAGCATACACACACAGCGGCCCCCAGCTGTAGCATGAACTATGCAAGAAAACATGTAAGATATGATGGCCAGACTGTATCATATATAGGGCATGCATAACAATTAGAGGAGGAGAATGACCTGATCAGTGTGAATAGTTCACACAACCAAACAAGAATTAAGAACATGAAAGCCAAAAGCTGATCATCATAAAACTCGAACAGAGAAAACAAGATCCCAATCATTATCTGCAAAGCCAATACTAAAATCTATAAATCAATTTGAGTGAGGACTACTTAAATATTACTGAATGAGAATGATATCAAGCAAAAAATGGAAATTAAAAGAAGAAATTGGAGAGTTGATTGTTAGAGTAACTCATCACTACTAGTAACTCAACAAAATTTGTCCTTACAGGAACAAAGACAAGCGACTCAATCACATGCACAAAGATCAACTGAAAGGTTCGCAGTCGATGCCGAGCATGGTGTTGAAGATGCTCTGCAAAATTTCATGAAAGTACATGCGATGATATCCAAAGGAATAACCTGATGAAGGCTATAAAATATCTACTACATTAAATGACAGAATTCAATGGATAGAAGCCTCTGTTAAAAAACATCAGCACAAAGATTATAGTTCCTAGAAAACCTAACAGTTCAAACTTTGAGCCAACATTCAAGGTAGATGCATTTATTAAATGGCCATAACATGGTTACACATCCTCTAAATACAAATTGAAATAAAGCACACCTGTAAATTTCAGCATTCGAGTCTGTGTCTCTCTCAATGTAAAGGAAACTGACATTGTGGTGGTGAAAAAAACAAACAGGGACATCATAAGCACGCCACACTTGGTTGCAAAATAGTCTATAATGAAGCCAACAAGTACAATTCATCAGAGAAGTAATTATCCATCAATTAAAAATGAGGTCAAAAAGTTATATCCAGACTATTTTGCATTGTCTGGATATATCAAAACCTTATAGTGACCACCAGACCTAAAGAACAAAATTATGAAACCCATTTAAATCTATCTCTAAGTAAAAGAAATTTCTCCCATCTGTTGGATTTACATTTTATATCAATAAACTTCATCAAAACTTTTGCATGTCTGTAAATTTAATACAACAAAATTGCATAACACCAAAGTAGGATTAATACCCAGAAGAAATTAAAAGATAATCTCTAAGTAAAGGCTTTCCACACTAACCCTAAACAACTTGTAAGCATCTAAAACTAAAAATGATGACCTTTAGGGTTATTTCCTAACTCTAAAAACCTAACATTTATTTATACTTTGTTCTTCATCAGATCAATGTGATTTGAGATCCTCATTTAACCAAGTGAGGACCCAAAAAAAGACATTATAGAAGAGAAAGAAGAACTACCTTGACAGAAAGAGGAATGCAAACTACTTAGTGTCTACAACTTCATGTTAATTGGTAAACAAGCAAATAATAAGCTAGTATACCTGCATATGTGTTAAGCCTGTCCAAGTAAAGTATTCTCATCCACTTGGGAACATCAAGATTTAAATGTATGCCTGTGATATTCTGCACTTGAAATTTAAAATTCAAGCAAAGGAACTCTTAATTCTTATAGTCTATCAAATTTTAAGCAAATAAAATTAAGCATATTTCTTATAATATCTCAACCATTTAAGAATATTTGGGAACAAAGAGAAGGGAGGAATGACAATGGAAGAATGGAAAATGAGAGGTCCATCTCTCTCTCTCTCTCTCTCTCTCTCTCTCTCTTAAGGACCAAGGGTTAATTTTACTCATGTTCACCCTAATTTCCTTTCCAAATTTGTGCTATGGTCAAAGAGGATATCTTTTTCCTATCCTCATATTTCCACTAGAATACACATAGTTCAGCCAAATATGGTTAATGCCCAAGCAATTAATTTTCAAAGAACTTCTCTGCCTCAGGAACAACTGCCAGGTATCTTCTAATATATTGACTAACAACACATTCCAATGTTGGAAAACATATTTTAGCCAGTACCAACTTTAAATTTGAGGCAACAAGCAAATCACTCTTACATCCTTAAATTGAGATTTAACAGTATACTGAACAGCAGAAGTTATACAAAATACTTTGTACTAAAGAGAAGAACTATGCAGAAATCAACAGGCATAAAATTGTAATATCAAAATTTTTAAGCACTAATGTGGCTACATTACTCTCAAAGGATAAAAGGTCTAATTTCAGTATTTCACTAACCACCCATCTACATTTGAATAATGATCTAGGACAGTGGCTCCAGGTCACAAAAGATATAGTTATCAGCAACCACTAAAGGATAAAACTTTGCTCATGCCATCACCCACCATTTTAAATTTTCAGATTGGGTGATTCTTTAATAGGATATTAAAGCCTCTTTGACAATTGACATAAAAAATAGAGTTCTAACCCGTGTACCCTCACTCTTGAATTATATTTCAGCAGATTGTAGCATACTTATTATGGTTCACGCTTCACGACAGATGTAAGCTGTCACATGAAAAGGCTTGCCAGAAATGAAGGTAATAGAAACAAAGCCCTATGTTTTGAAAGTATTATGAAGATACTCCATTACTAGTGCAGTGACTGTGATATAGACACAGAAAAAGGGAACAGGAAAATGCAGAATTCAGCACCAGTAATGAGTTTTATTCGATAATCTCACCCACAACTTGTGGAAACTCCGTATCATTTGCACTGCATTCTCCAAATGAATGAAAAACGCCTGTGCCATTTTTTGCCAAAATGAATAATGGCTAATTTCAGAGTTTCCTTGGCTAAAACAGGGAAATTACTGTGTGTCTCCACTTTATGAGTTTTAGCAACAACGTCATCAACTATTGGCTTAGAACTATCACTGCTGCTAGAGCTTCCAGGTTGACATTCAAGATTTTCAGAATCAGTCTTTCAGAACTTCAGTGCTAGCTTCCCTCTCCTGGCACTCAAACCAATCCAATTAAACCAAACCTTTGGAGACAGGAACGTCAATCCATCTTCGTCCATGTTTAGCATATTAGTTTACTTGATACAGTCTCCACTCCAGGAACATCTGCTGAATTGAACTCAGATTCATTGCGAGACCACAAGCCTGCACTGGTTATCTATATAAAGAAGCAGAAATCAGCATTCAATCCATGAGACTAAAACCAACCAGCAAATGGAAAATATTAAGAAAATAAATGTACTACAATTAAACTGTCGATGCCAAAGATTAACAGCAACAATTTATAATGATAAATACAAAGTGAATAAAATAATGAATAAACAAAAATGAAGTTTTAAGTTGATACATTAGAAAATAAGCAGACAAAATTTTCTCATAACAAAGATATTCTAGCAGACTAAATTTTTTATGTTTTCAGCTTGAACATATTCTAGCAACTGTATAACTTGATTTGAATAAGTTGTGCCTCCATTGTTTCAGCACCAGAGAGCTCACTACAACATCCAGGCTTCATTTGCAAAACAATAAGTTTCTCATTAAAAAAAGTGTTCAGGATCAAGAAACAAAATATTATAAAAGAAAGAAGCTTATTCCCTATATTTGGCTCAAATAACACTAGAAAGTTTTTTTTCCCTTTTTTTTGGGTATATTCAAAATTTGCATATGCTACACTTTTATCAATCTGATACTTCCCCCCTCCATTTTGCTTCTTCCGCTAAAAGAAAACAGTAATCTCAAAGTTAAGAGGGCAAAACTAACAAGAATTTGGTTTCTACAACCAGAAACCAACACCAAGCTTAAGCTCCCTCAAAATGAAATCATTCAATTTTCAAAAGCATATAACAAATCACTACAAACAGTAGAGTATAAGAATCAAATAGAGAAATAAACCAAACAATTAAAAGCCTCAAAAACCCATTTAATTATTGAAAAAAAAAAGGACCAGAGCATTAAAAATCACCTCTTGAACATAATTGGCGTGCATGACAACGAGAATACAAAAGAGAGTAACGGCTATAAACAAATACATATATTCCATAGCAACCCTGACTTTGGGAGTTAGCATCTGCGAGAACCTGTCTTGTACCCTTATAAATGTCTGCTCTGGATCCATTTCTCCTTCACTGTCTCTATATCTTTATATCTATAGCTGTGAATAGCAAAAGTTTTGCTTATATCTCTGAAAGTGAGTGAAAATTACGTATTAGAAGTTGGGGATTGAGAAGAGAAGCTGAGGAAGATGAAGAGGGGCTTGAATTTGGATGATTCTTCTTGTTGCGGTGATGGGTCTGATCGGAGGTCGTCCGTTAATCTCCATTGTTGTTACTTATTGCTGGGTGGTAGACAGTGTTGTAGTGTTGCTGAAGATGACGAACAGAGCGTTTGTTGTGGGGTCGCGTTTTGCACCTTTGCAAGGCAATTGGGTTTTGACCCTTTTTTTTATTAATTTTTTATTGATTTTTTCTTTTAATCAATGCCTATTCATTTATGCAAGGTCCGTGTTGCTATAGAAAATAAAGCTCAGAAAGAAACCAAACCAAAACAATTAAATCAAATTAAGTATAAATTAAAATCAATAATCAAATAAAATTAAAAATCAAAACTGAACTATCCAATCACGTGCCTTGTTAATATCGAGTGCATCGATTCATCGACACGATTTTCAAATATCGAAGCAGAAATTAGAGCAATTATGTGCCTAATTACTACAGAAGTACAACGTCTAGTTACATGTACAGACACTACAAAAACGACACTAATCGCAAAGACACTACTAATGGCAAACACACATGGTTGATTAGTTGATCTTTTATTTTGAATTTTTGAAAATCCATATCTTCTGTTCGTTCTCTTGTCATGCATATTTCAGGTTTTATTGTTTTTAATGAGGAAGTTATTTTGATAAATTTGCATCACTAAAAATTGCGGTTGGTATCTGAATCGAATCTTTATTTTGATAGTGTGATATTTGAGAACCGCACCGCTACGTCTAATGAGTACCGTCTCTAAAAATCGTGAATAGCTGAAATTGGATCTTTATTTTGATAGTGTGATATTTAAGAACCACACCGCTACGTCTAATGACTACCGCATTCAAAAATCGTGAATAGCTGAAATCGAATTTTTATTTTAATAGTATGGTATTTGGGGACTGCACCGCTACGTCTAATGAGTACCGCCTCTAAACATTGTGAATAGCTGAACTCTGCCATATGCTCTTCTTGTGCGGCTGATTAGATGGTCTTTAATGATTTTCCACCGGACCTTATTCAGTTTGATTTTTTGTCTATATGTGTTTTCTTTCGCATTTTATTTTTGGCCGAGTATCATTCTCTTTCTATCTATTGCTTGTCTCTCTATTCCAATATCATTTGCAATGTTGTAAAAAATATTGAATCAAAGAGATTTGGTCGATGGTTACATTGATATAGAACTATTGGAGTGTATAGTCAGTGCGATGGTAATATTAGAATTTGCGACATATTTTTCATTTGATTTTAATTGGTTTAATTTAGTGTTTTGATTTAATTTAATTTAATTTTTAATTTATTTATTTTATTTAATTTGATTTGCTCTCATTTGAATTTTGAATTTTTTTTTAGATCCTCTTATATATAGCTCTTTTTACCTTTGTTATAATGTAATATATTATATATCGATAAAAAAAATTTCTGGATAGGATTTATTTTTTGTTTGCGCAAGCATATAATAGTTTAACATGGGATAATGAAATTGTATTAAAATAATTATGATAATATTTAATTTATACTTTATATAAAAATATCTAAAATATTCTTAATTCTTTTAGTTTATTAACTCTATTAGAGTTAGCAAATTAAAAAATTTAGAATATACATAAATATAATAAAATTAAAATTTGAGATTGGCACTACTAAAATAACATATTTAATTATTAGATAATTTTAAAACCGATCACTAAAATAAAAATTTCAATGGATAATAAATTTAAATTACTAAAAATGATACTAAAATATTAAATAATTTTAATAAAGCTTATTAAATATTAAATGATTCATTAACCAGAATAATAAATTTAATATTTAAAATAATACTTTTTTTTTTGAAAATGAGAGAAATATTATTAATTTAAAACGATCAGAAAAACTATATGAGGAGGAGGGACATGAATCTAAACTCCTTGACCTGACTCAGAATGAGTCGATATTGCTAGAACATGAGCGACATCATTCGACCGGTGAATAAAATCACATATTACTTCTTCATAACTGGATAGAAGTAATTTACAATCTTAAACCAAAATATCAAAAAGTGATAAATCAACTAACGAAACATTGGTAATGGACATAATAAGAATCTGAGCATCCGATTCGAAAAGAACTCGATACCATCCGCACTCTTTAATCCAGCTCAACACCTCTCGAAAAGCCATTGGCTTAGCACACTTAACCTTCGTCTGACTGCAAAAACAGCCTACTTTGGCCGCCATAAATCTACAATTAACATCTCGGACTACACAGTCGAAACCTAGTTAATTTCGTTGCGAGTTTAAAGAGGCGTCAATATTAATCTTAATCCAACTTTGTGGTGGAGGAGACCAATAAAACTAAAATAGTGATTATAAATTATTATTTATATATTTGAATAAAACATTAAAATATTTTAAAAATCATTATATTTATTTATATATTGTCATATATAGAGATTTAATTACTTACACTAAAAAAACAATTCACTGCTAAAATTTAAATTTTTATTCAAGGTAGAAGAATTCATTTATTAAAATATTTTATTATTTTAATATTTTATAATTAAATTATGTTAATAATAATTTTAAATTATTTTTTAATATTTTCTATATAGTATTTTTAAGAAAATATTTTTCTAGCAATAGCTTTAACAGCGAGCCAAACAAGTCCTTTGCCTTCTTATTAATGAATATTTTTTTTAAGTCGGTCTTATAAATGTAATTATAAATTAATTATTAAAAGTTTTGCCAAAGATAAATGGAATATTTCAGCATGCATGTCGCGAATATTCCAGCATATGTTTGATTAAGGAATCTAATTTCAAACGCTAAATTCTAAACTCTTAAGTTATCTTTATCTTTTTTTTCGAAGAATTTCGAGAATTAAATATAATACTAATATAAAATATATAAATATTAGATTTTTTTTAAACAGTAATTATTTATTTATTTTTAATAAAATAAAATCTAATGAGTTGATTAGACGTGGACATTTGGACAAGAGTTGGATCGGATAAAAAATTTAATAAATTTGCTGGAGAATTAATAGATCAAAAAATTTTAGTTTGGGATAACTTAAAGTTTCAAAAAGTAATAAAAGTCGTTATAACAATTCTTGCATCACATTTATCAGATTATATAGAAATATTTTTAATGGTACATAGTCAGCTAATGAATACAGAGTCAGTTAGCCCATACTTTATATATTCGTTCGTGTTATATAAACCTGATCCACAATACGCATATTTATGATCTCGACGATGATCCGTAGAGCCGACAATTGCGCTGAGGATTTGCATTTACCCTCTAATCAAATCGGCTAGTGCTCGGCCTACCCGGTTTTTATCTAGGTCAATTTTTTTCGATTGCCAGAGCTAGTTGGATCGTGTACATGTGTCATAATCGAAATAAATATTATATTTTATATGTTATCAGATATTTTTTCGTTTGTTCGATAGTTATTTATGACCGTTGGATAAGTGAATTTAGTTTGTCCTCGAAGGCAACTGTAAGCCTAGAATACCGAGATGCAGAGTTTTAAATGTTCATCCATGCCCGATTTTGGATATAAATAGAAGACTTCCTTCTTTCTCTACTCTTGTTATCCCTTTTTCTCTTGTTGTTCTTCTTGCTCTGCTGTTGTTGTCCTTTTTGCTCTTGTTGCTATCATTGAGCTTGTTTTCATCTCTTTCCTTTTCTCTTTGAGTTTTGAGCTAAAGGTACACATTCTTTCTCCAATGGCTCCCTTATTGTTTCTCTAGGTCGAGAATATCATTTCCAGAGTCACTCCTTTTCCTCTTTCCGAGGCTATTTTTCGAGCTTTTTTTAGGGAGACCCATTACATTTATTTATCGCCCTATTCTCTTTCCTTCCATCTCCTAACCTTGTGGATGCGCAGTCCGAAAGAAGACTTGTCTTCTATTTAAAGAAAGTCGACTATGGTCTTTCTTTCTCTTTCTTTGTTTTTCTTTTTTCATTCTATTTTTTAATTTTTTAAGGGTGTGGGTTTTTTTTCCCTTCTTTGGGTCTGTTTAGAGCTTTTTTTTAAAAATTTTTTAAGGCAAATAATGAATTTTTGAGTTTTTTTTGTAAGACTGGTCTGACCATCTTTACCGGTCATAAGCCTCCATAAAACATTAGGCAGACATTTTGCCGGTTGGGGCTACAGAGAACTTTGAGTGGGGTCTAAAAACTTAGGATGAAATGACTATATTTTTTTATTTTTTTCTAGATAACTTTCTTACCTTCTAAGTACTATATTTTTTTTGGCTCATCCTCTTATTGTTACTCTATCAGTATCAATTGTTTCATTTGTTGTTATTTTTTTTATTGCATTACTATTTTGTTATTTTGTGTCTAAATTTTTTATTTATGTTTCAGCTTCTATAGTTCCTATGAACATAATTTCAATGCCTCAAAACTTCTCCAAAGATGGGCATGTCATCCGTCCGTATATTTATCAATACCTTCAAAACAAGGAAGATCATGGACGTAGTGGTGGAGATGTTAGGGGATGAGCCAACTCTGACTCAAACCATGACTCCACCCACTATTGGGACTAACATGGAGTTGGCCTTGGTCGACCGAGCTGGGGTCATCCCCTTCTACTAAAGGCGCTCCGGTCTTGAGAAGCGGCACAAATGTCCATGATGGTTAGCCCATATCACACTTTTTCAACTAAAAAGGTCGCCGAGAGTTTAAAGAGAAAAAATTCTCAGTTGACTCAGGAGCTGTATGCCGTCCCTATTAGGACGATTAGCAAGAAGAGAAGACTGGTGAAGAAATTCGAGCTGGTGTCCTTGCAGAGAGGGACTATGTCTTCTTTTTCTCGGAAGAAGTCATCATCGGACAAGGGCAGAGAGAGGCAAGGGCAAAAAGAGCTCATTTTGGGAGGCCAATGATAATCTTCTAACTACCCTGATTTTCAATTCAAATCTGACTCCACATCTACCTCTATTGTTGAGCTGCTCAATAATCATGTCTTCAAGACATCTATGAATCTTGCTAATCCTCATATCATAAGCACAATTTGTTGTATAATCCAATTCACCGACAGATGGAGCAGTCCCTTTATTTGCTGGCCAAACAGAAAGGTATTTCATAATTTTTATCTATTTTATTATTTTTAAATTATAATTTTTTGAGTTTAAATCTTAATTAACCTCCAATTAATAAAAATAATAAAATTAAATATAATTTTTTATATTAATGTTACTTTATCACATACACCTTATGCTTTGAAGGAATGTAAGCCCAACTAATGATGCATCTAAGACAAGTATATCATTAAATGTCATAAGTTTTTTTCCCCTTGTTATGATTCATTACTTTTGTATTATAAAAATAATAAATTTTAAAATAAATAGATTTATAATATACTCTTTCAGTTTTATCATTTTTATCTATTTTTAAATTATTATTTATTTTTTATATTATAATAATATATAAATTAAATATTATAATTTTGTTTTATTTTATTTTACTTTATTTTAAAAGAATTTTTTAAAAATTAATAAAAAAATATTTTTTTAATATATATATATAAATAAAATAAATAAAAATTATGAAAAATATAAATTAGATATAATTATTATAATTTAAACATTAATCAAATTACATAGCTCGCTGAGTAGTTTAGTAGAGCCACATAACATCAAAACCCTATATCTACAAATCGGCTTCTGGTTCTGGAGTCTTGAATCGTACCCTAATTCCCACAAAACCCTAGCTCTCTCCGACTTCGTTCAAATCAATGGCACCAAAACGATCTACTCCCTTGGAAGATCCACCGGCTGCTTCTTCTTCTCAAGAAGAGGAAAGCTCCAGTGGAGAAGAAGACGACGGAGAAGAGGAAGAGGGATCTTCATCTGAAGAAGAAGAGACTCAGGGAAAGCCGCAAAAACCCTCTTCTCAACCAGCGTCACAGATCCAAACTGCAAAACCAGTTCACAAGAAGCCTGATTCCGAATCCGAGTCTGATGAGTCTGACTCTGAATCCGACTCCGATGATGACCGACCTAATCATGCCCGTGACGCCACTGTCAAGCCCATCGCTTCTAAGCCCATGGAGGAGACTCCTACCAAAACCACGAAGCCTAGATCTAAACCCTCGGCATCAAGTCCTGCTACCGCGAAGTCAACGGCCGCGGTGAAGAGGGCCAGTGAGAGTGATCGCGACCCGAAAGACTCTAAGCGGCGCAAGAAGAAGGATTCGGAATCTGATGGAGTTGTTGAGAAGTCCGAGGATACGAAGAAACAGCTGTTTCAGCGGCTCTGGAGCGAGGATGATGAGATTGCGGTGTTAAAAGGCATCATTGATTTCACTAAAAAGAAAGGAACTGACCCCTCGAAGGATATGACCTCGTTTCATGATTTCATTAAGAAATCGCTTCACTTTGATGTCTCTTTAAGCCAGTTGAAGGATAAGGTTTGGAGATTAAAGAAGAAATTTGAGAACCATGTGAGTAAAGGGAAGAAGGGTGAAAATAAGACGTTTTCGAAGGCTCATGACCAGAAATCCTTCGATTTGTCAAAAAAGATATGGGGTAGTGAAGCAATTAGTGGGAGAGGAGTTGACTTGGGTGTTAAGTCTAATGGCAAAGCAAAGATGAATGGCGGTAATAATCAGAGAAGCAAGAGTTTTGATACATTGAATGCTGAACAGTGTTTGGACGTGGAGAAGGAGACTGAGAAGGTTGATAAGATGGAGGTTGAGACTGAAAGCCATTCTGGTCTGAAACAGATTGTAGAGTTTGATAGGACTGCGAGTGTAGCAGGAATGGAAGAGTATGTGGTAAAGAGGGGACTGGATATGTTGGAGGGAGCCAAAAAGGCTGAGATGGAAGAGAAATGGAGGCAGTTGCATGTTGCTGAATTGGAGCTGTTTCTGAAGAGGAATGAGTTGATAAGGGAGCAGGCAAAGCTGATGCTGGCTGCATATAAGACTGAGTAGGATTAGGCTATGGTAAAGTATAATTGTGGCTTTCTTGGTTGCTTTTATGTCGTAGTTGCTAGGTTATTATTATTTCTGTGTTTATGATTTGGTGACTCTGTAACTTCTAGTATCAGCTGCTTTTGTGTCCTTAAAGGTATGTTTGGTTCAATTTCAATTCCTCAAATTTTGTGGAATTTAATTGAATTTCATGTTTTCTCTCTTTGGTTTAAGGAGAAATTAGAATTTAATTTTAGAAATTGAATTCTATGGAATTGGTTATAACTACAATTAATTCCATCAAGTTTTGATGGAATTTGAAACCGGCAGTCTATCTTAAAATTTTCTCTTGAATTGTTTGGTTGAGGGGATTGAAAACTTTCTTACACATGCTAATATGAGAATTAATATCAATTCTCACTATATTAAATTTATATTTTATTAATTGTGATTATTATTATTATTATTATACATATATGGTGAATAAGATTTTTTTTATAATAGAAAATTATATATATATATATTTAGAGAAGTTAAGAGCAAATTAAACCAAAACAAAATTATATGGAATTCAATTCAATTCAATTTTTTGTTTCAAGTTATATCAAACCAAATCAAACTGTGTAATTTATTTGAAATGAGTTTTATTTGAAATTCAATTGAATTCCTCAATTTTTATTTGAAATTCAATTGAATTTCAAATAATTGTAATTATTGAATTTAACCAAACACTATATAACTGTATTTTGCTGGACAATTCTCTATGAAAAAACCCTATATCCACTAGTAGGTACTCAAAACTCCACAAGAGATTAGAAATCATATTAAAAAAATAAGAAAGAAAACTATTAAAAAAAAAGGAAAAAAACAGGGCAGATATCTGAGGAAGAAAAAGTAAAACTGCTTCCTTTGGTTTTTAGAGAGAACTGAGAGAAAAGTTACTAGAGAGAGAATTTTCAATGTAGATTAATCAAGTAGAGTTGCATAATATAAATTAAACTAATTTAAAATCTAACTAAATTTCGATTTTTTGGTTGCTTATAATATGATTTGAGGACACATGCATGAGAGAGAGAATGAGGATGGTCTAAAGCAAAAAATGAAAGAAGAAAAAAAAAACTTGTACTGCAATATGTATGTACTACATACATAGTACTGACTTTTAATTGATGAATGGATCAATTAGGCAACTCCATTTCTTCATCTCTTCTCCTCCTTATTCTTCTTTTCTTCTGGTCGTCTCATCTCTCCAGATTCTTCTCCAATTAGCACTGATCTCTCTCTCTCTCTCTGCACAAAGAAAAGTATCAATGCATTTTGTGTTTAATGTTGCAGCCCTAGTTAGCTATATACTTAATGTTTCTTGTTTATCTTCATTAGCCTAGCTTGCTACATTATGCTTCTCCTTCTTATTTACACAGCAAAAACATCTACATATCTGCTGGTACCCTTTTCTTTCCTCCCATTTCCCTGAATATTTTACCTACATCTGCATTTTTTTTTCTTGTTATTATCTCATTACTGGCATTTGTGTGTGTGATTAGAAATGGGATTATTAGTCTAATTGCCTAGTGGGTGCTTTTTGGTTTTTGCAAATCTTGGGTTTCTGCTGGAGACTGGCAATGTATAGTCTTTTGGACTCAGCTGTTTCATGGTAAGAAACTAGGAGTTTTAGCCTTCCAGATTTCATTACTAGAGCCTGTAATAAATAGCTTTTATTTGCCTAGGAAATGAATTTATCAGCCCAGGTAACCTGAATACTATTCTTATATTAAAAATAGTGGTAAAGGCTGTGACATCCGAGTTTGATCTTTTAGAATTGCACTTACAGTTGGCTCCGTCCGAATAAATGATTAAACTCCACTAGGCAGGTGATTACTCGTTATCCCAAAAAAAAAATATAATAATGATATGAAAAAAAAATTGATTTTATGGAAAAAATAAATAAGTCTTTGACTATAGTTCATGTGAGTTTATCTCAATTAAAAATTCAAAAACTACATATTAATTAAATTTAAGATTATGTGTGTTTTAATTATTAATTGCCATGTCTTTGCAAAACCACACTATATATGCTTAAAGGTTTAGGGATATGGACAATGTACTAGTGCTTGTATGTTGCAGTACAAACCACAACATTATAGGGATGATTAAACCAAAGCTGAATTAGAGTCTTAGCAAAAAGCCATGGTTGCTAGTTTCAAACCCCAATAAATAAATAAATAAATAAAAACATATTTTATATTCAAAATAATTTATATCAGAAACTTTCATGTTATCCATAATGAGGAATGCCATTACATCATCTATCTCCCACGCAACTCTTCTCCCTCTACCTTAAATACATTGACTTTCAGTAAATTATATATTGAAAGAAAAAAAATCCACCATTGAAGATGATTGATGTGAGGTACCATAATTTAGTTTTCTTCCTGATCTTTGACTCATCTCATCTCCTTCTTTAGTCTTTTTTGAAATGGTTGTGGTGTTTTCAAGGTGCTGCTATTGCCTCACTGCAGAAGAATATCACTTCTTCTTGGCTATGCATAAGCCTTTGATGGCTTGATGCCCATATTTCTAGAGTAATTGGCAAGAATATTTCTCATCTTTTTTCTACTATTTTCCCTGCCATTCATATACAATCAATTGATGACTCCATGACCTAGCTAGATTTGGGTGGCATCTGTTCTTGCTGATGCTTGATGCTTAAATCTTGATGAGCGCTGGATTTCTTCACCCCGGTCCAAGGCCTCGGCCACAACCTAAAGCCCACAAAGTAAAGGCTCACCTACTTGGTACTCAAAGCAGGCCCAGCCCATCCAACCTTCAAGGACGGGCTCGACCAAGCTTCCTCGTTTAAATCGACCCAGTCCGCGATCACAGGCCCTTTCCTCTCTAGCCCAACTCTCGGCCCAACCCAGGATCCAGAATGATACTCACTAGACAGCCTGACAGATCCGCTCGAACGTACGCACAAGGAGAATCAGAGGCCGTTATGCATGGGGCAGGCGCCTGATACCCTCGTACGTCCGAATCTGTATGGCAGGGACGCGTGGCCCAATCCTGGAGAAGCCTTTACACGTCACTAGCAAGCAAGACGAAATGGATAAAAGGGAGTCCCCTCCTCAGAAAGTGGAAGCTTTATTCTTTGATACAAAAACCCTTGTAAAACCATATTCTATTGGATCTCAGATCATCAATTGGCGCCGTCTGTGGGAAACGACGAAGATCTTTTCATCACCGGAGTTTTCACTCTTAAAGAAACCCACTGAGATCCACGATGGCTAATCACCAAGAAAGTAACTTTAACGTCCCAAATGACCTAAGCTCTGCCCAAGAGGGGCAACAATTCTCCTTTTCTAGTCCTACGGCATTAAACAACCAAACACCTGTTCCTCTTAATCCCTCGCCAAGTTTGGCAGGGAACACTCCCGCTGTCACCTTGTCTAACCAAGATCTTCAAAACATGGCTTTCCAGTTGCAGAATACAGCCCACTGGTTGGGGCAGATAATGCAACAGAGAGGCTTCAACACTCCAGCAAATACACTCCCGGTTGTAGAGGAACCTCAGACTAATGACCCCCGACCTGCACCTGACCGTCTGCAAACCAGCAGCCGCGATACTGAAGAAAGAGGAAGAAGAGCCGGCGAAGAGGAAGGACCGGAGGCCCGAATCCATGGGAGGAGGGCGAGAGAGATGATAGAAAATGAGGAGGTGGATAACTATTCCGCCGAAATAACCGGGTGGACGGGAACTGAAGCAGAGGAGGAGGAGTACCACCTGGAGAAAAAACTCAGCCCAGAAGACGAGAAGGTGGACCAAAAGTTGAAGAAACTGAGAGAACAGCTCCTCGCCGAGCTAGGTAAGAAAGACCAAAGCCAAACCTCTTTGCCTACTTCTTCCCCTTTCTCAAAGTGGGTGCAGCAAGAGACTGTTCCTAAGAAGTTTATGATGCCATCAATGGCGGCCTATGATGGAACTGGTAACCCGAGGGAGCACGTCATGAACTATAAGACCTTCATGGAGTTGCAAACTCTATCTGATGCCTTAATGTGTAAAGTATTCCCAACGACGCTCTCGGGACCAGCGCGGGCGTGGTTCAACAGCCTTGAGGCCAGAAGTATCAGGAGTTTCGGAGACCTAGCTATTTGCTTCATCAGTCGATTCATAGCCGGGGTGCCAGCGGAGAGGAAGACGAGCTACTTGGAGACAGTAAGGCAGAGAGAGGGTGAATCACTCAGAGAGTATGTCGCTCGTTTCAATACAGAGGCCCTGCAGATTCCCGATCTTGATGAAGGAAGGGCGGTAGAGGCAATGCAAAAGGGAACGACCTCTGCTGAATTCTTCGGTTCCTTAAGCAGGAAGCCTCTGACCTCCCTAGCCGAGCTGATGCAGAGAGCGGAGAAGTATATAAGGCAGGATGACGCCTTAGTAACAAGCCGATTTGCCAAAAGGATGACAGGAAAAGAAAAGGCCCCAGAAGAAAGGAGGCCGGAGAAACATGAAAGGAAACACGGCAAGAGGCCCGAGCCTTACAAGCAGGCTTGGGAGCGAAGGGATCAAAGGCCTCCCCCTCCACGGTCCCTTGAGCCAAGGTTGCCTCCCCCTTGGGTCCCTGAAAAGCCGACTCCATTAAATGCGTTCAGAGCCGAGGTGCTCATGGCTGTCCAGGATAAGGATTTTCTCCAGTGGCCCAAACCTATGAAGTCGGAAGCAGATCATCGGAATCCTGACAAATACTGTCAATATCATCGGACGCATGGCCACGATACCAACAACTGCTTCCAGGTGATAGCAGAGATCGAGAGGTTGATAAAGAGGGGGCACCTAAAGAATTTTGTAAAGAAATCAGAGGGACAAAGGCCTCAAGCCAGCCCGGCGGTTCAGGCGCCGAGGAGAACATGAGCGGGACCAGTAAACGATGGATCCAGTGGGACCATCAACATGATTGTAGGAGGAACAGGAGGACGGATGGGCCGCCGAGGGAAGAAGAGAAATCGGGAGGGAGAGACCAGCAGCACCGAGGTCATGCAGATCGTTGACCACTCTCCCATGACAATCACCTTCTCTTCAGAAGATGCTCAGGGTATTCAGATGCCCCATGATGATGCGCTCGTCATTGAAGCCGTCATTCACAATTATCGGGTAAAGAAGGTCTTAGTGGATGATGGGAGCAAAGTCAACTTGCTACCATACCGGGTTTTTCAGCAGATGGAAATTCCGGAAGAACAGCTGGTCTGAGACCAGGCACCAATCAAGGGGATCGGAGGGGTATCGGTGGTCGTAGAAGGGAAGGTGAAGCTGGCTCTCACCTTGGGTGAAGCACCCAGAACTCATACCCACCACGAGGTATTTTTAGTGGTCAAACTTCCGTTAAGCTATAATGTGATCTTGGGGAGGCCTGCGCTGTTCAATTTCGAAGCTGTCACCAGTATCAGGTATTTGGCGCTCAAATTTCCAACAGAAGAAGGAGTGGGAATAGTCCGGGGCAGCCAGGAAGAGGCAAGAGCAGTATACTTGGCCACAGTAGTAGAACCGAGCTCCACTGGAGAAGCTCTTGACTCGGAAGTTCTAGAGGTTCGGGATGAGAAAACAGAAGCAAGGACAGAACCGGTGGGGGAGCTGGAGATATTCCCTTTATCGGAAGCAGAGGCAGAAAAAGTTTTCAGTCTCAACACCGGCCTCACTAAAAAACAAAAAGCTGAAGTCATGGCCCTGATCCGAGGTCATGCGTCTAGTTTCGCCTGGAAGCCCTCCGACATGCCTGGAATTGACCCCACGGTAATGACACACAAGCTGAATGTATTCCCCGAAGCCAAGCCAGTAAAATAGAAGAAGAGAGTAGTAGGAAGAGAGAAGCAGCAGGCCACCAGGGAAGAGGTGCAGAAACTTGAGGAGGCAGGCTTTATTAGGGAAGTTATGTACCCACAGTGGTTAGCAAATCCTGTATTAGTCAAAAAAGCCAATGGCAAATATAGGATGTGCATAGATTTTACCAACCTAAATAAGGCCTGCCCTAAAGATTGTTATCCACTTTCTGATATTAATAAAATGGTCGACTCTACGGCCGGTTTTGATTATATGTCTTCTTTGGATGCTATGTCTGGTTATCATCAAATCTCAATGGAAAGGTCGGATGAGGAAAAGACCTCATTTATAACTGAGGATGGGACTTATTGCTACAGAGCTATGCCATTCGGATTGAGGAATGCCGGGGCAACGTACCAAAGATTGATGAATAAAATCTTCAAAAATCAGATTGGCAGGAATGTAGAAGTTTATGTAGATGATATGGTGGTCAAAAGCCCAAACTTCCAGCAGCACATGGCAGATTTGAGGGAAGTATTCGGGGTATTAAACCAGTACAGAATGAAGTTAAACCCAGCAAAGTGTGCTTTCTTTATTCGAGGAGGAAAATTCTTGGGATTCATGGTGAGCGGAAAAGGCATCGAGCCCAATCCGGAGAAGGTGAAAGCCATATTGAATATGCCAAAGTCGACCTGTGTAAGGGGTCCCGTCCAGAGACTAACTGGGAGAGTAGTGGCGCTCAACTGATTCATGTCAAGATCGGCAGAAAAGTGCTTGCCGTTCTTCCAAAAGTTGAGGAAAGTACCGAACTTCGAGTGGACGGAAGACTGCAAAAAAGCCTTCACAGAGCTTAAGAAATATCTTAGCTCGCCCTATGTACTTAGCAGCCCTGTAAAAGGAGAGGAACTTCTGATATACTTGGCGGCCTCAGAACAAGCAGTCAGCGCAGTGTTAGTGAGGGTGGAAGAGGGGGAGCAGAAACTTTTTTTACGTCAGCAAGGTACTCAGAGATACCGAGGTAAGATACTCAAACATTGAAAAAATGGCTTACGCCCTATTGCTAGCAGTTCGGAAATTCAAGGTTTACTTGGAGGGCCACCAAGGAGTTGTGATGACAGACCAACCCTTAAAGAAGATTCTACGCAGGCCGGAAACTTCAGGTCGGATGTTGGCTTGGTCCGTAGAGATCAGCCCTTACTGTCTAGAATATCGACCCAGGACAGCTATAAAGTCTCAAGCTTTGGCCGACTTCATAGCAGAGTGCTCATTCAACGAGGAGCGGGGAGGATCATCCTCAGGGATAACAAGACAGCAGTGTGAAGGGGAGCCTCATCCAGAATTTAACTGGAAGCTGTATGTAGACGGAGCATCAAGCACTGAGGGCAATGGTGCCGGAATAATGCTTAAGGGGCCAGAGGAGTTTAAGGTGTGTTACGCCCTACGTCTAGAGTTCAAAGCCTCGAATAATGTAGCAGAATATGAAGCCTTGGTGAATGGAATGATGGTAGCTTTGGAGGTAGGGGTAACCGATCTCGAGGTAAATAGCGACTCTCAGCTAGTGATCAACCAGGTGACGGGAGTATATCAGGCTAGAGACCCCGTCATGAAGAACTACCTTGATAAAGTAAAAACTTTGGAAGCCGAGCTCATGGGTCGAGGAGTAACCATCAGGTTTCAAAGAATACCCCGAGAGGAAAATGAGGAAGCAGATCTGCTCAGCCGATTATCCAAAGAAGAACTGGAACAGCTTCCCGATGAAGTGTACATACAACAGGTCCATACACCTGCTTTTAATAAAACTAACACGATATTGCAGGTAGAACAAAGCCCAACTTGGATGACTCCATACCTGAGATACTTGGAAAAGGGCGAGCTCCCCGAAGATAAAGATGAAGCCAGAAAGATAGCAGCTCGTGCCGCTAACTACCAAGTAATAAGGGGGACCTTATACAGAAAAGGAAAATCCAGTCCATGGCTCCGATGTGTGAGCCCGGAAGAGGCTACAAAGGTAATGGAAGAGATATATAGAGGCCTATGTGGAGCCCACGAGGGAGCAGGAACATTAGCCAACAAAGTATTCAGGCAAGGATACTATTGGCCCACTATTAAAAAAGAAGCAGAAGAGTTTGTCCGGAAGTGCGACGTATGTCAGAGATTTGCTAATGCCATCAGAACCCCTGCCACTCCTCAAGCAAGCATATCCAGTCCATGGCCTTTCTCACAATGGGGAATCGATATCCTGGGACCGTTCCCCAAGACTACGGGGCAAAGGAAATTCGTAGTGGTGGCTGTAGAATACTTTTCAAAATGGCCAGAGGCGGAAGCGATAGCCACAATCACAGCTCGCAAGATGATAGATTTCGTGTGGGGGCATATCATCTGTAGATTCGGCATACCTAGAGTGCTTATCTCAAACAATGGCAGACAATTTGACTGCAGTACCTTCAGAGCCTTCACGACGAATATGGGCATATGACACAAATTCTCCTATGTGGCCCATCCTCAAACTAATGGCCAAACAGAAGTCACTAACAGAGCTATCCTCCAAGGGTTAAAGAAACGGCTAGATGGCGCAAAGGAGAATTGGGCTGAAGAACTCAACAGTATCCTGTGGGCACTCCGAACCACTCCCAGAGCACCCACTAAAGAAACACCCTGTGCACTTGCTTATGGCACGGAGGCCGTAGTCCCAGTTGAGTTGCAGATTCCCACTCACCGAGTCCAATTCGTTAGTGAAGACACTAATGGGGACAAGTTAAGAAGCAACCTAGATGCTCTTGAAGAAGTTAGGGAAGAAGCCCAAATTCGAACTGCTGCTTATCAACAACGGGCAACACGATATTACAACCAAAAGGTTAGGGAGAGAAGTTTGAAAGTGGGAGACCTGGCCTTAAGAAACCTAGAAGCTACAGGGAAAAGAGCGGCCGCGGGCAAGTTAGCACCGACCTGGGAGGGTCCATTCAGGGTGACAAAAGTGGTCAAGCCAGGGGTATACCGGATCGAAGATATGCAAGGAAACCCTGAGCCCCACGCTTGGAACATCCAGCACTTAAAGAGGTATTTCCCTTAATATATTTGTAAAGAAAAACATTGTATTCTGACACACGAGTGAATAAAATTGTTTATACAATGTGATTATCTTTGTGAATAATACTCCTCCATGAAAAAGAACGAACAGGGCTCAGAAAGACCCCTTGAAAAACAAGACCTCAGTTAGACACAAAACCAGCTGAGATGACAAAGTGACAGTAAGGCCAATGTGCTTGAATAATGTACAAAACCTCAAGGAGGTACAAAAAAGATCAGGATCCCGTAAGATCTCCTGAAACAAAAGGCAGCCGGCGGGCCCCGAGGTCACCCCGGAACAAAAAAGATCAGGATCCCGTAAGATCTCCTGAAGTAAAAAACAGCCGGCGGGGCCCCGAGGTCACCCCGGAACAAAAAAGATCCGGATCCCGTAAGATCTCCTGAAGCAAAAAGCAGCCGGCGGGGCCCCGAGGTCACCCCGGAACAAAAACGATCAGGATCCCGTAAGATCTCCTGAAGCAAAAAACAGCCGGCGGGGGCCCTGAGGTCACCCCGGAACAAAAAAGATCAGGATCCCGTAAGATCTCCTGAAGCAAAAAACAGCCGGCGGGGCCCCGAGGTCACCCCGGAACAAAAAAGATCAGGATCCCGTAAGATCTCCTGAAGCAAAAAACAGCCGGCGGGGCCCCGAGGTCACCCCGGAACAAAAAAGATCAGGATCCCGTAAGATCTCCTGAAGCAAAAAGCAGCCAGCGGGGCCCCGAGGTCACCCCGGAACAAAAACGATCAGGATCCCGTAAGATCTCCTGAAGCAAAAAACAGCCGGCGGGGCCCCGAGGTCACCCCGGAACAAAAAAGATTAGGATCCCGTAAGATCTCCTGAAGCAAAAAGCAGCCGGCGGGGCCTCGAGGTCACCCCGGAACAAAAATGATCAGGATCCCGTAAGATCTCCTGAAGCAAAAAGCAGCCGGCGGGGCCCCGAGGTCACCCCGGAATAAAAATGGCCGGTGAGGACCTTAAAGGACCTCCCAGAGCATGAAGACCGGGATCCCCTAAGAACTCCCGGAAAAACAAAATAAGAACGGTCGGTGAAGGTCCCAAAAACCTCCCGAAGTAAAAACTTCTCATATCATATGCAGGGACAACTTATAAAAATACTGTTCCAACTTCACAAAAAAGAAGGACTCAAGGATATCAAGCAAAAATCATATTCCGACCTCCCAAAGAGGTTCCGACCTCTTGAAGAGGTTCGGGGCATAACAGCTAAAAAACGTCGACCTCGAAATGACTGCTAATACTTAAAACCTGGGTAAGAAGAAAAGGCCGAGCTCCCAATTCGGATGGTCCTGTACCCTAACGTTCGAAGTATAAAGGCCGAGCGAAAAGCCGAGCTCCCTCTATAAAAAGGCTCATAAACGAAGAAACCAGCAGGAAGATAAATGAAGGTAAAACGGCTATACTCAAAGCCCAAATCAGTTTGTCTGGAACAGACATCCGAAGTCACAACCAAGAAGAAAGGGTTAAAAACAGAAAAACAAACATTTTAGTCGCTATTAAAAGATATGAGACTTGATCTCTCAGACAATTAGCTAAGAACTGAGCTCACAACTTAAGACTGATTTAGTGGGGAAAAAGCTTATGAATGAGAATACGTAGTGTAAATATTACAAGTATAAAAAGCAGAGATAAATGTGAAGAACAAGAATAGTTCAAGGAAAAAGGAATCAAAGTTTCATTAAAATAGCTGTTACAATTTATTTTTCGGACGAAGTAGAAGGAAAAATAGTCCTTAAAGGACTCACATCTGTGAGAACATCCTCGCCTACACTATCTGTATTTACAACTACATCTTGAGGAAGCACGACCTCCTTTAGATCAGGCCTCTCAACATTAACAACGGGGGCAATCTCTGACCCTAGGTGGGGGTCCTCCTTCTCAGAATTAGGGTCATCTCCCTCTGACCCAAGAACTTCCTCGTCCTCCCCCTCTGGCTCGGATTCTTCTGAAAAAGACGCAGATGGCCGGCCTACGATGCGACAATCCCCTCTGGGCATAGGGAAATCATCTTCCCCATATAACACCGGCTCGCCATCCGAGTCCAATTCGGGCTTACAAAGCTTTTCCAAAGGAATATCAGGAGCGTGTCTACCTTCCCTTAAACCACGATTGTAACCGGTTATGTACATACGGAAGGCTTTCTTAAAAATAGCCGACCCCATCTCAGCGGAAGCTTTATATTCATCAAGATGTGCTTCACAAGCCTCAGCTACAAACGCTTTCAATTCAGAAGAATCTTTGTAGTCCTGAAGGTGAACCTCACAGGCCTGCTCGATCTTCCTCTTCAGTTCATCAGACTCCTGATACTCCGCTATACATTGCTCACGCTCTAGCTGAGCCCTGCCTTCAACATGTTTTACTACCTTGAGCAGGGCTGAACACTTACGTTCCAAGGTCCTGACTTCATGGTTGAGCTGTTGGTGCCGAAGGTTGAACTCTTCAGCCGACGAAGCCAGGTCTCGGATACGATCAGAGCTCGTACTCAACTCCCGCTCAAGGACCTCCACCCGAGCTAGGGCCCTTTCCTTCTGAGTTTTCACCTCTTTCAGGTGAACCTGCAGTCCTTCAGAATCAGCCTTTAAGGCCTCATATTGACGCTGGACCTCAGTTCTCTGGCTCACAGCCTCATCTCTCTCTCGAAGGGCCTCCGTCATAGAGGACAACTGCTTTAAGACTTCTGCACAATGAGCCTCCACGGCAGCTGCTCTCTCATCAGACTCCTTGAGAACCTTGCGAGTATGAGACAGCTCTGCTTCTAAAGACTTGGTGTGCTCTGCTGTCTCAGCTGCCTTCTCCTCAGCCTTTTTAATGACCTCCAGCGCAGAGTGCAACTCTACCTGGAGGGACTGGGTATGCTCCCGAGCTGCTGCAAGGTTACCCCTGGCGTCACTAGTTGCAGATAGATTTTCATCCAGACGTGCCTCTTCAATCTGACGGTCTACAGACTCCCGAAAGGAGCGATCACGAACATCCACCTCCATAAAGAGGCCCGTCACCTAGTACGGAATAACAATCGTCAAGAAAAAGAAATGAAGCAAATTAAAAGAGAAGTGGAAAAGTAATTTACCATCAGAAGCATCTCCCTAATCGTCGATCCGAGCTCCTCACGAGAGCGAGACCGAAAGGACGCTTGTTCCTTGGTAGAACTGGCTAAGAGACTAGTCAGGGCAAGAAGACGCGGATCTGAGGCCTCGGAAATTCCGCCGAACATTCGCTCTCTAAGAAGTTCGGCAACAGCACTGGTCGGAGATTCAGAGGTAATGTCCGACGCGTTTAGAGCGTTGTCAGAAGAAGACAACAAAGGCACAGCAGGAACACCTTTCTCCTTCCCAATGGGAGGAAGAGCTGGAGAAGACCCTGTGGCGGCCCTGGATCTCTTCCGAGCAGGAGATGGGGAAGATGTTCCAGAAGGGGCTGGGCGCTTATCCCCGGTCTTTAGTGGAATGCCTTCAGACCCCTCAGGTCCAGTCCCCACAGAGGCGGGGGCATCTTGGGTAGGAACATCTGGGATTTGGTCCTCTATGAGGATGATCTCCATCCCTATCCCAAAGGCCTCCTTGTCTTCAGTAACGGGGGACTTAGATTTTCCCCCTGACACCCCTTCAGGAGAATGGACAAGACCCGACTCCACTTGCTCAACGACTTGGGTCTGCTCCACAATGGCTAGGGAGGTTTCCCTCGCGCCCTCCGAGGAAGCTGGAGTAGATTTAGACCCTTCAGCGGGCTTAAGAGTTGAGCTCGATCCACCACGGCTAGATGGCCGACATGATTTGGTGCCGCGAGAGCTTGGTTTAGAAGCTCGAGAAGAAGCTTTGGCAAGAGGTCGGCTAACCTTTTTGGAGGAAACAGCTTGAACCACCTTCGCCGCAGCCTCAGACACCAAACGCCCAGCCGAAAAAGCGTCGAAAACGGCGTGCATATTATCCCAAGACAGGACAAAGTTCTTGGGGAACCTGATTTCATCCATTTTAACCTCAGAAGCTGCAAAAAACACGAAATTATAAAGAGTCAGCATACTTTCTGATATCATGAGCAAAGAAGAAACAGAATCACTAGACAAAGCAATATACCCGTGTCCCGGATATCCCTAAGATTGGACACGAACATACACTTCTCGACGTCATACTTCCTTTCAACGGAAGTCAGTCGAAGCAACCCCACCTGCTCAATAAGGCTCAATTGGGGCAGCTCGTTGCAACCCGGATGGACCTCCTCCCAACTTAGATCCACCTCCCACGATCGGGCGGACTCTAATTTCAACTCCGCCACAAGGAAATTCTCTACCCATCCCTTTATGGAATCCTTGTAGCCCGTGAAAAGAGACAACCCACTACGGGGTAAAAAGTAATAAAAATTCTGAACCGCCCTAACCAGACGGAAAAAAGTGACAAACAGACACGCTGTGGGGGTAAAACCCCAACTTAGGCAGATAGACTCAAAACAGGACAGAAACAAAATCGAATTTGGGGATAACATTCGAGGGGTTACCCCGAAGTACTCGAAAACCTCAATAAAGAAAGGGGTAAAAGGAAACGGTAGACCAAAATCCCTCTGTTTGAGAAAGAACACTATACAGCAACCCCTTTGGGGATCCGTCAAACCAGGAGGAGGAGGGTTAGGAAGGACTATCCTTTCGTTTTGAAAAGGCGCTCGAATAAGATACAGAGGAGTATCTAAGAGCCTCTGGGAAATGTGCTTAATTATGTTGGAAGAAGTAATATGCGACCTAAGATTAACGACATCGGGGAGCTTTGGACCTTCCATGGAAGAACAAAAAAGCGTACCTGAAAATGCAATAGGGTGAAAAAAGCAGGAGGAGTAGCAGGACAACAGACAGCAGAAGAGAGCTAGTTTCTTCAGAAGACAGAAAGAAGTTGAAATGAAAGGCAATAATGAGACGGAACGTTGATCTGAACAGTTTTGTCTTGGAACGGTGCGATCATTAATTACTCTCGAAGTTTCCCCTCTCAACGGTTAGATAATAACCGGCGAGAAGGTAAAGGGGCAAAAAGATGATCGCTGGGCTTATCCCCAAGAGCCAGGTCCACGATGACAGCCCATCATTCAAAAGCCCATTCGCCGTTTACATAATACAAGCCCAACTCGTCCGAACCTTAAAGACAGGGCTCTACCTGGATTTCCCAGTCAGTACAACTTAACTTACAAAAATTTACCACTTCACCACCCCTATGGTAAATACCGAGGAAATAGAGGGGCAAGTCATGAAAAGGCTCAAGAATACAAGCAGATAGGAGCACGGTAAAGGTCAGACCTGCCCACCACTTAAAAAGTTATAAATTTGACTTATCGTTATTAAACAAAGGCTATGAGGTCGGAAAGAAGCGATGAGGGCACTCCGGAATTGTACAGAGCTGAGGGCTCAGAGTCCAACTCATGAATAAAAGACAAAGCTCACAGGTCGATTAGTCCAACCCGGGAAACATAACTTGAGAGCTCGGTTGGCTAAGGAGACTCAAAGCTCAATTCATCGAGTAAGGACAGAGCTCCCAGGTCGGATACTCTAGTTCGGAAAAAGTTAACCGAAAGCTCAGTTGGCTAAGTGAGTCCGGAGCTCAGCTCATCGATTAAAAGCAAGAGCTCACGAATATGGTCAGCCCAGCTCGGGAAAAGCAAAACAAAATTTAGTTGGATAAAACTACGAAGAAAGCAGTCTCAGTACTTCACCCATGACAAAGGAAGAACAGCTCAAGTATGAATGAAAAACAAGAATTTCATTAAAAGAAAAGTTTCATTACAGCGCGTTACAAATACCCACATTACAGAACAAAAAGCTATCCTTAGAGGATTTACATGACCAGATACATCGTCTGCGTTTACATCACTATCGCCTATCATTATCCTAGTTTTCGATACAGAGGAACTCTTGAATACGGGAAACGAGCTCAGTAGGTCGGCCGAACCCTGTTTCGTTATTATAGGAGAACTGAACAAGTTGATTCCCATAAGCATTTCTCACTGTTCCCCTATGGACAAACATTCGGTTGCCCAAATGTGATGCACGATACATTCGAACAAGCTCAGATATTATATGTTGTTCGTATGTCACGCATGAAAAACATAAGTCTTCGAGTTACGGCTTCAAGAAGATCACAGAGCATATATTCGAAGGCATCGTCGGAAGCTTGACTGAGTGCAGCAGATCTCAGCCTTTCATAATACGAGTACTTCACACCAAAGGGGGTAATAAATTGATCATTTTCTCCACTTCCATTTATATCAAAAGCAGACAACATGGACATCGGGGAAATTTCCTTCTCGAAGAAAGATAAAGTCAAAACAGATCTCCCAGCAACCCATAGCCTCTTTAGAGCCCGAACAACAACCAAAGGAGGAGGCCAGCCAGACGATCTAGGTAAAACAGTTTCAACGACTGGCCAAATGACTCCACCCATCAACCGCCCTGCTAGAAGGACCTCAGAAGCAACCTTCCGACTCCCTCGAGGTAATATCAGATTTTCAAGAGGTTTGAACTGATCCATCTTTATCTCAGGTACTGCAAAAAGTTCCGAACAGAGACAAGTCAGGATAATCTTTTGTCAAAATAATGAAAGCAAGATTAAAGCAAACCCCTGGGGCAGCAAGGCAATGAAGCCCCGGACTCACCTTAATCCGTTTGAAGAAGGCGTCAAATACATCCTTTGCGGAAAAAACAGGAGAATCTCGCTGGAAGAAAGGACTCTTTTTCTCCGACAAAGGGCCAAGAAGTGAAGAAGAGTCAACACTGATATATACTCAAAATCTGAAGTCTTAGCGCAAAGTAACTCTAGACTCTAAGCCCACAATGTCAGGACCTTTAAAAGATATTCATGGAAAAGGAAAAAGAAGCGCGTCCAGGCGATAATGATAAGGAAGTAAAGAAGAGCAGAGTATCTAAGAGGTAAGGAAAGGCTAGAAAAGGAAAGAGGCAAATAGGATTCGAGAAATGAGGAATGACAAAAAGATGAAAGGGTATTATGAAGGCATCTGAACACGAGCAGGCGCGGTCATAATGGTTCTCGGTATTCACCCCCTCGGCAGTTGGAGCAATAACTATCGAGAAGGTGAAGGGGCAATTGATGACCGCTGGATTTCTTCACCCCAGTCTAGAGTCTCGGCCACAACCTAAAGCCCACAAAGTAAAGGCCCACCTACTTGGTACTCAAAGCAGGCCCAGCCCATCCAACCTTCAAGGACGGGCTCGACCAAGCTTCCTCGTTTAAATCGACCCAGTCCGCGATCACAGGCCCTTTCCTCTCTAGCCCAACTCTCGGCCCAACCCAGGATCCAGAATGATACTCGCCAGACAGCCTAGCAGATCCGCTCGAACGTACGCACAAGGAGAATCAGAGGCCGTTACGCATGGGGCAGGCGCTTGATACCCTCGTACGCCCGAATCTGTATGGCAGGGACGCGTGACCCAATCCTGGAGAAGCCTTTACACGTTACTAGCAAGCAAGACGAAATGGATAAAAGGGAGTCTCCTCCTCAGAAAGTGGAAGCTTTATTCTTTGATACAAAAACCCTTGTAAAACCCTATTCTATTGGATCTCAGATCATCAAATCTAATTATATCAGATTGGGCTGTGCTTCATTGCATGCTTTCTATTTGTCCATACACTAAGAAGTTTAATTAGGGTTTCTTAATTGTATACAATGAGTTTTTGAAATTGGTGCTCTAGTCGATTAATTCTTGAAATTGGTGGACTATACTTTCTTAAAAACAATATTCTTTATTATAAATTCCAACCTTTTGGATGCTCACAAAATAACCTGATTTTTTCTTTACATACACATATATCAATTATTTAACAACTGAGCTCTTGGGGGGGAAAAATTGAATCTTGCTTACTAACCAGGCTAGCTGCTAACTTTTCTTGCTCTTTCTAATTTTTAGAGAGATTTTGAGCAGAGATGAAAATATTCGTTTTGCTTGGTTCTGCCATGGCACGTTTTCTCCCTCTTATCTTTTAGTGGACGACCGGATTGAGAGAGAATCTCTTTGATTCTGTTGTTGTTTTTAATGAGGCTTCAGTTGAAGACGTCCCTACGACGGTTTTCCCGGCGTCTACGGGCCACTCGGTAGCGGTGATGGCGGTGCTGTTGGATCATCGTCCAGTACTGCTTGCTTTTCCATGCCTAGGCTATCTTTAATATTTTTTATTTACATTTATGTCTATATTTTAATCTAGAAACTAGTTTAAAACTTAAATCTATAGTTCTTTTTTATAATTTTATTTTAAATTTAATTTAAAAAACTGTAATATAAAAAAATAATGGTAGAAAAATTTCCTGTAAATAATCTGTTTGATATTAGCGTTAAAAAGTATCTTATTAAATAATCTAATTAAAATATAATAAAATTTAATTCAAATCAAACTGATATCTTCAGTCATTAATAATTTTAAACTAAGATCTGATTTGATCAACTTATAAGTTAAATTAAATAATTTTTAAATATATATTTTATTCTTTAAATATAAATATTTTATTACTATTAAATATAAATATTGCATCTGGCAATAGTTAAGCTTTTCCTGTGAAATGATTTGATGTCAGCATTTCATTTTTATAGTTTATCTTTGACAAAAAAGATCAATTGGAAAAATGATACTTTATGATATCAATCAGCAAAATCTAAGGTAAGAAGAAAAGAATAGAAAGATTGAAGTAAGAGCAAGGCGGCGCCGATGTGTTCATACATGACAACAGAAGCATCTAAGGATTTAGCTGACGTGTCCAACACATAAAGATAAGATAAAATAAAAGAAAAGAATCTTATCAAAAAGAAAGAAACAGACATAAACTAATCAATGCATATACATATTTTCCAGGGAATAACCCAACATGTATATACCACTAATATCCCAACATCCTTTGACTAAAGTGTTCTATTCAAAACCCTAACACCATGCAATAATAACATTTTTATTTTTATAAATCATTCAATATTCAAAAAATAATATTTTTATAATAATTTTAAAATATTTTCTGCTATTAAAGTAATAGTTTTATAATTATTATTAAAATATTATTATTTAAATCCTAAAATATTGGTGGAGGGATTACCAATTTCAAGCAATCCCAAATAAACCACAAATGGGTAAAAATTGCCAGCTCGTGCTGGCGGGCGATTCAGTTTTGTCGTCCTAGAAAGCTGATGCTATTAGTCACTGTTTGCCACACTCATGGGCCCCCATGCAATGACTAGACGGCTACTGCATGTGAATTTTGAAATGAGGGAGAAAGTTAAGAACACCTCAGTCACGACGCCAATCAACCGACGTTTTGAAAACTAAATTATATAATATGTTCCACTGAGAAAAAAGGTAATCTTTAATTAAGGATCCATAATCCCAATATAAATATAAATGCAAAGTGCAGCCATTTGTGCATACCCATTACCTTCTTCTTGTCTTTTATTCAAGTGTGCACTGTCCTGTTTGAGAGTGAAGCTCAACTCAGCAAGCCTGAGAAGCACACAGAGATGAGCCATAGCAAGGAGATCATCGGAGATATTCCAAATGGGGTGAAAGTGTTCAGCAAACAACTTGGAAAAACAGATAAAAATCATCAGCTTATCGTTCCGACTAACGTCTTGGAGCAATTCCCAATTCAGAAAGGATATTACGAAAGGAACTTTACTGCATTCGATGAAAAAGGAGTGAAGTGGAATTTTATGCTGGCAGTTCGTCAGACTGGTGAGTATGACAAACCATTTCTTCGGCCATCTAAGTGGCATGAATTTGTAAGAGTGCATGGGCTCTGTGAAGAAGATGGAGATTATGGGGTGGTCTTTTTTGTAAACGACCAAGGAAAAATGCAAGTTAGAGGGCTGAGAAGGCATCCTTACACCTTACTTGGTCAGCCAATTTGGCAACAAGTATGAAAATTACTTGGGGTTGATTTGTTTGATCTTCACTTACTTCCTTTTCTTTAAGCTTAATCCAATGACGAATTGGAAAAAAATTATGGTATATAGGGTAATGTATGCACACCTAAGCCTAGCCATGGACGATTTTGGTTTGATTCCATATTGAAATCCTCTGTTCATTGGTGTACTAGTTTGAAACAATTATGTTTCAAACCAATTTTGATTCCAAAACGTTATGGTTGTAGTGATATTTCTTACATTAGAATACATATATTTATAAAATTTAGATATATAATGTCATGTGTTTTGCATAATGAAAAATTAAAGGAATCAAATCCATTAATATAAATTAAGTTAACTTATACTTTAGCCCTGGATTATAATGATGCATGTATTTGATACATATTTTAATTAAATATTTAGTCAAATATGAATATATATTTTAATTAAATATTTAGTCAAACAAAGTATAAATATTATTTATTTTGACAATTTTATGAATTATATATAAAAATATAAAAAATAGTATAAATGATTAAAAATAAAAAAGAAAAGAAGTTGATTATACGCGGCTATTGAACAGACTTGATTGAGTTTTTAGGCAAACCTCTGAATACCCGCAGAAGGATATCTGATGTGGAAAAAATTTTCCATTTAAAATACTCAAATCAGTTCAAATCTCGCGTGATTCTCTCCTAAAGATTAGGAAACATCAGTTTTTTTTAGAAAACAAATCAAAAAGAGTTGTTGATGACCGCTGGATTTCTCCACCCCGGTCAGGGGCCAAGCTCTCGATCACGACCCATCGCTCGGAGGCCCACACGACCCCAATACAAACAGGTCCAGCCCGTTCGAACCTTGATACAGGGTCCATATGGATTTCTCAACCAGGCCGACCCAGTCCTCATTGCCTCTCAGGCCGGCCCAGCCCTCACTGCTTCTCAGGCTGATCCTCCTTGGGCTCAGTCTTATTCCTATCTCCCGGCCCAGCCCGGAATCGGGAAGAAGGCCCCACCTTCAACCTTGTAGACCCATCCACACACGCACGAAGGGAATCAGGGGCCGTTACGCATGAGACAGGTACCGGATATCCTCGTACAATCGTATCAATATGGCAGAGACAGGTGGCCCAATGATAGCCGGGCCGTTGTATGTCACTGGCAGAGGAGGAAAAGAGATAAAAGGAGAATGATCCTCCCCTAAGTTCTATGTTTTTCAATATTCCAAAAAACCTCTGTAAAACCCTATTATTTCTGGATCTCAGATCATCAGTTGTTTTACAAAAGATACTCAAATCAAATTCTTTAGGAAAAAATTTAAGGGGATTTCTCTAGATTTCGCTATTTAAATACATTTTTTACTGCAGCAGCCCACATCATCTCTTTTGATCAAATTTCTCTCTTCTTTTCATATTTTTTACAGTAATGTGTGGCTAATCTCTTTAGTTCTAATTGATGATAGGTTGACGTTTTAGTTTTTTCATAGATCGTGAGATCTAACATTATTTTTTATCTTTATTATTCTAATATTTATGCAATTTCAATAATAATAATTATTATTATTATTATTATTACTACTACTACTACTGTTTTATTAATTGATCAATATGACCCATTGTTCATATTTCCAAGATAATGTATTATTAGTTTAGATGCTTGAAGTCCGTAAATGCTTGAGTTATTAGTAACAATTAGTGTAATCCACTAAGGAATGATCTAGCTTAAACTCATTATGCGGTTTGGTTTGTTAGTTAGAATTGAGTTTCTTTAATTCTAAATGCGGTTGATAAATTAAATCCAATAGATGTTCTTTAGGTTGTTTATTGACTACAGTTAATTAGCGAACGTTTCCTAATTAATTTATACTTAAGGAAAGATTTGTTATAAGGAGCGTCTTATATAACTAGAACTAATTTATTAAAATAAATAAAGATATTTTTGCTTTAATGATCAATTCTCACAACTGAAATAGATTCTATTCTTCATCTAGAATTTATTTGTATTAATTTTCTTCCAAATATTTTATTGCTTTCTTTAATTGTCTTGTTTTTATTATAATTTCACCCTTTATCAAACCCCCAATTTTTTTACTTTTATTGTTTATTTTTCTGGTCATTTATGGGAGATTTTTAGTATTAATTTCTTGTGGATTTGATTCTATTCACCCTATATGCAATTTATATTTGTTGGATTTGGATATGTTTTTTTTGTGACTTTGATATCCTTCAAAATTTGCATCATTACTGGGGAATTGATTTAAACTAACTTATTTCTTTTCATGATTAGGTTTGATCGTGAATAAGACTTACTTTACAATTTGAAAATTGAATAAGGAAATAAGCTTCATCAGTATCAAGTTCTGCAGCCTGTAAAGAATCAATCCGAGAACAAGAGATTGCTACAAAAAAAGCTTCAAAAATAGTCTCTGAAACAGCAGCTGAACTAGCTGCTATAGAAGTAGTTGCAGCAATGCCTGAATAGAGAAAAAACACAGTAGCTACTGCTCTTGAACCAGCTGCTATCATTGCTAAATTAGGAGCTGAAATCATCCAAGAAAGAGCACTTATGGTGCAAGAAAGAACCTTACATGAACTAGCAGCCCCCGTTAGTGATCAAACACCATTTTGCATCACGTATCTAGCCTTAGGAGTACCTTTTGAGCTGAAATCAAGTTTGATTCACTTGCTTCCCAAGTTTAGAGGAAAAGAAAATGAAGATTCACACAAACATCTCAAAGAATTTCATATTGTTTGCTCAAGCATGAGATCTCAAGAAATAACTGAAGAACATATCAAGTTGTGGGCATTTCCTTTTTCACTTGAGGAAGCCACAAAAGATTGACTATTTTATTTGTCACCTGACTCAATCACTACATGGATTGAAATAGTAAAAGCTTTATTGAACAAATATTTCCTAACTTTCAAAGTTGTTGGAATCAGAAGGGAGATCAATAGCATCAAGCAAAAAGATTCCAAAGAACTGTACGAATATTGGGAGAGATTCAAAAGGTTGTACACAAGTTGCCCCCAACATACATTTTCGACCAATTTCTTATCCAATACTTCTATAGAGGTCTTCTACCCTCAGAAAGCAGACTTATTGATGCAGCATGTATAGGATCTATTAAGGATAAAATACCTCAAGTCATAAGAGAGTTGATTTCTACCATGACTGTAGCTTACAAATAATATGGAGGTTAAAAGGAGCAATCTAAAAGGGTGAATGAGGTAAATTGATCTTCTCTTGAATCTAAAATTTCTGCATTAACATCTATGGTTTAAAGTCTTGTGTTAGGATATAAGGAGTTGGGTTAGTTAGCCAAAGGGGCTGTAATTAGAGGGAATAGTGTGAATATTATAATTGATTATAGAAGTAACTGTCAATGGGTTATGAGTATAAATGTGTACTTGTACTATATTGAATCATCAAAAATCAAATAATACATTTACTCTCTCTCTTATTCTCTCTCTCTCCCTCTTTCGATCTCTCTTCTTTTTTTCTTCTTTTTCTCCTTCCTTTGTTCTTCCTTCCTTCTATTCCTTCTCCCTTTTCCTCTATTTTCATTTAGTTATGGCTTTGCCATAACATTTGGTATAAGATCATTTTAATCCTAAGGACCCAATATGTGCATAACTGAATTGGCAAGAAGAAGAAACAAACGATGGTTACCGAGAACTTTAGATTGCAGAAATTGGTGGTACAAATTCATTTGCAAGTTAAGAAAATCCAAGATTTGAGTTTGAGATTACATAAAATTGAAGAAATAATGACTCAAATGATGGTAATGATGAAAGCCTTAGCAAGGAAAAGATGAGAAATCGATGACTCTTGAAAAATTGGCCAAGTTAGCAAAAAAGGAGCATGTAATGGAGAAATTCCACAATGAAAAATTTCATGTCTGGATGTGGTGAGGAATAGATGTTGGAATTGTCTAAAGGTTCACAATTGAAAGTCCACAAGCCTAAGGTATCTTGGAGTGAGGACGGTGAAATGAGATTACCAATTCAAGATGGTAAATCAAATGATTTCTGATGACCGCTGGGCCTCTAGCATCCGGGCTGAGGTCGAGCCCTGGAGAAAGAGACATGCCCAAAGCCCATTAGAGCCCACTAATCAGGCCGATCCATCAACACACCATCCAACCCGTGCCTAAGACAGGCCGAGCTGACAAATGGCCCGGACCTGCCAAAAGGGAGCCTAGCTCATTTGATGTGACGGGGAGTAGGAGAGCAGGCCCAGTTATGCTGCAACCCTATCAGCACTCCCACCGGAGGGGAATTAAATGGCCGCCTGATGAGGATGAGCAGGCAAGTATGCACGTACGTACAACTCTGCGTAATAGAGACAGGTGGCACTATAACAGAGTGGCGGTTATGCGTCACTAGAGGACAAGGGAAAAAGGAATAGAAGAGGGAAACGTGACATCTTCAAACTAAATTTTTTTCATACACATAGAAACCCTATTTTCTCTAGATCTCAGAACATCAATTGGCGTCGTCTATGCGAACAAAGGAGATCTTTCCGTCACCGAAGTAAATTCATGAATTATTCCTATTTTTTTCACAAAAGTTATTAAATAAGATATATTCTTCACATCTATCTGATCTAATTCTTTTTATTTTCCTTTTTAATTGATTTTCTACTTCAACTTTATATAATTGAAACATATTCAATGTTTTATCATTGTTTCTAAATAAATATATTTTAATATATCTAGAATAGTTATCAATAAAAGTTATATAATATTTTTTACTACCTCTAGTCATAATTTATTTTAAATCCCCTAAGTCTGTGTGTATTAAACTAAGCAATTCAGATTCTCTATGTGTAGTTGAACATGATTTTTTGGTTGACTTAGATTCTACACAAATCTCACATTTATTACCAGTGCCATATATTATACCAAGATATTGCATTTTTTTAATATAAGAAGCACTAACATGTCCTGATCAAAAGAATCAAGCAAGTAAGCAGAAGAAGATGCATTTTCATTTGTTATTGCAGAAATATTGAGAATAAAGAGTCTTTGATTACAATAACCTTTTCCAATAAAAATATCATTTTTAGTCGGTACAATTTTGTCTAACTCAAAAGACACCTTAATCCCAGCCTTTCCCAATAGAGATACAAAAATTTAATTAGATCTTATATTAGGTACATGAAGTGCCAAGGTCTTCCAGATGTGAGTTTGAGAAGAATTTTCCCTTTACCAAAGACACTTGCAGTCCTAGAATCACCTAATACATATTCTCCTTCCCCCACTGTAGTGTAGGAGGTAAATACATTTCTGTTTGTACAGATATGCCTAGTAGCACCAGAGTCTACGACCCATTCTTACATATTAGCTACAAGAAAAGTTTGAGAAATGACCGCAATAATAATGTCATCTCCTTCAACTAAATTCACTTTTGGTTTAGGAAGATTGTCATTTATCACTCTTTTCCTGCACTAAGGTGCATGATGACCCGGCTTACCACATACAAAATAATGTCCTTTCTTTTTAAAGGTGTGATTATTAAACTTAGGTTTGTAATCAAATTTCTTATTTTCATATCTGTTATTTAGTTTGTACACTTTTCCTTATACAAGATTTGCTCTTGTAGCCAGCTCTTTACCTTTTGCAGCTTTAAGTTCCCTCCTGTTTGTATCTTTAATGATGATATAAGTGATGAGATCTGACAGTGTCAACTGCTTATGCTTGTGTTTCAATTGTTGCTTGTAGTCCCTCCAGGAATTTGGTAATTTTTCTATCAGTAGTCTAACCACAAATTCATCTTGTAGAGTGATATTTTTTGCTCTAAGATTTTCTAGAAGTTTATGGTATCATCGATTTGCATTTTGATATCTTTTTCTTCAATCATTTCCCATTTATAAAAATTGCCAATTATAAATTTTTGTTTTTCAGCATCCTCAGCAGTATATTTCAGGTTCATTGAATCCCATATTTCCTTATAGGAACAGTAGACATCAAAGAGATTGTTAGAAAGAGTACTGATAATTGTATGTCTACATACCTTATTAGAATAGGCTCAAATTTCATGCAACTTTAGATCAATAGCAGGTACAGGTCTTGATTCTGTGAGTGCTGAAGGAACGCCATGAATGTCAAGTATTGAAAAAAATTCTCTCTTGCCATCTTTTAAAATTCTGATCTGAAAAAACTTCGATCTTCAAGATGTCAGGAAAAAGTTTGGCATATGGAACAATAGGCAGAAGAAACCCACTATTTTCAGCAGTAGAAAGCGTGGTAGCAGGAAGCACAGTAGAAGCAGAGGCAATGATAATGTTATTGGAAGCAGGCAGTGACAACGTTTGGTTCAACTTGTTTAAATTTCTTAAATCCTTAAGATTGTTGGAAAAATAGGATAAAATAATAAAACCTGAGTCGTGTTGGATACTGTTCTTAAGGATTTATTTTGTAATCCCCAAGATTAAAAAGGTTTTTCTAATATTTACTAAGGACACTTGTAGTCCTAGAATCACCTAAATACATGTTCTTCTCCTTCCCCCACTGTAGTGTAAGAGGTAAATGCATTTCTATTTGTACAGATATGCCTAGTAGCACCAGAGTCTACTAACCATTCTTACATATTAGCTACAAGAAAAGTTTGAAAAATGACCGCAACAATAATGTCATCTCCTTCAACTAAATTCACTTTTGGTTTAAGAGGATTGTCATTTATCACTCTTTTCCTGCACTGAGGCGCATGATGACCCGGTTTACCACATACAAAATAATGTCATTTCTTTTTAAAGGTGGGATTATTTGTAACGACCCCAAAAAGGACCGTCACCGGCGCTAGGATTCAGGTCGGCTTAAGGCCGCCAGAACCCGTAGCAAGCCTGTTATACTCTCTGTGTACCTGTAAACCTCATACATGATCATACATTTTCAGTGAAAATAAAACTCTTTGCTGAACCAAGGCTTAACCTGTGCATGCACTATCTCTGTACTCTGTACTCATGTACTCTGTACTCTGTATCCCTGACTAGAGCTTGCTCTAGATGGGTTCATTCATACCTGTTAAGCCTGGTTTTCACATACAGGAAAACATATATACATATACAGATCATGTACAAAACATACATCACTAGGTCTAGCAACAACTATTATATCTCTTTAATATTACATGTCTACTCTAAGCTATTACAGATCTCTTTACTTTTTCTGTACTCTGCTGGACTGTCCCTTCCTGTACACTGTACACTGAATACTGAACCTGCAAAACTGGGGTTAAGGGAGTGGGATGAGCTCTATAGCCCAGTGAGTAGAACAGTAAAACATCTCAGTAAAATATGATCTCATGGAATGCACCATATCACAGACAAGCCACATCAAGAGTAAACCTGTCACCACATAGTCCCAGTAACTCTGTGCCAGGGCGTAGAATCGAGCACCTGGTCTTCCTGTCATATATGTATATGTGTATATAACACCTGTGAACTTACCATTGCCAGGGCGTAGTCAAAGGCTCCTGGACTTTGCTATATACCTGCCAAGGCGTAGTCAAAGGCTCCTGGTCTTTGCTATACGTGCCAGGGCGTAGTCAAAGGCTCCTGGACTTCCTGTCTGTGACTATGGGATCATTCAACATTTACCCACATCAACAAATAACAATGCAATGCAACACATTCGTGTATACTAATGCAATCAACCTATGGCATAACCATGATGCATGAGGTATGCTAAAAGCAGTTTATAGTTCAATTTAAAGTCATAAGTTTAGTTCCACTCACCTCTGGCTGTCTGGACTGACTGACTCTGCAGGTTCTGAACCTCTGGAGCAGTACTCACTGCTGCTCTCTCTGGTTCCTCTGGTCTGTACCTATACAGATGGACTCAAATGAGGGACCAAATAAGCTTATGAATAACTCTCTTAAACTCCCCAAGAATCCCCTTACACTCACTCTAATATCCATGCAAAGCATGCAAAGGAAAGCTGGACAGGACACTTTCGGCGGCAGGTTCGGCGGCCGAATGTCCTCTCCAGAGACGAAACTCAAGCACCTTCGGCGGCATCTTCGGCGGCCGAATCCCCCAAACAAAGCCGAACATGCAAAAACACTCGGGGCAAGCTGTGGCAGCCTAAGCTACCATGCAAGAGGTTCGGCGGCCGAATGAACCTTCGGCTGCCGAACCTGAGTTCATCCAGAACTCAGCTTCAACGGCAAACCATCTCCTCCTTCCCTTCAACCACTCAAAACATGCTTACCTCCTCTACTCAACTCACATAGACTCAAGTATATGGTCACAGGGGTCCAAAACTATCTAATAACCCCAAACAACAAAACAAACATAACACATAATCATGTATACATGCATAAATCATCAAAACGCCCATTTAAAACCTCAACATGCATCTCTCTCTCTTAACTTCCATAAAACCTTCAGAAAACACATAAACAGATTTTTAGATCTTCCCTTACCTCTATAAACAGGAAGATGCACGTACTGAACAAGGGAAACGGATCAATTCGTCTTTACCCTCACAAACTCTCTCAAACTCACTTTTTTGCTTCAAACCCTTCAAAACTTGGTGAATGAGCAAACTCCTGCATGAGCTGCTCAAACTCAGCAAATAAAGCATAGGAGACGTGGCCAACTTCTGGACATGATCTGGTGATCACACCTGTCCAAAAGGCTGACTCAGGGATACAAACCTGCTGGCTAAGCAACTCAGCTTCGGCTGCCGAATCGCATGCAAAACCATGCAACATTCGGGGGCCGAACTTGAACTTCGGAAGCCGAACATTGGGTACTTTCGGCGGCCGAACTTATCTTCGGCGGCCGAACTTGGCAAACATCTCCATAGACTTTTCTCTTCCAATCTTAACCCAACTCAACTCAATTCACCTAACAACAACACACATAAAACACATAATAGCACTTAAGAACATATAACACACTTCGACATCCTGGATTCCACCGGTAAACAGGAATGCCGACGCCGGACTCTAGCCGGGTATTACATTCTCCCCTCCTTAAGAACATTCGTCCTTGGATGTTCCTAAAACACACAATTTAACAAATGAAACGGAGAAAACTAACCTCAAAACAAATATGGATACTGCTGGAGCATAGACTCCCGCGTCTCCCATGTGCACTCTTCTAGGTTATGGTGGTTCCATAGAACTTTCACCATCGGAATCTCCTTGTTCCTTAGCTGTCTGATCTGCGTGTCCAGAATCCGCACTGGCTGCTCTATATAGGTGAGATCTGTATGAATCTCCACCTCAGGCTCACTCAGAACCTGATTCGGATCTGACACAAACTGTCGTAGCATAGAAACATGAAATACCGGGTGAATCCTCTCCATAGAAGCAGGTAAATCCAGCTTATACGACACATTTCCGATCCTCTGCAACACCTCAAAGGGTCCAATGTACCGTGGAGCTAATTTACCTTTCTTTCCAAAACGAACCACTCCTTTCATTGGAGACACTTTCAGCAATACCCAATTACCCTCTTGAAACTCTAACTGCTTCCTACGAACGTCTGCATAACTTTTCTGTCTACTCTGAGCTGTTCTGATTCTTTCTCTGATCATGGGCACCATTCTACTGGTAAGGTCTACTAACTCTGGCCCTGCAAGAGCCTTCTCTCCTACCTCTTCCCAGCAAACAGGGGATCTGCACTTTCTCCCATACAAAGCTTCATAAGGAGCCATCCCGATGCTAGCATGATGACTGTTATTGTAGGCAAACTCCACCAAAGGTAGATGCTGCCTCCAAGAACCGCCAAAGTCTAACATACATAGTCGAAGCATATCCTCTATGGTCTGGATGGTCCTTTCTGACTGTCCATCAGTCTGTGGGTGGAAAGCAGTACTAAAATCCAATCTTGTGCCCATTGCACTTTGCAGACTTCGCCAAAAGCGAGAGGTAAACTGAGGTCCTCTGTCTGAAACTATAGATACTGGAACTCCATGTAATCTCACTATTTCATCCAGATAGACCTGTGCCAACTTATCCACAGAATAGTTACTCCGTACTGGAAGAAAATGAGCAGATTTCGTGAGTCTGTCCACAATCACCCATATCGAGTCTATCCTGTTGGACACTACTGGTAAACCCACTACAAAATCCATGGCTATGTTCTCCCATTTCCACTCTGGAATCGGTAATGGGTTAAGCATTCCGGCTGGTTTCTGATGCTCTAATTTCACCCTCTGACAAACCTCACAGGCTGTCACGAACTGCGCCACTTCTTTCTTCATGGCTGGCCACCAATAGACCCTTTTCAGATCTTGATACATCTTGGTGGTTCCTGGGTGAACACTATACTTCGCATTATGAGCTTCCCTCATAATGTCTTCCTTCACACTGCCCCTATCTGGTACACAAAGTCGACTCCCATAGCGAAGGATCCCTTTGCTGTCAAATCTAAACTCTGCATTGTTGCCTGACTGAACAGTCCTGGCAATTTTCATCAACTCAGGGTCCTCATGCTGTCTCTGAGCTATCTGCTCCAGAAACACAGGTGTCACTCTCATCTGTGCTATCAACGCACCTGTACCAGACAACTCTAACTGTAATCCTTCGTCAAAGAGCTTATAAAGCTCCATCACAACTGGTCTCCGCTCTGTTGCTATATGGGATAAACTGCCTAGTGACTTCCGGCTTAGGGCGTCTGCGACAACATTCGCCTTACCCGGATGATACTGGATCTTACAATCATAATCACTGAGCAATTCAACCCACCTTCTCTGCCTCAAATTCAGCTCTCTTTGACTTAAGATGTACTGTAAACTCTTATGATCAGTGAAGATCTCGCATTTAACTCCGTAGAGGTAATGCCGCCACATCTTAAGTGCAAAGATAACTGCTGCCATCTCTAGATCATGGGTAGGGTAATTCAACTCGTGCTTCTTCAACTGTCTAGAAGCATAAGCTATTACTCTATCACTCTGCATCAAAACACAACCCAATCCCACTCGAGATGCATCACAAAACACTGTGAAGTCCTCATTACTGACAGGCAGAGCTAACACTGGTGCTGTTGTCAATCTTCTCTTTAGCTCCTCAAAGCTCTTTTCACACTGGTCTGACCAGATAAACTTCTGGTTCTTCTGCGTCAATTTGGTTATAGGAGCTGCTATCTTTGAGAAGTTCTGAACGAACCTCCTGTAGTAACCTGCCAGTCCCAGAAAGCTTTTAATCTCAGTCACTGTCATGGGTCTGGGCCAGTTAGCTACAGCCTCTATCTTCTTGGGGTCTACCTCAATACCCTCTGCTGATACTACATGTCCCAAGAAGGAAATGCTCCGTAACCAAAACTCACACTTCGAGAACTTGGCGTATAAACCATGCTCTCTCAGTGTCTGCAAAACAATCCTCAGATGCTGGGCATGCTCCTCTGCATCTCTGGAATACACTAAGATATCATCGATAAACACAATGACAAAGTGATCCAGAAACTCACTGAATACCCTGTTCATGAGATCCATAAATGCTGCAGGGGCGTTAGTCAACCCGAACGGCATCACTAAGAACTCATAATGCCCATATCTGGTCCGGAAAGCTGTCTTAGGCACATCTGCCTCTCTGACTCTCAACTGATGATACCCAGATCTCAGATCTATTTTCGAGAAACAACCTGCTCCAGCTAGCTGGTCAAATAGATCATCAATCCTAGGTAAAGGATACCTATTCTTGATAGTGACCTTGTTCAACTGTCTGTAGTCGATACAAAGTCTGAGGGATCCATCCTTCTTTCTGACAAAGAGCACTGGAGCACCCCAAGGTGAGGTACTAGGGCGGATGAAACCCTTATCTACCAAGTCCTGCAACTGTGCTTTCAACTCTATTAACTCAGCTGGCGCCATCCTGTAGGGAGGTATAGAGATAGGTCTGGTACCTGGCAATAATTCAATGTCAAACCCTATCTCCCTATCAGGTGGTAGTCCTGGCAAATCGTCTGGGAACACATCGAGAAACTCTCGGACTACTGGTACTGTGGCTGGTTCCCTAACCTGACTATCTAGCTCTCTCACAAGAGCTAGAAACCCCTGACAACCCCTCCTAAGCAAACGACGAGCCTGAAGGGCTGAAATCATACCTCTGGGTGTACCTCTCCTGTCTCCTCTGAAGACACACTCTGACCCATCCTGGTCTCTGAGACTCACTAGCTTTTCTCGACAG